>NC_135282.1:12460000-13096250 GCF_051311805.1 Agelaius phoeniceus
CCTGTCTCCCAAAAATGCCCTTGCATGGACACAAAACACCAGGAAAAGAAATTCCTAAAAAATCCACATCCTGCCCCAGCCTGTTCTTCATTCAGCCTCTCCAGGTGGGATCCCAAAGGGAATAAAGGTGATTTCTGAGCATCACCAGTGCCAAAATCAGGGTCCTGGGGTGGGAATGGGGCTGGGGACAGGGCAGCCCCCACAGCCATCATGGAGAGGTGAGCTGGGAATGGGGAAAGAGTGGGGGAAATGGAGGAAATTTAATTTCCAGGTCGGGGAAACTCACTCCCACGGAGCCCTTGAGTGACAGGAGGGGTCATTTTTAACCCAAAAGGGGACCCCGCTGGGACCCCCAGGTGCTCTGCTCCGTGGATTTGCTCCAGACAAGGAAAAAGAAGCCCCAAAACCCCTCTGTAAAATCCAGAGGCTCTCGGTGTTTGCTGGGGATGGAAAGGGGAGGGAATTCCCTGCGGAGCTGCTCTACCTCCCGCTCATCCCGGCACGGAGCAAATTTGAGAAATGCCGCGTTCCTGCTGTGGCACAGCCTCCTCCGTGCCTCAGTTTCCCTGCCTGGAAGCGGGCAGGGGGCACAAGGAGAGGGGCGGGAATCCCGCGGATCCCTCCCTTCCTGCTGGTGGAATTTGCTGCTGGTCCAGCTGCGGATGCTGCATTTTCCTGTGGAGCTGGGGTTGTTTTCCCACCTTCCCAGCGCCTTTCCCTGCCGCAGCCCTGCCCGGGGGAAAGGCAGGAGCGGTGCTCTGGGCTGAAGGAGTGAAACCACCAGGATTCCCCTCTCTTTGGAGCATCCAGCAGCTCCTGGAACCCCGCAGCTCCTTGGAAACAGCGTCCCTGCCGCCCCGGGGGCGGAGGAGCGATGTCCCCGCTCCATGTCACTCCACAGGACCTCGGGTGACCCCGGCCAGGAGAGGGGCCGGGATCACCCAGGGCTGGAGCCGGATTTCCCAATTCCCCGAGCGGGAATTTCCCTGGGCTCATCCCAAAGGCAGCACGGCCGAGAGCGGCCGCTGCCCCCGGCCCCGGCGGGTTCTGAGCCGGTCTCCAAGGAGCCAAAGGGCGGCTGTTCCCCCCTGGAATGGGATCCTTGACCTCAGCCGGGCTGGAGACAGCACCAGCCCTGCCTGGGGACCGGGACAGGCGCTGGAAAATCCAGGAGGGGGAAGTTCATTCATTCATCTGGCAGCCGTGGGGAATGCCCATCCCGTCCCGTCCCATCCCATCCCATCCCATCCCATCCCATCCCATCCCATCCCATCCCATCCCAGCTGGACCAGCACATCCTTCATGCCACCTCTCACTTCACTTCTTCTGCACCCCTAAAAATCCTTTTCCATGACAAGAAACACCACCAGAGCAGCTCCCTCCAAGGGGCTCGTTATTCCAGAGGCACCTGGAGCAGCCTGGGGCTGGGGAATTCCTTGCCACGGTCCCATTTTCTCTCTCAGGGGCTCTCCCAAGGTTCTGTTGGGCTTGTGAGATGTTTCTGCCTCTGCTCATCCTTTATTTCAGGAGATGCTAAATGGTCCCTGGGGATTTTGCTGGGAATACAGGAGCCAAAATGTCTCCATCCAGCATCCAGGGAGGATCCAGCTCTGGGAAAAGTGCACTGTGCTCCCCCATAGTATGAGACAGCAGAGAATCCACACGTTCAGGCAGTGAAAATCACAAAATCATGGAATGGTTTGGGTTGGAAGGAACTTAAAGCTCATCCAGTTCCACCCCATGGGCAGGGACACCTTCCACTATCCCAGGTTGCTCCATGCCCCATCCAACCTGGCCTTGGACACTGCCAGGGATCCAGGGGCAGCCCCAGCTGCTCTGGGCCAATCCCAGTGCTGGAACAGCATCTGCAGAGCCTGTGGAGGTTTGGGAATGGCCACAGCTCTTTCCTCAGAGCCTCTTCCCATCCTCACCACACAACAGCCAAAAGTATCCTGGGAGAGTTCCCTGTTCCTGGCAGGAGCAGGGCAGCCCAGGGAGAGGGAAGTGTTGATCCTGGAGCCATCCACCAGTTCCTGGGAGCTCTGACCCTCATTTTGGCACAGGGATGGGGTTTAACCCCACAGACAGAACAGTGCTGTGGGACAGTTGGGAATATTGCCCAGTTCCAAGCAAATTTTCCTTCTGCTGTTCCCAAACTCCACCAAACACAGCACCCCCTATCCATAGTTACACCCCAAACTCCACCAAACACAGCACCCCCTATCCATATTTACACCCCAAACCCCACCAAACACAGCACCCCCTATCCATAGTTACACCCCAAACTCCACCGAACACAGCACCCCCTATCCATAGTTACACCCCAACCCCAAATTTAGAGCCATAAAGCTCAAGTGCCACACTTGGACAGGGATAAAACCCCACAGGCCAGGCAGGTCTGAGGGAGAATAAACACTCAGCTCCTTCTGGATGCTGCCCCATAGGAAGCAAACCAGTCTCAATTCCCACTCCAGATGTTTTATCCCAGCTGTTGCCTTGGTTCCCACTGGAACCTGTCCCAAGGCATAAAGAAGACCCAAAAAGCCTCCCAGCTCCAAGGATTGCCACTGGTACCCATTCCAAAAACACTGCACAGCAGGATGCAGGAGGATGGGAGTTCAGCCTAACTTAAGGTGCCTTAAAACAAAAAAAAAAAAAAAAGAAGGGAAAAACTTCTATTAATCCAGCAAAATCAATGTTTAGCCTATGAAGATTAACCCATTAAAAGATTAATCCAAAACCCCATGGATTCTCCCATTTTATTCCAGGTTCATGCTGACACAAAGGCTGGGCACTGTCTCCAGTGCCACATCCCAGGTCACCCCTCCCTTTGCATGGCACTGCCCAGCCCGGCTCTGCTGCCACCAGATGGGAAGGGAAGAGGCACCGAGCGAGGCCTCGGAGTCTGTGCCACGTCCTTGGGACGTGGTGGTGGCAGCAGGGACTCAGGGACACAGAGACTCAGGGACTTGGGGACTCAGGGCCAAGCTGAGCTCCTGCTGACGCTGGTGGCAACCCAGGACAACGCCAGGAGCCAGCCCAGGGCTGGCATCGGGAATGTGGCCCTGGATTCACTCCCCTTGTGGGAATCACCCTGGGTTTGAGGTGAAAAACAACCAGAGGGTGTCACCAGGGATGTCCTTGGCTGGAATATCCCAAGCTCTCGGTTTGGGGGTGTTTTAGGGATAGCAGTGCCAGGGCTCCCTGTGGCTGGCACTGAGTGATCCATAGGGGCTGGAGAGGTGCTTCCCTTTGAGTATTTGTAGGATAACATCCCACAAAAAACCCTCCAGACCCTTCATCTAGCCCTTCATCCACCCCTGGCACTGGGATGCTGGGAAGGAGCATCCCACCAGGATGGCATCCCCCAGAAACCTCCAAACCCTTCATCCAGCCCCAGTTTGGCTGCTCCAGTGGCACTGGGATGCTGGGAAGGAGCATCCCACCAGGATGGCATCCCCCAGAAACCTCCAAACCCTTCATCCAGCCCCAGTTTGGCTGCCCCAGTACCACTGGGATGCTGGGAAGGTGCATCCCACCAGGATGGCTCCACCACACTCCCCTGCTCCCCTCCATGTCCATGGGACACAGACAGGGAATCCTCAGTGCTGACCTCAACAAGGCCAATCACTCCATGTGGGATGAGCTCCTGGAGTCCTGCACCTCCTGGCAGGTTCTCCTGGGGATTTGGAGCCTGCCTGCGTCCCAAAAAGTCTGCAGCACACCCCAAAACCACTGTTATCCCTCTCCTGAGGTTGCTCCAGCACCAACAGCTCCCAGTCCCTCACACAGAGAGTTGGGATGAAGCAGGGCTGGGATCAAGGTGACAGCAGGATGGGAGTGGGAATGAGCCCAAGCTGGGAGGCAGAGCAGGGAGCTGCACCCCAAACCTGGGGTCTCCCCACGAGTGGCACAGCCAGCAGTGACGTGGTGATGCCCTAATTGTTCCCACAGCACTTGGGGAGCAGAAGCAGCAGGACAGGGTGCTCCAGTCCTGTCCAGAGCCACGAGCTGCCCGACAGAGGGGCTGCAGGAGCAGCTGAAAGGCCTGAGAGGGATCAGGCTCTGAAACCCCCCCAGCCACAGCCCCAGCTCGGCGCCAGCCGCCCCCACAGCAGCAGCACAGCCCCGCTGGCGTCTCCCCAGGGTCACGGCCTCGCTCCTCCTGCTCTGTGCCAGCTGCAGGGATCCCACTCAGCCCTGGGAATCCCTGGCTGTTCCCTGCCCCTCCCTGCCCACCAACCTCCTGCTGAACTACAAATTCACCTCAGTGAGGGCTCAGCACTCTCCAAAACGAGCCTCATCCCCTGGGGAGGGGAGAAGGCAGCTGGGCTGGGGGCTGCTGCCTGGAGGGAGGGATGCAGGTGGGCCAGGGGGATGCAGGTGGGCCAGGGGGATGCAGCTGGGCCAGGGGGATGCAGGTGTAGATGGGCCAGGGGGATGCAGGTGAGCCAGGGGGATGCAGCTGGGCCAGGGGGATGCAGGTGTAGATGGGCCAGGGGGATGCAGCTGGGCCAGGGGGATGCAGCCAGCTGGGACAGCTGGAGCCTGCTGGAAGGGATTCAGGTGGGCTGAGGGGATGCAGCTCAAGGAAGGGGATTCAGCCAGGCCCAGGGGATGCAGGTGGGCTGAGGGGATGCTGCCTGCTGGAAGGGATGCAGCCAGGCCCGTGGGATGCAGCCTGCCACAAGGAATGCAGGTGGGCCGAAGGGATGCAGTCCAGGGAAAGGGATGCAGGCAGGGAGGCTGGGGGGATGGAGGCAGGCAGCAGGGGTGCAGGTGGGCCGATGGGATGCAGCCCGGTGGAAGGGATGCAGCCCAGCTGGAGCAGGAGCCGGGAGGAAGGGATGGGGCCGGGCCGGGGGATGCAGGAAGGGGGAGGGGATGCAGGTGGGCCGGGAGATCCAGGTGGGCCGGGAGATGGATGCAGGTGGGCCGGGGGATGGATGCAGGTGGGCCGGGAGATGCCGCCTGCCGGGCGGTGGAAGCCGGGGGAGGAACGCGGCCGGGCCGGGGGATGCCGGGGGATGCCGGGGGATACCGGGGGGATACCGGGGGGCTGCGGCCGTGGCCGGGCGGCCCCGGTGGGTGCCGGCAGCAGGGTTCGGGGGTCCCGGACCCACCTCGGGGCCACCTGCAGAGCGCGCAGCCTCACTCGGGCGCACCGCAGCGCCGCGGGGGAACCCGCCGCGGCCCGGGGGGGTGGGGGGGAGACTGATGGGGGGGTGTTGATGTTGGGGGGGGTCGGCGGGCCCGTACCTCCAGGGTGCGGATCTCCTTCTGCGTGAGGTCGTTGGAGGCGGCGCACTTGGTGCGGAGCCCCTCCAGGTTGGAGATGCTGATGTCGATCATGTTCTGGACCAGCTCGCACTGCTGCAGCGCCTTCTGCAGACTCAGCTCCTGCTCCTCGCTCCTCGTCATGTTGTCCTCATCCATCGCTCGCCGCCCCCCCCCCCCCGCCGCCCGCCCGCCCGCCCTCCCCTCCGCCCGCCGCCGCCGCGGCCCCCCCGTTCGCTCGGCTCCGCTCGCCGGCCCCCGCCGCCGCTCAGCCCCGCTCGGCCGCGGCCCGCAGCATCGCGGTGCCCACCGAGCCGTCAGCGCGGCGCCGCCGCCGCTACCCCCCCCCCCGGGCGCGGCGGGGCGGGGGCGGGGGCGGCGCGCTCCGGCTCCGCGGGGCCGCGCTCGCTGCGCGCCGCTCCGCGCGGGAACCCCCGCACACCCCCGGCCCGGCACCCCCGGGCCCGGCAGCGCCGCGGCATCCGCACCGCCCCCGCAGCCACACACACATCGGCATCCTCAGCAGCACCCCCGCATCATCCTCAGCAACCCCCCCAACCTTATCAACACCCCCATCGTCATCAACACACCCCCCCCAAGCTTATCAACATCCCTCAGCACCCCCGGTCACATCACCCCAACATCTCCCCATCCTCATCATCATCCTCCTCCTCATCAACATCCCCCAACCTTATCACCCCCACCCCAATCACCCCCACACCCAGCCCTCCCCATCCTCATCATCAGCCCCCCTCCCTCAATATCCCCCCAACCTTATCATCACCCCCAGCCCCATCACACCCACACCTCCCCATCTTCATAACTACCCCCCCAACCAACATCCCCCCAACCTTATCATCACCCCCATCCCATCACCTTCCCATATCCTCATCCCCCCCTTGCCCACACCCCCATCCTCATCAACACCCCCATACCTTATCAACACCCCCATCGTCATCAACACACCCCTCAACCTTATCAACATCCCTCCAGCCTCATCACCCCCGCCTCTATCACCCTCATACCCCACACCTCCCCATCCTCATCATCACCTCCCCACCTTGCCCACACCCCCATCCTCATCAACAGCCCCCTACTTTATCAACACTCCCATCCTCATCACCCCCAACACCATCACCCCCATCACCTTTCCATCTTCATCGTCACCCCATCCTCAGCTCCCTCGCAGCCCCCAGTCCCAGCACTTTCCCACCATCCCCACATCTCCTCATCCTCATCAGCACCCCCATTCTCAACACCACCCATCCCTATCCCCACCCACCCCATGCCCCAAACCCCCATATCTCTCTATTCTCATCACCATCCTTCCATCCCCATCCCCCATCCCCACAACTCCCCATCCTCATAAGAATTCCCCCATTCCCATCCCATCCCCCCATCCATGCTCATCCCAGTCCCTCTGACCCCAGGAATGGGACAGGAGGGGAGCACCAGGGGGGAAGAGGGCAGGGAGGATGGGGGGGGGGGTGTGAAATGGGGGTCTGGGATAATGGGGGGGGACTGTAAATGGGGGTCTGGGATAATGGGGGGGATAGAAATGGGGGTTTGGGATAATGGGAGGGTGGAAATGGGGGTCTGGGATAATTGGGGGCTCTGGGGTAATGGGGAGTAAATGAGGAAGGGGGGGCTTGGACATTATGGCTCTGGGGAAATGGGGGGGGGGGGCTGGAAATGGGGGTGGGGGCATTGGGATTATAATGGGGGCTGGGGAATGTGGGGGACCTGAGGTAATGGGGGAAAATGGGGCATTGTGGGGGCTGGGGCAGAGATGGAGGATGGAAATGGGGGGCTCTGGGGAAATGAGAAGGTCTGGGGCACTGTGGGGGATCTGGGGCACTGGAGGGGGCATTGGAGGGTCTGGGGCACTGGGGATTCCTGCTCTGGGGCAATGGAGGCCAAGCCTGGCCAACACTCAGGAATTATTCCAGAGAGACAGAGCCAGGATGATGCTCCCAGAGCCTTCACCTGCTCCAGGCACAGCGTCCTCAGAGCTGTGACCTCCCTGCCTCTGGATGTGTGACTTCATTCCCAGCTGGCATCCCTGTCCCAGCCCCTCCCAGCTCTGGGGAGCACAAAGCCAAATTCCCAATGGCTCACAGTGGTCGAGTCCCTCCGAGTTGGGATGTGGCTAAAAAAGCTGGAAATCTGCTGATTTTTGCCTTTCTTTTTAAATTTTTAAATCAGGACTTTTAATTTCCAGGCTCATCTCCAAGCTGGGATGTCCCTTTTCTGTCCTGTCCCCAAGGCTGGCTATGACATCAAATACTGCCAGGGAAGGGAAGGGAAGGGAAGGGAAGGGAAGGGAAGGGAAGGGAAGGGAAGGGAAGGGAAGGGAAGGGAAGGGAAGGGAAGGGAAGGGAAGGGAAGGGAAGGGAAGGGAAATATGAAATAAATTGCAAGCAGGGAGACTCCACTGGGATAAAAGCACCCATCCCAAAAGCCTGCAGCTGCAGGGATTTTGGGTGTTCACCAAACCTCATCCTTCCCAAAAATTCCTACAGCAGCCTGTGGGATAGCTCCCATGCTTGGAGCTGGCCATGGTCTGAGAGATGGATGAACATTCCAGGCAGTGGGAATGGCACAATCAGTCCATATAAAAATATCTGGTAATATTTTAATTGACTTCTCTGGGCTTTCTCCATGAGAAAAGAGTTTGGAGTGACTCAGAGTCTCCAAACTGGGTTAATGTTCCCTCAGTGCCAAAGGTGCTCTTCCAGGCACGACATCCTGCTGGAAGGGAGAGGGAATGCCCTGGCATGGCCACTCCACCCTGGCAAACCAACACCACTGCACCACACCTGGGGTTTCCCACCAAATTCCCCCCAAACCCCCCCCACATCAATGAGGGTTCATTGCTCCAGCTCGGGGTGAGCTGCTCCACAGGAGCCTTTGGGTATCAGCATTGGGATTTCCTGGTTATTAATATGGCAAAGAACCTCTTCAGCTCCACATGGGGTGGGAGCATCCCTGGGATTTCAGCTCTCAAGGAGCACCTGTTTAATCCCCTGTGGAAGAGCATCTCTGTCCCATCACCTCTGTCCTGTCACCCCTGTCACCATCATCTCTGTCCCTTCAACCGTGTCACCATCATCCCTGTCACCATCACCTCTGTCCCATCACTTCTGTCCCATCATCCCTGTCCCCATCATCCCTGTCACCATCACCTCTGTCACCATCATCCCTGTCACCATCACCTCTGTCCCATCACCTCTGTCCCATCACCTCTGTCATCATCCCTGTCCTATCATCCCTGTCCCCATCATCCCTGTCCCCATCATCCCTGTCCTATCATCCCTGTCCCCATCATCCCTGTCCCCATCATCCCTGTCACCATCATCCCTGTCCCCATCATCCCTGTCACCATCATCCATCTCATCATCATCTCTGTCACCACCATCCTGTCCCATCACCTCTGTCCCATCACCTCTGTCATCATTTCTGTCACCATCATCTCTGTCCTATCATCCCTGTTCCATCAACCCTGTCACCACCTCTGTCACCATCACGCCTGCCCCATCATCTGTCTCCTCATCTCCATCACCATCATTCCTGTCACCATCCCCCTGTCCCATCATCCCTGTCCCATCTTCCCTGTCCCATCATCTCCATCCCATCAGCTCTGTCCCCACCACCTCTGTCCCATCATCCCTGTCCCACCACCACCTCTGTCCCCTCATCTCCAGCCAGGAGGGAAATCAGAGCCATCCCAAGGGCATGCACCCATCAGTTGAACCCCATTAAACAACACCCCAAAGATTTTCCCTGCTCTGGAGCCCGGGATTTATTAATGATGGGGAAACACCTGGAAAAATCCACATAGGAGGAAAAGAGCCTGCCCCAGGTGAAGGCAGGTCCAGGGGGAGAGCAGCAGCTCTGGATCCAGGACGTGCAGGAAAATCCCAGCTCCTGGCTGTTCCCAGGTGCCTGGGAAGGACCTGGAGGCTCTGAAGGGAAGGGCCATCTGTCACGGCTGTCACGTGCCCAGAGGGACAGCTGAGGCTGCTGCCCTCAGCCTCCAGCTCCTGCTTTCCTTTATGGGGCTGCAGGGGAAAAAAAGGGGGAAAAAACCCAGGAAAGCAGCTGCCCTCCAGCAGATTTTTGGGCTTTTATAGGATCCACCCTGGAGCTCTTGATGTTTTCCCTTCCCTTGTCAGTAATAGCATTTTTCTAGGGATTTTTTTCTGCCTGCCCTGTACCTCTACTTCCCAATGGATTGCCTCCCATCCTCACTCCAACTGTGTTTTCTCAACCAGTGCCTCTCACTCCTGCCTGCTTTCCTTTCTGAAGCATCGCTCCAGCAGCCTGGGCTGATTTTCCCCTCTAAGCTACTTCTCTAAAGGAGGCTCCAGGGCTTTTCCAGAGGCACTGGGAAGCAGCAGGGACAGGGATAAAGGTGTTTTGTGCTGGCAGCCACCTCTGGAGTTTGCTGCTCCTGTCGCGCTGGGAGGATCCCAGATCCCCTCTCCTCAGGTGTCCCTGCACCCAAAGGTGCCCCTCTCATCCCATCGGTGTTCCAGGGGCAGGGGCACTGTCCTTTCCCAAAACCTTGATCCAGCAATTCCTGCTGCTGTGATTTCCCCAGGATTGCTGGTGAACACCAGCACCGTGCTCTTCCCACAATCACAGAATCATGGAATGGCTTGGGTTGGAAGGGACCTTAAAGGTCACCTCGTTTCACGCCCTGCCATGGGCAGGGGCAGCAGGATGGGGAATTCTCCCTCTCCACTCAGGTGAGATCCCAATGGGAACACTGGGGCACAGAACAGGAGGGACCTGGAGCTGCTGGGGAGAGTCCAGAGGAGGCACCAGAGATGCTCCAAGGGCTGGAGCCAGGCTGGGAGAGCTGGGGGTGCTCACCTGGAGAGAAGAAGGCTCCAGGGACACCTCAGAGCCCCTGCCAGGGCCTAAAGGGGCTCCAGGAGAGCTGGAGAGGGACTGGGGACAAGGCATGGAGGGACAGGACACAGGGAATGGCTCCCACTGCAGAGGGCAGGGATGGATGGGATATTGGGAATCAGGAATTGTTCCCTGGCAGGGTGGGCAGGCCCTGGCACAGGTGCCCAGAGCAGCTGGGGCTGCCCCTGGATCCCTGGCAGTGCCCAAGGCCAGGCTGGACACTGGGGCTGGGAGCAGCCTGGGACAGTGGGGGGTGTCCCTGCCATGGCAGGCGTGGCACTGGATGATCCTATGGGAATCTCTGTGGTCCTCAGGCCACCCATCCCTCTGCTCTGGAGCCAGGCTGGGAGAGCTGGGGGTGCTCACCTGGAGAGGAGAAGGCTCCAGGGACACCTCAGAGCCCCTTGCAGGACCTAAAGGGGCTCCAGGAGAGCTGCAGAGGGACTGGGGACAAGGGATGGACAGGACACAGGGAATGGCTCCCACTGCAGAGGGCAGGGATGGATGTGATATTGGGAATCAGGAATTGTTCCCTGGCAGGGTGGGGAAGGGCTGGGATGGCATTCCCAGCGCAGTCATCCCCGGGATCCCGGCATTCTGGCAGGGGCCGGGATTTCCCGGCTCCGCAGGGACCCGCCCGTCCCCTCAGGCCGGCCCCGCCCCGGCACTCTCGCGCGCTTGGTGGCGCTCTCGCGAGATTTCCCAACATGGCGCCGGCGGGCAGCGCGAACCTGCCGTGGTACGGCCGGGAGCGGGGGATACCGGGACACCGGGATACCGGGATAACGCGGCGGGAGCTGCCCCGGCGCTCACTCCCCTCTCCTTTCCTTCCCCACTGCAGGGTGGAGAAGTACCGTCCGCAGGCGCTGTCCGAGCTGGTGTCTCACGGGGACATCCTCAGCACCGGTAGTTAATCCTCCTCCCGCTGCGGTGACCCCCCCGCCGGTCCCGGCTGTCCCCCAGCTCCGTTATCCCGCTGTTATCCCGGTGTTATCCCATTGTTATCCCGTTATCCCGCAGTGCAGCGCTTCATCAGCGAGGACCGGCTCCCCCATCTGCTCCTCTATGGGCCGCCCGGTACCGGGAAGACATCCACCATCCTGGCCTGTGCCCGGCAGCTCTACCGGGAGCGGGAGTTCGGCTCCATGGTGCTGGAGGTGAGCGGGAACACGGTGGGATGGGATGGGATCCATGGGATGGGATGGGATGGGATGGGATCCATGGGATGGGATGGGATGGGATCCATGGGATGGGATGGGATCCATGGGATGGGATCCATGGGATGGGATGGGATGGGATGGGATGGGATGGGATCCATGGGATGGGATGGGATCCATGGGATGGAATCCATGGGATGGGATGGGATCCATGGGATGGGATGGGATGGGATGGGATTGGATGCAGGGATGTGGATCCACACCATTCCCTTCCAGCTCAACGCCTCTGATGACCGGGGTATTGACATCGTCCGAGGGCCCATCCTGAGCTTTGCCAGCACCAGGACCATCTTTAAGTACGTGGTGGGTCTGTGCTTCCCAAAGCTCCCATCTCTTTGGCACCCTCCTGCCCTGGCACTTGGATTGGGAAGGGGATTTGGAAAGTCCCAGGGTGGGTGGGAACGTGCCCAGCAAGCAGGGAGGGTAAGGATGCAAGAAAGGCTTCCCAGTAGCCAGGCTGGGAACAAACATCCCAGCTCCCCCTTCTCCAGCACCAAACCCCTCCTTTTCCTAGGAAAGGCTTCAAGCTGGTCATCCTGGATGAAGCTGATGCCATGACCCAGGATGCTCAGAACGCCCTGAGGAGAGGTGAGGGGCACTGGGAATCCCACACCATGGGAATCCCAATCCATGGGCCATGGGCAGCCATGGCCTCATCCAGCCCTCACAGGGTGGGAATCAGGACAAGGCAGCAGCCAAGGACCCTCCTCCCCTCCCTCCTTTTTGCAGTGATTGAGAAGTTCACAGAGAACACTCGGTTCTGCCTCATCTGCAACTACCTCTCCAAGATCATTCCCGCCCTGCAGTCCCGCTGCACCCGCTTCCGCTTCGGGCCCCTGACCCCAGAGCTGATGGTGCCGCGGCTGCAGCACGTCATCCAGCAGGAGGGGTGAGTGGGGATCCCCCCAGGGCCCCTCTGCCCCATTCCCTGCCAGGGAGCAGCAGCCTGGACTCCCACGGGTGTTGTTTTCCAGGGTGGATGTGACCGAGGATGGGATGAAGGCTCTGGTGACCCTCTCAAGCGGGGACATGCGCAGGGCCCTCAATATCCTGCAGGTGGGACTGTGGCCATCAGCCCCTGGCCAGCTGAGCTGGAGGGGCTTCTTCATCCTTCCTGTTCCCTCCTCTTCCTCAGAGCACCTCCATGGCCTTTGGGAAGGTGACAGAGGAGAGTGTTTACACCTGCACGGGACATCCCCTCAAGTCTGACATTGCCAACATCCTCGACTGGATGCTGAACCAGGATTTTTCCACTGCCTACCGCAGTATCCTCTACCCTGGGGGTCATTCCCAGTTGGGATAAATCCTGCTCCTTCCCAGGGATCTCTGTGGCCTCTGGGGTGGGTGCTGCTCCCTGGGGAGGCTCTTGGGATTGCTGGAAAGATGAGGAGTGGGATGTGGCAGGGAAACACCTGGAAGCAAGGCCTTGACTCGCTCTCATCCCAGAAATCATGGAGCTGAAGACGCTGAAGGGCCTGGCCCTGCAGGACATCCTCACTGAGATCCATCTCTTCGTGCACAGAGGTGGGGAAAGGCTCTGGCTCCAGATGATCCTGGAGAGGCCAAACTCCCCCCTGCCCTTCACTGAGTGTTTCCTTCTCTCCACAGTTGACTTCCCGCCCTCCATCCGCATCCAGCTGCTGATCAAGCTGGCAGACATCGAGTAAGTGTCACTGCCCCACTGTGGGGACCCTGGGGTGGCTCCTGGTGGTTCCTGGGCACTGCTGGCACACAGCCCATGGCTATGGGGGGCACCCACAGTGGTGGAAACCCCCAAAGCTGCCCTTGGTCCCTCTCCAGGTACCGCCTGGCTGCTGGCACCAGCGAGAAGATCCAGCTGAGCTCCCTCATCGCCGCCTTCCAGGTCACCAGGGACCTGGTGGTGGCTGAAGCCTGATCCTGCCAGGAGGGTCTGCTGCTGGATTTGGGAAGGACCATCAGTCCCATGCCTGGAGCTGCATCCTGCAGCTTCCCAGATCCTTTTTGGAAGCCTTGAGTGCACAGTCAGGGTAAAAAGGTTGTTAAAAAGTAGCATTATTCCTAATGGGAAAATACAGGTGCCTCCAAAGCCCAGCAGGTCACACTCGTCTTTGATTTTCCCTCCTGAAGGGAGGTGGGGGGTTAGGGGTGCACCAGCTTTCTGTGTTCAGCTGTTCCCAAGGGAAAAACAACATCCTGGTGATGTCTGGAGGAGAATTCCCTCCACAAAGTCTGCCAGCACACAAGGGAACGTGCTGTTGCTCCAGCCACCAGCTAAGCTGGAGGATGGGGACAAACAAAACACTTCTGCATGCTCAGCATGTCTGGGAATTTGGCTGATTGAGTGCCATGCTCCAGCACGGAGAGAAAACAACAGAGGAATGGGAGCAGGGGGTGGGGTGAAGCCACCTCTTCCCACAGATGGACACCTCTGCCACCCCTCCCTGGCAGCCAGGGCGGTGCCAGGCACTCCCAGGTCACCTGAGCGAGCCAGGAGGGAAATCATGAGGAATCAATTTTTATTTATTGAGACCTGCTCGGGCTTGTCCCACTCCTGCCCACGCTGGGAGAGCAGCAGAGCCCACGCTCCAGCAGAGTGGAGGGACATTCCCAGGTGGGTGTTTTGGGGGGGGTTCAGCCCCATATTTGTGCAGGTGACAACAGCTCTGATCCCAAGCTGTTCCACCATCATCCCACACCATTGCACTCAGAAGCAGAAGCACCTGACCCAACCCAGCAGGCAGCAGGGGACAGGGGGACCTGTGTCCCACCCATGTCCCCTGCGGGGCCACCACATGGGATTTTGCTGGGTTTTTGCATTATGACACCAAAAAAAGCCCTCCACAGCCCCAAAACCACGGAGCAGCGACACTCCTGGCTCACGGCTCGGCGTTCCTGCAGCGCCGCCGGCCCGGGCTGAGCCCCGGGGCTCACCTCTGTGCCTCTGCTCTCCCTGCTGCCTTAAAAAGTCCTGTAAGTGAGGAATTCCTTCAGCTTCCTGGGAATGGGCAGCGCCAGCACCTGGTAGGTTGTGAGGAAGGTGCGCAGGGCTTTGCGGCACAAGTGCTTGAGCGATGAGAGGACCCTCGGGGCTGTCCAGAACTGAACGTGGCCATCCCTGGTCCTGCAATGGGATCCAAACAACCCTGAGCTCAGGGCAGAGGGACACGAGGAATTCCAGCTGTGCCCAAATGAGCATGCGTTCCCCAGCCCAGGAAAACTATGCCCAGGGAAGCCCAGAATTTACTGAGCTGCAGGAGGAAGGAGGAACCCTGTGTTTCTCCACCCTCTTCCTCCTGTTTACTCACCCTGTGGCAATGAATCCTCCGTGTGGGAAGTACATGCAGCACAGACCATTGGTCATGGGGGCAAAGGCCACTGGAGACCGCAGCTCCAAGGCCCAGATCCTCAGGAGCCTGTGGAGAAAGGGAGAGGACACAGTGCAGTGCCTGCTGCCAAAATAAAGCCTGTGGGATAACCCAAAGACAGAAAAAAGGATTTGCTTTCCATAGGAGTGTTCCTGGGAGGACTGTCCCCTGCTGAGTGAGTGACATGCTGAGGGTGGCACAGCACCCAGGAGGACATGGACCTCAGCTCAGGGTGACAGGGCCATCACCTTGCTACCCCTTGTCACAGCCCAGCCATGGTGTTCCTGCGGGTCTGACCTTTCCCCTGATTCCAGGAATTGGTGGGGATCTGGAACATTTATTCCCCACCTCCTGAGCTCCTGGTTCATTCTGGTGTCCTCCTGGGGCCCCACAGGGGTTCACTCACCTGTCATCTGCCACCGTGGCCAGGTACAGCCCCTCAGGGGAGAAGCAGACGGAGCGCAGGGAGCTGGTGTGGATTTCACTGCTGGAGTCCAGCATGGAGTGCAACGGGACATGGCTGTGGGTGGGGACAACATTCCAGCATCAGCTCTGAGCTGCCACCAGCCCCTTCCCCAGCTGAGGCTGGCAGAGCCACCAAACTTGGCAAGCCAGATCCCCATCCTGCCTCTGGAAGCAGAGGAGTGATGATGGCTGTGCCCAGCAAGAAGGGAAAGCCACATCCAGCCCTAAAAACCTCCCTGGCATTGCTCTGTCCTGTCCCACAGTGTCCCCATGGTCCACACCACAGTGTAGACATGGTGGCTGTGCCCATCCAATGGGGAAAGCCACATCCAGCCCTAAAAACCTCCCTAGCCTTGCTGTGTCCCCTCCCAGGTGGTTGTACCGCAGTGTCCTGAGCTGCTCCCCGGTGTAGGGGTCCCACATGATGACACAGGCGTCGTAGGACGCGGTGACAAGGAGCGCAGAGTCCGGGGAGAAGTCACAGGACACCACACTGCTCTGGTGGCCCTCCAGCCTCCGGATGAGGGTGTAGGATCTCATGCTCCACAGCAGTGCCTGTGGAATTTGGGCAGGGGATCAGGCTGGGAGCATCCCAAGGTTTAAAGCACATGGGCTCTGCTCCCAGCTTCCAGCTCCTGAGGAGCCAGGGCAGCATGGCCTGGCCCTTCTCCAGGGGGGTTTCTGGGGACACAGCAGGCACAGGGATGGCTCCCATCCTGCAGGACTCACCGACTTCTCACCAGCAGCAGAGCAGAGCATGCTGCAGTCTGGGGAGATGGAGCAGCAGTAGACCCACTGCACGTGGCCCGACAGCACCTGCACCTGCCGCCCTGGGGACAGCAGAAATGTGTCACCAGAGGAGAACAGGACTCCTTGGCTCTGCTCTCCCTCCCTTTCCCCAGTGGGAATTCACATTGGGCTGGGGATTCCCTGGGTAAATCCCAAGGCAATGCCCTCCTGTATCTCCCAGGTTACACTCTGCTCCCAGTCACATGGCTGTGCCCTTCTGCCTCAAATACTGTCCCCTAAGGTCCCCTCCCACCACCTTCCCTCCCAAGAAGGGTTTCTCCCCTTTCCCTGACCCAGCACAGGGATATCCCTGCACGTTCCTACCATCCCTGCTCAGGTCCCACACACGCAAGGTCTTGTCCCGCGAGGCTGACACGAGGATGGGGCTTCCATTGGGAGCGAAGCTCAGGTCCCTGACAACATCCTGGTGTCCCAAGAGGCTGAAGAGGAGGTGCCCTGCAGAGAGGAGCCAGGCTCAGTGCCATCCATCCACGGGGAATGAGGCAGAGCATTTATGCATCCCTGCTTGGGACAGGGCAGGTATTGGGGAATGGGGGAGATGGGATCTCCTTCCACAGGGGAACAAGGGGACAGCCAGCCTAAAGACACGACAGCGAGGGCTGCTCACCTGTCTGCACCTCCCACACCTTGATCTGCCCATCGTTGAGCCCGGTGGCCAGGACCAGGCAGGGAAGCCCCACGGCACAGGCAGGATCTGTGTCCCCATCCTCAGGTGCTGGCCAGGCACTGAAGGCCAGGCCCCACACGATCTGCCCACACTCCAGAGTCTTCTCTTTGGCGGCCCCACGGCTCCAGGTCTCCACTTTACTGCCCCGGCTCTTGCGCTCCGAGGTTTTGCAGCCGCTGGAGGGAGGCAGGGATGGGTGGAGTGTTCACCCCGAGACCCCCAGCTCCTTGCACCCATCCTCACCCCACACTGGGCAACCCCTGGGATCAATCCAAGCTTGGGGAATGAATGGATGGAGAGCAGCACTGGGAGGACACCACTGAAACACCCTGGGCTGATCCCCCAACGTGGGCAGCAGGAAAGGAGTGGGGGATTCTGCCCCTCTGCCCCACTCAGGTGAGACACCACCTACAGAGCTGGCCCAGCCCTGGAATTCCCAACATCAGGATGTTGTGGAGCTGATGGAGTGAGACCAGAGGAGGAGATGCTCCAAGGACTGGAGCCCCTCTGCTCTGGAGCCAGGCTGGGAGAGCTGGGGGTGCTCACCTGGAGAGGAGAAGGCTCCAGGGACACCTCAGAGCCCCTTGCAGGCCCTAAAGGGGCTCCAGGAGAGCTGCAGAGGGACTGGGGACAAGGGATGGAGGGACAGGACACAGGGAATGGCTGCCACTGCCAGAGGGCAGGCATGGATGGGATATTGGGAATCAGGAATTGTTCCCTGGCAGGGTGGGCAGGCCCTGGCACAGGGTGCCCAGAGCAGCTGGGGCTGCCCCTGGATCCCTGGCAGTGCCCAAGGCCAGGCTGGACACTGGGGCTGGGAGCACCCTGGGATGGTGGGAGGTGTCCCTGCCCATGGCAGGGGTGGGACTGGACGAGCTTTAAGGTCCCTTTTAACCCAACCCATTCCATGACTCCGCACTCACAGCTCGGCTTCCCCCAGGGGCCACGGGATCAGTTTGACCACGCAGTGTCCCTGGGACCAGGCGAACCAGGCCCCGTCGGGGGAGAAGGCGACGCTCCAGGTCTCGCAGCTGGATTTCCAATCGTAGCGCTGGGGCCGGCCCGGCTTCAGCTCCGCCAGCAGCACCGGCTCCTCTGCTGCGGGACAGCCCCGTTACCCCCAGAGCCCCCAAAGCCCCGTCACCCTCACAGCCCCAGCCCCCCGTGTCCCCGCCCGGCTCCCGCTCACCTCCGCTCGGCTTCATGGCGGCCCCGCCGCCCGCTCGGCCCCGCCGGGCCCGCCCGGCCCAGGGCGGCGGCGGCGGCGGAAGCGGCGGCGCGGGGAGGGGACCTGGAGCCGCCTCCTCCGGCCCCGCCGCCACCGGCACCGCCCCGCGACCGGCATGGGGCGGGAGATGGCGGGAGAGGGCCTGGAACGGCCTCCGTGAGGGAGAAACGGCGGGAACCGGGCCGGACCCCGCCTGCCGGGCCTGGGGCAGCGACACCCTCAGAGACACACACCGGGACATCCCCTGGCAGGGACACCCTCAGCGACACACACCGGGACACCTCCCGGCAGGGACACACACCGGGACACCTCCCGGCAGGGACACACACCGGGACACCTCCCGGCAGGGACACCCTCAGAGACACACACCGGGACACCTCCCGGCAGGGACAACCTCAGGGACATCTCCCGACAGTGACACCCTCAGAGACCCGGCACCGGGGCATCCCCTGGCAGTGACACCCTCAGGGACACACACCGGGACACCTCCCAGCAGGGACAGCCTCGCAACACCCACACGGGGACACCCTCTGGCAGTGACAGCCCCCCAGGACCCACAGGGTGACACCCCCCGGCAGTGATCCCCCTCTCGGGGACCCAGCACCCACAGAGTGACACCCCTCACCAGTGACACCCCCCACCGGTGACATCCCGCACCAGTGACAGTCCCCACCAGTGAGTGACACCTCCTCCCTTAGCAACCACACAGGGAACCCCCTCCGCCAGTGACACCCCCAGGACCCAGCACTCACACGGGGACACCCCCTGGCAGTGACACCCCCAGGACCCAGCACCCGTTGGATGACACCCCCCAGTTCAGCAGCCCCCCAAAAATCAGCACCCCCATATTCATCCCCCCCAGCAGCCCCCAAGGATCTCACTGAGCCCCCCTTTAGCAGCACCTCCATCACTCTGTGCCCCACATCAGCCCCCCAAGAACCAGAACCCCATCATCAGCCCCCCAAGAGCCAGCACCCCTCCTCTGAGCCCCTCCAGCACCCCCTGGGTGATGCCCACCCTGGCAATGCCAGCCGGACACAGCTGGCCAGCACCCCAAATTCTGCAGCCCCCCAAGTCCCGCTATGCCTCACCAGGACAGGGATGTTCCCCCTCAGTGCCCCTCATCCTCTCTGGCTTAGGGTCCCTGGTTCAGGGAGCGCTGGGATCGGGGTGCTGCACCCACAGACACCCCAAGACCTGCAGGAGTCCCCCCAGTTTGGCTCAGGCTGTCCCCTCTGAGGGCTGGGGTCACCCGGAGGTCCCTTGGGCGTCCCATACACCTCCTTCCTCCCCTCCTACCCAAGTCCAGTGTTCACCCATTCCCCCCCTACTTTGGCACTTTGGGGTCCAGACCGAGCCCCCCACCCTGGGGGGACACCCACCCCTTGTGACATGACAGAAGCCCCTCACCACAGGTGCCACCGCTCTGCCGTGCCCCCGTGCCTCAGTTTCCCCGCCTCTAGGACGGAGGGTGGCTTTGCTGTCTGCTCGCTGGCTGGCAATGGGACCCTCCCGGTGGGCACGGTGCCACCTCCCCCGCGCTCGCCCTCCGCCCTGTGCCCGCCTGGCGCAGGTGGGAGCGAAGCGGCCGCGAAAACACCGTGGAGAGGAAAGAGGAAGAAGCGGCGGTGAGAAGCGGCGGCGGCGGAGGAGGAGGAGGAGGAGGAGGAGGAGGTGCCGGCAGCCCCGCGGGGCTTTGCGGGGGCTCAGGGCATCCCCGGGCACCCATCGCAGCCCCCCAGGTGCCCACCCCGAAGTTCGAAGTTCGCCGGCATGGCCAAAACCGCCTGGCTGCGCTGCCGGGTGCTGGAGGGGAAGGACCTGCCCGCCAAGGACCTGTGAGTGGCTTGGGGGGCTCAGGGCCCCCCTATTTCCCCCAGACCCACCCCGGGAGATGTGGCGGGGAGGGGGCGCTGGGTGCTCTGCCCTCCCTGGGTGTTCTCTTCGTACAATTTTGGGGGTCTCTTCTTGCCCCCATTACCCCCAAAGTGGGGGTCTGGGGTGTGCAGGCACTGCCAGCCCTCCCCCATCCCCCAGGGGTGTATGAGCCCCCCAACCCCTTCACCACCCTTTTCGTGCCCCCCAGCAGGGTGGGCACAGAGGATCCCCCAAAACCTGGGGGTGACACTGTGGGGGGCACCGCCCCTAGACCCCCACGCCTTTGGGGGGGGGGGTGGTGATCAGGGGGTGCAGGGAGGCCCCCGCCCGCTCCTGCCCCGGGGACACGGCTCAGCGGAGCTGGCAGTCCCGGGCACCTCCGGATGTGCCAGCTTGGCACCACCGGCCGCTCCCAGGGCCGGGCAGCCGGGAGCGGGGCCGTGTCCCTGCCTCGGGGGGCTCTGCCGCCGGGGGGTGCCCCACTGCGGGGGGCTGGGCAGAGCAGGCGATCTGCACAATGCTGGGGTGCCCGGTGCTGCTCCCAGCGTCCCCAAACCCAGCCTGGGGCTGTGGTGGGGCTGCAGAGGGGGTCGGGGGGAGCCACTCCCACTTCCCGTCCTATGGCAGGGACAGAGACTAGAGTCACGTCCCTCATCCATCTCGAGGTCTCAGTCCTTGTGGAAGCACCTCCTGGGGATTTGGGGCTCCAGCAGCGCCCCAGGGCCGGCACCCTCGCTGCTGCTCCAGCTGCCATAACCCAGCAGAAAGGGGCTTTGCAGGGAGCGGGTGGATGGCCCCTGGATCCGTCCCTCATCCCTCCATCCTGTTCTCCCGGTGGAAAGGGCCAGACCGGTGGCACCGTGGCACCGTGGGTGTCACAGAGACTCGGGCTGGGCTGTGCTGCTGGACAGACAGTGGTACCCACGGGTGGGTGGCACAGGGACACTGCGATGGCTCGGGATGACCCCCAGCAGGTCCCTCAGCTCAAGGAGAAAGGGGATGTCCCCATCCCGGTGTCAGCAGGGCCAGGCTCAGACCGGGCAGCTCAGCTCACCCCGGGGCTGGTGCCTCACTGTTGGGGTCTGAGGCCCCCAGGATGGGGGGGATTCCCGAGTGGGGGCTGACCCTGGGCACCCCCGTTCCCTGCCCAGGTCCGGCTCCAGCGATCCCTACTGCGTGGTCAAGGTGGACAATGAGGTGGTGGCCAGGTACGGGGACACTGTCCCACACTGGGAGGGGACACACAGGAGTGGGGAATGCTCCCTGGGGGGACAGCCACCTCTGCCATCCCGGCAGGACAGCCACCGTGTGGAAGAGCCTGAACCCTTTTTGGGGTGAGGAAATCACGCTGCTTCTGCCCCGTGGATTCCACAGCCTCGCCATCTACGTGCTGGATGAAGACACCATTGGGTAGGGGGACAGCATGGGCAGGGTGGGCACTGGGGACCCCCCGAGGGGTGGCAGGTCCCCAGCAGTGTCCTGCTGTGTCTGTTCCTCACAGGCAGGACGATGTCATTGGCAAGGTGTCACTCAGCCACCAGCAGATCTCGGCCGAGCCACGGGGTGAGGGGGGGCACAGTGGGGTGGGGGACAGCGGGACCCAAGCTGGCACCATGGGGTGCCCACGCTGTCCCCCTCGGCAGGCATTGACAGCTGGCTCAGCCTGGCACCTGTGAGCCCCGACCAGGAGGTGCAGGGTGAGATCCACCTGGAGCTGCAGGTCCCTGAGCGGGGCCACCCACGGGTGCTGCGCTGCCACCTCATCGAGGCCAGGTGGGGGGCTGGCAGCTCCGGGGGGCTGCCACCACCACGGGGTCTTATTTTTGACAGGAAGGAGGAGAGGAGGGGATGGGGACAGTGGTGACACAGTGTTTGTCCTCCCCTTTCCACACTCGGAATGGTCCTCGCTGCGCCAGGCTGGGGACATCAGCGGTGCCAACCCACGTGTGACAATGCCATGGGGGCTCAGTGGGAAGTGTGCTGCCATCCCTGCTTGGGGACAGGGACACAGGAGCACCAGGGTTTGTCCCCAGCAGAATGGTTGGCTCTCGCACAGTGTGTTTGCCCTTTGGTTTCAAAATCTGGGGAAACTGAGGCACTGCCCAGGCTGCCCGTCTGTGTTTGGGGGTGCAGATGCGTGCGCAAGTGTGTGCACGCGTGTGAGCGTGCATAGGGGCACACGCACGGTGACACACACACACACGGTGACACACGCACACAGCTGACAGATGGAGCAGCCAGCAGAGGCAGCATCCCACTGCCATGGCAACCAAAGCGGCTACCAAGGCAACAGGATGGCCATGGGGACAGGGTGGCCATGGGGACAGCCAGGAGGGACGGCATCAGCCCCACTAGGGACTGGAGGAGGAAGGGCTCCCTGGAAATGGGGACACGATCCCCCCAGCATCCCCTGGCTCCTGCTGGCTGCCCCGTATGCCCAGGCGAGCTGGCACAAAGCGGGAACGTGGGGCTGCAGGGACCGTGAGGATGGGGACAAACCCTGCTGACCCCACGCCCTCACAGGGACCTGGCCCCCCGGGACGCCTCGGGCACCTCGGACCCCTTTGGCCGGGTGTCGTGCTGCGGGCACACGCTGGAGACAGCCGTGAGTCACTGCTGGGTGCTGAGTGTGGCACCCCGTCCCCTACGGACCCAGAGCCTCGGGCACCCTCGGGCACCCTCGGGCACCGTCGGGCACCTCGGCCACCAGTCCCGGTGCCCCGCAGGTGGTGAAGAAAACGCGGTTCCCGCGCTGGGATGAGGTGCTGGAGTTCGAGCTGCCAGAGGGGGAGCTGGGAGAGGCTGTGCTGAGCGTGGAGCTTTGGGACTGGGACATCGTGGGCAAGAACAACTTCCTGGGGCGGGTGAGGACCTCGGGCCACACCCGAATGGGGCCTGGGGGCACCTCTGCACCCCCCTGTGCGGGGTCTGGGTGACCACGGGTTAGGACCCACCAGGATGGGGGCAGTGCCCCATGAGACCCTGCATGTCCTGGGCTGTCACCCAAGGGAGGTGCAGCACAGGGGACTGGCACATGTCCCCTCACCCATCCAGACCCTGCCTCTGTCCCCCAGGTCGAGTTCTTCTTGGACACCCTCTGCCCAGGCCCCACCAGGGGCTGGTTCCATCTCCTGCCCTTCCCCAGCACCACCGAGGACCACGGGTGAGTGCAGGCAGAGGGGACAGGGGGTTGTGACCAGGGCAGCACGAGGTGGCCCCCATGGAGGGCACAGGACCCACATGAGCGCCTGTGTCATTGCAGGGGACAGCTGGGTGCCCTGAGGCTGGCAGTGAGGCTGCTGGAGGACACAGTCCTGCCCTCCCACCACTACCAGCCCCTCATCCAGCTCCTCACCAAGCCCATCCTCTGCCCAGCCCAGGTGGGTGCTGGGGCTGCGGGGAACTTTGGGGTGACCACCCCAGTGTGGAGGCCCTGCTGTGCCCACCCTGCCCTCCCCACAGAACCCCGAGGGCACAGCCCTGGCTGTCCTGGAGGAGGATGACCTCAGGGGAGAGCCGGCAGGACGTGGCCACCAAGTTGGTGAAGCTCTTCTTGGGCCAAGGGCTGGCTGTGCCCCTCCTGGACTACCTCACCAGCCGCGAGTTGGCCAGGACCAGTAAGTGCCCAGGGCCACCCTAAGAAACCCCAAGCCAGGGTTGCTCCAGATCCCCATGGAGAAAGAGTGAGGACACCAAGGGAGAGGCAGGAAAGGTGCCACGTGTCCCTGGGGCTGGGCACACTAGGGACAGCTGGGACATCGCCCTGTGCCCACCTTGCCACAGCCTCTGTGCTCTTCCAGCTGATCCCAACACCCTCTTCCGCTCCAACTCGCTGGCCTCCAAATCCATGGAGCAGTTCATGAAGGTGAGCATGGGAAGGGACACCTCCCTGCTGTCCCAGCAGGGCATCTGGGGACAAGGACAGTGCCTTCCCACCCCTTGCAGGCGGTGGGGCTGCCCTACCTGCACGAGGTCCTGAAGCCGGTAGTGAACCACATCTTTGAGGAGAAGAAATATGTGGAGCTGGACCCTGGCAAGATGGAGCTGAGCCGGGGCAGGTGGGCACAGGTGGATGTCTGGGAGGGGCACCTGGCATGTCCCTGTGTCCCCTGCAGGAAGGTGCCACCTATTGCTGCTGAGTCCATGGGTCTGGCAGCTCAGTGCCCCGTTTCCAGTGTCCCTGACCCAGAGGTGTCCCTACAGGAGGATCTCCCTCAAGGGGTCCCTGTCGGAGGTGCAGGTGCGGGAGAGCAGCCTGGAGCTGCTGAAGGCCTACCTGGGGGACATCCTCGATGCCATCATGGGCTCGGTGGACAAGTGTCCCCTCCCTATGCGGGTGGCATTCCAGCAGCTGCGCAGGCGGGTGGAGCAGCGATTCCCCTCGGCACAGCATGAGGTGGGGCCCACGGCGGGGCTGGGGGTCTGCACAGCCCCAGGAGCACCACGCCAAGCTCAGAGCTGTGCCTGTCCCCCGAGCTGTCCCCTGAGCTGTCCCTGTCCCCCGAGCTGTCCCTGTCCCCCCTCCAGGAGGTGCGGTACTTCTCCATCAGTGGGTTCCTCTTCCTTCGCTTCTTCGCTCCTGCTGTGCTCACCCCGAAGCTCTTCGGGCTGCGGGAGCAGCACGCGGAGCCCGGCACCGGCCGCACGCTCCTGCTGCTCGCCAAGGTGGGGACAGCACGGGGACACCATGGAGGGGTGGGGACACCAGGGAGGGGTGGGGACCCTTGGAAAGCATGGGGAACATTGGAGAGGGATGGGGACACGAGGGAGGGATGGGGACCTTGGAAAGGGATGGGGATCCTTGGAGAGGGATGGGGACACCAGGGAGGGGCGGGGACCCTTGGGAAGCATGGGGACATTAGAGAGGGATGGGGACAACCAGGGAGGGATGGGGACCTTGGAGAGGGATGAGGATCCTTGGAGAGGGATGGGGACACCAGGGAGGGATGGGGACCCTTGGGAAGGGATGGGGATCCTTGGGAAGGGATGGGGACCCTTGGGAAGGGATGGGGAGCTTGGAGAGGGATGGGTACACCAGGGAGGAATGGGGACCTTGGAGAGGGATGGGGACACCAGGGAGGGATGGGGACCCTTGGAGAGGGACAGGGACATTGGGGAGAGGTGGGGATCCTTGTGAAGGATGGGGGACCTGAGGTGGGATGAGGACCCTGGGGAGGAATAGGAAGCCTGGGAATGGATAACGACCCTGGGAAGGGATGGAGACACTGGGGAGGGATGAGAACAGAAGGAGAAGGTTGGGGAGGGATGGGGAAGGATGTGGATCCTTAGGGATGGACGGGGATCTTGAGGAGGGATGTGAACTCCAGGGAGGGATGGGAACCCTTGGAGAGGGATGGGGATCCTTGGGGATTAACAGGGACCCATGGGGTGGGTGAGGGACCTGCAGAGGGATGGGGACCACTGGGAGAGACAAGGATTGTGGGGAGGGCTGAGGAGCCCAGGGGGGGTTTGGGACTTCAGAGAGAAACCCCAGGGAGGACAGAGACTTCTGTGAGGGATGTGGACCCCGTGGAGAGATGAGAACCCACAAGGAATGGGGAGGCCAGAAAAGCAGGAGACCCTGACGAGGGACAGAAACCCCAGGGAATGATGGGGACCCCAAGCACAGCAGTGCCATTCCTGTCCCCGTGCCACAAACCATGGACTGGCTCCCTCCTTTGCCACTTGAGGCCAGTCCTGCCTGTCCCCAGGCTGTGCCACCACAAGCTGGGCACAGCACAGGGGCAGAACTTGGGTCCCATCACCCCCCAGCTGCTCCACTTTCCCCAACCCTGAGCCCTCGGGGTCCGGGGGAGCAGCCAGGGTGGCCCAGGGGGTGACACCAGCAGGGACACAGCAGTGTGACCCCTTCCCTGCGTGGGACAGGCTCTGCAGAGCATCGGGAACCTGGGGCTGCAGCTGGGGCAGGGCAAGGAGCCGTGGATGGCCCCGCTGAACGCCGTCCTCCTGCCCAGTGTCACCCGTGTCCGGGCCTTCCTGGATGCCCTGGTCACCGTGGGTGAGCGGGGACACGGGGCAGGGAGGGGACATTGCTGGTGCCAGGTCAGTGGCACCACCCTGGTGCTGCCAGGAGCACCCTCGGGCCGTGGGAGGTGGTGGCACTTGAGGTGACACCGCTCCCTCCCTGTGACGGCTGCAGTGGGCAAGGTGCCAGTGCCACAGGGACATTGCCAGCCCTCGGCCACCATCAAGGAGGGTCCCCTGCACACCTGCCCAGAGCTGGGGGTGGCACCGCTGCCCCGCTTCGCCTTCAAGAAGAGGCACTTCAGGCTCAGCACCCAGGCCCTGGCCTATGCCAAGGTGCCCCAGGGGCAGGTGGGTGCTGCCCTGGACCCCCACCCTGTGCAGGGTGCCCAGAGCTGGGGGGAAGGACATGGGCACAGATTTTGGGGTGTTTTGGGGTCCCCAGAGATGGTGCTGCATCCCTGTGGAGTGAGTGGGGGATATGGATGTGGGTGCACAGATTTTGGGGGGTTTGGGGGTCCCCGAGTTTTCCATGGATATGGACATGGGCACAGATTTTTGGGTGTTTGGGGGTCCCCGAGTTTTCCATGAATATGGGCCATGGGTATGGACATGGGCACAGATTTTGGGGTGTTTGAGGGTCCTGAGGTTTTCCATGAACTTGTGTAATGAATATGGAAATGGGCAGAGATTTTGGGGTGTTTGGGGGTCCCCAGGTTTTCTATGGATATGGACATGGGCACAGATTTTGGGGTGTTTTGGGGTATCCAGGTACACTGCACCATCCCAGGTGAACAGGTGGGGGATATGGATGTGGGTGCACAGATTTTGGGGTGTTTGGGGATATCCAGGTTTTCCATGGGTATGGATAATGGATATGGACATGGGCACAGATTTTGGGGGGTTTGGGGGTCCCCGAGTTTTCCATGGATATGGACATGGGCACAGATTTTGGGGTGTTTGAGGGTCCTGAGGTTTTCCATGAACTTGTGTAATGGATATGGAAATGGGCAGAGATTTTGGGGTGTTTGGGGGTCCCTAGGTTTTCTATGGATATGGACATGGGCACAGATTTTGGGGTGTTTTGGGGTATCCAGGTACACTGCACCATCCCAGGTGAACAGGTGGGGGATATGGATGTGGGTGCACAGATTTTGGGGTGTTTGAGGGTCCCCAGGTTTTCCATGGATATGAGTAATGGATATGGACATGGGCACAGATTTTGGGGTGTTTTGGGGGTCCCTGAGTTTTCCATGGATATGGGTCATGGATATGGACATGGGCAGAGATTTTGGGGTGTTTTGGGGTATCCAGGTACACTGCTCCATCCCAGGTGAACAGGTGGGTGATATGGATGTGGGTGCACAGATTTTGGGGTGTTTGGGAGTCCCCCAGGTTTTCCATGGATATGGGTCATGGATATGGACATGGGCAGAGATTTTGGGGTGTTTGGGGGTCCCCAGGTTTTCCATGGATATGGACATGGGCAGAGATTTTGGGGTGTTTGGGGGTCCCCAGGTTTTCCATGGATATGGACATGGGCACAGATTTTGGGGTGTTTGGGGTTCCACAAGTTTTCCATAGATATGGGTCATGGATATGGACATGGGCAGAGATTTTGGGGTGTTTGGGGCTCCCCAGGTGCTCGGCTCCATCCCAGTGGAGCAGATCTGGGCAGTGGAGCAGGTGGACAGGGGCACCTTCCCGCACCCCCACGTGCTGCAGGTGGTGGCACAGGATGGCACCGGGCAGCTCCACACCACCTACCTCCAGTGCAAGGTGGGTGAGCCCACCCTGCCCCAGCACCCCAACAACCCCAGGAACCCCCCCACCACCACACCCTTGCCCCCCACCTTCCCCTGCACCAGCCATGGGACAATGGGAACGGTCCCAAATCCAGCTGTGCCCAGGCTGTACTGGGAGCACTGGGAGTACTGAGGTGCAGGGGCTAACTGGGTATACTGGGGAAGCTGGGGTGTCCTACCCTGGCTGTACTGGGGTCACTGGGGTACCCTGGCTCCTGCAGCCCCATCTCCCTCACCTCCTACCGGGCCACCAAACCATCACTCCTGTCCCCCATCCCTGGTGCCCATCCCTTCCTCCTCCCTCCTCCTCCTCTCCCCCTGCCCTGGCAGTGCCCTCGGGGGTGTCCCCGTCCCTGCTGTCCCCTCAGAGTGCCGTGGAGCTGTGGCAGTGGCTGTGGGCGCTGCGCCAGGCCACCAGTGCCAACAGGGACATGCTGCCAGCGTGCCACCCCGGCACCTTCCGCGCCAGCCGCTGGACCTGCTGCCTGCAGCCCACCCGTGCCAGTAGGACTGGGGGTGCCCTGGGCTGGGGGTGCCCGCCAGGGGGGTGTGGGTGTCACCGTGTCCCCACTGCGGTGCTTGGCAGTGCCCGGGTGCAGCCGTGCCCACGGCGCCGTGGTGCTGGGGGAATGGAGCGACCTCGGGGACCCCGCGGTGGCAGCACAGAGCCTCTATGGGCACCTGCGGTGAGCCCGGGCACAGGGGGGCACTTTTGGGTGCTGGTGGGCAGGGTGGGATGCTGCTGAGGGTCCCTGTCCCACAGGCTGGTGGGGATTGGGGGTCCCGAGGGTGAATATGGGGGCCTGAGGGTCCTTTAGGGGGTGGTGGGCAGGGTGGCAGCGTGCGGAGGGTCCTTGTCCCCAAGGAGAGTGGGAGTCGGGGTCACGGGGTCCTTTGGGTGCTGACAGGCATGGTGGGACCCCGCTGAGGGTCCCTTCCTGCAGGGTGGTGGCGACCAGGGGTCCAGAGGGTGGCACAGGGGTCCGGGGGGCATTTAGGTGCCAATGGGCAGGGTGGGAGTGTCCTGAGGTCCCTGTCCCCCAGCACGGTGGGGGCTGGGGGTCCCGGGGTCCTTTGGGTGCTGGAGGGCGGGGGGTGTCCTGAGGGTCCCTGTCCCGGGGTCCTTTGGGTGCTGGAGGGCGGGGGGTGTCCTGAGGGTCCCTGTCCTGCAGGGCAGCGCTGGCCGGGGGTCCCGAGGGCAGCGCGGTGGCCGGGCCCCCCTGCCCGGGCCAGGCAGATACGGGAGCCCCAGGGGCACTGGGGGGACATGGGGACCCGGGGTGGGGGCTGGCACAGGCTGGCAGAGCCCTGTGGGCACCACAGGGCACTGCTCCGACTCCCTCCACGAGGGGACAGCAGATACTCGCGGACAGGGGACAGGGGACACGGGGACACGGGGACACACGCAGTCCGGGGGGCTGGCGGGTGGTGCGGGCACGGGACGGGGTCACCGGGAGGGGCTGTGGGGACACCACGGATGGGTGTCGGGGGTGGATGCGGGGCTGTGGGGGGGAAATGCCCGCGGGTGGGTGCCAGGTGCGGGTGGGTGCCACAGGTGGCCCTGACCCCACCCTGGGGTGCAGCGGGACCCGCTGGGGACAGGCTGCAGGAGGTGCTGCGAGACCTGGACATCGCCCACGACGCCTTCGCCCGCCGCGACGAGACCCCAGAGCCACCCCCAAGTCCCCTCCCTGTCCCCAGCGTCCCCCCCTCGGCCCAGCCCGGGCGGGGCACAGAGGGGACGCGGGGCCAGCAGCCCGGCACGGGGTGTATTCCGTAACACAGAGATGTACATGGCACCGGCTGTGCGCGGCTCCTGGGGCAGCGGCGGGCGACACGGGTGACACGGGTGGCACGGGTGGCACGGGTGACACGGGTGGCACAGACGCGCAAAGAGGCCACGGGTAGAAAAAGACCACGACGCTATCGCCACGAGAGCGGGGCGAGCCGGGACGGGCGGACAGACAGACAGACAGACAGACAGACAGACGCACACGGGGACACGCGGTGGGTGGCACCGGGTGGCCCGGGACGGGGGACGAGCCCGCCGGGCGGGGCTGCGGTGAAGCGGCGCAGGCGGCGGCGGCACGGGCGGGGCACGGGGGCCGGGGCAGCCCCGAGCCCGGCCTCAGTCCTTCAGGGTGGCCTCGGACACGCCCTGGGCCAGCAGCTCGGCCAGCACGTTGTCCAGGTAGTTGGGGTCGGGGTAGCCGTGCCCCGTCAGGTTGGAGCCGAACTCGGTCTTGTGGTGGATCTCGTTCCACACCACCGTGTCCGACTCGCCCGTGGTGTTGGAGGTGCCGATGGTGAAGATGAGCCGCCGGTCCCAGGCCACGATCAGCAGCTTCAGCACCTGCAGCGGGCACGGCCATGGCTCGCCCACCCAGCACCCCTGGCACAGCCTGGCAGGGACTGGCACAGCCACTGGGCATCCCCACCCAGCCTGGCATGGACTGGCACAGCCACCGGGCATCCCCACCCAGCCTGGCAGGGACTGGCACAGCCCCACGGCAACCCCAGCACAGCACAGCCTCAGCCCCCCCAGGGTGGGATTCAGCACGGTGCCCACAGGATGCCACCTTTCCTTGTGGTACCCCCCAGTCCCATCCCAGTGCATCTGCAGCCTCCCCATCCCATCCCATCCCATCCCATCCCTTTTCTTCCTCACCCTCTCCCATTCCTTCCCATCCAATCCATTCTCCTTCCCTCGCACCCCATCCCTTCCCATTCTATTCTCGCCATTCTTTCTGTACCCATCCCATCCCACCCCATCCCATCCCTTCCCTTCCCCACCCCATCCCACTCCTCATCCCATCCATCCTCTTTCCACCCCATCACTTCCCATTTTGTGCCATCCTATCTCATTCCATCCCTGCTATTCTTTCTCATCCCATCCCATCCCACCCCATCCCATTCCTTTCCATCCCATCCATTCTTCCATCCCACCCCATCCCTTCCCATTCTACTGTCCCCATTCCTTCTCTTTCCATCTCATTCCAATCTTTCTCTTCTCATCCCATCCCATCCCATCCCATCCCATCCCATCCCATCCCATCCCATCCCTTTTCTTCCTCACCCCATCCCATTCCTTCCCATCCCATCCATTCTCCTCCTATCCCTTCCCATTCTATTGTCCCCATTCCGTCTCTTCCCATCTCATCCCATCCTTTCTCTTCTCATCCCATCCCATCCCACCCCATTCCCAACCATCCCATCCCTTCCCATCCTATCCCACCCCATCCCATACCTTCCCTTCTCCTTCCCATTCCACTCCCCATCCCATCCATCCTCCTTCCACCCCTTCCCTTCCCATTTTGTGCCATCCTATCTGGTTCCATCCCCGCTATTCTTTCTCTTCGCATCCCTCCCATCCCATCCCATGGATCCCATCCCATCCCATCCCACCCCATGGATCCCATCCCATCCCATCCCATCCCATCCCATGGATCCCATCCCATCCCACCCCACCCCACCCCACCCCAGTCTCACCTTCCTGCCCTTCTCATTGTCGGGCAGGTAGCAGTGCCGTGGGAAGCCTCGTGCCGTGAATTTCTTGCCGGGGTTGGGATGCTCTGGGCCCTGGGTGGGTGTGGGGACAGGAGGTGAGCAGGGACACGGGGACACGGGGCAGGGTCACCACCCCGCCGGGGTGTCTCCCTCACCTGGATGCCTGTGGGGATGTCGTAGACGATCCGGATGGTTTTGGAGTCGGTGTATCCCGGGAGGGAGTGGGGGATGAGGTGGAACTCCATCTTCCCGGGGGGCTGCGTGCCCGTCTTCTCCCCGTAAATGGCCTTACAGGTGGGGCACTGCAGGCTCCCGTCCTGGGGGCACCGCGGGGGCCTCAGGGGTGGCACCCACCCAGCAACACCTGGACCCCCCAGCACTCCCCAATACCCAACTGGATCCCTCAGCACCCACCCAGCACCCACCCAGCAACACCTGGACCACCCAGCACCCACCTGGATCCCCCAGCACCCACCTGGACCCCCCCCACCTGGGATCCCCCCAGCATTCAGCCAATGCCCACCCAACACTCACCAGGACCCCCCAGCACTCACCCAGCAGCACCCGGACCCCCCAGCACCCCCTAACACCCACTCAGCACCCACCTGGACCCTCCAGCACCCACCTGGACCCCCCAGCACCAACCCAACACCCAGTACCCACCCAGAACTCCCCAACACCCACCCCTGCCCCCAGCAGGACCGCACCGATCACCCACCCAATGCCCACACTCACTCCAACACCCACTCAACCTCCCCAAACCCACCCAGCACCCAGCCAGCACCTAGCTGGAACATTCCAGAACTCCCCAGCACCCACTCAGAAGCCCTCACATCTACTCAGCACCCACCTGGATTCCCCAGCACTCCCCAACACCCATTACCCACCCACCCCCAGCACCCACCTGGAACTCCCCAGCCCCCTCCAACACCCACCTGGACCCCCCAGCACTCACCCAACACCCACCCATCACCCACCCAATGCCCACACCCACTCCAGCACCCACTCAACCCCCCAAACCCACCCAGCACCCAGCCAGCACTTAGCTGGAACATTCCAGAACTCCCCAGCACCCACCCAGAAGCCCTCACACCCACCCAGCACCCACCTGGATCCCCCCAGCACCCACCCAACACCCACCTGGAATCCCTCAGCTCCCTCCAACACCCACCCAGCACCCCTGACACCCACTCAACACCCACCCAGCAGGCCTCAGCACCCACCTGGACCTCCCCAGCACCCACCTGGATCCCCCCAGGACTCCCCAACACCCAGTACCCACCCAGAACCCACTCAACACTCCCCCGTACCCACCCAACAACCCCCCAGCCCCCTCCAACACCCACCCAGCACCCCTGAGACCCACCCAGCACTCACCCAACACCCACCCAGCACCCCTCAGCACCCACCTGGAACTGCCCAGCACCCACCTGGACCCCCCAGCACAAACCCAACACCTACTTGGACCCACCCAGCATCCACCTGGACCCCCCAGCATTCACCCAACACCCACCCAGCACCCACCCAGCACTCCCCCAACACCCAGTACCCACCCAGAACTCCCCAACACCTACCCAGCACCACCTGGACCCTCCAGCACCCCTGCGGATCCCCCCAGCACACACCCAGCACCCACCCAACACCCACCTGGACACCCCAGCATCCACATGGATCCCCCCAGCACTCCCCAACACCCAGTACCCACCCAGAACCCACTCAACACTCCCCAGCACCCACCCAACACCCACCTGGAGCCCCTCAGCTCCCTCCAACACCCACCCAGCATCCTCCAACACGCCCCCAGCACCCACCCAGCCTCCACCCAACACCCACCCAGCACCCACCGAGCCCCCCGAGCGCAGCCCGCCCCGGGGGGGGGGCTCTGACCTTGTTGCCGTTGTTGTACATGGCCAGCAGGCACAGCAGGTGGTACATGTGCCCGCACTTGCCCAGCTTGCCCACCAGCTCCGGCTTGATGCCCCTGGGGCTCAGCACGCCCTCGTAGCCGGAGGAGGTGACCAGGCGCTCCATGCAGATGGTGCAGTCCTGCCGGCAGCGGCATCAGCACCCGGGGGATGATGAGGGCTCACCCCCGGCCCTGCCCGAGCCCCCCACTCACCTCGTCCGGGGGGTTTTTCACCTTCTGGATGTAGCGGCGCACCACGTCCTCGGGGGTTTTACCTGAGGGCGATGCCATCAGAGCCTGCCCGCGGTGCCACCTGGCCCTGCCACCCCCGCCAGCACGGCGGGGACACGCGTGACGAAGCAGCGATATCACCCCCGCAAACCCCGGGGCTGCCTCACTTCCCCCTCCGTGTCCCCTGACCCCGCAGGGACATCGGGGGCTCCTTACTCTTCTTGAGCTGCTTCTTTTTGGTTTTCCTGCAGATGCCGTTGACGCCGGGGACGGGTTTGATGTCGCTCTTGCTGACGGGCGGGGGGTGCAGGATGGGTTTGGGGGCGCGGGTCAGGCACACGGGCAGCCCGGCGGCGCACATGAGGATCCCCGTCATCCCTGCGCCGGGAGAGCGCCTGGCTGTCCGTTTGTCCGTCCTGCCCACCCCCCCGGCAGCGTGCCCCGCTCCCCGCCCGCGCTGTCACCCCGCGGGACACCCGGCGCTTACCTGCGAGCGCGGGATGGACGGGGCCGGTGCCGTTCAGGTTCTTCACCGGCAGCGCTGGGACCCTGCACGGACACGGGACAGGAAGGGGCTCAGCAGGGATGGCAGGGCTGGCACTGTCCCCTCCCCGCACGGCATGGCCCAGACAGTGTCCTCCCCACGGGACACGGGGCAGTGTCCGCTGGGGGCTGCTGGCACTGTCACCAGGCAGTGTCCTGCCCACGGGACACAGGGCAAGGTGTCCCCTCCCCAGCTTGGAGGGCTGCTGTCCCATCCCAGGGAATTGTCACCCAGTGCCACCTGCCCATCTCTGGGCACCCAATGTCACTGCTGGCATCACGGTCCCCCTCGACCCAGGGTGAAGACCTTGTCAGGGCATCCCGATGGTGACACCCGTGTCCCCCACCCCCCGCAGGGATGTGCCACCACTCGTGTCCCCCAGGGACCCCCACGCTGCTGGGTGGCAGCAGCAGGTGGCACCGGTGGCACCGTGCTCAGGGCAGCGTGTGGGGAAGGGAAGGGAAGGGAAGGGAAGGGAAGGGAAGGGAAGGGAAGGGAAGGGAAGGGAAGGGAAGGGAAGGGAAGGGAAGGGAAGGGAAGGGAAGGGAAGGGAAGGATCACAGGGATGAGTTCAGCAGTGCTCAGCCCCACACGAGGGCGTTTCCCTCATTCCCAAAGCTCCTGTACCCACACCAAGGCCCAGCCCCTCTTCCCTGTCCATAGGTGGGTGCCAGGACAGGGACAGCGATGGGGACAGGGACAAGGACTGCTCAGCCCAGCACACAGAAGTGAAAGCAGGACGCCAGTAGGGGAAGGAAATGTGCCAGGAGCTGCTGGGGGCTCAGAGAAGCCACCTGTCCCCCCTGCCAGCCCCGAGGGGACACCAGGCCAACCCACCATGGGGCACAGCCATGGAGAGGTGGGTGCCAGGACAGGAACAGGGACACCCACCGGGACACAATTCCAGGGGTCTGCTCGCCCACCTGGACCCCCTGGTGGATCAGCACGGGAGTGACACCGGGGCTGTGGCCCCTCCCCACAGCTGTGCCCTCCCAGGGATCTGCCTGGTGGCATCGGGCCAGGAGCTGGGTCACACAGCCCATGCTGGCCTTGGGGACAGCGTTCCCCTGGGACCAGGCACTCCCTGAGCTCCAGCTGCTATTGATAGCATGGCACAGCCTGGCACAGCATGGCACGGACCAGCACATCCCATGCTGGCCTTGGGGACAGCATTCCCCTGGGACCAGGCACTCCCTGAGCTCCAGCTGCTATTGATAGCATGGCACAGCCTGGCACAGCATGGCACGGCACAGCACGGCACAGATCACCACATCCCCTCTGCAGGGATCCAAGCACCACCAGCACCACCCAGGGTGGGGACCCCGGGGCTGGAGGTGACGCACTGCCACAAGAGCTGGGGCTGCCTGCAAGGGGACAGCAGGGTCCGAGCCACCCCCATCACCCCCTTTGTCCCTCTGTGTGCCCATCCCCGCCTCGGTGACACCCGCCTGTCCCCTCCCCTCCCATCTTACCCAGGGGGCACAGCAGCCCTGGCGCCCAGCCCAGCCCCGCGCTGCGTCCCGGGCCGGTTGAGGTTGTTGAGACCGGGCAGCGCCGCGCTGGACACGCCCTGCCCGGGGCCGAACCCCGCTCCGGACACCCGCAGCCCTTCCCCCTTGGCCGCCACCACCGCCGGTGTCACGGTCCCCGCCGGCCACAGCGCTGCCCCGGCGAAGGTGCTGCTCTGGCGGACGGCGCCCGGGTAGAGCTTGCGGCGCTGGGACGCCAGGATGGCGTTGGAGGCGGCGCGGGTGCTGTTGACCAGCAGGCACTGGGGGCACGAGCAGGACGGGGTGCCCGTGCTGGCGCCCACCGGCCAGGACTGGGATTTGGGGATGGAGCCCATGGTGAGCGGGTAGGCCAGGTCCATGCGGCGCCGCAGCCGCCGCTTGCGCTGCGTCTGCCGGTTCATTTGGGACATGCTGCTGAAGTAGATGAGGTAGCAGAAGCCCAGGGAGGAGAGGTCCAGCCAGGGGTGCTGCTTCTCGTAGGCGTTCTGGATGGTGATGCAGATGTCCATGTCGTAGGGGGTCCAGGAGTTGTTGTCGTTCTCCCACTCCCACACGATTCCCTTCCCCGGAGCTGAGGAGGGGTCGTAGAAGTTCCTGCGGACGGGGCGCATGGTCCCTGGGGACACAAACAGGGGGGGTGACGCCACTAGGGGCACCTTCAGACATCCCTGTGTCCAGCTTCCAGCCCGGCATCCCGCAGGGATTGGGGCACAGAGGCACCTTGGGGTGCAACAGCCACTCTGTCCCTTTGCTATAATCCCCATTGCACCCCAAAAGTGCTTCCCTTGGGATGAATCCAACCCCCAACCCGCCATGGGTGACAGTGGCTCAGACTGCCACCCCTCAGGATCATCCTCCTGGATGTCCTGGGAAGGGCAATGCTGCTCAGCCAATGTGGGAAATGGATTTGTGGAGAATTCTCCAAGGTGAGAATTCAGAATTTGTATAGAATTCTCTCGCCCTTCACATGAGACTGAAAATAGAATAAAAGTTTTTTTTAAAGCCTCTCAGTTACCCCATCTCTGGGTCAGAAAAGGGCATAATCCAACAAATCCTTGTGCTTTTCCCAGCATTTTTCCATCCCTCTGGTCCAAGCCCTTCCCCACCCTCCCATCCCCGTGGCCATCCCGGGGCAGGGGAAGCATTTCCCGGTCAGGAGAGGTTTCCTGACAGCTGCTGGCTCTGGCAGTGACACAGCCAGGGATTGTCCCACACGGCCACATCCCGGCCCCTCGCCGCTTGCTTGGGATGGAGCTGGATCCCGCAGCCCCCTCCGGAGCTCTGCAGGGCAGGGGGAGGCATCGCAGCCTCTCCTCGAGTGCCCCCCGCACGGGGCCTGTCTATCCCCTCGCCGGCAGCGCTTGCCCGGCTCGATTAACGGCGCTAATTAACGGTCATTAATCACCGGCCGCATCAGGCGGCAGAGCCAGGCCCCAGCTGCTGCCGAGTGCTGAGGCAGCTCCGCCGGGGCCCGGGAGGGGAGCGGGGGGGCCCTGCAGCCCGCCCTGCCCGCATCCCAAATCCCACATCCCACATCCCACTGCTGCTCCAGGCCACCCACACACACTGCCCCACTGCCCTCTGCCCTCCAGCCCCACTGCCCACTGCCCCACTGCTCACTCCCTTCCAACCCCACTGCTGCTCCAGGCCTCCCACACCCACACCCACTGCCCTCCAAACCCCACTGCCCACCTCCCTCCAGCCCCACACCCCACTCCCCTCCACATTCCCCCACATCCACTTCCTGTATCCCACCCCAGTTCCCAGCCCTGCCTCTTTGCCTCCATGTCCCCCATCCTGCTGCTCACTCTTGTCCAAATCCCACATCCCGCCCATAAACACATCCCGGACCCACTGGTCCTTGCAAATACATCCCACATCCCCCTGCACCTCACATCCCACACCAAACCTCACATCCCCAAACCCCATATCCCCATCCCACATCCCCCTGCACCTCACATCCCACACCCAAACCCCACATGCCCTGCCCCTCACATCCCCATCCCAAACCTCACATCCCTATCCCAAACCTCACATCCCCATCCCAAACCCCACATCCCCCTGCCTCTCACATCCCCACCCCAAATCCCACAAAATGTCCCTCACATCCCCATCCCAAATCCCATATCCCCACCCCAAATCCCACATCCCCTGCCCCTCACATCCCACATCCCCCAGAAGATCAAGGACCATCCCAAATCCCCTTGGCACACACAGCTCCCAGTCCCCAAGGGCCACCAGCTGTCCCCAGCTGTCCCCAGCCCCCTCTGCCAGCCATGCCAGAGCCACAGGGCCAAGCCAGTGTCCCCAGGGCCACCGGGAGGGGCTGCACGTCCCCGCTCTCAGAATGGGGTCACCTCGTTTCTCTTGTCTCAGGGTTTCTCTGTCCCCAGGCACTGCATGGGCCAAGCCCCCAAGCCCCCAGCCTCCTGCCAGCCTTCCCTGTGTCCCCATGTCACAGCAGGCACCAGGAGCACCCTCAGCTCAGGGGCCCCTCTTGTCCCCGAGCACCATGAGCCGTGTGGCAGCTTCCAAACCCTGGGCCCCACCCAGGGGAGAGATGATGGATACAGATGGACACAGGGATGGAGACCACAATGCTGGGGACAATGGCTGTGTCCCCTGCCATGACACCCCTGGGGACATCAAGGTCCCTCTCTCAGCATCCCTGTCCTCAAGCCCTGCTGGCACAGGGACTGTGGTACCCAGGGACATCCTGGCAAGAGTTGTTTTGTCACCCCAAATCCATTGGTGGCCCCACCACGGGCACAAGTCCCCAAGGGTTACCCACACTGCGGCCATGGGATGTGATGCCAGCTGCTGTCAGAGGATGGGCCCTGGCCAAAGCTGGCAGGAGGTGGCACGGGGACAGCCAGGGTGTCCCGGTGGCTCCCGCAGCTCTGAGTCAGCACAGACCCTCCGGGTCGGGCCGGTGTCCTCGCTGACTCAGGGCTGCAGGTGCCAAGCTGCCCTTTGCCAAGTCTGTGACCAGCTGGGGATGGATTCAGAGCCAGGCTGGATGGCAGAGGCAGGTGGCACATCCCTGCTTCGGTCCCATCTCAGTCCCCAGCCCCACATCGGGGTCACCTGGCACCACTGGGGACTGGGAGCGGTGGCATCAGCGGCCAGGGGAGGGGTCACAGCCACGGGGGTCCTGCTGGGGGTGTCCCCAGGCGGGTGCAGGGGGTGTCCCCTGAGGTGTGGCAGGTCCCCTGCCTGCTCTGCCTGTCCTGGAGTGGATCCTGCCCTGGGCAGGGATGCAGGGATGGGCAGGAATGCACCCAGGACAGCACATCCCCCACAGCACAGCCAGCACGTGCTGGTTTAATGGGTCACACTGTGACAGGGACACGTTTAATGGGGTCTGGGCTCACTCCCAGTGTGGGATCAGCTCTGATTTCCCACAGGATTCCTGGCCTGGATGCGCTGCAGCAGCACCAACCAGCAGAGCTGCAGCCATCCCAGTGCCCAGCACTGCTCCCAGGGCCCAGCTGGGGCCTCCCCACTGCCCTGGGCATGGAGCAGCTCAGAGGGGAACAGGAGGGGACAATGGGATAATGGGACACAGCACAGCACTCACAGAGGGGACAGGGCATGGGGGGTATGGGGACGTGTCCTCTGGGATGGGGGTCTGTGGTGGATGGGAAAGGAAAGGGATGGAGGAGCCTGGAGGGGCCCATGGGGGCACTGGAGCCCTGGAGAGTGAGGGAACAGATGGATGGACAGATGGAGGGAGGGATGGAGGGATCCAGGAATGAAGGGACAGACAAGCAGAGATACACAGGGAAGGAAGGAAGGAAGGAAGGAAGGAAGGAAGGAAGGAAGGAAGGAAGGAAGGAAGGAAGGAAGGAAGGAAGGAAGGAAGGAAGGAAGGAAGGAAGGAAGGAAGGAAGGAAGGAAGGAAGGAAGGAAGGAAGGAAGGAAGGAATTGATGAATAAGGATGAATAAGTAGAGAGGGGAAGATTGGATGGATGGATGGATGGATGGATGGATGGATGGATGGATGGATGGATGGATGGAATGACAGACAAACAGACATGCAGTGACAGATTCACAGATGAGTGGAACAACAGACAGATACTCACAGGGACAGGGGGAGGGATGAAGGGATGGATGGTAGCATGGAGGGATGGAAGGAAGGAAGGAAAGATGGAAGGACAGATGGAAATATGGCAGGATAGAAGGACAGAGAGAGGAGGGAGGGATGTGCCACTGGATGGATGGATGGATGGATGGATGGATGGATGGATGGATTGGATGGATGGATAATGGATGGAGAGAGAGGGAGGACGAAGGCTGTGTGGATGAATGGCTGCACGGACGGACAGACAGATGGAAGGACAGACGGGTGGCTGGATGCCCCTGGCTCGATGCCAACCCCTTACCCGTGTCCTGCCGGAACTGATGCATGGACTGGAGGTCGATGACGTAGGGCGCCAGCTGGACATCGACCTGTCCCAGCACCACGCTGCCGCGGGCGTCCTCCTTCAGCACGTTCTCGATGTGGTGGCACACGGCGGCCGAGTAGGGCCGCCAGCGCCCGTGCTCGTTCAGCCACTCCCACACCACCACGCGGGCCACGTTCTGCGGGGGGAAGCCCAGGCCCCCCGAGGCCAGCATGGCCCCCGAGCCCTGCCGCGCCATGCCCGGGCCGCAGCGGCTCAGCCCCGCGCTGTGTCCCCGCACGGGGACGCGGGGGTCACCCGGGGCCCCTCCGGATCCTCCTGCGGAGCTCAGCGGGGCCGGCGCTGCGGGGCTCTGCAGGGGCGGGTGCTGCCAGCCGGCTCCCCGAGGGCCCCGAGCCGCCCGGTCCCGCTGCCCCTGGGGCCATCCATCACCCGGCACAGCCTCCCCGGCTCTTCCTCCTCCCCGCGGTGCTGCTTGGCAGGGCTCGGGCTCCAAAAAGCCACACCAGGACCTCCTCGCAGACTGCGTCGGCTCGAGGATGGCGGTGTTCGTGAACGGCGATGGGGACGCGCAGCCACGGTGCTGGCCCCGAGACACCCACTCCTCCTCTTCCTCCTCGTGTCCTGCTGCTCAGCCCCACGTCCTCGGTGGCTCCGCGGCTGTCCCCGCCGCCCAGCACGTCACCGGTGGCAAGCCAGGGGGGTGTCACCTGCAAAACAGGGCCACGGCGCGGGTCACCCCGGGTACCGCCAGGCGGGTGGCAGCTGGGGACCGTCCCCACCGCCCCGCCGAGCCCGAGGGCAGCGAGGCCGCGGTGCCCGCAGCCCTGGCAGCGCGGGCTGCTTGCCAACCCCGGCCGGCTGCCGGCCTCCGGCGTGACAGAGGGGACAACGGGGACGGGGGGGACGGGCCACCCTGCTGACGGCCCTGGGGGGCTGCCGGGGGTCCCAGGAGCCCGGTGAGCCTCATCGCTTCCCGCGCCGGGGCTTTGGGTGCCGGGGAACCCGCGGGCCCTGGATCCCGCTCCAGCCGCCGCTGATTTATGATCTGCACTGCAGGCATCGGGCTGGGGGTGCTCCCGGCCCCCCCGAGCCCACCCACGGCAGCCCCCGGCCCCACGGCGGCGGGCGGGGGGCTCGGGCTCGGGGGGATTCGCCGCACAAACAGGCGGCAGACAGAGGGACGGCCACGGCCGGGCGCACACAGACACACTGACACGGAGAGACACGGGCACACGCGCTGGCACACGCACAGCCGGTGACACGGACAGACAGCGGGACCGACAGGGGGGAGCCACGGCAGCACAACAACCCCCCCGCGGCCACACGCGCGGCTCCGGCTGGGCTGTGCTCACACGCACCGCGCACCCCACACGCGTGTGCGCCCGCCGTGACCCCGAGCACCGAGCACGGGGGGGGGGACCCTCACCCCAGCCCTGAGCCCCCCCGGGACCGCGCGGTGGGGACGATCCCGGGGGCCAACAGCCCCCCCAAACCGGGCCCCGGCTGCTCTTACTGGAAAGGGGGGGTTGGAAAGACCAGGCCTGGCCCCCGTGCACGGTGTCCCCCCCCCGCCGCACGGCAGCCCCCCGGTGCAGGGTGCCCCGCCGGTGGCCGGTCCCCGCCACGCACGGCAGTCCCCAGGATGGATGCACGGCCCCCCGGAGCCCGGTATCCCCGGGCACGGCAGGCTCTCCCCGCTCGGTGCCTGTTGTGTGCCCCCCCGGCGCACGGTCCCCCCCATGCACGGCAGCCCCCATCCCTCCGGAGCACGGTGCCCCCCAAGCACGGCAGCCCCCCCGGTGCCCCGTCCCCCCACGCCGGTGCCCGGTTCCCCGCGATGCACGGAAGCCCCCAGCCCGCCGGTGCCCGGTCCCGCCGCCCCCCGAGCCGCCCCCCCGCCCCGCCATGGCCGCCGCCGCCCCGGCCGCGGCCCCCGCCCGTTACCTCCGGCGGCCGCAGCCGCACCGGGACCCGCGGCCGCACCGGGAGCAGCGGCGGCGGCGGCGGGAGCGGGCGCGGGGCCGGGCGGCGGCAGCGCTCAGGCAGCGCCAGGCAGCAGCCACCGACACCGGCACCGGCGGCGCGCACGGCCGCGGGCACACGAGCCGGGAACGCGCGGCGGGAACGCGCGCCGGGGAGCGGGGGCACGCACGGGGGAGCGGGCATCGGGATCGGGAATATGCACGGGGAACCGGGCATTGGGATCGGGAATATGCACGGGGAACCGGGCATCGGGATTGGGAATATGCACGGGAGACCGAGCATCGGGAACGGGAATATGCACGGGCAACCGGGCATCGGGACCAGGATCGGCAATATGCACGGGAAACCGGGCATCGGGATCGGGAATATGCACGAGAGACCGAGCATCGGGATCGGGAATATGCACGGGGAACCGGGCATCGGCACCGGGATTGGGAATATGCACGGGAAACCGGGCACCGGGACCGGGGTCACGGTCGGGGAAGCCGGGACACACGGCGGGGACACGCACTGGGACCGGGTGTCTGCACCGGGGACACGCATGGGGTTGGGGGGGCTGCACCGGGAGCCCGCCCTGGGATCGGGCACCCCCACCCGGGCCAGGCACTCACAGCGGGGACACGAGGGGACACTGTGGGGACACCCTTGGGACGCGTAGGGGACCAGGTGTCTGCACCGGGGACATGAACGGGGTGTGGGCAGCCACAGCGGGGACACAGCAGGACCAGGGATGCCCACCATGACAGGGCATGGGGGACCAGGGACACACACTGGGGACTGGGCAGCTGCACCGGGGCCAGGCACCCCCCCGGGGACACACACTGGATGTCCCCATGGGCGGCTGTCCCCTAGGTGAACCACCCTGCTTGAGGGGACTCTTTGTCCCCCCCTTAGGACAGGTGTTTCCCACAGCCTTGTGGGGAAACTGAGGCACAGGAGGTGGCAGGAGGCCCTGAGCCACAAAGGCACCCCAATATCTATCACCTTCAGCCCAAGACCTCGTGGCTCTAGGGACAGATGTGGGGATGGGAGCTGTCACTCTGGCTGAGACCATGAAGGGACACATCTGGAGGCGGGAGAGTTGTCATGGCTGTGCCCGTGGCAGGACAGATTTGGGGACAGAGGAGTTGACACTGGGGTTGTACCCATGGAGAGACATCTGGTGACAGATGTGGGGACAGGAGAGCTGTCACTATGGCTGTGCCCATGGAGGGACAGATATGGGGACAGATGTGGGGACAGGAGAGCTGTCACTATGGCTGTGCCCATGGAGGGACAGATATGGGGACAGATCTGGGGACAGGAGAGCTGTCACTGTGGCTGTGCCCATGGAGGGACAGATATGGGGACAGATGTGGGGACAGGAGAGCTGTCACTATGGCTGTGCCCATGGAGGAGCAGATTTGGGGACAGGGTTGGGTTAGGGTTGTGTTGGGGCCGGGCAGCGGTGGCCGCGGTGGCCTCGCAGTGCCACCTGGTGGCTTCGGGCACGGGGGGGTCCCGGGTCGGGCATGGGGACACCCACCCGTCCCCGTTCCTGTCCCCACGGTGGGGGACTCGCTCCGTGCTAGCCCCCACGGGCAGGGCCACCCGGGGCAATGAGCTCGGGGCTGGCACGGGGCAGGGACACGGCACGGGGACATGGAGATGGCATGGGGACATGGAGACGGGACAGCCATCTGGAAATGGGACACGGCAGAGGGACCTGGAGCTGACGTGGGGACACAGCGTGGGGACAGAGCTGGGGACACAAATCCAGGGCAGGAGCCAGAGCAGGGACACGGAGCTGGGGCTCGATAAGGGGACATGAAACTGTGATGGGAGCACAGAGGTGGGACAGGGCCGTGGCACAGGGACCTGAAGCCACCCCGAGGAGCCCTGAAGGGTCTCAAGCCATAAGACAGGGCGTGAACCCTGGCCGGGTGGGTGTCATTGAGGGCCCTGGGGACAAGACCCTGTGCACCGGGGCTGGGCCCTACATCCGTGTGGGGACACACCCGGTGCAAGCTCCTGTCCCCCCCTAGGGCCACCCCAGCCCCGTGCCGCCGCTGCCGTGTTTAGTCTGAGCAGGAGCGGGGGTGACCTTCGGCTCCCGCGGCACCCACGAGGATAAACAGCCACAAGGACACCCGGGGGGGCCGCAGGGTGGGGGTGACACCAAGGGCCACCCATGGGTGGGGGTCCCTGGGGGGAGCGGGGAGTGCAGGGTGGGGGACGCGCTGGGGACACCCCCACCCACAGCCCACAGAGGACAGGGTGGGGGGTCCCGGGGTGCTGCCACAGCAGGGATGTGTCCCCAGACAGACAGACAGACAGACAGACAGACAGTCTGTAGGGCCCCCGGCGGGGACCGCCCGCCCACACACACACAGACACACACGCACACACGCGGTCTCCTTGCACGCCCCGACACGGGGACCACACACACGCACACACACATGGCAGAGGCAGCTGGAAGAACAGCAGGAGACAGACAGACAGACGGACAGACAAAGAGGCAGGCAGACAGACAGACAGACAGGAGGGTGCATGAGCACACGCCCGGGCCGTGCACACACACGCGGGCACAAACGCACCTGGGTGTGCACACGCGTGTGTGAATCCGTGAGCGCACACGCGTGGATTCTGCGCGTGTGAAAGTGTGCAAAGCAACGGACAAATGCGAATTCTGTGCGCACACGCGTGTGTAAATCCACGCACACGCAGGGCCCCGCACACGCAGGGTCCCGCACACGCGTGTGTCCTCAATCGCTCCCACGGGGATCGGGGTCCCGCAGCCGGGCCCGGCCCCGCATCGCGCCCCCTCCCCGGGCCCCCACCTCCCCCGGCCCCGTTCCCGCCCCCTCCGGGCCGGTTTGCCCCCCGCACCCCGTGTCCGCCCCGCCAGCGGGACCCCGGTGCCGGCGGGGCGGAAGGCGGGGAGCAGGCGGGGGGGCAGGCGGGGGGTCCCTCCTCCATCCCTCCTCCTCCTCCTCCTCCTCCATCCCTCCCTCCTCCTTCCTCCTCCCCTCCCCCGCCGCCCGCTCGGTGCCGGTGCCGGTGCCGGTGGCCGGGCAGCGCCGAGCCCCGCGGAGCGGCATGGCCGGGGCCCGGGGGAGCCGCCGCCGCCCGGGGCTGCCCGCAGCGCTGCCCGCAGCCCTGGGGCTCTGCCTGACCCTCTGCCTGCTGCTGCCGCCGCCCGCCGCCGCCTGGAGCCCGGCCCTGCTGCCGCCCGCCGCCCGCAGGTACCGGCACCGGGAACACGACGGTCAGGGCACCGGGGACACGGGGATCGGGGCACCGGGAACACGGGGATCGGGGCACCGGGGACACGGGGATCAGGGCACCGGGAACACGGGGATCGGGGCACCGGGGCGGCATCGCCTGCTGCAGGCACCGGGGGTACTGGATACCGGGGAGAACCAGGGGCTGTGGGTACCGGGGGCTGTGGGTACCGGGGGGCACCGGGGGCTGTGGGTTCCGGGTACCGGGGGGCACCAGGCACCGACAGCTGCCGGTACTTGGCACCAGGGGCGTCAGGGAACTCCGGGCATGGGGGACACCGGGGACGTTGGGATGTGGGCACCCGGGAGACTCCGGGGATCTGTGGGTACCAGGGGTATCAGCCATGGGGGCATCAGGCACGGGGCTCTGTGTGTGCTGGGGGGCTCCGTACCAGGCGTGGGGGCACCACGGACAGGGGGCACCGGCAGCTGGGCACTCCAGGGAGGGGCTCTGTGGGCCGTGATGCTGGGGGTGCTGGGGTGGGGGAGGCTGGGGGCACTGGGAGATACTGGGGGTTACTGGGACCGGCAGGACTTGGCTGGGGGTATCAGAGCTGCCAGGCTTAGCAGGGTGCTGGGAGGTGCTGGGGTTACTGGGGCTGCCTGGGCATTTTGGGATCCTGGGGCTGCCTGGGCATTTTGGGATCCTGGGACTGCCTGGGCATACTGGGGCTGAGGCTGCTGGGATTACTGGGACTACTGGGATGGATTATTGGGGCTTCTGGGCATACTGGCCCTACTGGGGCTGCCGGGATTCCTGGGGCTGCCTGGGCATACAGGGACATGCTGAGGCTCCTGGGTTTGCCTGGGCATATTGGGATCCTGGGGCTGCCTTGGCATGCTGGGACTACTGGGAATGCTGGGCATGGTGGGGCTCCCTGGGCATCCTGGGGGCGCTGGGGCTGCTGGGAGGGCTGGAGTTGGTGAAGAGTGAATGTCCCCAGCCTCAGGGTCCCCAGTCCCAGGGTCCCCAGCCCCAGGGTCCCCAGCCCCAGGGTCCTGCCCGTCCCTTGGAGCTGGCCCAGCCCGGGGGTCTGTGGTGCTCTGGGGGCTGCGGTCCCTGTCCCGCCGCAGCGGTGGGGGGATGCCGGCAGAGGGGGTGGTTGTTTACAGGAAACCCTCGGCTCTGGCCGTGTCTCCGGCACCGGATTGCCGGGACCTCCCGGTTCCGCTCGGCTCGGAGCGGCGACGGGCAGAAGCCGCCTCATTTCCCCTTCCCCTCCCGGCCAAGCCCAGGAAGCCCCCGGCGCCTTGGCACAACCCTGCCGTGTCCCCCCGGGACCTCCAGGCCAGCACCCAGCACCCAGGAGCCCCCACCCCATCCCACCCCATCCCTGCCTGACACACCACTGGGATCCCACATGCCCAACACGGGGGGCACAAAGCCAAGTGGCTGATTTGGGGAATGGGAATGGGATTCAGAGCCAAACCTGGTGTGGGCTTTGCCCCGGGTGGGCACAAGCCCTGGCAGCAGAGCCTGGAGCCCCTTGGTGCCAGCGCAGTGCCGGGTGGGCCGGGGTCACACCGGGCCAGGCGGGCGCTCACATGCCAAAGCCTGCCAGCTCCTGCCCCGCTCCTGGGAGGGCATTCCCCTGGGAAACGGGCCGGGACCCGTCCCCATCCCATCCCATCCCATCCCATCCCAACAGGCATTTCCACAGCTGGAGCTGGCACCGCCCAGCAGCTGGGTACCCTCCAAAGGGGACAATGCCACCCGGGACCCCCTTGGCACGGCAGGGTGGCAGCAGGAGCGTGGCGACAGCCCCGGCGGGCTCTGTGCCTCCCCAGCCCTGGCACGGTGCCCGCCTGGGACGCTGCCCAGCCGGAAAGCCCTGTGCCACCCCGCTGTCCTCCCCGCCTCCGGCACCTCCCAGACAATTGTCCCCCCGCTTGTCCCTGCTGCCACCGCCTCCCTCCTTGCAGCACTGCAGTGGGCCCGAAAAGCTCCTTTTTTGACCCAAATTGTGCAGCCTTTGAATTTGGAGCTGCCGAGGGTACGGCGAGTCCTTCCCGCTGCGGGGATGGGGATGCTCGGTGTCACGGCACCAGTGCGTCCCCTCTGCAGGGGGAAACTGAGGCTGGGGTGCCCGGGGAGGGGGTGGGCAGAGCCTGGCATGTGGGGCAGAAGAAAGGAGCCTTTGTGTGGGGTGGGCTGGGGGCACGGGAGGGCTCCGGGCCCGCTGTAGGCCGGGCAGCGCCAGCACTGCCAGGAATGCAGCAGGAATGTGCCACCCCACGTGTGTCACAGCAGGGCTCCCCATGGGCACCCCAAAAACCGGGCATGGGCGACAGTTTGGGGGGCAGCACCCCCGTGGTGTCCCCACAGAAGGGCTGGTGACATCGGTGGTTTCCCTTCCAGCAACTGGTGCTCCTACACGGTGACACGGACGGTGTCGTGCCACGTCCAGAACGGGACCTTCCTGCAGAGGGTGTTCCAGGGCTGCCGCTGGCCCCTGGCCTGCAGTGGGGGCAGGTGAGCGGGGCCACCGGGGTGCCCTGGCAGCAGCAGGGACAGCCAGGATGTCCCCAGGATGGGTGTGAGCTGCCCCTCTGTGCCACAGCTACCGCGCCGTGGTGAGGCCGCTCTACAGGGTGACCTACAGGACACTGACGGCCCTGGAGTGGCGCTGCTGCCCCGGACACAGCGGAGCGAACTGCGAGGAAGGTGGGAGATGGATGGGATGGGGACATGGACAGGGCGGGGAGGTGGCACCCAGGGGCTGTGGGACACGGCCTTCAGTGTCACTGAGGGGTGAGGAAAGGGATGGAGAGATGGATGGATGGATGGATGGATGGATGGATGGATGGATGGATGGATGGATGGATGATGGATGGATGGATGGATGGATGGATGGATGGATGGATGGATGATGGATGGATGGATGGATGGATGGATGGATGGATGGATGGATGATGGATGGATGATGGATGGATGGATGGATGGATGGATGGATGGATGGATGATGGATGGATGGATGGATGGATGGATGGATGGATGGATGATGGATGGATGGATGGATGGATGGATGGATGGATGGATGATGGATGATGGATGGATGGATGGATGGATGGATGGATGGATGGATGGATGGATGATGGATGGATGGATGATGAATGGATGGAGATCCCCAGGTGGAGCAGTGCATGGACAGTCAGGGGGACAGGGATGGGTGGGCACTGGGATGTGCCTGGGGTGGGGAACTGAAACAGCCGATGGATGGGGTGTGGGTGGATGGACAGATGGACAGAGGGACAGAGGGACAGATGGACAGAGGGACAGAGGGACAGAGGGACAGAGGGACAGACGGGCATTCCTCAGCATGGCAGTGCCCTCGAGGGGGTGCAGCCCCCCAGCCGCGAGGGGCCGGGTGTGGGTGGGCAGTGGATGAATGGGTGCGAGGCTGTGCCGTGTGTGGGAGGATGGCGCTGCCAGCTCTGACAGGGGGGTCTTTGTCCCCATTGTCACCACATCCTCCTCCTCCTCCTCCTCCTCCTCCCTCTCCCCCAGGACCCCACCGTGGGTCCCAGCCCAGCCCTGGCTCCGTGGGGGCTGTGAGGGCAGCGGGTGGCACCCAGGGGTGGGGACACCCCAGGGTGGCACCGAGGGTCTGCAGGGCAGCGGGTGGCATTGGGGGGGGGTCTGGAGGCAGCTGGGTGGGCGCAGTGCTGGGGGAGGCGGGGGGTTCTTCCTCCTCCTCCTCCTCCTCCCTGCGTGCTTGGCCGCCTGCCCCACATCTGGCCCCACTTAGGGCTGTCCCCTGCAGCACGGCGGTGGCCGTGCCGGGGCGGGGTGACAGCGTGGGGGGGCCACCTCTGCCGCAGACACCCCTTTGCTGCCGTGCTGGGTGGCCCCAAGGTGCTGTCCCCGGCATCCCTCGGTGGGTACAGGGGACTGGGACCCCCCGCGGGCGGTGGGCAGTGTCCCCAGGACTGTGCCCCCCTCCAGAGCCACCCCCGGAATGGGACTGGGGGCCGGGGGTGTTTGGGGATGGGGTTCAGGGCTGAGGGGGAACTGGGGGGGCTGGGGCTGAGATTGGGGGGTGATCATGGGGAGATTTGGGGGGGCTCGTTCAGGACCGTGGGTGGGTTTGGGGGTTGTGGGTTGGGGGCACCTGCTGTGCAGCCATGGAGGGTTTTGGGGTCTCGTTCAAGACCATGGGTGGGTTTGGGGGTTGTGGGTTGGGGGCACCTGCTGTGTGGCCATGGAGGGTTTTGGGGTCTCGTTCAAGACCATGGGTGGGTTTGGGGGATCCCAGCTCAGGATTATGGGTGGGACTGGGGGCTCTGAGGCACACCCAGAGCAAGGATGGGGCCCTGCACCCCCAGCGTGTGGGAGGGAAGCACAACAGGAAGGTCTCCCACAGCAGGCGATGCCCCGGGGGGGTCCCCCCGTACTGACCCCCCTTTCCTCGGCAGAGCCTCGCCCCTCCCTCACCCTGCGGGACCCCAGCGCCGCCCCCCGCCGGCCCCCCCTGCACCCCACGGCCTTCTCAGGTGGGTCCCTCCCTCCCCAACCCCTCTGGGGCGGGGCACAGAGGGCCGGCTGCCCCCTCCCCACCGCCCGTGCCCCCCAATATCCCCCGCAGGGTGCCTGAACTGCAGCCGTGTCGGGGAGCTGGCAGCCCGGCTCGCCACCCTCGAGGCTCAGGTAAGTCCCATTCGGGCTCTGGCCACCTCCCCCTGCTCCCCCCGAGGGGCACAGGAGCCCTGGGGGGGTCACCCTGTGCCCCCTGTGCTGTCACCCAGCCCCGTGTCTTTGGCAGGTGGCCCGGCTGGCGGTGGCCGAGCCCCCCAGGGGCAGCAGCCCGGGCAGGGGACCCGAGGCCGGGCAGGTCTGGGGGTCCCCGGCCGCCCGCGGGAGCCCCGGCGATGACGGTAAGGCAGGGTGACAGTGACAGTGACAGTGACAGTGACAGTGACAGCGACAGCGCCACCCGGCAGCACCCGCAGGGCGGGGAACGCACCTGGGTGCTGTCAATATTTTGGGGGGGCACCACGACCCCTCACACTGGGGGAAAGCAAAGCTGTCCCACCGCAGGGGTGACACTGAGCCGGCCCCCCCTGACAGCGGGGTCTTTGTCCCCATTGTCCCCACATCCTCCTCCTCCTCCTCCTCCTCCTTCTCCTCCTCCTCCTCCCTCTCCCCCAGGACCCCACTGCGGGTCCCAGCCCGGCCCTGGCTCCGTGGGGGCTGTGAGGGGCCAGGCCAGCTCTGGGGAGGGGCTGGGGGCCGGGTGTGGGTGGGGGGCGCCCCGAGGGGCTGTCCGGGGGTCCCCCCCCCTCAGGGCGCTGCTGTGCCGCAGGGAGACCCGGCTGGAGGGGCCCCCCCGGGCCCAAGGGCGACGCGGGAGGACGGGGAGTGAAGGGGCCAGCGGGGCCACCAGGTACGGGGGGACACTGTGGGGGGACCCCAGCCTGGTGCCTGGCCCAGCCGAGCCCCCCCTTTCCCCTTTCCAGATTTTGGGGGGTCCGTGCAGCAGTCTGGGGGCTCGGAGGGGCTCCAGCGCTGCACAGCCCCGATCTTCACCCTCCTCTTCCTCCCTGCAGGTCCCCCCGGCCCCCCAGGACCGCCCGGCCGGGATGGAGCCAGGGGGCTCCCCGGAGAGAAAGGGTCCCCCGGGCCCCCCGGCCCCCCGGGCCCCCCTGCCCCGCTGGGGCCGGCGATTCCCCGGCTGGCCGAGCCCAGTAAGGGGGGCTGGGCTGGGGTCCCCCCCAGAGTGACCCCAAAAACGGGGCTGGGCTGGGGCAGGGCTGGTTTGGGGGGGTCTGAGCTGCTCCTGGGCTGGGGGTGGTGAGGGGACATCCTGGGGGTCACTGGGGTCCTGGGGATGAGCTATGGGGCACTGGGCAGTACTGGGGACCTTGAGGACATCATTGGGGTGCCATGGATGAGCTGTGGGGCACTGGGCAGCACCGGGGTCCCCCCTGCCATCTCTGGGGTTCACAGATGAAGCGTGGGGCTCTGGGCACAGCCGGGGACCCCTGACACCCCCAGGATTCCAGGCATGATGTGGGGGGCACCGGGCACTGCAGGGCACCCCCTGCCAACATTGGGGTCCCAGCAATGAGGTGTGGGGCGCTGGCAAGAGCTGGGCACCCCCTGCCATCATTGGGGTGACAGGGACGAGACACACGGGGCAGGGGAATGTGGTGCCCCCATGTCCCCAAACGGGGGTCACGAGGGCCCTGCCCCAAACACCCCCCCCCATTGTCCCCCCAGGGGACCCCGTCCTGTCCAACACCTTCACCGAGGCCACCAGGAGCATCGTGGGTCCCGTGGGCCCCCCCGGACCCGCGGGGCCAATGGGTGAGGGTGTCCCGTCCCCCCTCCTTTGTCACCCCCCGATGTTTTTGGGGTGGGACTGAGCTGTGTCCCCCCCCTGTCCTTGCAGGTCCCCCCGGCCCCCCCGGTCCCGTTGGTCCCCCCGGGCCCCCAGGACCCGATGTAAGTGCTGGGGGGGTGGGGACAGGGCAGGGCTGAGCCCCCGTGTCCCCCCAGCGCTGATGTCCCCACCGTGTCCCCGCAGGGCAGGGCAGGAGCGCCCGGAGCTGCCGGGCCCCCGGGGGACAAGGGGGACAGGGTGAGTGCCACAGGGACACGGTGGCACCGCCTGGGGGGGGTGGCCGTGCCCAGTGTCCCCTGTAGGGTCCCCGGGGCCACCCGGGCAGCTCTGGCATCCCCCGTGGTGGCCGTGTCAGGGTGGGGGGCACAGGGGGTGCTTTGGGGACACCTCTGCTCCAGACACCCCTGCCCTGCTGGGTGGCCCCAAGCCATTGTCCCCATTGGGGGGGGACCCCGCCATGGGGTGGGGAGGTGGGCAGTGTCCCCAGGATTGTCCCCCCAGCTCCAAAGGCACCCCCAGAATGGAGCTGGGGGCAGGGGGGGGGGGGTTTGGGGGTGGGTTCAGGGCTGGGGGGAGATGTGGGGGGGGGGGGGGTTGGGGCTGGGTTTGGGGTGAAATGGGGGGAACGGGGGTGTGGCCATGGGGAGATTTGGGGGCGTTCAAGACCATGGGGGGGTTTGGGGGGTGTGGGTTGGGGGGTTTGGAGTGGGGTAATGGTGGGGTTGGGGGTTTGGGGTGCAGTATTTGGGGGGATTTGGGGTTTGGTGTGGGGTTATGGGTGGGTTTGGGGTTTGGTGTGGGGTAATGGGGGGTTTGGGGGGTTTGGTGTGCAGTAATGGCGGGGTTTGGGGTTTGGTGTGGGGTCATGGAGGGGTTTTGGGGGGGTTTGGTGTGGGGTAATGAGGAGGATTTGGGGGGTCTGGAGTGCAGTAATGGGCGGGGTTTGGGGTCTGGTGTGGGGTAATGGGGGGTTGGGGGGTCTGGTGTGCAGTAATGGGGGGGTTTGGTGTGGGGTCATGGGGGGATTAGGGGGTTTGGTGTGCGGTAATGGGAGGGTTTGGGGTCTGGTGTGGGGTTATGGGAGGGTTGTGGGTCTGGTGTGGGGTTATGGGGGAGTTGGGGGGTTTGGTATGCGGTAATGGGGGATTTGGGGTCTGGAGGGGGGTAATGGGGAGGGTTTGGGGTTTGGTATGCGGTAATGGGGGATTTGGGGTCCGGAGCGGGCTCCCAGCCCCGGGCTCTGCCAGCGCCTCCCCTGCTGGGGGCCCGGCCGTGCCCCCGGTGCTGACGGCTCTGTCCCCCCGCAGGGTCCCCAGGGCCCCCCGGGCAGCCGCGGGCAGGACGGGGCACAGGTACGGGGGTGGGTACGGGGGTGGGTGGGGGTGTGGGGCCCCCCCGGGCCCCCCCTGCCAGCCCCAATCCTCTCTGTGTTCCAGGGCGAGCCGGGGCCCCGGGGCCAGCCGGGCGACAGGGGCACGTGGGTGAGTGACACCGGGGACACCGGGGACACCGGGGATGGGAGGGACACACGGACACACGGGACTGACAGGGGGACACCGGGGACACCGGGGATGGGAGGGATACACGGGACTGATGGGGGGGCTGGGCTGGGAGAGGGGACGGGCACGGGAGGACCCTGACACCCTCCCTGCTGTTCTCTGCAGCTCTGGGATGTCCTTAGGTCCCAGGGATGTCCTTAAGGGTCCCCTCTTGTTCCCACTGCCCCACAGCTTGTCCCTGGGTCCCCAGAGTTGGCAAGGGTGTCCCCAGCTCTGCCCAGTGTCCAACAGCTCATCCATGGCACCCCAGTGACATCCTGGGTGTCCCAAGCTCTGCCCAGTGTCCCACAGCTCATCCATGGCACCCCAGTGACATCCTGGGTGTCCCCAATTCTCCCCAGTGCCCCACAGCTCATCCATGTCACCCCAGTGACATCCTGGGTGTCCCCAGTGCCCCACAGCTCATCCATGGCACCCCAGTGACATCCTGGGTATCCCCAGCTCTGTCCAGTGCCATGCCTCATCCCCAAAGGTGGCTCTGGGCTCCCTGGCCAATGTCACCCAGTGCCAATGTCACCCGGACAGGCTGATGGGGCGCAGGGTGGGCTCAGATCCCCGGGGGTTCCCCCTCTCCCTCCCCTGGTGTCGTGGTGAGTCTGAGGGTCCCCGTGTCCCCCCCGGGGGTGGCCTGGGCCCCTTTGGGGTGCAGCCCCCCCTGAGCCCTGTCTCTGTCCCCAGGGGGAGGGTTTGCACCAGCTCCGCGAGGCGCTGAAGATTTTAGCAGAGAGGGTTTTAATCTTGGAAACAATGATTGGGCTCTACGGTGAGTAGGGGCAGGGGACCCCCGGGGTGACCCCCACCCCTGCCAGCAGGTCACCAGGTGACACCACGGTGGCCCTTGGCTCACTGCTGTCATGGAGCTGCAGGGAGGGCACCCTCGGCAGCCCTTCCTCGTGCCATGGGGGACAGGGACAGCAGGGACACCCCCTCCAGGGGGGACCCCCACCCCTGCCAGGAGGTCACCAGGCCCCCATGACATCACGGTGGCCCTTGGCATGCATGATGTCATCACCCACATGGTGCCATCGTGGCCAGCACTGGGGACCACCCAAAGGAAGGGCCACCAGGGTCACCCCACCCTCACCCCCAGCCGGGCACCCCAGAGCCCCCCCAGGCACTGCCCCCCTCGGGCAGGGACACCTGTGGCAGTGTCAGTGTTGGGGACAAGCTGGTGGCCCTCTGAGAAGGTTGGGGAGGTGCCCCCCCATGTTTTGGAGAGCTCAGTGTGCTGGGGGTGGCAGAGGGAGCACCCCCAGCCGGGGACATCAGTGTCCCCCTGGACACGTTGTGGACGTGTCCCCCCAAATGTGGGGGGGCTCAGAGTGCTGGGGGTGGGCAGAAGGAGCCCCCCCAGGTCAGGGACATCAGTGTCCCCATCAGGGCACTGCCAGGGACATCCAGCCAGCACAAGGGACCTCCCCTGTCCCCATGGACCTGCAGGGATGGGGGAGCCCCTGGCACCCTCTGAGACTGGGAGGACCCTCCTAGGAGACCTGGCACCCCCTCCTCGTGCCCCAGCACCCCCATCCTGCTGGGGCTGCACCCCTGCCATGCTGTGCCACCCCTGCTGTGCCGTGTCCCCATGCCGTGTCCCCGTGCCGTGTCCCCGTGCCGTGTCCCCGTGCTGTGCCCGCCGTGGGGCCAACGCGCTCTGCTCTGCTCTGCTCTGCTCTCTCCCTCTCCCCCAGGCCAGTAGCTTCCAAACCCTCCTGCGGCAGCAGGCCCGGCTGGAGGTCCTGGCTAGAAGGGTCACCTTGCTGGAAGCCATCATCTGGCCAGGTAACCACGCCCTGCCACGCCCTGCCCTGCCCTGCCCGAGCCCGGAGCTGCGGCACCCCCGGGAGCGGGCACGGAGCACGGGGGGTGCAGCACCCACGGGAACGGGCACCCAAGAGCTCCGGGGCCAAGGGAGAGCTCAGAGACCTGCTTGGATTGAGAGGGGCAACCGTGGAGTTCTCTTGGATTTAGCCATGCAGCCATGGAGAACCTCCTGGATTGAGAGGTGACCATGGAGATCCCCTTAGATTGACAGGGGTGACCATGGAGAACCTCCTGGATTGAGAGGGGCAACCATGGAGATCCCCTCAGATTGAGAGGTGACCATGGAGATCCCCTTAGATTGACAGGGGTGACCATGGAGAACCTCCTGGATTGAGAGGTGACCATGGAGATCTCTTGGATTGAGAGGTGACCATGGAGATCCCCTCAGATTGAGAGGTGACCATGGAAATAATATTGGATGGAGAGGAGCAAACACGGAGATCCATTTGGATTGAGAAGGGCAACCATGGAGATCTCTTGGATTGAAAGAGGTGACCATGGAGATCCTCCTGGATTGAGAGGTGGTTATGGAGATCCTTCTAGATTGAGAAGGACAACCATGGAGATCCTCCTGGATTGAGAGAGGCAACCATGGAAATAATATTAGATTGAGAGGAGCAAACGTGGAGATCCATTTGGATTGAGAGGTGACCATGGAGATGCTCCTAAATTGAGAAGGGCAGCCATGGAGATCCTCATGGATTGAGAGGGGCAAACATGGAGATCCTCCTGGATTGAGAGAGGTGATCATGGAAATACTCTTGGAGAGGTGACAATGGAGGTCCTCTTGGACTGAGAGATGACCATGGAGATCCTCCTGGATTGAGAAGGGCAACCATGGAGAACCTCCTGGATTGAGAGGTGACCATGGAAATACCCTTGGATTGAGAGGGGCAACCATGGAGATCCTCCTGGACTGGAGAGGCAAACATGGAAATACTCTTGAATTGAGAGGTGACCATGGAGATTCTCCTGGATTGAGAGGGGCAACCATGGAGATCCTCTGGGATTGGAGATGCAAAAATGGAAATACTCTTGGATTGAGAGGCAACCCTGGAGGTCCTCATGGGCCAAAGGAAACTCTGGAGCTTGCCAAGGTTTAAGGGAGCCCATGGAGAGACCCTCTCACTCCAAAGGAGCCCATGGAGACCCCTCTTGGACCAAGAGGAACCCTGGAGCTCCTTAGGGTTCAAGGGAGCCCATGGAGAGACTCTCTCACTCCAAAGGAGCCCATGGAGACCCCTCTTGGATCAAAAGGACCCATGGAGGTCCCGCAAGGCCAAGGGAAGCTCCAGAGCCCCTCTGGAATCATGGGAGATGACGGAGCCCCTCTTGGATTGGGAGAGGCAACCACGGAGCCCCTCTTGGGCCAAGGGGAACTCTGGAGCTCCCCCGGGCTCCAGGAAATCCTTGGAGAAGGGAGACCATGGAGACCCCCTCAAGCCAAGGGAGTCTCACAGAGCCCCCTGGGCTCCCAGCAGACCACAGGGACCCTCTCGGGCTGAAGCAGCTCCCAGAGCTCCCACTGTCCCCAGGGATCCCCTGGGGCCAACCCCCCGTGCCAGGGTGCCCCCCACCCTCACCCTGCCTCCCCCTCCCCATTCCAGCCGTGCTTTTCCACAGGGCTTACACCGGGGGTGCCAGGCAGGGGTGCCAGCTGGGGGGGTCCTCGGGGGGGGGGTGTCCCCAGGGCTTGGGGACACCCAGAGCCACCACCGTGGGGCAGTGACCCCCATTTCTGCGGGGCACAACACGCACAGGACAGCCCCCAGCGCTGATTTGGGGGGTTTGGAGCGGGGGGTGACATCCCACCCCCTGACACCCCCTTTTTTCCTCTCTTCCCGCAGAGCCAGAGCCCGGCTCGGGCAGCGGCGCCCCCGGCACGGCGACCCCCGGGGTGCCCCGTGCCAAGCGTGGCAGTGGCCACCCCCCTTACCGGATCGTCACCGCGCCCCGCCACAACCCGCCCGGGCCATGACAGGGCCACCGCGGCCACCCCGGTCACCCACCGGGGTCACCCCAGCCACCCCGCTGTGCCACCCTGGGGAGCAGGACGGGGTCATCCCTGTCCCCCCTCTTGGTGCTACTGGTGGCACAGCACCGCCCCCCCCGCCATGCTTCATCCCCATTGCCACTGCCAGGGCCCCCCGGAGGGACAGGGGTGTCCCCAATGCCATCTCTGTCCCCTCCCACCACGGTGCAGCTCCGGGGGGATGGGATCATCCCATCCCATTCCATTCCATCCCATACCATTCCATCCCCCCCAGTCTGGGGGAGGGGACTGGGGGGCTTGGTGGGGACCCCTCGGGTGGGGACCCCGCTGCGCCGCGCGCTTCGCTGCTTTGGGACACGCCAGGGCATTAAAATGTCCCCAAATCCACGTCCTGTGGGGTGGCTTGGTGTGCCAGGGACATTCCAGGGGACACGGGCTGGGATGGGATCCATGGGATAGGATGGGGTGGGATTGGGTGTGATGGGGTGGGATTCATGGGATGGGATCCGTGGGATGGGAGGGGATGGAAAGATAAAGCATAGGAGAAAGGATGAGGAGGATAGAATTGGAAGGGGTGGAGTGGGATGGAAGGAGAATGGATGGGAAGTAATGGGATGGGGTGAGGAAGAAAAGGGATGGGATGCAGTAGGATAGAATGGGAAGGGAAGGGATGGGATCCATGGGATGGGATCTATGGGATGGGATGAGATGTGATGCAATGCAATAGGATAGAATGGGAAGGAATGGGATCCATGGGATGGGATGGGATGGGTTGGGATCCATGGGATGGGATGGGTTGGGATGGAATGGGATCCATGGGATGGGATGGGATGGGTTGGGATGGAGTGTGATTCATGGGATGGGATGAGATCCATAGGATGGGTTGGGATGGGTTGGGATCCATGGGATGGGATGGGTTGGGATCCATGGGATGGGATGGGATGGGTTGGGATCCATGGGATGGGATCCATGGGACGAGATGGGTTGGGATGCAATGGGATGACATTCAGGGACACCCAAGGGACATGTGGCTATGCCATGAGACACCTACCCATGATGTGACACCAATCCATCAATGTCACCCTGGGACACCCACCCGTGGCACAGCACCCATGGGACACCCAGCTGTGCCACCATACCCTGGGACACCCCCAAGTCCACTCAGGTCACGCGGTACCTGCACCCCTCCCGTGCCCTCATGGGACATGATGATGCCACACAGTGACGTCACACAGTGATGTCACTTCACCACGTGGGCAGCGTGCAATGCCAGGCAGGGGGACCCCAACCAGCACCTGTGGTGCCGCTTCTTGGCACGTCACCTGTGACACCTGGTGACGTCACATGCAGCCCACGGCATCACCCAAGGTCACGTGAGGTCACCCAAGGCAGGTGACGCCGAGTGACCTCGCGTGTGGAGAGGCGCCGTCAGGCGACCGCGTGACACCCAGGGCTCACCGCGTGCCGCCGGGCGCGGTGCGTGACGTCACAGCGGCCCCGCGCCGCCCGTTACGCCGCAGTGACATCACTACTCCGACCATGACGTCACGCCCCCGCCGCGCTCCCCACTCCGCCTCGCGGCCCGAGCGCCTCTTGCGCGACGGTCCCTAACGGCCGCGGGCCGTACCATCCCGCCGCCCCGCGGGGGGGGAAGCGCCCAGCGAGACGGCAGAACCGCGCTCCGGAGCGGCGGCCGGTGCCCGCGGGGCCGTCCCGGTTCTCTGCCGGCGGTAGAACGGGCGGGCGGGCGGCGGAGCGGGTCGGGCCGAGCCCCCGGAGCGCGTTCTGCCGCCGGTCCCCCCCGGCCGCGCGGTGGTGCGCGCGGCGGGGCCGGGCGGCGCATGCGCGGCGCGGGGCGGGGCCGGGCGGGCAGCGCGGAGGAGGAAGGCGAGAAAATGGCGTCGACGGGTGAGCGGGGCCGGGGCGGGCTGGGCCCGGGGCGGGGGCCGAGACGGGACGGGACCGGACGGGACCCCCGGCAGCGCCACCGCCCCCGCCACGGAGTGGCCGGAGGGGCGCTGGCGCGGCGCCGCCGGCCCGTAGCGCCGCGCTCGGGGGCCGGTGGGGTCGGGCCGTGCAGGGCCCGTCTCGGCCGTGTCCCCCCGCGCCGCCCGCCGGGGCCGCCCCGGGGCCGCGGGTGTTTCCCCTCAGCGTCCCCGGGATCAATTGCGGCCTCTCGGTGCTGCGGCCTCGTGGGATTGCCGGAGCTCGGCGGTCCCCGGAGCCAGGGCTCCTTCCGCGCCCTCGGCCCTGCCGGGCGGGTTTGGGAGCGGATTTGGGATCCTGGAGTGCTTTGGGTGGGAAGGAGCTGAGCGCTCATCCCATGGCAGGGACACCTTCCACTGTCCCAGCGAGCTCCCAGCGCGGCCCTGGGCACTGCTAGGCATGGAGCATCCTCTGGGATCTCCATTCCAGCGCCTCCCAGCCAGGAATTCCTCTCCAATATCCCATCCATCCCTGCCCTCTGGCAGTGCAAGCCATTCCCTCTGTCCTGTCCCTCTCCAGCTCTCCTGGAGTTCCTTTAAGCACTGAAAGGGGCTTTGAGCTCTGCCTGGAGCCTTCTCCTCTCCCAGCTTTTCCCCATAGGGAAGTGAGGTCTTCCATCATCTCCATGGCTCCAAATTTATCTGAATGAAAAGTTTTTCCACGAGGGCTCCAGCTGGATACAAATAGTTGGGAACTGAGATTCCCCAGCTCAGTCCACCTTTAAGGTGCTTTAAAGCCCAACATCTGATTCTCCTTAGAGATGGAGGATTTTCCTTTTTTTTCCAGCAAGGAAAATCTCCCAGGCCATGGAGTGTGAGGGGATATCACCAACAGCACCTTGGGGAGCTTGAAAAAGAAAAGTCAGTAAAGGAACATCTGCCAATGGAATTGTCAGGATGGGGGTTAAAACCACAGCTGTGTTTTCCCTTAATTCATGGAATTGTTCCTCTTGGGAGCTGCTATTTCCAGCCTCTGGTGTGCTCCTGAGCCTTGTGAAATAAAAGGATGAAGATTAATTTCCCCCTGGAAATAAAAGCCAGGAGATGGGTTTAACTAAATGAACCATAATATTATTTTTTATTAATGTTCTATGTTCCTCTGAATCCCAGCAAATTAAAAGAGAGGCATCAGCACAGGCAAACTGCAGATTCCACACCTGGAATTAAACCCTACAGAGGGGGAAATGTTGGGTTTAGGTGGGACTGGGGGAGGGCTGTGAGGAGAAGGGTTGATTGATACCCCTGTGTGGAGCTGGAGGCCAAAATGGGGCTGAAAATGGAGAATTAAATGAGGTTTTGGTGGCTGGAGGGTGAGCAGGGAAAAGAGTGGAGTGGTAGGAGAGGGAAGCTGGATGAGGGGGACAGGCATTAATTAGCACTCAGGATTTAGCAGAACCACGTGTAAAGCGAATGAAAAAAAACCCAACAAACCCAGAACCCTGAACTGAACAAGGAAAATGTTCCAATATCCCACGTGCCAACCTGAGAGGGAAGTGGGAACGCTGCCAGAGGAGTTTAACAACTTGTGCCTTGTGTCCTGGGAGCAGGGAAAGCTTTGGAGAGCTCCAAGTGTCTTCTTTCTCCCTGTGAGGTGTTCTGGGCAAGGTCAGAGGAATGAAAAAGTGCCAGGAATTCCTGCTGGGATCACAGCAGGGCCATTCCTGCCTCCAGCAGGGATCCAGGGGCTGTGCTCCTGCCCAGGGAGCAGGAGGAGAAGCTGGGAGCACACCTGGAGGCTGGGCAGGAAGGGTTTGGTAGGGATGGATGCACAGGCTGAGGAGCAGAGCTTGTGCTGATGGAAGTTGTGTTTTCCAAGGGATTCCTGGGGCTCCATGGCCTTGGGAATAGTGGGATAATGGCATCAAAGCCAGGCAGAATTTGCTTCCTGAAATTCTCCAGTGCAGGAGTTGAACTTGATCCATGTGGGTCTCTTCCCACCTCAGGATATTCCATGATTCTGAGAGAAACTTGGATTTCTGGCCAAGCTGGGATGGTGATGGGAGCAGTGGGAGCTCTTCCCACACAGGGATGGCTGGGAACAGCTCCACTGCCCCAGCTCCTGGCTCTGGCCTCCACCAGGAGGAAAATTCTGGGCTCCTTCCTGATCCCAGGTCTGCTGGGAATGGTGAATTCATCCCTGCTCCAGACCCTGGGATGGGAGCTGGAGCTGTTGCTGCCTGTGAGGGACCTGGGAGCTGCAGTCCTTTCAAATTTAGCCTCCTAATTGCCATGTGGATTCATTTTCCATCCCTGCCAGCAAATCAGTTCAGCACAGGCTTTGCTGCTGGGATTTTCAGGGTTTTGCTTCTCCTCCCAGTCAGTGGCTGCCATGGATTGAGGATCTGGGGAGGGAATCACTCCCATCTTGCCAGCTCCAGCCCTTCCAGGGGACAAGTGGCTTTCCAGCCACCCATTTGTGTCCTTGGAAGGGAAGGAGTGAAGGTGGTGAAACCTTCCAGGCCAGCCCTTTCAAAGCAGGCTGCTGGGTTTGTAAGGCTCAAATCCCTGCTCTTCCTTTGTTCCAACCCAAATCCCCCCTCCTGGCAGCCCCCTGGGATCCATCCAAGGTGGCAGTTAAATTGAACCGGGGTCATTTGAGATCAAAGTGGCTGCTGCAAACAGCAGGAACAATGAGGGGAAGGGAGGTTTTGTTCCCCTCAAAAAGGAGGACTGAAAATGTGCATTTACCTTCCACCCTTGGGAAACTGGAATTCCAGTGGTTTATAGCAAGCTGCAGGAGGAAATTCCAGCTGCTGTGCTGTTGGATTCTTTAATTTTATTAAGCTTTTATCAACGTTTTAATTCTTTTTTTCTTCTCCTTTTCTTTTAGATTACAGTACCTATAGCCAAGCTGCAGCTCAGCAGGGGTAAGTAGCTTATCCTCCCTGGTTTAAAAAGCTGTAATAAAAGTAAATCATAATTATGGCTTGGGCTTAACCCAGGTATGTTTGGGAATCCTGAGGGTTTTCCTGGAGCTTTGTATTCCCATAGAATTTCAGCAAGAAACCGTTGGGCTGCATGAAAATTTGTCTGGTGATGCAGATTTGGGGCAAGATTATAAATGTCTTTACATTCATTCCACAGCTACAGCGCCTATGCACCTCAGCCAGCCCAAGGATATGCACAGACCACCCAGGTAAAACATGGGGAAGGGGTGGAATTCCTGCTCAGTCACCTGTTTTCCAGGAAAACTGGAAATTCCAAGCAGCAGCATCAAAGTCTGTGGTTAAAAGTTGTCTTGGAGCTTCTCCCCCAGCCCAAAGTGCTTTTTAAAAGTGGAAATAACTTCAACAATCCCCCTATTTTTTTTGGTAATTTATTCAATCCTGATCCCAGAAAAGCCAAATTCTTGGTGTGTGTTTGACACCAGCACATTGGTGGGTGTTGTAATCAGAGGTGTAGGAGAGAAAAAAACTGGGAAAAAAAGGGGGGGAATTGCCTGTTGGGAAATGGCAGAATTGGACAAAGGAGGAGGAGGGAATCTGCTTTTTCCTGGAGTTTTTATTGCTATAACTGTTCATACTCTCAGTTGGCTGGACTGCAAAATAATGATGGTCTTTAAGAGATTAACTTAATGCTTATTTTTAACCTTTAGAATCCAAGTTACTACAACCACATTTGTCTGCAAACTCCAAGTATGTTTCCAAAGGTAAATTCTTGTCCTCACAAAGTGCTGTAGGCTTAATTTTCCTTCCCAAGAGGAGGAAGACAGGCTCAGTGTGGGCTGAGAGGAAGGTGATGGTGACTTATTTAAAATAAAAGTCTTTGGAGACCACAACTGGAAGAGCTGCTCCCAGTTGTAGGTGAGGTGAAAGGTGGGAGCAGGATAAGGGTAGGATCAGGAGGCCTCAGCAACTAAAACCAGCTAATTAAACACCTAACCAGCTAATTAAACACCTAGCCAGCTAATTAAACCCCTAACCAGCTAATCTCAGCTGTAGGCACGTGTCCATGGGAAGTTTGCAGCGTTCCCTGCCTCTTGGTGGAGGGAACTTCCAGGGCCAGGGATGTGCTCATGTGCTCAAAGCTTTCCTGCTCCTGGTTCAGACCTGTGCCCTGAGTTCAGAAAGGCTGAATATCCCAAAAGAAAAGTCCAGAGAAATCTGAATTCTTTCAGAATCTGGAGGTTAAAGCTGTCTCCATGTCACTCCTCGAGCTGTATCCAGAGTTTTATCCTAAGCCAGGAGCTGTTGGAAGCTTGCTGGTGCCTGCAGCATGAGCTGGTAGGGCATGGCTTGGGCAGCTGGTGGCACTGCTGGGCACAGCTGCTCCTCTCCTTTCCTCAGTGGTTTTCAAGCTGAATTTGGAAACAAAATCAAAGAATGGGTGAGGTGAGAGCTGATCCCTCACTGAACACAGGCACCGGAATGGGAGCAGCACACTGGGATGCTGTGGGTGTTCCATGGATCCCATCCTTCCATGCCTGCAGCAACTCCCATTTTTCAAATTAATGGTTGATGGGCATGAAAAATACTCCAAATAATTTAATTGAAACCTTCCTCAGGTTTCTTTTAGCCAGCACCAAAGCAGTTTGACACTGAAGTGACTTTTCCTTGGTGCAGTTCCGCCCTCACAGCGCTCCCATTCCCGTGTTCCAGGTTAAGCCTGGGATGGTGCCTGTGGGTGCTGCTGGTAGCTGGGAGCAGCTGGGAGCTTTCCTGTTTGCTTTCCACAGAGCTGAGGTGTGTGGTGCCAATGTCAAGAGCCTGTCCCTTCAGTCTTGGCAGGGAAAAACCACTCCATAACCTCCTTGCAGAGCTGACCCGGAATTTCCCGCAGCACCTAAACTTTCACAGCAGCCTTGGCTTTGGGAGTGCTCAGCAGCTGCAGTCCCTGGGGGTTCCCTTGTGCTCATGGATTGAATCTGTGTCCTTTTGGAGCAGACCTACGGGCAGCAGAGCTACGGCACCTACGGGCAGCCCAGCGACGTCAGCTACACACAGCCGCAGACCACGGCCACGTACGGACAGACGGCCTACGCCACCTCCTACGGGCAGCCCCCCACAGGTGAGAGCCCTGCTGGGCTGGGCTGGGCTCAGCCTGCAGCTCTGCTGGGCCTGGCACAGGCCTTAATGTCACCTAGGCCATGGGCAGGGACAGCTTCCACAGCTGAGCAAACTCGGGCACTTCTGGGGATGTGGCAGCCACAGCTGTGGGTAACCCATGACTGCCCTGCCAGGGAACATCCCTGCCCAAAATCCCATCCAGCCCTGCCCAAATCCCCTCCAGCCCTGCCCTCTGGCAGTGGGAGCCATTCCCTGCCAGGGAACAATTCCTAATTCCCAATATCCCATCCATCACTGCCCAAATCCCCTCCAGCCCTGCTCTCTGGCAGGGTGAAGCCATTACCTGCGAAGGAACAATTCCTAATTCCCAATATTCCATCCATCCCTGCCCAATATCCCATCCATCCCTGCTCTCTGGTAGGGAGAAGCCATTCCTTCCCAGGGAACAATTCCTGATTCCCAATATCCCATCCATCCCTGCCCAATATCCCCTCCATCCCTGCCCTCTGGCATGGGGAAGCCATTCCTTCCCAGGGAAGAATTCCCAATTCCCAATATCCCATCCATCCCTGCCCTCTGGCAGTGGGAGCCATTCCCTGGGTCCTGTCCCTCCATCCCTTGTCCCCAGTCCCTCTGCAGCTCTCCTGGAGCCCCTTTAGGCCCTGCAAGGGGCTCTGAGGTGTCCCTGGAGCTTCTCCTCTCCAGGTGAGCACCCCCAGCTCTCCCGGCCTGGCTCCAGCCCTCCATGGCCTCCTCTGGACTGGCTCCAGCAGCTCCAGGTCCTTCATGGAATGGTTTTGGCTGGGAGAGACCTCAAAGCTCATCTGGTGCCACCCCTGCCATGGGCAGGGACACCTTCCACTGTCCCAGGCTGCTCCAAGCCACATCCAGCCTGGCCTTGGGCACTGCCAGGGCTGTGGCAGCCATGCATAAACAGGAATAAATGCACTGTTGAGTTTTCAGGGCAGGGTTTGGGTGCTGTGGGACCCAGCAGGACATGCTGTGCTCAGAGCAAAGGGAGCAGTGTCCCTGGCTGCTCCTCTGCCCTTCCCTTCCCTGCCAGTCCTGTCACTGGCAGTGACATGTGCCTGTTCTGATCCTGTACCTTCTCATTTTGTGCTTCCCACAGTGGAAGGAGCCAGCCCAGGTTGGGGTTGGACTATCCTGCTCACTCTTGCATGGGAAATTCTGTCTCATCCTGTCAGAACCTGAGGTCCCCTTTGGTGGAAGCCTGGAGGTGTCACTTGGTTTTAGTGCCAAACCCTGGAGTGTCAGAGCTCACCCAGGCACTGACAGCAGGGCTTGGCAAGGCTGCAGTGCTCTTTGCCATCTCCAAACCCTCCCAAATGCCATCTTCATGGGTAAAATCCTGACCACTGAGACAGTTTAGGTGACTCCAACCCCATTTCCTAAAGGATAAACAGCATCCTGCCCTCCACCTTTGCATGCCCCGTGGTGGTTTTGGATTTCCAGAGCAGATTCTTGTTCTTTCATGCTCCATAAACTCTCCCAACGTGTTCTTGGAGCTGGAATTTCCTCCAGATGAGTGTCTGAATGTTTAAAACTATTGAGACAATGTTTAATTCATGTATATTCATGTTTATTTAATGTATGTTTGGGCTGAATATTCAGGAGTTTTAGGAAGCAGATTTTCCTCCCAGTGATTCCTTGGGTGCTGTGTCCTGCACATTCCTGGCAGAGACTTTATAAACATTTTGGAGTTGGAATGAAACACTTCCCAAAGCAAGGGAATTCCAGGACAGACAGACACTGGGATATCTGCCTGTAGAGGCCATTGAGGAATTCTTCACAGGGAGGAGCTGGAGAGAAAATATTAACCAAAATGAAAATATTTACCATCTTTACATGGATCAGGGAAATTCCTGCTCCTGAGATCCATATCCATTAGCCAGTGGCACTGGGGGTTATCTGCAAGGCTTTTTCCTTTCATTTAAGACTACCTAGAAAAAAGTTGGCAGCAAAAAAGGATTTGTGAACTTCCAAAATTCCTTTCTTAGAAATATTTACATCCCTGTGACTCCTGTGGACTCCAGTCCCACAGGGGTCACAGGAAACTGCTCTGTTTATATTTTTCCTTCTCCCTTAAGAGGAGATTTGCTGGAATAACAATAATAATAATAATATCAGGCCTTTTTTTTTTTTTCTGCACAGCTGCATTTTTGTTTTCTTGGTAGGCAAAAAAAATAAATACAAATAAAAGCTTCATTTTCTTTTCATCCATGAGAAAACCACCAACTTAAAAAGTGGTCAAGCAAAAGATCCTATCAGCCCACAGAGCAGGGCTGTGGCAGCTCTGGGCATGGAGCCAGGCTGGATTTGTCCTTCCTCCACCTGCCTCTCCTTGAGGAGCCAGAGCTGTGGCAAGGAGACTGCAGCCTGTCTCTCCCTCCCTCGCTGCCTTTCATGCTCAATAAACCCCTGGGCCAGACATTGTCATGCCCTGAGACACGTGCACTTCTTACAGTTGGATCCCAGTCCTGTTTTGCTGTGAATCACCTTTTTGTCCTGCAGTTCCTTAAAGCAGTTTTTGGTTGTTGTTGTTGCCTGAGCAGCCTGGGGTTTGGGTGAAGTGTTGGTGAGGTCAAGGAAATCCAAGGTGTGTGTGGATGCAGCCTCTCAGGATGGCAGGGATGGGTTTTTCCTTGCCCTGCCTCCAGGAAAGAGTTACCATCCTCCTTCCCTCCCTGGGGCTGTAGGAAAAGGTGTCCTGGAGCCACCCAGTGGCTTTGTTCCAGAGAAAAAAGGATTTGGGAGCAGCTCCCTCAGGTTAGGGATCACTGGGCACCCTCAGACCTGTGCCTCATCAATCAGTGCAGGGTGTTGGCAGGAATTCCAGGAGTAAATAAATAAAGAGCATTTTGGTGTCCAGGTGTGGATCTCTTGGAGGTGGGAATTGCTCTCTAAAGCCAGCCAGCCCCTGCTTCCCTTTACCTGGGAAATCTGGGGTATAGATATTGAAATAAAGGATTTGGAATGAATGAGCACACAGCTGCCATAAAAACCCCAAAATATCCCAAGAGAGGCTGGAGAGGGACTCAGCTCTGCAGCCCTTCTCCAGCCCCTCACTGGTGGGATAGACACAGGCAGGAGGCAGCTCCCCTCCTGAGGAAATCCCTCTGGAAAGAAGGAATCCCTCTGGAAAGAAGGGATCTCTCTGAGTCCAGCCTTTTCCAGTTGATATTCTCTGTGGGTCAAACCCTGCAAACTTCTCCACCACCTGGAGAATTCCTAGCCTTGAGTAAGGGGTTTCTTTAGGGGAATTCAGGCACTTTAAGCAGGTTATTATTCCTTCTGTCACCTTTTTCTATCACCAGCTTCTCTGCTGTGTCAGCTTTTATCTTCCTGGCTGGGAGGGGAGGAGAGAGAAGTGATGTAATAGGAATGCCACCCTCAAAACAGCAGCTCTTGAGGTTTCCCAGAGTGTCTAAACTGGGCTTGCTTTGTGATTTAGACCTGTGGGATGGGAAATCACTGCCTTTCCTTTGGGACAAACCCTTCCTGCTGTTCCACTGTTCCACGAGGCAAATGCTCCATCTAGAGCTGAAGCTTTAAAATTCAACTTTTTTTTTTTTCCTTTTATCCTGCTGCCTGTGCAGAGCCAGCAAAGCTTTTTGCTCCCAGTAAGAGCACTGGGAAGGGGGGCCCAGCTGTGGGAGGAGCACCTGGGGCTCCAAATCCAAGGGGAACAGCCCAGGGCAGGGCTCTGGCTGCAGCACAGGGGCTGCAGGCTGAACTTAGCCTTTTTTAGTGTGTGGTCAGGCTTTGGGCAGTTAAAATAAGGGTTTCTTTAACTCCTGGGATTGGTGCTCCCTGTGGAATTGCTGTCTAGCCTCACATTTAAGTGTTTGAGCTGCTCAAATTTGTCCAAGGCTTTAAAAATCCTCCCAATGGGCATCATCCCCTTCAACCTTCTCAGCAACACTTTCCAGAGAACAGCAGACAGGAATAACAACCTTAAAAACTGATTTTCTAGTGATTCCTACAAGTTATTTCCCTGTGGGAGTCCAGTTTACATTCCCAGCTTGGGAATGCCCTGGGATGGGGTTGGGGGCCAGGGGTAGGAAGAGGAAGCTCCAGGCTGCCCTTGTGTGTTCACCAGGCTCCTGAGGATCACCAAAAAGCTGAACTTTGGGGGTGTTTTTAATGAATTTGCTGTGCAAAGTTGCTGCCCTCCCTCTGTTCCTGTTTGCTGCTGCCCTGGTGTGGGGGCAGCAGTGGAGCTGTGGCAGTGCCCTGGGAGGGCACACCGTGTTCTGCTGCTGCAAGTGCTCTTTGCTTTGCAAATGAGGCACTTGGAATAAAATGCTGCAGCCCAATTTGCCTAAAGGAAATGTGTCACAAGCCTCCCATGTTTATTAAAAATCAGAAGTGGTGGAGAAGCTGTTGCTTTCACTGATCCCAGCCATGAGAGCGTTTGGCTGCTCTTTTTGCTCTTTTTTTAATATTTAACAACATTTTTATTGCTGTTTTTCCATCTAAGTCTCATAATGTTAATTTGAAAACTTGCTAGAAAGGTTGTTAGGAGCACAAACCCAGTGTGTTAATGCCAGTTCACCTTTGAGACAAGGCAAATGCCACTAAATTATACAGGAGCTGTTTGGGGATCCTGGATATTGTAAAACTCTTGAAAAGGAACTCTGTGAGCTCTCAGCTTTTTCTCTAAACTGAACTGAAATTCTGAGAAAAGGGAAGGTACATAAAACATCAGGAGCTGCCTCATGTGTCTCTTTTGACCTTTTTCTCATATGAAAGCAAATGGAAAGTTCTTTTCTTTTGTTTCCAGCTTTACTGTTTTATAATAAGCCTTCAGAAATGCCTCTGAAAGACTTCCCAGGCCAGGTTTTGTGCCTTTATTTTTCAGAAAAGCTAAAAGGATGGGACTGTACTTGCTAAATCAGTTGGATTTCTTTTATTTTGGAGCTCAGGGGGGTTTGTTACCCTGCCTTTGTTGAGGAGATGCTCCATGTCTCAGCTTGCCCTGCCTGAGCTCTGGTTGCTGTAAACAATCCTGAGTGCTGGTCCAGGGGTGGCTTCCAGAAAGCTCCTGAGATTGGGATTTTGGGATGCTCTGATATCCCAGTGTCTGTCTGTCCTGGAATTCCCTTGCTTTGGGAAGTGTTTCATTCCAACTACAGAATATTTATAATATTCCTGCCGGGAAGGTGCAGGACACGGCACCCAAGGAATCACTGGGAGGAAAATCTGCTTCCTAAAACTCCTGAATATTCAGCCCAAACATACATTAAATAAACATGAATATACATGAATTAAACATTGTCTCAATAGTTTTAAACATTCAGACACTCATCTGGAGGGGCTGGAGGCTGAGGCTTCCCAAGGTGGGAGAGGGGGTTCTGTGAGGAAAGCAGAGGGGCAGGGTGGGGTAATTGATGATTTTTGGGTTGTCTGAGGTGGTTTTGTCTGTGATGAGTCCCAGGAGCACCACAAGGACCAGAATCTGAGCTATTTTGGGAATGCTGGAGAGGGACTTGGGACAAGGGTCTGGAGGGACAGGATAAGGGGGGATGGCTTAGGGTTGGATGGGATCCTGGGAAGCTGAGGGGGTGACACAGAGCAGCTGTGGCTGGAACGTGTCCCATGGCAGGGGGATGGAAGGAGATGAGCCTTGAGCTGCCCTGCAGGCCAGGCCGTGCCGGAATTGCCGGTTCGTGGCCGAGGCGTGGGGCTGAGCTGTGCTGTGTTGCAGGTTACAGCGCCCCGACCGCCCCCCCTGCCTACAGCCAGCCCGTGCAGGGCTACGGCAGCGCCGCCTACGACACCAACACGGCCACGGTCACCAGCAGCCAGAGCTCGTACGCAGCCCCGGCCGCCTACGGCACCCAGCCCGCCTACCCCGCCTACGGGCAGCAGCCGGCCCCGGCCGCCCCCGCCAGGTACCGCCCTCCTCATCCTCCTCCTCCTCCTCCTCATGGCACCGCCCTCATCTTCCTCCCCCTCCTCATCGGCACCGCCCTCATCTCCCTCCTTCTCCTTCTTTTCTTTCTTCTCTGTCTCTTCCTCCTTCTCCTCCGCCTTTTCTTCCTCCTCCTTCTCATCATCCTTCTCCACCCCTTCCTCATCTTTCTCCTCCTCACTGTCACCATACTCATCATTCTCCTGCTCCTTCTTCCTCCTGCTCCTTCTTCCTCCTGCTCCTTCTTTTCCTTCTTCTTCCTCCCTCTGTCTCTTCCTCCCTCTCCTCTGTCTTTTCTTCCTTCTCCTTTTCCTTCTCTCTTCCTTGTTCTTATCATCCTTCTCCACCCCTTCCTCATCTTCCTCTTCCTCAGCATCACCATCCTCATCATCCTCCTCCTCTTCCTCCTGCTCCTTCTTCCTCCTTCTTTTCCTTCTTCTTCTCCTCTGTCTTTTCTTCCTTCTCCTTTTCCTTCTCTTCTTCCTCCTTCTTCTCATCATCCTTCTTCTACACCCCTTCCTCATCTTCCTCCTCATCGTCACCATCCTCATCATCCTTCTCCTTCTTTTCCTTCTCCTTCTTTAACTTCTTCTCCTCTGTATCTTCTTCCTTCTCCTCCTCCATCTCTTGTTCTTCCTCCTTTACCTTCTCTTGTTCTTCACTCCTTTTTCTCCTCATACTTCTCCTCCACCCTTCCTCAACCTTTTCTTCCTCCTCCTCCTTTTTTCTTCCTCCTCCTTCTCTTCTTCCTCCTTCTCTTCTTCCTCCTTCTTCTCTTCCTCTTGTTCCTCCTCCTTTTCCTTCTCTTCTTCTTCACCCCTTTTTCCCCTCATCCTTCTCTTCCTCCTACTCCTTTTTTCTTCTTCCTCCTTCTCTTCTTCCTCCTTCTCCTCTTATTCCTTCTCAATTTCCATTTCTTCTTCCTCATTCTTCTCTGCCACCCCCTCCTCACCCTTCTCTTTCTCCTCCTTCTCCTCCTTTTTGTCTTTCTCCTCCTCTTTTTCTTCCCTTCTTCTCCCCCTCTTGTTCCTCCTATTCCTCCTCCTTCTCTTCCTTCTTCATCTCCCATTATTCCTCTTCTCTTTCTCTTCTTCCTCCCCCTCCTCCTCCTCCCGTTTCTCCCCCATCGCCCCCAGGCAGCCACATCAGGCTCTGGGCTCTCAGGCTGCAGCAGAGGCTGAGTCCTGCCTGCTCTGAGTCCTGGGGTCAGGCAGGATGCTGGGTGGATGCACAGGCTGCAAAACATTTCCTCTTTAGGTCTCACCCCTCTGGGCACTGCCTGTCAGCTATTGAGTCCAATTGTTTGCTCAGAGGATATGGAAAGTTTAGAATACATAATGGGAACTTGTTTGGGAGTGAGTAAAGCTGATTTATTCCCTTACCTGGTGTGTGTAGCAAGCACTGTGGGAAGGAAAGGCAGAGCCTGGCACAGCTCTGACAGGTTACACTTTAAAGGAATGTAAATTTGCTGGATGAATCCTGACACTGTGTATAATTTTTCCCAGCTTCTACAGCAAAAGCAACTCCACTCTGAGAAACAAATAGAAATTAAAGACTCATAGAATCCTTGGAGTTAGAAAAGCCCTCTGAGATCATGGAGGCCACCACCAGCCCTCTCCCCAAGTGCCACATTCACATGGCTTTTAAACTTCGGGGCAAACAAAAGGGGATGTGTTAATCACATGCAAAGGGTTCTCAAATTTCAGGCCTTGAGACTTAATTCTAAACACACAATTGTGAGTGGTTTGAGTTGGAGGGGACCTTTAAAGGTCACCCAGTCCAAGCCCAGCATCCTTCCTCCTCTATGGGATCATTGGGGATAACGTGTATGAGGCAATATCTGCCTGAGCTGGATTCTGAACCAAACAATGGGGCATTTCACTGCCTGCTTCAGCTCCTGCTTCAGCTCCTGCTTCCCCAGGGCTCTGCAGGAGCAGCCTTGCTGGCATTCCACAGCCTCCCCTCAGCCCCACAGCCCAGTGGCTTTGGGAGGAGCAGAAGCTGTGGTGTTCCATGCTCTCTGTTCAGGACACTGCCTGGGCCTTTCCTGGAGTGTGCAAATACCAGGCAGTGAATGCTAAAATTGTGTTTATTGCCTATTGATTGGCTGCTGCCAGAGTGGCTGTCACCAATCAAGGCCAGCTTTAATGCTACCCCGAAAAAGAGCTCCCAACCCTCAGTCCTGGGGGATCTGAGCCCTTTGCTGCTGCCAGCTGTGGGGCTGGGCACCAGTGTTGTTCCATATTTCTCCCCAGACCCCAGGATGGCAGCAAACCAGCAGAGACCAGCCAGCCTCAGTCCAGCACGACAGGCTACAGCCAGCCCAGCCTGGGCTATGGGCAGAGCAACTACAGCTACCCCCAGGTGCCTGCCAGCTACCCCATGCAGCCTGTCACTGCTCCACCCTCCTACCCTCCAACCAGGTAATGCACTGCTCAGCTTAGGGGCCTTTCTGGGGGGAATTTATGGAAAAGGAGCTTTGGTGGCCTGGGAGGAGGAGCTGTGCTTCTTGTAGTTGTTGTGGTGGGCATGGGGAGGCTGTGGCTGAGTGTTGAAGTGTCTCTGTGTGTGCACATCTGAGAAGGAGAATGATGACAAATGGGTTTAAGACATTTTCTACATTTCTTTAAAAAATTTAATACTTGATAATTTTAAGAGTTTTCCTAGCGTGACCTTTTGCTGCCTCCTTCCACATACAGCTTAGCCCAGGAGCTCCCTTCTCCCTTCAGGTGCCTTTAATGTGACTTCTAAAGCATACACTTTGAAATTCTCAAAGCCCCAGTTGCATGAGAGGAGCTTCTTTTATCCAGGGCCTGTTACCTCCATTACCACTGAGTTTTGCCCTGGCATTTGTTCCTTTTCCTAGAGGTGTGAATAAACTGGGATTGGCCACATGGTTCTTGTTTTCACAGCCCTCGAGACTGGCCTCCATAGGATGACTTCAGCTTTTAAAGTGATTTACAGCACTAAATACAGCCTCTAATTGCATTTGGTTCCAGCATGAGCCATTCCACGCACTCTGCCAGGGAATTGCCTCACCATCCCACCTTTCCCAACGTTTTTCTCTTCCAGCTATTCCTCCACACAGCCAAGCAGTTACGATCAGAGCACTTACTCCCAGCAGAGCAGCTACGGGCAGCAGAGCTCCTATGGCCAGCAGACCAGTTATGGCCAGCAGAGCAGCTATGGCCAGCAGCCACCTCCCACCAGTTACCCACCTCCCACTGGATCCTACAGCCAGGCCCCCAGCCAGTACAGCCAGCAGAGCAGCAGCTACGGCCAGCAGAGTGAGTGGGAGCCCTGGGAAGGAGCCCTGGCCTTAGTTTGGATCTAAAACTCTGAGCTGGGTTGAAGGGAGAAGGGGGTTGGAGCTGGGGTTTGGCCTTTCTTGGTGAAAAATGGCATCTCTGGAGGCACTGGTGGGTTGGGATGGGGAAAGGGAAGGTTCCTCACCTCAGGGGAAAGGGAACACAGAGGCACAAAATGTTTGTGGGGAGGAGTTGAGGGGGCTCAGCCTGGAGAAAAGGAGGCTCGGGGGGGACCTTGTGGCTCTGCTCAGGGCAGGAGTGTGGGGGTCAGGCTCTGCTCCCAGGGAATGGGGACAGGATGAGAGGGAACAGCCTCAGGGTGGATATTGGGAACATTTGTTCATGTTGGTCAGGCCCTGGGCAGTAGTGGATCCCCATCCCTGGAGGGATTTAACAGCCACATGGATGTGGCACTTGGGGACATGGTGCAGTGGTGGCCTTGGCTGGGGGAACAGCTGAAATCAACACCCTCAGAGGGATTTTCCCAAACTGAACAACTCCAGCGTGGCTGGAGCTGAGGGCAGGTGAAGGGGCTGCCTCTCCCTGACCTGTTTGCCCCCTTGCCCAGGCTCGTTCCGCCAGGACCATCCCAGCAGCATGAACATGTACGGGCAGGAATCCGGAGGCTTCTCCGGCCCCGGGGAGAGCCGGAACCTGAGCGGCCCCGAGAGCCGGGGCAGGGGACGAGGGGGATATGAGCGAGGAGGAGGCATGAGCAGAGGTGGGCGGGGAGGAGGACGCGGTGGAATGGGGTAAGAGCAAAGCTTTTCTCCTTTTCTCTAATTCTGGTTTACCCATAGGATTTGAAACTCAAAAAGAAGGGACTGAAAGGTTGACGTTCCCAGCTGTGTTTCCATGGAGGACATGTGTGTGTGTGTGTAGCAGCATTGCTTGTCATCCATGGAAACATTATCCTAAGGGAAATAGGAGCAGGATGGTTGGTTTGTCCTGCAGCTGGTTGGGCCCCCAGGGAGGGGGAAATTGGGGGTAATGCTGGCCCTGGCACTTTCAGCTCCCTTCACGGTCGCCCAGAGGTGGAATCCTCTGTGGGGTTTAACAGTAACTCTGGGTGGAACACACACAAACCTCCCAGCAGCTCCAGGGGGTGCTCCCTGGGCCTCAGGAGCGGGGATTTTGGCAGGGCAGGAGCCTTGTGTCAGCCTCCTCCCGCGGAGCCTGCGAGCTCAGAGTGCCATGTGGAGAAGGAGCCCGAGCACAGAGAGAAAGAAGTGCTTTGGCTCCCAGGCCTGCTCCCCCTCGGAGCATTCAGGTGCTCTGAATCAGTTTGGCCATTTCACCTGATGGCACAACCTGGTTTGGTGCCACCTGTGCCTTCAGGTGTGTCCCCATCCGTGGAGGTCGTTCTGATGGAGGCGAGGGAGGAGAACCAATCCCAAAGGCTCCTCTGAGAGAGAATTCACAGCTTTGTGTGTGTTCCATCCCCTCACCCCGGTGCTCAGAGCCATGCAGAGTGTCCCCAGGTGTGGCACAGGACACGCTGTGCCCGCCCTGGTGCTGGCAGGGGGGCTGTGATGGCAGCTGCCCTCCAGAGGCCACTTCTTCCCGTGTGGCACAGCCCCAGTTTGGCAGTGGGTGGCCCCATTCTGCACAGCTCTGTTGCAGCCCATTGACGTGGCATGAAATCTTTATCAGAGAAATCCAAGAAAGAATGGAAAGGGCTGGTTTGTGTGGGAACACATCCAGCTTGGAATTGGCACGGGTGGAACAGAGTTCCAGGGATCTGCATAAAGATTTCAGCCGTGCTGTATTGATCTCTTAACGATGAAAGTAGATGTAGACACCTGAAATGTCTATCATCACATCTTCAAATTTCTAGCCCCTTCCGAGCTTCTCGTTGCCAAAGATTTGTCACCTGTCTCTGATCTCACACCTTAATCCCAGCTCAAATTTGCCTCCCGAGCGATTTCCCACCTGGCCAGACCCTTACAAAGGGTCCCCCCCTGCCCCAGCCTTATGGACGTAGAGTTTGTGATGTCCATAGAACAGGTGGCTTCAGGGGACACCCAGGGCAGGTAGGGGAACTCGGCCCACCTTAGCATGCTGTGGTGATGGATTTCAGTGTCTCCAGCAGGTAAGGAGCTCGATGTTATTAACATGCCCTTTTTCATTGCCTCGATGATTTGATATTTTTATGAAAATGGAAAACTTTTTAACATGCTTTGTCGCATTTATATGCTACAGGTTACAAAGTGAGAGCCTTGTAAACACCTCAATACTTAAAAAGTACCCGTACTCAGTACTCAGCCGGCAGCATAATGAAAAGTGGGACTAGACACGGTGTCCATATGGAGAGGAAAAATATACATAGAATATTTTTAACCCAATGTATTGATTGTATAAACGGAATCCTTCTGTAACTTTGGTAACTGCATACTTGTTGTTTGGTAATAAAACCAGAGGAGGGTATACTACTACTTTAGAATTGTGTAACGTTAAAGAAAAAAAAAAAAAGTGTAAAAATCTTATGTTTAAAAAGAGAGACATTACGTAAATGGTGTGTACTTTAACGAGAGGAGGCAAAGCTGCATGCAACAGCTCGAAATTCTGTATTGACTTTTTTTTTCCCAGTATTAGAGGTGCAATACTTGCTAGAAAAATTCACGGTGCTCTCCCTCCTCCGCTCGGCTCCTTCCAAACTGCTTGCTGGCTCACCCAAAAAAAGAGCAAGAAGCAGCCCAAATCCTTTCTCAAGGTGGCATTTTCCTACTTCACCACCACGCTCCAAAGCAGTTTTAGCTGTGAATGCTTCAGCCAAAGCTTTTGGTGAAAGCTGCGGCCCTGTTTGCATTGGCACCTGCCCAAAAGTGTGAGTGTGTCCACAAAGCTGCACCCCAGGCCTTGGAGCCCCCGCTGTACTCTGTAAGTTCTCCCTCCAGAGAGTTGTTAAATTCAGTAGTGACCTGAATGTATGGCTTTATTCTGAGGGTTTTAGGGGCGATGTCAGCTGAACTGTGTTGTAGGTCTCGCGTGTGGTTTGTCTCCTTTTACGCTGTTAAATGTCAGGGACCCGCGGGCCCGCGCTGCCACAGGCTGAGGGTGCACCTTGGTGGACACACCGAGGGGAGGGAGTTGACCACTGAAACACCCCCAAATTGCTCTTCAACAACAACAAAATAAAACCCGACTTTGATTACAAACAACCCCCATTTCTCAGCCAAGTATTGCACTGATGATACCCGAGTAATAACGCCAGGGCACCGACAGCAAAGCGGTGCCTCAAACCACACCAAGGTTGCTTTATATGTAAAGAAAATTTGAGCGAGCTGCCCTGAAGAAAGGCCTAGTGCCGAGATGAGAGAGAGACAGAGAGATGTTTGGAGATGTTTAGCCAGTGCCCTTCTCCCCTGTGAGCCGCAGAGGCTCAGAGCGGTGCTGGCTTTGTAAAGGGAAAGGCCTTCATTTCTTCGTTTATCCCCCCAGCAGCGCTGGAGAGCGAGGTGGCTTCAATAAGCCTGGTGGTAAGTTTTTGAGCATTACAATGGATAGTGTTAAAAAAAAAAAAAAAAAAAAAAATTTGCAGTCAGTTTTTTTTTTTTTAGCACGAAGTGTAATTTTTTATTCGTTTAAGTGGTTTAAAAATGACAATATGCAACCAGACTGTAATGGGTACTGCCGGCGATGCCCAGGGGTATGCGGACACAGTGGAAGAGTTGAGCAACCACTCCTGTAATTTTGGGGAAAAGAAATGGTTTGGATGTAATAATTTTTTTTTAATATATATAGATATATTAAGTAACTTTTATTAATGAACTTAAAAACTGATTGGCTTGGTAAAACCTTTTAAAAAAATCAGCGTTAATAGTGGTTAACGGTTTGAAACCTGCTAAAAAAAAAAAGAAATCAGTGTAATAGTGGTTATTGGTTGGAAAAAATGCTTAAAACCAGTGTAATAGTGGTTTTTGGTTGGAAAAAATGCTTAAAACCAGTGTAATAGTGGTTTTTGGTTGGAAGAAGTGCTAAAAGAGCCACCTGATGGCCCAGTAAGGTGCAGTGCTGCTGCTTGTGCGGCGCAGGTCGTAGCTAGAGTTGTGTGTGTCGGTTCTCCAGCCCGCAGGGCCCCCACTAACACCCTTCCCTATGCTTCTCTCCCGCCTGGCAGGACACATGGAGGAAGGACCCGACCTGGATTTAGGTAATTCCCACCAAACTCCCTCCCCAGGTTGTGAAACCGACGTTTGTGTCCTTGTTCCAAGGGCTGTGGCCACCGTGGCGTCACCCCACTGCCACTTCCAGCCTTTCTGGCTGTTCCATCATTTCTTCATTCCCAAACAGCTGGAAAACCACCACCCGTGGTTGGGAGCTGCTCCCCCTTCTCTGCAGGAATGCAGGGGGTTGGGGGCTGCTCTGGAGCTCTTCCAGGGAGCCTGCAGCACCCCCAAGCCTCGTCCCTGGCTTGTCCCTTCCTGTCACACAGGCGTGGCTGGAAGTTCTGCGTCAGCCTTCCAGCATCGGAAAAGGGGGGTGGATGTCCTTGTGTGGGAGCCCAGGGGGCACCAAGGTCTTCCTCATCTCTCCTCTGGGATGTGTCCTGAAATAACCTGGGGCTTCTTCCCACGTGGGTGGGTGTGGGCTCTGTCTGGCCATGGCACTCGGGAGGTGAGGTGGGGACAGCAAAGCTGCAGCCATGGAGGGGATGAGAGGATGGAAAGAACTCGGCCCTGGGGTATCCCTGCCCTTCCTCTGACCCTGGGAATTGTCTCCTAGGCCCCCCTATGGACCCGGAGGAGGACTCAGACAGCACTGCAGTCTATGTGCAGGGACTCAATGATAATGTGACCCTGGAGGATCTGGCAGATTTCTTCAAACAGTGTGGTGTTGTCAAGGTGAGGGGACATTGTGACCCCGTGCTGGCAGAGGGAAAAGGGTCACCCAACCTCCTCCTCTTCCTCCTCCTCCTCCCTGCCTATTGCTCACATCCTTCTGGCCCCTCATGTCCAGGCTCTGGGAGAGGCCTGGCAGGGCTGTTTAGGGCCTGTCCCTTCATTTCTGGGGTGTCTGGGCAGTTGCTGTCATCCATGGTAGGCCTGGCCCCTTTCTTCTCTCCTGGAGTCCCTGCAGTGAGCTGCTGGAAAGCAGAACAGTAAATCCCAGCTGGGCTCTGGGGAGACAGGACTGGGGTGACATTGCACTGTCCCTTAGATGAACAAGAGGACGGGGCAGCCCATGATAAACCTGTACATCGACAAGGAAACGGGCAAGCCCAAGGGCGATGCCACCGTGTCCTACGATGACCCGTCCACTGCCAAAACTGCCGTGGAATGGTTCGATGGTGAGTGCTGGGGGTGGAATTCCAAAAACTCCCCCAAGTGTGGGGAGCACCTGGGTGCAGGCGTGTGAATCAGGATTCACCGATGCTGCTGCCATTGTGTCCCTCCCAGGGAAGGATTTCCAGGGCAGCAAGCTGAAGGTGACCCTGGCCCGGAAGAAGGGCCCGATGAACAGCCTGAGGGGCGGGATGCCCCCCCGGGAGCAGCGGGGGATGCCCCCACCCCTCCGTGGAGGTACCGTGCAGCCCCCCCCGAGCTCTGCCCGTCCTTCCCAGGGCTCCCAGCACTAACAGGGCTCCTTCCCGCAGGTCCAGGGGGCCCCGGTGGCCCAGGGGGTCCCAGCGGGCCCAGCGGCCCCATGGGCAGGATGGGGGGCAGAGGTGGAGACAGGGGTGGCTTCTCCTCGAGAGGACCACGGGGATCCCGGGGGAACCCGTCCGGAGGGAGCGTCCAGCACCGCGCCGGGGACTGGCAGTGCCCCAACCCGTGAGTACCCCACAGCCCTGTGGGCAGTGCCCCAACCCCTGAGTACCCCACAGCCCTGTGGGCAGTGCCCCAAACCTTGTGGGCAGTGCCCCAACCCCTGTGGGCAGTGCCCCAACCCCTGAGTACCCCACAGCCCTGGGCCATCCTGCAGCTGGCCAGGGCAGAATCATCCCAATCATCCCAGAATCACTGGCTGGGCCTTCCCAGGAAGCAGCTTCCAGCTGGCACAGAGGGAGGGACGGGGTCACTCCTGGGGGCTGTGGGTGAGCTACGGCTCCTGTGGGCAGCCAGGCCCCCACCCACTGTGGGAGCTGTGCCCCACGTCCTGCCCTTGTGTCCCCTCTCCACGTGCTCTCCTGCTTCCCAATGTCACCCCAGCTGGAATGCTGTCCCACTCTGGCCTAACTGGAATTTGTACCCAGGGGCTGTGGAAACCAGAACTTTGCCTGGAGAACAGAGTGCAACCAGTGCAAGGCGCCCAAACCGGAGGGGTTCCTCCCACCCCCCTTCCCTCCTCCAGGTACGTTTGGGGGTTCCCAGCCCCACTTCCCAGCAGGACACCCCAGGCCTGGCCTCAGGCTCCTTGGGGAATGGCTGGGCCAGCTCCAGGAGCTGCCAGGGCCTTCATCCCTCGGTGAGCCATGACATGGAGACTGGGATTTCTCCTGTGCTAACTGGATTTGGGGGGGCTCTCAGCAGCACCCCAACTCCCCAGGGCACTGCTTCATCCTTAATGAACCCCGAATCCTCTCGGGCACCCAGCAGCTCGCAGCCCTTCTCCTGGCAGAGCTGGGCGTGCTGGGATGCCGGGGTGGGGAGCAGGGCTCGGGCTGTGCTCCCTGGGGCTCACTCCCGGCTCTCTGCTCCTCCCGCAGGCGGTGACCGCGGCCGAGGCGGCCCCGGGGGGATGCGGGGCGGGCGCGGCGGGGGCCTCATGGACCGAGGGGGACCCGGGGGGATGTTCCGAGGCGGCCGCGGCGGAGACCGAGGCGGATTCCGAGGTGGCCGGGGCATGGACCGAGGCGGCTACGGAGGAGGCGGCCGGAGAGGAGGAGGAGGAGGCGGCCCCGGGGGACCCCCCGGACCCCTCATGGAGCAGATGGGAGGAGGAGGCAGAGGACGGCGCGGAGGGCCGGGAAAGATGGACAAGTACGGATGGAGGGCGGGACAGGGAGTGATGGGAGGGGACCCTGGGGAGGGGGAGACCCTGATGGGGACAAGGTGGGAGGGGCTGGGGTGGGACAAATGGGTGGGGGGGGGCAAGGGGTGAATGGTGGGGGTGGGATGGGGTGGGGGAATGGGTGCGGGGTCTCTGGGTGAGGGGTTAAGGAGCCTCCCCGACCCGGGGAGGGCTCCTGGACCCCACGACTGACCCTTCCCCCCCCCCGGCCCACAGGGGCGAACACCGCCAGGATCGCCGAGACCGGCCCTACTAACGCCGCCCCCCCAGAGCCGCATTTACTACCAGATTTATTTTTTAAAACAGAAAAAAAATGTTTTAAATTTATAATTCCATATTTATAATGTTGGCCACAACATTATGAGTCCTCCTTGTCTGTACTTTAGTATTTTTCACCGTTTGTGGAGAAACATTAAAACCAAGTTCAACGGTAGCGTGATGAATTCTTTCTTCCCCTCCCCCCCCCCCCCAAAATAAAACCGGTTGTTTAACGCGCCCCCGCCCCCCTCCCCGCCTGTAACGCTGTGAACGGTTGTGACGGTTGTTTTTTTAAATAAAATTCCCGCTGTTTGTAACCGCACCATTGCTGGCCTTTCTTGAGACCACCCGGGGGAATGCGGCCCCCGGGCCCGGGCCGGGGTAGGAGGGGATGGAGGGGAGGGACGGAGCCGCCCGGTGCATCCGATGTGCCTCAGTTTCCCCAGCGGGTGTGAGTTCCGGGGAAGGGCGGGAGTGTGGGGGGGGGAGGAGGAGGATGCAGATCAATGGAAGCGGGGAGCCACACCCGGGCGGGGGTGGGGGAATGTCACCGAGTGTCGCTATGTGTCACCCCCGTGCCCCTCCCGTGTCCGTGCCGCCCCCCCAAATCACGTCCGTGCCCCCTCCCCCCCCCCGTGTCTGTCTGTCTGTGCTGCGCCCCCGCCCGTGTCCGTGTCTGTGTCCCCCCCCTCCGGGCCATGTCCCTGTTCCCCCCCCCATGTCCGTGTCCCCCCCGCTCCCGTCCCCGCCCGCCGCCGCCGCCGCCCCCGTCCCGGCCCTTTCTGGGCCGCCTCCAACTTCCCGGCCGGGGCGCGGCGGCGGCGGCGGCTCCGCGGGGCTGCGGCGGCCGAGCCTCGTTGGGCGCCCCCCGGGCCCCCCCGGCTCCCCCCGGGCCGCTGCGGGCGGCCGATGGCGGCGGGGGCCGCGGCGGGGCCCCCCCGGCGCTGGGAGCCGCGGCCCGGCCCGGAGCGGGGAGCGGGCCCGGCCCGGCCGTAGCGGAGCGCGGAGCGGCGGCGGTGAGTGCGGCCGGGGGGGTCGGCGGGTGGCCCCGGGCCCTGTGTCCCCTCCCCAGTGTCCCCGCAGGTGCCGATCCCCTCCCGCCGCCCCCGCTGGATCGGCCCGGAATAGGGAGCCCAGCGCCGAAAGGGACCCCCCCACCCCGAGACAGAGACACCCCAGGGATGGACAGACGCCCCCCAAGGGACAGGGGGACCCCCGATACGGACACCCCCGAGCACGGACACCCCCCCCTCCGAGGGTAGGGACCCCCCCCGGCAGAGACAGCCCCCCCCGGGGGAAAGGGACACCCCGCGACAGGGACACCCCCTCCCCGAGGGAAAGGGACACCCCCCGACAGGATCCCCCACTCTGCAGGGATGGTGACCACCCCCCAACAGGGTCCCCCATCCCCGAGGGTGGCAGTGCCACCTCCCCCCCAGGTGAGAGGACCCTCCCCAACAGGGACACCCCTCCGAGGGTAGGGGACACCCCCTCGGCAGCAGAGACACCCCAGGGGCAGGACCCCCCTACCAGGGTGTGGGGCTGGGCTGGGGGTGGCAGTGGAGGTCAGGGTGACCCCCCCTGCTGAGCCATCCCTGGCTCTTGTACCCCCACCCCAGGGCAGGGACAGCCGGGGGTCTCCCCGAGGTGCAGCCCCCACCCCATTGCTGAGTGCTGGGACCCCAATCCCCCCACCCCCTGCAGCCCCTCGGGGTTGAACCCCCCCAGGGTAAAGGGGGGGCTCCCTGCCCTTGGCACTGCCATCCCTCGTGGTGTCACCTGCTCCAGGGTGGGGACACCCACCATGACTGGGCAGCTTCTAGGGTGGGGTTGGGGAGGGATGTGCCCTCTGTGCCGAGGGGTGGGCATGGGTGACAAGGGACTCATTAACCTGGGGGGGGGGGGGGGGTCACAGGATGAGGGGACGTGGAGAATGGGGACAAACATGGTGGGGGGACATGAGGGGAGGGGACATGGGCTGTGGGGGGGACACATGGGGTGGAGGGACAGGAGTGGGGGGGCTGCAGGTCCTGGCCGGGATCAGCCAGGTCCCAGAGGGGTTGGGGTGGCAGTGATGGTGGTAACATGTGGGGGAAACTGAGGCACAGAGGGGTCACTGAGGTTGGTGGGTGGTTTGGGGGGGGCTTTGGGGCTTTCCTGCCCATGACAGCCCCCACTGTCCCCTTGCAGGCACCTGGCCATGGCTGACCCCAGCCACATCCAGTCGGCCGCCTCCAAGAGCATCCGCCCCTTCCGCTCCAGTGAGGAGTACCTGGAGGCCATGAAGGAGGACCTGGCCGAGTGGTTCAACACCCTCTACGACCTGGACATCCAGGTGGACACCTTCCTGGAGAGCCTGGAGACCGGCTGTCACCTCTGCCGCCACGCCAACAACGTCAACCGCACCGCCCTGGACTTCCAGGAGCGGCACCCCGAGGCGGCCGCCCGCATGCGAGTGCCCCAGAACGAGGTGGTGTTCCAGGCCAAGAACGTGGTGCCCGGCTCCTTCATCGCCAGGGACAACGTCTCCAACTTCATCCAGTGGTGCCGGCAGGACCTGGGCATCCAGGACGTGCTCATGTTCGAGACCAACGACTTGGTGCTGAAGAAGAACGAGAAGAACTTTGTCCTCTGCCTGCTGGAGGTGGCCAGGAGGGGCTCCAAGTTCGGCATGCTGGCCCCCATGCTGATCCAAATGGAGGAGGAGATCGAGGAGGAGATGAGGGACCAAATGGCCGAGGGCGCGCTGGGCGCGCGCCGGGAGAGCCGGGAGCCCCGGGCGGGCGCCTTCCCCAGCCGGGCCCGGCCCATGGCCCTGTGCGACCTCAGGAACCTGGACGAGCTGGTGAGACACGCGCTGCCCGCGGAGCCCTGCGCCTGGGTGAGGGCCCTGCGGCCGCCCAGGCCGGGCCTCGCCCGGTGCTCCAGGGGAGCCCCTGCCCAGCCACCCAGCGGGCAGCTCTGTGCTTCATGGGAGCTCCTCTCTGTGCGCCCAACAGGGTGCCCTCTGCCTCCTGGGGGGTCCTGCCTGCCCACACAGTGGTCACTACGAGGTGCCACCTGTGTATGGCCCATGGGAGAACCTCTCTGTCCACCCAATGGTGTGGTCATTAGGAGATCCCACCTCTCTATGGCCCATGGGAGAACCTCTCAGTCCACCCAATGGTCACTCTGTGGTCACTAGGAGGTCCCACCTGTTTATCACCTGTGGGAGAACCTCTCTGTCCACCCAATGGTCATTCTGTGGTCACCAGGAGGTCCCACCTTTCTATGGCCCATGGGAGAACCTCTCAGTCCACCCAATGGTCACTCTGTGGTCACTACGAGGTCCCACCTGTCTCTGTCCACCCAGCAGGGTCCATGGAGGGTCCCACCCATCTCCCTGCTCCCCTGGAGTCCTCTCTGTCTCTGTGGCCCCTGGGAGGTCCTGTCTGTGTGCCCCGTGAGGTGCTCCATGATCCATGGGAGCTCCCACCTGTCCCCCCCATTGGGGCATCCTCTGGTCCCTGGCAGGTCCCACGTGTCCCTGTGACCCCCAGGAAGTCCCTCCTGCCCATCCAAAGGGCACTCAGTGGTCCAGGGGAGGTCCCACGTGTCACTGTGACCCCTGTGGTCCATAGGATCTTCTGCCCACCGCTGTGGTCCATGCTCCACCCACCCATCCCAGCTCTCCATGGCTACGGCAGCTCCTCCCCACCCACCCAGGCTCCCGTGGAGCCTCCTGACTCTGTTTTGGTGGCTGTGACCAGAATCACAGCAGGGACACAGGTGTCACCTGTGCCCTGCTCCCCATCAGGGGTGACCCACAGCGGTCCCCACCCGGGGCTGCTCCTCCCTCCTCGGGGCTGCTGTCCCCAGGGAGGACATGGGGACATCCCAGCCACAGTTTGGGGTGTCCGGAGGGGGGTGCGGGGACCCCGCCGGGCCGGGAGCTCAGGATGGATTAAAGGCGGGTGCGGGATCCGTCCCGCGGGTGAGGCAGCGGATTAACCCTGCCCGGGGGGGACACGGGGGGCTCTGCCCTCCCCTGCCTCCCTAAGCCTTTTTTTAATTGAAACCCCAATTCCTCATTAAGTCCCTCATTAAAGAGCATCCTGACCCCCCCCCCTCCGCCCAGGGCCGTTTCGGGGGGGCTCCCCCGTGGCTGTCGCCCCCCCAAGCCCCCCTGGCCGGGCGCTGCATTTTTCCGGGCTGCGTAATTCCTCGCCATCGGCTTTTATGGGCAGCGCCAGCGCCGGGGAGGAGCCTGGCGGAGCAGGACCCGGCTCGCCGCGTCCCCAGGTGCCCCCCCGGGGTGGCAGCAGGGTCACGACCCCTCCTCACTGCAGAGCCCCCGCCCCCCGGCACTCCGTGACTCAGTTTCCCCAGTTTCCCATCCGTGTCACCCGGATGGGAACCGGGGCGGCCACATCCTTCCGTCCTCTCACCGCTGCCATGGGCACAGCCGCGGGAAGATCCCCCACCCCCCAAAATCACGGAATTATTAAAGCAACCCCAAATTTGGGGGCGAGGCGGCGCCGTGTCCCCCCCGCAGCCCCGGGCCGGGGCAGGATCGGCCGCGTCCCCGCGTCCCCCCGTGGCTCCCGGTTAATCCCTGACGTCAGCCCGGGGATAGAGGCGGCAGCTGGCACTGCCCGGCCACCCCACAGCCCCGGGGTGCCCTGCCCGGCCCCCCAAACCCTCCCGCTCCGCTTCTCCCCGTGCCACACCTGCAAGTTCAGAGGGAGGCAAAACCCCCCGGGATTGACCCCATTTCTGTGGGTGGATGCTGGTCCTGCCCCATGGGGGGGGTCTGGGGGTGACTCCCCCGTGGTTCAGCATCACTGGGGTGGGGGATGTTGTGTGTGTGGACCCCAAACGAGGAGAGCTGTGCCCGTTCTCAGCCTGCTGGGGTGCCCGGCCATGGGAGGAGAGCCCAGCCCCAGCCGCTCCCCACGGAGCGTGGGGGGCACACAGAGCCCTCCATGTGTGCCCGTCTGAGGGGCTGCCCCTATAGTGGGGATCCACACCGACCCTACAGCGGGGTCTGTGCCCCACCGACCCTACAGTGGAGGGTCCATGACCCACCAGCCCTATAACAGGGGGGTTTGTGCCCCACCGACCCTATAGCAGGGGTTCCTGTGCCCACCGGCCCTATAGTGGAGGGTCCATGCCTCACTAGCCCTGTACCGGGGTTTGTGCTCCCTGACCCTATAGGGGGACATCTGTGCCCATCTGCCCTATAATGGCGGGTCTGTGCCCCACCGGCCCTATAAGGGGGTTCTATGCCCACCAGCCCTATAGCAGTGGGTCTGTACCTACTGATCCCATAACAGGGGGTCTGTGCCCCACTGACCCTATAGGGGGGTTCCTATGCCCATCAGCCCTATAATGGGGGGGTCAATGCCCTGCTTGCCCCATAATGGGAGGGGGGGTGCCCCAGCAGCTCTGTGTCGGGGGTCTGTGTCCCAGCAGCCCTATAAGGGGTTCTGGACCCCGCCGACCCTACAGAGGGGCGTCCACGCCCCGCTGACCCCTCCCCTGTGTGCCCGCAGGTGCGGGAGATCCTGGGCTGCTGCTCCTGCCCCTCGCAATTCCCCATGGTCAAGGTCTCGGAGGGGAAGTACAAAGTGGGCGACTCCAACACGCTCATCTTCGTCCGAGTGAGAGCCGCCCCGACCCCATTGTCCCCCTGACCCCATTGTCCCCCTGACCCCATTGTCCCCATCACCCCATTGTCCCCCTTCAACTCCATTGTCCCCCCTCACCCCATTGTCCCCATCACCCCATTGTCCCCATCACCCCATTGTCCCCCCTCACCCCATTGTCCCCATCACCCCATTGTCCCCCTCTCACCCCATTGTCCCCCCCTCTCCCTATTGTTCCCCCTCACCCCATTGTCCCCCTCCTCACCCCATTGTCCCCTCTCACCCCATTGTCCTCCTCTCACCCCATTGTCCCCCTCCTCACCCCATTGTCCCCTCTCACCCCATTGTCCTCCTCTCACCCCATTGTCCCCCTCACCCCATTGTCCCCCTCCTCACCCCATTGTCCCCTCTCACCCCATTGTCCTCCTCTCACCCCATTGTCTCCCCCTCACCCCATTGTCCCCCTGACCCCATTGTCCCCCCCTTACACCGTGCCCCTCTGCCCTCTCTTCCCCCGCTCCCGGGCAGGGTGTGCGGGGTCCCGAGCTGGGTTTCCCGCCCACGCCGGGGTCCTGGGGTGCCTTTGGTGGCTTTTGGGGCCCGGCAGGTGACAGCGCTGCCCGCAGGTGCTGCGGAGCCACGTCATGGTGCGCGTGGGCGGCGGCTGGGACACCCTGGAGCATTACCTGGACAAGCACGACCCGTGTCGCTGTGCTGCCCTCTGTGAGTGTCACCCCGCAGCCACTGCCATCCCCTGGCACCATCCTGGCTTCTGGGGGCTCCCAGTCAGAGTCCCTGGCTCTCCATGGGATCCGTTCCTGGATTCTCCATGGGGCCCCTTTCCCTGGTTCTCTCTGGGGTTTTGTTCCCTGCTTTTCTATGGGCTTCCAGTCCCTGGCTTTCCCTGTGGCCCCTTTCCCTGGTTCTCTATAGAATTTTGTTCCCTGATTTCCTATGGGGTTCCATTCCCTGGCTCTCCATGGGATCCATTCCCAGATTCTCCCTGGGGCCCCTTTCCCTGGTTCTCTCTGGGGTTTTGTTCCCTGATCTGTGGAGTTCTCATTCCCTGGTTCTCCACTCTCCATGGGTTCCATTTCCAGATTTTCCCTGGGGCTCCATTCTCTGTGGGACTCTTCTCCCTGGTTCTCTGTGGGGTTTTGTTACCTGATTTTCTGTGAGGTTCCATTCCCTGGTTCTCCATAGATTCTGTTCCCAGATTCTTGCTGGGGCTCCATTCTCTGTGGGGTTTTGTGGGAGTCTGTGGGGCTCTTCTCCCTGATTCTCTGTGGGGTTTTGTTCCCTGATTTTCTGTGAGGTTCCATTCCCTATGAGGTTCCGTTCCATTCCATTCCATTCTCCCTGAGGCTCCATTCTCTGGTTCTCTGTGGGGTTTTGTTCCCTAATCCTCTGTGGGGTTCCATTCCCTGGCTCTCCTTGGGACGCTGTTGCTGATTTTCCATGGGGCTCCATTCCCTGATTTTCTGTGGGGTTCTGTTCCCTGTTTCCCCATGGGTTCCCTTCCTTGGTTCTCCATGGTTCTCCCTGATTTTCTGTGGGGTTCTATTCCCTGTTTCCCCATGGGTTCCCTTCCTTGGTTCTCCATGGGTCTCCCTGATTTTCTGTGGGGTTCTATTCCCTGTTTCCCCATGGGTTCCCTTCCTTGGTTTTCCATGGGTCTCCCTGATTTTCTGTGGGTTCCCTTCCCTGGGGCTGGGCTCCTCAGGGCACTGATCCTGCTGGAAGGGGGAAAAAGGGGAGTGACTAAAGTGGGGTTTTTCCCCAAATTCCCAAGGCGTCACCACCTCTGGGAATATCCCGGCTGGAAAATCGGGATGCTGGGAGGGGAAGGGTCGCTGACCTCCCTCCCCCTGTCCCTTCCAGCTCACCGCCTGCCCCAGCCCCGCACCCCGGGCATGTCCCCCCAAAAAGCGGCTCCCGGCCCCTCCTCCTCGTCCCGCACCTCCAGCCCCAGCGTCCCCCGGCGCCCCCGGCCCGCCGGGCCCCCCCAGCCCCGGGGGGACCCCCCGAAGCCCCCCCGGCAGGAGGGTTTGCCCCCCCGAGGGGGAGCCGCCCCCTGCTCCGGCAGCCCCTCCCGGAGCCCCGCCGAGCCGCGGGCAGCGGGGACGCTCAGGTACGGCCCCCCCGGGGCTGGGGGGGACCCCAAAACTGCACCGAGACCCCGCGGAAGGGCTGAGCCCCCCCGAGGGGATGGGGGAACGGGGGCGGTAATGGGGAAAGCGTTGGGGGCGGTGGGGGTGCAGTGAGGGGGGACAGTGGGAGGTGCTGGGGTGGAATGGGGTAACTGGGCTGAACTGGGGGATGCAATGGGGAACACTGGGGGGATCCTGGGGGACAGTGAGGGGGAAATGGAATCACTGGGGACCGTCGGGGGGGAAATGAGGAGCAAATGGGGGGATCATTGGGGGCAGTGGGAGGTACGAGAGGGTGAATTGGGGGTGCGCTGGGGGATGCAATGGGGAAATCATGGGGAAAATGGGGGGCAGTGAGTGGTACTGAGGGGGCAGTGGGGTGAATTTGGGGTGAAATGGGGGTGCAGTAGGAAAGAATGGGGGAATGGGGGTGCAGTTAGGGAAGGCAGGGGAGGGGAAATGGAGGATGACAATGGGGGTTCGGTGGGGGGCTATGGGGACAAGCAATGGGGCACTGGGAGGTGATGGGGGGCAGTGGGGGTCTGTGGGAGCAGTGGGAGGGGGGAAATGGGGAAAGCATTGGGGGATCAATGGAGGCAATAGTGGGGAGTAGGAGGGGAAGGGGGGCTACAAGGGGGAAATGGGGGGTGCATTGGGGGGCTGTGGGATTTCGTGGGGTTCAATGCAGGGGGGGCAGTGGGGGGCAATAGGGGTTCACTGGGGTGCAGTGGGGGAACAAGGGGGTGGAATGAAAGGGCAGTAGGGGAAATGGGGGTCCAGTGGGGTGTGAAATGGAGGGGGATGGGATTGGCAGGGAGGGGAATGTGGGGGGCCATAGGGGAGTTCAGAGAAGGGAGGCAGTGGGGGGAAGTGGGGGGAAGTGGGGTGCAATGGAGGGAATATGGGGTGCCATGGGCAGGGGCTGAGGGGGGAGAAGGAGAGTGGAATGGGAGGATTCAGTGGGGGTTTAATGGAGGGGGGAAATGGGGGACAGTGGGGAGGGAAATGGGGTTCTGGGATATGCAGGGAAGAGGAATGGGCAGTGAAGGGGGAGAACGGGGGGGTTTAATGGGGGGGCAAGGGGAGGGAAATGGGGTTCAATAGTGGCAATGTGGAGTTCGGCGGGGGTGCAGCGAGGATGGAAATGGGGTTTAAGGGGGAGAATGCAATGGGGGTGCAGTGAGGAGGAATGGGGCTAAAGGGGGAAGAATGAACGGGTGCAGTGGGGAGGGAAGTGGGGTGCAATGGAAGGAATGTGGGGTGCCATGGGAGAGAATGGGCAGGGTTGGGTGCAATGGGGGGCACTGGGGGGGGGGTTCCACGAGGAGGGGTGCCAGGGGGGTACCGGGGGGGGTTAATGGAGGCTGTGCAATCGGGGGGTGCCCTGGGGGGGGGGACCCCAGTGTTCTCACTCCCCCCCTGTCCCGTGCCGCCCCCAGGCCGCGCGCCCCCGCGCGCTCCCGGCGCTGCTCGGGTGACAGCGACTCCTCGGCCGCCTCGGCGCAGAGCGGCCCCCGCCGCCCCCCGGCCCGCCGGGACCCCCCGGACCCCCCCGCCCCGGGCTCCCCCCGCGCCTCCCGCAGCCCCGGGCGCGGCTCGGCGCCGCTGCTGCTCATCCGCCGCCGGCCCGACGGGCAGCACTCGTGGGCACGGGCGGAGCCGGCCGCGGCCGGGAGCCCCGGGGGGCGGCGCGACCCCCGGCCCGGCGCCGGGGACCCCGAGGAGCTGGCGCGGAGGCTGCGGGCCCCGCGCTGGCTGGAGCCCGGGCAGGAGCAGCGGCTGTTCCAGCGGCTGGAGGAGGAATTCCTGGCCAACACGCGGCTGCTGGAGCAGCTGGGGGACACGGAGAGCGCCCCCCCCGCGCCCCCCGCCGCCGCCGCTGACTCGGCCTATTGCTCCTCCTCATCCTCGTCTTCCTCCCTGAACGTCTTCGCCAAGCACGGGCTGCCCGCGGAGGAGGGGCGGCGGGGCGGGAGCAGCGACGGGAACAACAACGGGAACAACAACGGGAACAACAACGGGAACCACGGCGGGTGCCCCCCGCTGCCGTCCAACCCCTCCCTGGCGGATGCGAGGCGCCGCTCCACCTTCTCCAGCTCCTCCGACGAGAGCTGCTGCTTCCCGGCCTCCTGGGACAACAACCGGGACACCCCGGGGAACGCCGGCTCCGACACCGACTGGGCCGCCGGGGAGGACGAGCTGATGGAGATGGAGGAGAGCCCCGGGCCGGGGGTCCCCGCGGCCCCGCCGCGGCCCTGGGCCAAGCCCCGGCTGGACACGCAGCCCCACAGGGCGCCCTCCCGCATCCCCACGCCCCGGGGCTACGGGGAACGGCCCCAGCGGGCCCCCAACGGCAGCGCCAGGGCCTGGGGGGCTCCGCAGAGCGTCCCCTCCTCCCTCCTGGAGCCCCCCTGGGCCCCGCGGGAGCGCGAGGGGCTGGAGGAGAACGCGTGGCCATGAGGGGTCCCTGAGGGGTCGGTGGCAGCGCCTGGCAGCCCCTGGGGACATCCCCGGGCTGCTGGGGAGGGTGGAGGTGGCACCCGGGCAGGCGATGGCCGCAGAGCTGCGGTGGCCAGGACTTCTGCATTTGGTGACTGTTGGCATTGGGGGGGCCCTGCAAGGAGCCCCCAGCCCCTGAGGGTGCCAGGGGTGTCCCCATGCCCTGGGGAGCAGCTCCAGGGCGGGCAGGCGTGTGGTTAGGGCAGGGGTGGCCAGAGCAGAGCTGGGAATGGGGCTGGAGAGCACCCAGTTCCCTTCCTGGTCTCTATCTCCTCACTCTTCTCCACTTGTTTTCCTTATCTTGACCTTCTCTTCTTGTCTTCTCCTCCTCTTCTTGCTATTCTTATCCTCCTCCTCCTCTCATCTTCTCTCTCTTCTTTTGGGCTGCCTCCTCCTCTTCTCTTCTTGGCCTTCACATCCTTTTCCCTCATCATCTTCTCCTCTTGACCTTCCCCTCTTCTCTTCTTGGCCTCATCATCACCTCCTGGGCCACTTTCTCCTCTCTCCTCTCCAGCCTCTCCTCTCCACCCCTGAGATGACTTGGGGACATGCAGTTTGTCACCCCAAGCCCCGTTTCAGGGCAGGAGGGGTCAGTGTTGCCTCTCCAGCCCCCAGCTGGCCACAGCACTGCCCCCAGCTCGTGTTGATGTCCCCAGGGTGGGACAGGGCTGTGTCCCCAGCCCAGGCCACCAAGGCCCCCACCCCTGCATGTCCTCTCCAGCCAGTAAAGACCAACGGAGCTGAGCCCACCATGTCTGCTCATCTGTCCAGGGGGATTCAGAGCCCCAGGCCCGAGGGAAGGAGGCTCTGGGGGTGCCAGCAGGGGTGGGAGCAGTGAAGAGCAGGGTCCCAATGTCCTGGACCCCTTACAGCCACTGGAACCCCTCCAGAGGTGTCCCTGGAGCCCCAGGTGCCCCAGGGCCAGGCACCTTCACCCCAGGGCTGCTGGCCCAGGGGACACAGCAGGCTGTGGGTCACCAGGAGGGTCCAGACCTGCTGGTGGTGACATCCCTGCTGTGACTTTGGGGGTTCCAAAGCACGGTGTCCACTGTGCTCCCTGGACACCTGCTCTGCTGTCCAGCCCCAGAGCGGTGCTGGTGGCCCATGGGGTGCCCCAGAGCAGCACCAGTGATTTGTGGGGTGTCCCAGAGCAGGACTGGGTGGTGCTGCTCATCACCCACCCCACAGGGACCAGCAGCACCTCCTGGGGACCCCACACTTGTCCCCAGCCCCAGGAGGGGCTCGGGGCACCCAGACTGGACACCATGTACAGTGCAGGGCCACCTTGGTGGATCCCTGAGAGGCTCCAGGAGCAGAGCCACGAGCTCTCCAGGCCCTTCCTGTCCCCAAGGCCCCAGGGCTGGCCCCGTGTCCCTGTCCCTGTCCCAGCCCTGCCCATCTGCTGTGTCAGGCCTTGCTGGGCCAGAGGCCACTGGCCCCAGGGAGGGCTTATCTGGCCCTGCAGGGCTGGCAGGAAGCTCCCAGGATCCTGATTCCCTCGGGGTCACTGGGCCATGGCCACCCCAGCAGTGTCCCCAGGGGCTGGTGTCACCTTTATTCAACATTCCCTCAAACCAGTGAACATTACAATATATTTATCTTTCATATATTAGAGATTTCCTGCTTCCAGGGAGGGGGGACCCATGGCTTGATTTGGGGGGGAAAGGAGCAGTGGGAGCCCCAGGGGAGCACCCAGGGGTGCCAGGGGGGAGCAGAGGGAGCCGTGGGGCTGGGCTGGGGGAGAAGGGACACTCAGAGCCCTCCTGGCCCCGTGGGGGGGGCTGGAGGGGGCTGGAAAAGCCCTTTTTAACCTGCACCTTAAGTACAGCCTCAAATGTGGGATCCTCAGCCCTTCTGGGAGCTTTGGGAAGGGCTCCCATGGGGAGGAGATCCTCTGTGAAGGGCTCACCCACAGCTCTGCTGAACCAGGGCACAAAATCAGGGAGAGCCAAAGCTGTTTCCCACCTGCTCCAGCCCCAAATGCCAGGGCTCCAGGAGGATCTGCAGCCAATCCCACAGCACTCTGGGCCCCCCAGCAGCTATTCCCAGGGTTTGGAATGCTGAACCCACCACCAGACAGCACTCCATGAGAGCCAGGAGCAGGAGCTGGGCTTTTTGGGATGTGGAGGGTGAAACTGGGATATGGAGGGAGCAGCACCAGGAGGAGGACATGGCATCACTCACACATGGATGGCTGCAGGGATGCAGGGACTGGGGACAGCCCCCTGCCCCCTCTGCTCCCCCCAGCCCCCCAAGAGAGGGAGAACCCCAGGGGCTGGGTCCTGGGCAGGGGGGAAAGGGGAGATGCACACGGATCCAGCCCTGCTCCCTCGGGTGGGAAAGGGAGGGGAGAGAGAGGAGGAGGAGGAGGAGGAGGAGGGGCTGCAGCAGCACCTCAGTTCTTCAGGATGGTCTCATAGGCTTGGTAGATGTACTGGGACACCTCTGGTGCCCGGCATTTCAGGGATAACTGTGGGGAGAGAGGGAAGAGCGGGGTCATGGCCTCCCACCCCACGCTGGAGAGCCCCCAGCCCCAAAGCAGAGCCCTGCATGCTGCAGCTCCCTCCCTCCCACGGGGCACTCCAGCTCCTGACTGCAGCTGGAAAAAGGTTATTAAGGCCCTGCAAGCCCTCCCAGGGCAGAGCCATCCACATGCAGCACAGGCAGGGAACAGGCAGGGGGAACACTCCAGCTTCTGGGATTGGATTCAGTGCCTGGCGCTCCAGGCTGAAGGGTTCCCCAAAAACATCCTCCTTTCCAAAGAGGAATGAGCCCCTTCAGGTGTTTGCTTAAATATTACATCATTCCCAAATCAATTAGCTCCTCAAGCAGGGAAAGGTCATGGAGAATCCTCTGGGATAAGGATTTTCAGCTATCCTCATCTCCAGTGAAACCAGCAGGGCAATGGGGACATCCCAACCCTCCTTGTGCCAGCCCTGCTGGGAAGGAGAAGCAGGAGGCACCAGGAGACTGGCAGGGCAGGGAAAACATCGGGGGAGGGAGGAATATCCAAGCAGCAGCCAGGGAGAGCCCAAAGCCAGGGAAAAACCAATCTCTAACCTCCAAATCCTGCAAGAGCAGCAAGGCCGGCGAGGGCGGGCGGCGGGGACAGACACAGAGAGAGGAGTCAGGGTGACACAGCTGGCCCCACCCCACCCCAAAGGCTGCCAGGGACGTGGGGAGGGGACAGGGAGAGCAGGACACCGGGATGGCTCATGGGTGAGGTGTGGAGAGATCCCTGCTCAGGGAATGCTCCCAGGACAGGGCTCCGTGGAGCTGGGTGGGTTGGGAGCCCTCTGTGTCCCTCAGCTGTCCCCCCACAGGACCAGTGCCACCCTCCCACGAGAAAGGGACAGCGGGGCTGGCACCAGCGCCACCAGTAGCTGGGGAGGTGCCACAGCAGGGATGTGCCCTCAGCCCCGGGGGCGGGAGCAGGCAGGGGATGGGATGTACCGTGAAGCTGGGGTTGCTGGGCTGGATCCGGAGCTCTGCCAGCACCCAGATGCCGTTGGTGAGCTTCAGGGACTGGTAGAGCATGTCCTGGCCCTCCACGTTCCTCTTGGCAATGGTGAAGATGTTGCTGCCTTGGAGTTTGCTGCTCACAGCATCTGGGATGGGAGAGAGAGAGGCTGAGGGGCTGGGCTGAGCCCCTGCTCCCCCTGGACCTGCTCCTGCCCCACCTCCTCTCATCCTCGTCATGGAAGAGGCTTAGATTGGGTTTTAGGGAATTAGGGGAAATTTCTTCATGGAAAGGGAGGCACAGCTGTGCAGGGCAGTGCTGGAGTCCCCACCCCTGCAGGGATTGAACAGCCACGTGGATGTGGCACTGGGGACAGGGTGAGTTAAGTGTGACCTGAGCCAGGTCCTTGCGAGGGGTGGCACCCACCTGCGTTGAGGGAACAATCTTTGATCTGGAACTGGGTCTCGTTTTCGTTGGGAATGTCCTTCCAGGTGGCCAGGAATGTCTGCCTCTCTGCAGGGAGGGAGGACACCAGCGCTGAGGGAGCTGCCAGACTGGCCACCCCAAAGGTGGCACCACACAGGTGACATGGCAGGCCAGGTATGTCACCCTGCCACCCGCTCCAGCAGCCTCAGGGCAGCCACCTGCTTTTGGGGGCTCACCCAATGTGATCAAGAAGGTTGCAGGGGCTGGGATGGCACCTAGGGACAGGTGAGAGAGCACACCTTGCTGGAGCCATGGTCACCCCACTCACCCATCTTGCCGTCCTCCACGAACAGGATGTGCAGGGGGTACAGGGTGCTGAAGTAGAAGACGTCAATGTTGTTCTTCACTGCCACCTGGTGTGGAAGGACAAGGGGATTTCAACTCCTCAGGTTCCCAAAATGTCCCATCCCATCCCATCCCCATCCCAAAATGTCCCATCCCATCCCCATTCCCAATCCCCATTCCCATCCCATCCCAAAATGTCTCATCCCATCCCCATTCCCCACCCCTATCCCCATCCCATTCCCATCCCATTCCCATCCCCATCCCAAAATGTCCCATCCCCCTTCTCCATCCCCATCCCCATCCCCCTGGAGCCAGGTGTCACTGCAGCAAGCACCTGGCTCCTGATGCCACACCTCCCTCTGGATCTCTGCAAGGGACCCTGCCCTGTCCCCAGCTCCCCAGGAGGGGACAGCCCCGTGTTCCTCACCTGGAGGTTGTTGAGGGGCTCCATCTTCATGACGGAGCCCACGGTGTTGAGGGGCAGGGAGATCTCCACGGACTGGTTGGGAGCCAGAGGTGCATGCACCTGCAGAGGAGCTGCTGGGGCCAGGCCGAAGCTGGGGGACACCAGGGAGGGCAGGGGTCAGGGTGGGGACAGCAGGGGATGGCACAAGGTGCTGTCCATCCAAGCCTGGCACTCCCTGCCTTCCTCCATGGGCATCCCAGGAATCCCCTCGCTGCCCCTGCACCATCCAGGATGGGGCTGGTTCCTGCCCTGCCCACCCTGGGTCAACCCCAAATCTCCCCCCTTCCTCCTCCAGCCATTGTGGCATTCCTGCAGCATTTCCTCTGTGCCTTGGAGGGAAAAGGAAGCATTGATTTCCCAGGACAACCAACAGGACCCTGAGGAACAGCCTCTTCAGCCAACTTCTTAGAGGCTTTGGTTTGATGCTCATCACCACCACAGCCATCAGAGAGAGAAGGGTCATCACCAGAGGCTGTTCCCAGCCCTTGCAGCTCCTTCCTCACACCCTTTTCTGCCTTGGGCAGTGTCTCCACGGGTCCCAGGTGAGCCAGCCCGGGTGGGACTCACCTGTTGCGGTTGAACTGGATGGCAAAGTCAGACATGACCTGCAGGGCTTTGTTGGTCAGCACGAGGTCCATGGAGATGGAGCCCACCTGGCGGCTGAAGGTGCCAGAGATCTCCAGCCCCTTGGCTTTCATGGCAGGGAGCCACACCTGGGCCAGGGAGACAAGAAACCCTCGGGGTGTCACCCACAGCAGAGCCTCTGCTGCTCCCCCACCTCCTCCAGGGGGGCTCTGCTGTGGGGGGTGGGCACGGGGGTCTGTGCCCCCCTTAACCCCAGGCTGGGCTGCCCCACTCACCGTTTTAGGGGCCACGTAGGATCCTGAGAGGGTCCCCACCCCACCGGTGAGGTCGAAGAGGTCGCCCAGGCCGCTGCCCAGGGGTGCCCCCATGTTTGTGGGTGCCGTGGTGCTGGGAGCTGCTGTGAAGCTGCCACCGCCGCCACCCATCTGTGGGGACAAGGGAGGGGTTACAGGGGGCACCACGGGGAGGGGGACGGGAGGAGGAAGAAGAGGAAGAGGAGGAGGATGCAGAGAATGAGAGGGTTTGGGTGTGAGGGCGCACTCACAGCAGGGCTGCCTCCCACATCGCTGCGCAGCTGCAAGAGAAGAGAGGGGCATCAGCAGGGGCAGGGCTGAGGGCACAGGGGTCCCCAAAATGTCCCCTCTGGACACTCCCTGGAAGCAGCAGTGTGGGGTAGCAAGGGCCTGGAGTTGGGATGCTCCAGTGGTCCCCGACCAGGAGCTGTGAGGGCACAGGGCTGTCCCCAGAGGGAAGCGAGGTGTCCCTGGGCTGGGGGAGCAGGGGCAGCCAGGGTGGGCACGGGGTGGGCACAGGGTGATCCAGGATCCATACCCCTTCCGACTCGTCCCCCATCTCCAAGCAGAAGCAGGCAAGGTGGAGAGAAGAGCCAGCCACATGCAGAGAGAAGCCAGGAGAGAAGAGACAAAAAGAGAGAGAGAAGAGAAAGGGAGGAAAGGACAGAGGTTAGTCCTGACACATCTGTCTGTCTGTCCATGGTTGTCCTGGGGACAGAGCCAGACCTCATTCCCAGCCTCAGTGCCAGCCCATCACCAATCCCTGGGAGCCACAAGGTGCCAGGGCAGCACTTGCAGGGTTACAAAACAGGAAAGGCAGCAACGCTGCCTCCCCTTGGGGTAAATGGGCTGGATTTCATGAGTCATGGAGGAAACTCCAAACTCTATTCCTTCAGGGAGCCTGGCCCATCTCCAGCACCCACAGGGCAGGTGTTCCCAGACAGGGAGAGCTTTCCATCCTGCCTCACCCCGAGGCCAAACCACTGCTTGGCCTGCATTCCCCAGAGGATACTCTGTCACCTCTGGATCTCCTGGCACACTCCCCACAGGCTGGGAGTGGCCACATCCTGGCCCAGCCCTGCAGCAGTTTGGGGGTCAGAGAGGGGCCCCCAAGAGCAGCCACTCCTGCAGCACAGCACATGGAGAGGGAACATCTACACCAACAGAGAGAAAAGGCACAGGGAAGTGGTGGGTGAGACCCCTCCCCTCCACTGGATAATGGCAGGACAAATGAGGGTTCAGGGCCCTCTGTCCTCACCCACTGCAGGAAAGGACCAGCCCAGATGTCCCCAGGCTGACAAGTCTGTCCTGTGGCAGAGCAGAGCCAGGCAGGATGCCCATGGGATAGCCTGGAGGCAGGGAAGGAGCAGGGGAGCTCTGGGACGTACCAGCCTGTCCAAGCCACCCCCGAGGAGGTCCACGGCGCCCATCTGCACGGCGGAGGTGGCCATGGGGGGCCCGCTCACTGGGGGGCCCAGGTCCAGGTTGAGCAGGTCCCCCAGCAGGTCCCCCTGGGTGGGGATGACAGAGGGCTGATCTCCTGCTGGGCCCCCCGATGGGGCTGTGTCCGGGCTCTCAGGACTCTCACCCCTGAAGGGAATGATGGGAGAGGGTGAGGAGCTCCAGCTGGGACAGGAGTTCCCACTGCAGACAGGGGTTGGCCCAGTTGAAGCCTCCATCCCATCCTGGCTCCCAACACTTCGATGGCAAGCCAGACCTACCCTATGCCATGCTGGCTCCCAACACATTCCCACAGAGATCACTGGGAATCTCTACAATCCCAGTGGAGATCACTTCCACTGGGATCACTCCTTCAGCTTTTCAAGGCCAGGGCTGAACCCACACAGCCCTGCTTCTCCCTTGGGAGAAGCCACCTCCTTGGCGCCACCTCCTTGGCGGCTCTGAGCCCAGTGGCCTGACAACAGCCCCACATCCAACCCCTCCATCCACGGTTGCAGTGTGATGTCATGGTTTGCCTTGGATACCCCAGGTTCCTCCCTGATAATTCCCTGCCAGGTGTGTCAATCATCCCTCCTTTCCCCTCCCTGACCCCTCCCAGCACTGTCTGTCAATCCTGGCATTCCAGAAGGGTGTGGAGTGACTGGCAGATTCAAAGGATGCCCTCTACCCCTGGGGGGCATTGGGCCATCCAGGTGTCCTTTGTCCCTTTGTCCCTCCCCTCCTGTCCCTGCTTGGTGGCTCCCTGCCCCTTCCCTGCCCCTCTCCCCGGGGTTCAAAGGAGCAGCAACCACGGGCTCAGGGAGTTCTGTTGGAGCTGGTGCTGCATTCAGAGGCCTGGGGGCCAGAATAAAGCTCTGGATCCAAACCCTCCATCAGAACCGACTCCTTCCCTTCACCATTGCCTTAAAGCTTCTCCACAGAGGGAAACCTGAGGAGCAGCCCCTGTTATGGGGGGAAGCTCCATCCCAGCACCACCAGAGCTCCTGCAGGCCTGGACTTGTCTCCATGCACCCAACTGCAGCACCTAGCCAGCCAAAAGTGTCTGTGGGTGAAACACCACACACCCAGGCAGCCAAAAGTGTCTGTGGGTGAAACACCACACACCCAGCCAGCCCAAAGTGTCTGTGGGGTGAAACACCACAGTGCCGCTGTTTGGTTCAGCAGCAAGGGCCAGACGAGCTCAGGCACGTCCTGTCCTGCTATATTGGTAATTATTCCAATAACCCACAGCCCTGGGACTCCCAGCCCGGGGTGGGGACAGGGAGCACTCACGAGTCCGTGCGCGGGGGCAAACTCTTGTGCACGACGCCCCTGCTGCCCTCCACGAAGGCGCTGGGGGGTTTGTGGTACACCGAGGCCAGGGTCCCGATGTAGCAGATGAGCTCATCCAGCAGCGTGGGCTCGATCAGATCCGTCTCCTCCGAGATCAGCGGCTTCTCGGCCAGCACCACCTCCTTGGCGGCCACGGGGTCCGTGGAGAGCAGGCGCCAGTAGATGTACCCACGATCCCGCAGGTCGGGGTTGTCCGAGTCCTTTGGGAAGCCATTGGGGAGCTGCAGCTGCTACAGAGATACTCGGAGCAACTGCAGCTACTACGGAGCTGCTCGGAGCAACTGCAGTTGCCACAGAGCTGCTCGGAGGAACTGCAGCTACTACAGAGCTGCTCGGAGCAACTGCAGCTACTACGGAGATACTCGGAGCAAGTGCAGCTACTACGGAGCTGCTTGGAGCAACTGCAGCTACTACGGAGCTGCTCGGAGCAGCTGCAGCTACTACGGAGCTGCTCGGAGCAACTGCAGCTACTACGGAGATACTTGGAGCAAGTGCAGCTACTACGGAGCTGTTTGGAGCAACTGCAGCTACTACAGAGATACCTGGAGCAAGTGCAGCTACTACGGAGCTGTTTGGAGCAACTGCAGCTACTACAGAGATACCTGGAGCAACTACAGCTGCTATGGAGCTATTTGGAGCAGCTGCAGCTACTACGGAGCTGCTCAGAGCAGTTGCAGCTACTACAGAGATACTCAGAGCTGCTTTCCCCACCTAAGCGTTGCTGAGAGGGATCACAGAGGCCAAAGGTGCCTCCTGAGCCATGGGATACCCACACTCCCCAGGCTTCCAAATGTCAGCGTTCCCAGAGGGACTGGGGACAAGGGATGGAGGGACAGGACACAGGGAATGGCTGCCCTGTGGTTCTGAGCTCTGTTAATAAGTCTCTGAGGAATTTTTGTGGAATTTTTGTGGTGAATGATTGATTGGTTGAGAGGTGGAGTTATGGGGGTTGTTGAAATGTTTGGAGGGAGTTATTGGTTTGGGAAAGTTGGTGTGGAGTTTGGGTGGTTTGTTGGTGTTTGGGAGGGTGTGGGTAGGAGAGGAAGATCCTGCCCATCTAACCCCTGCCAGAGGGCAGGGATGGATGGGATATTGGGAATTAGGAATTGTTCCCTGGCAGGGTGGGCAGGCCCTGGCACAGGTGCCCAGAGCAGCTGGGGCTGCCCCTGGATCCCTGGCAGTGCCCAAGGCCAGGCTGGATGGGGCAATCTGGGACACTGGAATGTGTCCCTGCAGGCTGGAACAAGGGGGTCCCTAAGGTTCCTCCCAACCCAAACCATTCTGAACTAAGCTCCAATTCCCTGCCTGCTGTCACCTGACCAGGCCATTCCCACTGCCCTGGGGGATGGGAAGCCCTGGGAAGCTGTCCCAGGTGTCACCCACCTGTGTGGCCAAGCTCAGCACCTGCTGCACCAACTCCTGTGTCTCTGTGGGCTTCTTCAGGAACAGCTTCACGATGGCTGTCAGCAGCTGCAGCTGGACCTGTGGGGGACAGACAGACAGACAGACAGGTCACACCGTGTTTGTGCAGGAACACATGGATTTGCCCCAGGACTTAACCCCAACCTGCCTTTCAAGGGACCACAGGGATGGTGACCATGTCAATGGCAGTGACACATGTGAGGGCACCTCTCCAGCCCCTTTCCAGTCCATTTGCACACCCTCAAACACAGGCTGACCCCAAAACCATGGGCAGGATGTTGGGAGCAGCTTACATGGCCCCACAAGGCACAGGTGAGAGCATCTTTTGACTTCCACATGGATAAGCAGCAGGAATTCCCCTCCCAGCCTCTCAGGGGCCTGGATCTGCCTTTGCTACTCAGCATTTGTAGACTTTGCCCTGTTCACTGTCACTTGGTTACAGGGTGTTTTGCAGAGTTTTCCAGAGTTGGAAACCCTCCAAAATTCCACAGGCAAACCCATTGGCCTCAGTTGCCCTGGGAGACACTGCTCCTCCCCCTGCTCATTTTCCAGCCCCACAGGGATCCTGTGCTGGCACAGTGGGATAACCAAATCCCTGCCTGGTGCCTCCCAACCATGGAACTGGGAAGACACTTGGGACAACGCCATGGTGGCATTTCACAGAACCATGGAACAGCTTGGGCTGCAAGGGACCTCAAATCCCATCTCATTCCCCCTCTTGCCATGGGCAGGAACACCTTCCACCCTGCCAGGTTACTCCACATCCTACACCCAAACCTGCCCCAAGCACCTGCACGAACAATCCCTTCAGAGCAAACTGTGCCCTGCTCCACCCAGGAGCTCTGTCCCAGTGCCACCCCGAGGCAGCAGGTCCCTGGCACACCTGGGTGCTCTCATCATGGAAGCCCTCCAGGAAGCTCTCCAGCAGCTCGTCGGCGTTGTCGATGCGCTCGGCGTATTCCCCCACGATCCAGATCATGGCAGCCCTGGCCTCAGGCTCGTCCAGGGAATCCAGGTTCTCACAGAGCGTGGCAATCACGCTCTCGTACCTTCCCGAGGGGAGGAGAGCAGGAGACACAAATCCTGATCCACCCAAACTCCAAACCACGTCCCACCCTGCCTGGGGCTGGCCCCTCACCCCATGGGCAGTGCCCACGCTGATCCCAGAGCACATTCCCTGCTCCTGAATGAGCCTGGAGCCAAGGGCTACTCCAGCAGAGCTCTGCTCGTTACCAATTCAGTTCATTAGTATTTATTACCACTATTAGTGCCCAGCTTCCTGATTACAGAGTTGCCTATTCATCCTGGCTCAGCTGGAACATTCCCTCCCCTCTCCTCTCCTCTCCTCCTGCTGCCCTTGTTCCAGCACCAGGAGCTGGATTGAGAGCCAGGGACAGTTTCTGCTGACACAAGGAACCTGCACATCCCTGGCAGCTGCTCTCCATTTCAGTGCCTGGATTTTGGACTGCCACCATCCTGGGGCTGGGGACAAAACAAACCCACCCAAAGCCACCTGTGCTGTGGGGAGGCTCTGGGGGCTTCATCCCACCAAGAGCTTGTGGCCTCTTGAGCACAGAGAGGAGGGAAGAGCTCAGGTTGGAGCAGGAGCACCCCAGAGAAGCCCCAGCCCAGGGAGTCCCCACGCACTTGTTGGGGTACTTGCGGAAGATGTCCTTGATGACCACGATGGCCTCCTGCACCACGTAGTTCACCTTGGTCTGGATGAGGTCCAGCAGGGTGCTGACACAGCGCTCGGCCGATTGCTGCCAGAGGGACTGGGTCACACAGGGACAGCCCCCCTCACATCCCAAACCTGCCACTGCCTCTTGTCCCCCCCCAAATCCAACCCACAGCAGAACGGGGGACACTGAGTGGGGTCTGCCCTTCACATCCTGGTGTGCCTCCTCCTCATCCTCTCTGCACATCCCCACAGGCTCCTCTCTCCCCATGGGAAGCGTTCCAGCCAAGCAGAGCCACCTTCCCAGGGAGGTTTTTAACAATCCCCTTTGGAAAATTAACCCCACAGGGAAGCAAACCCTCTGAGCAGCCCCTCAGGAAGGGATGGATTCCCTCCCAGCCTCCTCAGGAAGGGACTGGCTCCTTCCAGCCTCTTGCAAAATTACTGGGACCTTCCCAGCCCCCAGCAAAGGATCAGCTCCCTCCCAGCCCCCAGGAAGGGATCAGCTCCAATCCCAGCCCCCAGGAAGGGATCAGCTCCCTCCCAGCCCTCTGGGAAGGGATCAGCTCCCTCCCAGCCCCTCAGGGAGGGATCAGCTCCCCCCAGCCCCTCAGGGAGGGATCAGCTCCCTCCCAGCCCCCAGGAAGGGATCAGCTCCCTCCCAGTCCCACTCTGGTCCCCAACAAGCCACTGGTATCACCCACTGCATTCTTGGCCCTGGTCTAGGCAGGGATCCTAAAGCAGCTCCAGTTGCAAAGGATAAGAGGATGGAAGACCCCCTGGCACCCCAATGATTCCTGTGGAACAACCATGGCTCATCCCCATGCCTGGGAAGGCTCCAACTTGCAAATTCCAGGGATGAGATGGCCACCATGTGCTGGGAAGTGCCACCCTGCCCACCCACAGGTGCCACAAGGCCCCACCATGTCCCAGCCCTCACCTCCACCTTGATGGCACAGCGGCCGATGGCTCTCACCGCCTTCCTGACAAAATCCACATCCACCTCCGTGGCGTATTCCTTCAGCTCTGCCAGCACCTGAGGGGGAGCAGGGCACAGTGACAGCCTGGCAGCAAGGCACAGCCACCAGGAGAGAGGGACACAGCACAGTGACAGCCTGGCAGCATGGCACAGCCACCAGGAGAGAGGGGCACAGCACAGTGACAGCCTGGCAGCAAGGCACAGCCACCAGGAGAGAGGGACACAGCCACCAGGAGAGAGGGACACAGCACAGTGAGAAGCTGGCAGCATGGCACAGCCACCAGGAGTGACACAGCCACCAGGAGAGAGGGACACAGCACAGTGACAGCCTGGCAGCATGGCACAGCCACCAGGAGAGAGTGACACAGCCACCAGGAGAGAGGGACACAGCCACCAGGAGAGAGGGACACAGCACAGTGACAGCCTGGCAGCAAGGCACAGACACCAGGAGAGAGGGACACAGCACAGTGAGAGCCTGGCAGCACGGCACAGCCACCAGGAGAGAGGAACACAGCCACCAGGAGAGAGTGGCACAGCACAGTGAGAGGCTGGCAGCACGGCACAGCCACCAGGAGAGAGGGACACAGCACAGTGACAGCCTGGCAGCATGGCACAGCCACCAGGAGAGAGGGACACAGCACAGTGACAGCCTGGCAGCATGGCACAGCCACCAGGAGAGAGGGACACAGCCACCAGGAGAGAGGGACACAGCACAGTGAGAGGCTGGCAGCATGGCACAGCCACCAGGACAGCAGGGCAGGGACCCAGCACGAGCAGCAGGGTGGGACAGCTGCTCCCAGCAGAGCTGGGGCTGGCACTGGGCTGGCCCTGGGTGCCCAGGCCAGGTGCTGACCTGAGCTATGTTGGCCTGGGAGGCCAGGCGGATCATGATGTCCAGTTTCTCCAGTTTGACGTAGATGGGGTCGTTGTACTTGACAAAGAACACTTTCATCTCGTGCTTCAGGATCTCGGGCCTGGGGCAGCGAGAGGCAGCGTTAGGGGGGGACAGGCACTCACTCCCACCCTACCAATCCCAAGGTTTTGGGGGCCTATTCAATGCCAAGGAATCCAAGTCACCGTGGTTATCCCCCAGGATTCTGTCCCTTGGCTCCCCTTTGCTGGCACACAGGGGACAGAGCACAACCTTGTCACAAACACGGGCCAGACGTGAGGCAACGGGGGACGTTTGTCCTGCCAAGGCTGGAGGGACATTTTAGTGGGAGCAGGGACACAAGTCCAGACCCCAGGGCTAGGCTGGACCTTTCTCACCAGCTCACCCTCTCTCTAAGCTGGGAAAGAGCTAGGCCAGGTCCAGCTCCAAGCTGCCTTCCACATTCCCACTCCCAGGGACATTAATTGCTTTCCACTTCTCCCAGAAATTGCTGCTATTTTTAAGAGACGACCACGGCGCTGACTGGGAGGAGAACAAATCATCTGACTGGGCTGGGGCTCTCCAGCTGCCACTCCTGCTCCAGGCACACGTGTGGGGCCTCAGCCACCTCCAGGATTTTAGATCAGCAAAGGGACAAAAGGACTCTGAGCACTTGTTCAAAGAGGACAACTGTGGAGAAAGCAGCTGGCAGCACAAAAATCCCTCTGTAGACACAGAGGGACTACTCCAAAGTCTCACAGCTTTTGGCTTTGCCATCCTTTGCTGCCCCAAATAAAGAGGATACATTAAAGGATACATTAAACTGGAGATCCCAGCTTAGCTCCCTGCTCATTCCCTCACCGGACTGACTCAAGGCCAGGCCTTGGAGCAACCTGCTCTAGTGGAAGGTGTCCATGGCAGGGGATGGGATGAGATGAGCAGCTTTAAGATCCCTCCCAACCAAATCATTCCACGATTCCATGACTCTTCTTGGATTTTAAGTAACAGAGAAGAAAACACCCTACAGGATGTGTGTGACACTGCTGCAGACAGAGGGATTGAAGCACCTGTGGCTAAGAGGGGACACCTGGACACCCACCTCTTCTGCACGATGAGGTTGATGTTGCGGAGGGCCACGTACTGCAGCTCGGGCTCTGCAGACAGCAGAGTGACCAGTGGTGGGGCCAGCTTCTTCAGGAGAGTGCCATAATAATCCAGGTCCTTGGACAGCATCTCCATGAACTTCATCAGCACCTTGACAGCTGACAGCACCACGGCAGAGTTGGCGTGGGACAGCCGCGGTGTCACCCGCTCGCAGATGCTGATAGGGGCGAGGAGGAGGGAAAGGAAATGATCCCAGCCCTTCCTCCTGCTGAAAAACTCCTGCCAGCATGGAGGAAGGACTTGCAGGAAAGCTGAGTGGCACTTGGGACCTTCCCAAAGAGGCTGGACTGGCTCCTGAATGCCCCAGTGAAGGTTATTCCCCAGGCCCTGCAGAACCCTCTGGCAGTGACCCCATTTTGGGGCTCCCCAGTGCCCATTGTCCCCTGCAGCCACATTTTAAGCAGCTCAAGGAGCACAATCCCAGTGCCAGGACCAGGGCAGGCTCCAGATGGCCATGCCCAAGGCACAGGTCCAGCAGATGCCTGCTGTCCCACCTCCTGCAGCAGGGTCAGGAGGATGAAGACTCTCCTCAGAGGAGAAGGGGCAGTGCCAAGCCCTGCCTGTTCCCTCACCTCTGTGCTTCCCGGTCATCCTTGGGCATGTAGTTTGCCAGGCAGTCCAGGATGAAGATCTGGCCCCACTCAGTGCACTCGTTGAGGGCTGTGAGCAGCTTGTTGATGGACTGGGGGTTGAGGTCCAGGAGGTTGCTGCTGGGATGAGACTCCGCGATTTCCGACAGCGCCGCCACCGCGTTGGCCACCACCTGCCAGGGGGGACAGGACACGGATTGGTGACACCAGATGTGGTGTGAGGGGATGAGCTGCCTCCTCACTACAAACCCCTCACATCCCACCTACATCTGGGCTCCAGCTTCTCCCTCCCCACAGCAGATCTGAGGGGGATGGATGAGCCATCCCCACCGGCACGCTCCCACCGCCCACGCCGCATCTCCAAGGGCTCCCACGTGTTCCATGGAGTCAGCCTTGGCTTTGTGCCCAGTTCCCTTCCCCAGGCAGCTCTGAGGAGCCCCAGAGCTTTCCACACAGCTCCTGGGCTCAACTCTACACCCGGGGAAAAACTGGAAAAGCAGGAAAGGCTGTGGGAAGAGAAACCCTGGGGAAAGGTGGTTTTAAAGTTCCCCATGCCCGGGGAAAGGGAGGGAAGCCAAAGCCCAGGTGCCAGGAAAACCAGAGGCAAAAGCCACTGGCTCTGTGGTATCAGAACCAAGCTGCAGCTTCCCTCTGCCTTGAGCCACCTGAGGCAGCCTCCTTCCCACTGGGAACAGAGGAATCACACACAGCCATCGGATGGGAGAAACCCTCTGTCCAGGACACAGGGTTATGGGGCAGGGAACACAGCCTGCCATCCTGAGAAGCAAAAACTCCCCAAAAGTGCTTTGTTAACACCAAAAAGACAATCTGGGAGGAAGGGAGTTTGTGGAGTTTTCCTGTAATCTGATCCTAAGACTCCTCCCATGGGACACCTGATAAAACTCCCCGGCCCCAGGGCTGCTCTCTCTCTGCTCTCGGCTCTCTGGAGCCCTGCCTGGGCTCCCAGGCCTGTGCCTCCTGCCCCCCCTCCTCTGGCACGGGGTTAGGGGGGAAATAAAATGGACTCTCGTGCTAAACAACAAAGAGATTTAAAAAAAATTTAAGAGTTAAAAAAAAAAAAGGCAAGAAAGCAGGCAAGAAAAAAGGGAAGAAAGGCAAGCAAAAAGGGAAGAAGAAAGGCAAGAAAGCAGGCAAGAAAGCAAGCAAAGCAGGCAAGCAAAAAGGAAAGAAAGGCAAGAAAAAAGGGAAAAAAGGCAAGAAGAAAGGCAAGAAAGCAGGCAAGAAAGCAGGCAAAGCAGGCAAGCAAAAAGGGAAGAAAGGCAAGCAAAAAGGGAAGAAAGGCAAGAAAGAAGGCAAGAAAGAAGGCAAGAAAGAAGGCAAGAAAGAAGGCAAGAAAGGCAAGAAAAAAGGGAAGAAAGGCAAGCAAAAAGGGAAGAAAGGAAGGCAAGAAGAAAGGCAAGAGAAAAAAGGCAGGAAAAAAGGCGGGAAGAAAGGCAAGAGAAAAAAAAGGCGAGAAAGGAGGCAAGAATTTTCTCAATTGCTTCTCCTGACATCGGCTGTGACCTCCCTGGACACGATCTCATCACTGTAGCCACACACTGCTACAGGAGTTGGACGCGAACACGATGGGAGAGCAGCGACTGCCATTTGGACCAAGAGGAGGCAAAGAAGGCAAAAACCAATCACCATGGGGTTGGAGTCTGAGATGAGATCCTTGAGGGTGTCCAGGAAGCCCTGGTCCTCCACCAGCTGGGCGTTGATGTCGTGCAGCTTGGCCACGCAGACGGCGGCCGTCTTGCGCACGTAGGGGTCCTCGTCCTTGAGGCACTTGCGCAGGGGCTCGCACAGGTACTCCGTGATCTTGTCCACGCGGATGCAGCCCATGGTGCGCACGGCCAACGCCCGGATCAGCGGGTTCGGGTCCTCACAGTCCTGCAGGGGTGTCAGAGGAACTTTGAGATAGGGCTAATGAGCTCCAGGAGGTCTGTAACACACCCAATGCTGCGCTGGGATTTCAGAATCTCGGGTCTCTCCCCTGATAATTCCCTGCCAGGTGTGTCAGTCACCTCTCCTTTCCTCTCCCAGCACTGTCTGGCACTCCCGGAATTCCAGAAATGATTTGCGGATTCAAAGGATGCCCTCTACCCCTGGGGGGCACTGGGCCATCCAGGTGTCCTTTGTGCCTTTGTCCTTCCCCTCCTGTCCCTGCTTGGTGGCTCCCTGCCCCTTCCCTGCCCCTCTCCCCGGGGTTCAAAGGAGCAGCAACCACGGGCTCAGGGAGTTCTGTTGGAGCTGGTGCTGGATTCAGAGGCCTGTGGGCCAGAATAAAGCTCTGGATCCAAACCCTCCATCAGAACCGACTCCTTCCCTTCACCATCCCCTTAAAGCTTCTCCAACAGAGGGAAACCCCAGGAGCAGCCCCTGTTATGGAGGGAAGCTCCATCCCAGCACCACCAGAGCTCCTGCAGGCCTGGACTTGCCTCCAAGGGCCCAGCTGCAGCATCCAGCCAGCCAAAAGTGTCTGTGGGGTGAAACACCACACACCCAGGCAGCCAAAAGTGTCTGTGGGGTGAAACACCACACACCCAGCCAGCCAAAAGTGTCTGTGGGGTGAAACACCACAGTTGCTGCTATTTGGTTCAGCAGCAAGGGCCAGACAAGCTCAGGCACGTCCCATCTGGCTATATTGGTAATTATTCCAATAACCCAAGATAGCTCAGCTACTTTTGGAGACACAATAATCAGCAGGATGGCTTCTGTTGTTGCTGTTTTGTTAGAAACAAAAAAGTTTAATAAAAAGCAAAATAACAAATAGAAAAACTGAGCCATGTGCCAGACGTTTTTGCTCTTAGTAAAACACTTTACAAAAGTGATTAGTTTCTTTGTTCACTCCTTTTTCTAGTTAATTGTCTAAGCAAGAGTTTTTAGCTTTTATCTAATTAGCCCTAAGTTTGAGGTGAAGTCTTTTAAGTCTTATGAGGTGTCTCTTCACTTAACTGAAGAGAGAAACTTCTAGACTTCTTTTCTTTTAAAGAGACAAAAGATAATTTTGTCACTCTGTAAACAGAGAGAACACTCCTACACAGGGAGGACAGGGCAAGGTGGATATTATTGTAATGATTTTACAATAATTTACAATAATTTATTATTGTAATCAAGGAGCCCTGATGAAGGCAGGAATAATGCTTCTGACTCCATGTTCTCAGAAGGCTCATTTATTACTTTATTATGCTATATTATATTAAAGAATACTAAACTATACTACAGAATACAGAAAGGACACTTACTCAATGCTAAAAAGATAATAATGAAAACTTGTGACTCTTTCCAGAGTCCTGACACAGCTTGGCCCTGCTTGGCCAAAGAGTGAAAACAACTCCCAGCAGAATCCAATGGAACAATCACCTGTGGGTAAACAACCTCCAAACACATTCCACACCAGCACAACACAGGAGAAGCAAATGAGATAAGAATTGTTTTCCTTTTCCCTGAGGCCTCTCTCACTGCCTTTCACCTTCTCAGGAGAAAACCCCTGGGTGAAGGAATTTTTTCAGAGAATGTGAATGCCACAGGATATCCTGGGCTCCTCAGCTATCTCCAGGGAGTTCAGGTCCTCCAGGAGATTTGGGTTCAAATCCCGAGGTTTTCATGTTCTGCTCTTGAGAATAAGTCACCCAAGAGAAGTTTCTCTCTTGTCCTGCACCCACTGGTGAGTTCCAACACCACCAATCCCCACTCCCACAACTCCTCAATCCATTCAGGAATCCCATGTCCTCATCACTTACACCAGGTACCTGAACCAACCTGATGCTGGAAACAGATATTGGGATTATTATGAGGGGTTTACCCTCCCTAAAAAGCCTGAACTCCCTCTAAAGCCCACCAGGCCTTTTCACTGAGTGCTTTGGCAATATCCTGGTTCCTAAGACACTCTTCAGTTCCCAGCTCCAATGGGAAGATCACGAGGGATTTCTCAGCCCATAAATTCACATGACAGCTCTCTCTGCCCACACCCCTGACAGAGCGAGTGGCACAGGACAGCTGCCAAAAACTGATTTTCTGCATTACTGGACAAATTCAATCCATTTTCTAGAGTTTGCAGAGCCCCTCCTCCAGAAGGGAGAGGCTTTGGAAAGCTGCCCACGCTCCCTGATTTGCAGCCTGGCACGGTGAGCTGGCACCTGGTGTCCCCTGTCCCCTCACCTTCACAAAGGTGTTCACAGCCATGATGGCCATGTCTGGCTGGCTCTTGGCATAGTTCATCAGGTAGAGGTAGACCAACTTCTTCAGCTCCAGGTTGTCTGTCTGCATGCAGTTCACCACGTCCGGGAAGAGAGCGCTGCAACACAGAGAGCTCAGTGAAGGCAGGACACAGCCAGGCTGCCCATGGATCCCCTTCCCATGGATAACCTGCTCCCAAAGCCAGCAGAACCCAGCTCCCTCCTGGGAGGAAATGCTGGGGCTCCTCACCTGGAGAGGAGAAGGCTCCAGGGAGAGCTCAGAGCCCCTTGCAGGGCCTAAAGGGGCTCCAGGAGAGCTGGAGAGGGACTGGGGACAAGGGATGGAGGGACAGGACCCAGGGAATGGCTCCCACTGCCAGAGGGCAGGGATGGATGGGATATTGGGAATTAGGAATTGTTCCCTGGCAGGGTGGGCAGGCCCTGGCACAGGGTGCCCAGAGCAGCTGGGGCTGCCCCTGGATCCCTGGCAGTGCCCAAGGCCAGGCTGGACATTGGGGCTGGGAGCAGCCTGGGACAGTGGGAGGTGTCCCTGCCATGGCAGGGGGTTGGATGAGCTGGGCTTTAAGGACCTTTTCCCATCCAAACCATTCCATGATTCTATGATTCCATGACTTCCTGCAGCAGACATGGCTGAAATACCCATCCCCAGTGGATCTTTTAATAGATCTGTATTAAACCAGCCCTTGATGGACAAAAATTGAGCTTTCCCACATGGCTCTGCTGCATCCACACTCCAGGGCACATCCACTGCCCCAGGAGAAGGTGCTGCACAACTCTCTCAGGCACAGCCTGGGGTTGTTGGGGTGTCTGTGCAGGGTCAGGACCTGCACTGGATGACTCTTGTGGATCCCTTCCAACTCAGGATATTCCAGGACTTTATGCATCATCACAGGATGGTGCCCAAAGGAAGAGCCCCCCTCCCCTGGGTGAGTCTGGAGCACCAGAGACTCTGCTGGGATGGAGGGGAATGCAGTGGATCTGCCTGCACAGAGCTGGGGCTGCCCAAACATCCTGGAGCTGTGGGGTACCAGAGATGCTGTTTCATCCAAAGACAGACCAATTAGACAATTAAACCACCTCAGGGGAGGCAATCAAGATCCCAGGGCTAACTCAGGGGTTATTCCACCCTGACAGATGTCCCAAGGCTCCTGGAAGCTTCTCCACCTCCGCAAACCAGCCAGGATCAAACCCAAGGCCCCCCTAAATCCGGGGAATTGGGTTTTGCAAAGCTGCTGCCCACCTGGGCTGGTCTCACCCTGGGTTAAACCAGGCTTTGCTGGCACCTCCTGGGGAGACAGCTTCCCTGCAGCCTGAAACAGGCACACACCAAAGAAATGGGCTGACACAGCCACAGGATCATGGAATGGCTTGGGAACCATGGAATCTCTAAATTTATCAAGTTCTACCCCCTGCCATGGCAGGGACACCTCCCACTGTCCCAGGCTGCTCCCAGCCCCAGTGTCCAGCCTGGCCTTGGGCACTGCCAGGGATCCAGGGGCAGCCCCAGCTGCTCTGGGCACCCTGTGCCAGGGCCTGCCCACCCTGCCAGGGAACAATTCCTAATTCCCAATCTCCCATCTAAATCTCTTTTAGTTTACAGCCATTCTCCTTTGTTCTGTCACTATTTGTCCATGTCAAAAGCTGATCTCCCTCTTTTTTAAAGCCCCTTCAAGCCCTGGAAGCTCCTGCCATTTCCATGTGATTTCCACAGTGGTCTCAAGATGGACACTCCCTGCTGCTGCTGCTCTGGGAGCCAGGGATGCCCCAGTTCTCCCAACCCTGAGTGTATTTTCCCTCCATTTACTCTCAAATGCACCATGAAAATCAAATTGCTGATGCTGCCTGTGCTGGGACAGGTCTGTGCAGGACAAGGCATGGAAGGAGCCACGTGCAGCTCAACCAGATGGAAAAGGAAGCAGAAACAGCAGCAGCTGCCTGACCTTTTGGACTGGAGAGGCTGTAAAGGGTTTATCAGCATCCAGGCACTGCCACCAAGCCTCCAAGGGGGTCCTGCTTGTTTTTAGTAACACACAAAGGAAGTGGGAATAATCCCAACAAACTGATCTGGCAGCCAGACCAATCCTCTTTTAGCCAGATTACAACAAAAGCCAGGAGAGCCCCCAGCTGCCAGGTGGCCACGTGGACACAAACTGCACTCCAGGAGGCAGAGCTGCAGCCAGGGTGTACCTGGGTGAATCCTGAGGGGAAAAGCAGCAAGGAAACCCCCTGGAAGCAACAGGGGGAAAAGGGAACCCAAAAACCAGCTGGGTTTGGCTTGGGAACATGGGAGAACAGCATGAAGGAGAGGTTTGGGGTAAATTTAAGGGCAAGGTTCTTCCCCCAGAGGGTGCTGGCACTGCCCAGGGAATGGGCACGGCCCCGAGGCTGCCAGAGCTCCAGGAGCCTTTGGGCAGCACTGCCAGGGATGGACAGGGTGGGATTGTTGGGGGTCTGGGCAAAGCAGGACCCTGGGGGTCCTTTCCAGCTCAGGATATTCCAGGCTGCAGCCCCAGCACACACCTGACATCCTTGCCCACAGTCATGGAGGCAATCACCTTCTTCACAGCCTCCTTCTTCTTCTCCTTCTTGTCACTGTTCAGCTCAGCCTTCAGCTCAAATATCTCCCCTGGAGAGATGGAAAAAGTGGCAGCTCAGGGATTAGAGGAAAGGGTCCCCCACCCCTCTGCTGGGTGAGCACAGCTCCCACCTGCTGTGTGACAGGGCTCTTCTGCCACCCCTGACAAGAGGGATTTAATTTCCCCAACACCCCCCTGAGGGCTGGAGCTGCTCTGGGGGCTCAGCTCTCATCCATGGGAATGGAATATTCACCTCCTGCTGAATCCTTGTGGCTCCTCCAGCCCCACAGGGATGGGAGATGCTGCAGGAGCCAGGAGCACCCCACAGGCACTGGATGGGGTTATCCAGAGGGTATTTTTGGCTGTGGGGTGATGATCCTAGCCCCATGAGGCCCTACCCTTCCCAGGGATGATGCCAGGTGGATTTTGGGCACTGCTCCTCAAGGCCATAGGAGGAAGGGTGGCTCCCAAATCCCTCCCTGCCTGGGGCAGCATCTCCTGCCCTCCTGAAGCCAGGCTGAGCTCCTTACTCCCTCCTGGGCTGGCAGATTGAGGAGGAAGGTGCCACATGGCTTCTCTCCACATTAATTCCTTGGTCTGGAGAGTGCTTAAGGGCCTGAGTGCTGCCCAGGGGAGCTCCTGAGCTGCTAAAGCCGATCAGCAGCTGCCACCAGCCCTGGCTGGGCTCAGGGGGCTGGGGACAAGGTGTCCTGACCCCACAGCAGCCCAGGAGCTGCTCCAGAGCAAGAAGCAGGGTGGGGTGTCAGCCACAGCATCCCAGGGGGACTCAGGGCATTCCCACAGGAGCTTCCCAGCCCTCCCCACCTGGTTTATACAGGAGTAAGAACCTGCTGGGGATTTGGGGATGAATTGTGATATTCCTGCTCCTTCCCTTACCTTTCTTGGTGGTGGTGAAGTACTTGGAGTCTGTCATGGTGGTCTCCAGCCAGCAGCACGGCCCTGGAGGAGAGGCAGAGCACAGAGGGTCAGGGCTGATAATTTCCTTGCAGGGATTGTTAAGGAGAGCTCCAGGAAGGAAAAACACCAGGGGAGGGAAAGAGTTTGGGATCTCATGGGAAGAGTCACAAGGAGGAGCACAATCCCCAAGGGAGTGTGAGCACCTCACAGCACTGTGATGATGGAGAATCAGCTGTTCCCTGATGGGGAATCAGGGCTCTCCAAAGAGGATGTGGAGGAGGAAAGGAACCATTGAAGATTCCAGGGCTGCAGCCCTGACTTTGCTCATCCCATCCTGCACAGAGCCAGGCAGCAGGGGCTCAGTGATCCTCCCTGGATTGCTCTCTCCTCATCCAAAAAATGCTTTCTTAAGGAAAACTCACAGCCAGCCCTCCCTCTCACCTACCCAGGGAACAGCTCAGGGCTGGGGGCAGGAACTGAGCCAAACCCGAGGCTCAGCTCCGTGGGACAGCACAGCCAAGGGGCACAGATCTGCCAGATGAAAGGGAGCCTCTCCCACAAACCAGCCCTGCTCCAGCAGGGTTGCTTTAAATTCCAAGGGTGTGAGGTTTCAGCCCAGCACTTGAGGCTCCATTATATAATTCAGGCAGTTTAGGGCAGATTTAGGGCTTGGCAGGCTGAGGAAGGAGATGTGCAGCCCTTCAGAAAGGTCACTGGGGATTTGGCTTTTATGGCTGGTTTTCCCATCTTTGCTTCAACAGGGAAGGAACCAGAGGCTCGTCCTTGAAAGCCTGCAGTGGCCTTGCTGTTTTGGAGGGGCAGGAATACAGGAAGCAAAGCCAAGTGAAAAAAAAAGAGATTAAAAAAAAGAGCTTGCGGATGGGTTTAAAATGCAAATGAGCATCTTGAAAGCCAAACGCAGCAGGAGCACAGAGAAACTGTGTCCTCTGTTCCCTGTCCAAGCTGGAGAGGGATCCCCAGCAGGGATAAAAAGAAAATCTGGATGAAATCTGGGGGTTGAGCAGGCTGGGCAGAGCACACAGCTCGGCAGGGAGGGAGAGGGAAGGAGTTTGCGTGGGTTTGGGGCTGCTCTGGGGGCTGGCAGCACCATCCTGGTGCTATTCCAGAGGGGGAAGCCTGGCACCACAGTCCCACAGCCCTGCCCCTGGTGACACAGGACACTCCTCGCTGCCTCAGTTACCTGGGATTGATTCAGAGCCTTTTTTATCCCACTAAGTCGATGGCTCTCCAGGGAACAGCGGGAGCTCCGGGCTGCGCCGCAGCTCTCTGCACCTCACTGCAGATCCTGTCCTGCCAGACTGGGAGGAAGGAAGGAAGGGAAGAAAGAGGATTCACTGCAGTCCCTCTGACTCCAGCACCTGGCTCACACTCAGCCCTGCTCTGCAGAAGTGCCTGGAAAGCAAACTTGAAGCTGAGCAGGGAATTTGTGCAGGCAGCTCGCAGACATGAATCACACCGGCCGCTTCCCTGCAGCTCCCCGCTCTCCCAGAGCCAGGGAAAGCACAGCCTGTGCTCTTCCCATCCACAGCCCCACTGAAACACCCCACTGATTCCAGAGGCTGAGACAACCACCCTCTCCCCCACCCCTTTAAGCCCTGCAGCAGCCCCAAGAAGGAAAGTGGCTCCTCCAGCTCGGGTATGAAGGCACAGCCCTCGCTCCTCACACAACACAACCCAACCCTCCCCAGGGCAGGAAGCCCCCCAGGGCCTGCAGCAGGGTGAGGAGGGGACCAAAGAGCTGCCAAACCCCAGTGCTCAGCACCCTGCACCCTGTGTGTCCCCCAGGCTGTGCCAGGGTGACAAGGCAGGGCTGGCTGCCAGCTGCAGGTGAATCCCCACAGCTCAGCCCTTGGGCAGGGGCCAGCACTGCTGCCTGGCTCTGCTCTGAAGGATGCAGAGGGAAGGGGTTTGCTCCCTCAGCTCCAGCAATCCCCACCCAGCTCCCTTCCCCACTGAGCAATTCCTACCCAGCTCCTTTCCCCACTGAGCAATCCCCACCCAGCTCCTTTCCATGCTGAGCAATCCCCACCCAGCTCCTTTCCATGCTGAGCAATCCCCACCCAGCTCCTTTCCCCACTGAGCAATCCCCACCCAGCTCCTTTCCCCACTGAGCAATTCCCACCCAGCTCCTCTCCCCACTGAGCAATCCCCACCCAGCTCCTTTCCCAGTGAGAGGCTGAGGGGAGCAGCCCCTCACTCACAAAAAGCAGGATGCCAGCAGCAAAGCAAAGGACACAGACCACCCCTGACCTTGTGGTGGCTCAGATTTTACCCCATCTTCACTTATTTTAAGCTGGTCTGGCAACAATCCACAGGATTGAAGGAGTTAAATGTCCATAAGGATCTGGAAGCTGCTGGAGAGGAGCACCCAGAGCCTCCCCCCAGCCAGTTTGGCCTCCTCAGGACTGGTTTTGGGACAGGTTTTGGCAGTGGCAAAAACCCAAACCCTTTTATCCCTGATTTGATTCACTCCAGGGGACTCAATTCCACAGCTCCACACAAACCAGAGCACTGCTGCTCTCCTGAGCCTCTCAGCCCCCAGGTCAGGCACATGGCAGAGCTCAGCCAGCCCATTTTCCCAATGCCATGCCAGCACCTCCCAACTTCAGCTACCTTGGGAAAACAGGAGGCTCCTAAACCCAAAATACAACAGCAAACACATCACTGGGTTTCCCACTGAGGTGGCTGCTGCCAGGGGGGTCCTGGGAATGCCACCAATGCCAAATGAGCCATTGCTGGTGCTGCTCACTTCCTCTTATGGAGAGTGCAGGAAAACTCATTTCTTCTGCTACTTTCACCACCCTGTTTTAGGAAAATTCCTCCATTCTTGAAGGCTGAGATGCTGCTGACCAGAGACTTTCACCATGGAATGGTTTGGGTGGGAAGGGACCTTAAGGATCATCTGATCCCACCCCTGCCATGGCACGGACACCTCCCACTGTCCCAGAGGGGACAAGGCTCCAAGCCCTGTCCTGGAACACTTCCAGGGATCCAGGGGCAGCCCCAGCTCCTCTGGGAATTCCATCCCAGGCCTTCCCTACCCTGCCAGGGAACAATTCCTAATTCCCAATATCCCATCCAGCCCTGCCCTCTGCAGTGGGAGCCATTCCCTGTGTCCTGTCCCTCCATCCCTTGTCCCCAGTCCCTCTCCAGCTCTCCTGGAGCCCCTTTAGGCCCTGCCAGGGGCTCTGAGGTGTCCCTGGAGCCTTCTCCTCTCCAGGTGAGCACCCCCAGCTCTCCCAGCCTGGCTCCAGCCCTTGGAGCATCTCTGGTGCCTCCTCTGGGCTCACTTTCAGCTTCCACCAGCACAGAGCCACTGCCAGGGCTGGGATGCAGCCCTAAACCTGTGCCCAAGACATCCCAAATCCCTGCTTATCCCAGCCCAGCAAACCCCCCCAGGTCCTCCTAAACCCAGGGGAAGGGAAGGGAAGGGAAGGGAAGGGAAGGGAAGGGAAGGGAAGGGAAGGGAAGGGAAGGGAAGGGAAGGGAAGGGAAGGGAAGGGAAGGGAAGGGAAGGGAAGGGAAGGGAAGGGAAGGGAAGGGAAGGGAAGGGAAGGGAAGGGAAGGGAAGGGAAGGGAAGGGAAGGGAAGGGAAGGGAAGGGAAGGGAAGGGAATTCCAAGGACAAGCTCCTAGGAAAGGGCTCCCCTGGAAACCAGAGGGGCAGCTGGAGGTTAGTGGGGAAAGGCAACTCCCACAGGCAAACACCTCAGCTGGAAATGCAGCACCTGAGGGCCAAGGTGGCATAATTAGGGAAATTAAGGAAAACTAAAAAATTAATGGGTAACTGGAGCCGTGGGGAATCACATAACTGCTCCCTGCTGCAGGGCACTGCAGAGGCCAGGCAGGGGTGAGGTGGTGATGGCTCCCTGTGGGAATTAGTAAAGGTAAGAAGGTTTCCAGAAAGCTCTAAAAGCAGGCCCAGAAACAGAAAGAACGAAAAACTTCGAGCCAAGTTGTAGTTAGAAAGTCTGAAAGTAGAAAAGTTATAATAGTACAGCAAGGACATGAAACAATAGCTTAAGTCTTAAGCTTGGCTAAGACAGACCTTAAGACTACAAGAAAATAAATTTGCTTAGCAAGACAGTAGAAGGTTTGAACTTACTAATAATGGACTGTGTATTATCCATAGAAAAAAGACAAACATTGTGTGAAACAAGTATACATGTGCTTTTAGTAATTAGCTAGAACAATTATCTATAAACTTCAGCAATATGCTATTGGCTAAAAGCTTTTAAAGTATTCTGTAACAAAGAAACCTTTAGCTGCTACCAGCTGTACATAAACTTTACCATCTTCCCATTGTCTCAACCATGTAATAAAGGCAATACAACAAATAAAACTCAAGAAATGCACCCAAGAGTCCCATCCCGTTCATGAATGAAAAATAAAAATAAAATTTTTATTTTTTTTACCACACCAACACAGCTCTGAGCATATCCCTGCCCCATGGACAAACCCCAGGAGCTGCCACAGGCACCAGCCAAGGGAGAGAAACACCCCAGGGTGCAAGGAGAGAGCCAGGGGCGGAGGACACCCAACCCAACAGCTCCAGAGCCTCGTGCTGACCCCGGCTCTTTCCCTCCTTACTCACAGCAGCGCTTCCCATCCTACAGCCACGGGCACAGCTCCCATCCCTGGGCTCATCCCACAGCTCATCCCACAGCTCATCCCACAGCTCCCAGCTCCCATCCCTGGGCTCATCCCACATCCCCCAGCTCCCATCCCAGTGCTCATCCCACAGCTCCCATCCCTGTCCTCATCCCACAGCTCCCATCCCTGTCCTCATCCCACATCCCAGAGCTCCCATCCCTGTGCTCATCCCACAGCTCCCATCCCACAGCTCCCATCCCTGTGCTCATCCCACAGCTCCCATCCCAGTGCTCATCCCACATCCCACAGCTCCCATCCCAGTGCTCATCCCCCAGCTCCCATCCCACAGCTCATCCCCCAGCTCCCATCCCTGTGCTCATCCCCCAGCTCCCATCCCTGGGCTCATCCCACATCCCACAGCTCCCATCCCACAGCTCATCCCACAGCTTCCATCCCTGTGCTCATTCCACAGCTCCCATCCCTGTGCTCATCCCACATCTCACAGCTCCCATCCCTGTGCTCATCCCACATCCCCCAGCTCCCATCCCTGTGCTCATCCCACAGCTCCCATCCCTGTGCTCATCCCACAGCTCCCATCCCACAGCTCATCCCACAGCTCCCATCCCTGGGCTCATCCCACAGCTCCCATCCCTGGGCTCATCCCACAGCTCCCATCCCTGGGCTCATCCCACAGCTCCCATCCCTGGGCTCATCCCACAGCTCCCATCCCACAGCTCATCCCACAGCTCCCATCCCTGGGCTCATCCCACAGCTCCCATCCCTGGGCTCATCCCACATCCCACAGCTCCCATCCCTGGGCTCATCCCACATCCCCCAGCTCCCATCCCTGGGCTCATCCCCCAGCTCCCATCCCTGGGCTCATCCCACATCCCACAGCTCCCATCCCACCTCTGCCAGACCACCACAAACCCTCCCAGCAGCCCCACACACCTTCCCAGCAGGATAATTTTCCCCTGTCTGGCCTAACTGGAGCCAGTTTTTGCTCCAGCTTGGCCCTGCAGCAGCTCAGGGCTGTGATTCTGCTGGATCCCACCAGCACCATCCCCATTCTCTCTCCAACTTGTCACTGACCAACCCATGGGCATTCCAAAAGGCTCCATCCCCACTAAACAAGGGGTAACTTGGATAACTCAGGGGTAGGAGCCCAACTCACTGTGCCATCATCAGCAAGGTGCTCAAAGCAAACCCAAAAACTCTTTGGCAGATCCAAAGCAGTGGCAGCAGCAAATGAACTGCAAGCAATACATCCCATCAACCAATAACTGGGGAATAAACTCAAGGAAAAAGCAAAAAGGACAATGCTGAGGTGTCCCCTGCAGCACACACTGCCAGGATTCCCACTGCCACAGAGCCCAGAGCCCCGTGCTCTGAGAGCTGGGGGGACTTTCATCACCTTGAACTGGGATGGACCCCCCAAACTGCAGCTGAGCATCCTCAGGGACACCAAGGACCCTGTCCTGGCCACAGCACCAGGCTCCCATGGCACAGGGGATGCTCTCCTCCTGGGACAGCCAGGTTCTGCAGGGTGGACACCTGCCATGGAATTCCCAAGCAAGGCCCAACACCCCTGGAAAGCCCCTTGGGGTGCCAAAGGCTGTTCAGCCTGGCAGTCTGACCCCACAAATGGGTGTGGGAAGCACAAAGCACATCAGTCCCACTGCTCATCCAAGGCCTATCCCATTTCCTGTCACCCCAGGAGAGAGCAGACACAAAACCCCACTGAGCCCCCACTGCTGCCAGGGATGGGACCCTGACAGGTGTCAGAGCTCCACAAAACACCTGCAGCAACAACAGCAACACCTCCAACACGGCCCCCTCAGCCTGGAGCTGTCTCACAGCTCCTTTTTATCCACTTTGGGGCTTTTTCCCCCCAAATCTCCCTGAAGGAGGCAGCAAGCACAGGATATCAGCCTCCCTGTCTGCTCCATGCCCAGCTCCCAGCTTATTCCATGCAGAGCCAAGACCTTTCCCTACAGATGTGCCATGTCCCGGGGGGGTGAAGGGCTCACTCCGTGTCCCCCAGCCCTTCCCGGGGGTCCTGTCCCCAGCACGGGGCCCGTCGGGCCAGGACACGGTGCCCGGGGAGGGGAGCGGATCCCGGGCGATCCCTGCGGGATGGAGCCGGGAGGGCAGCGCTGCCACACGGAGCTGCCGGGGGACACGCGGGGACAGGCGGGACACGGGACACGGCCCGGGGGAGGCTGCGGGGAGCGGGGACACCCGTGGGCCCCAGCCGGGCAAAGGAGGGGGACACAGCCCGGACTGAGGAGCGGAGCATGGGGACACAGCCCGGACTGAGGAGCGGAGCATGGAGACAGAGACCGGACTGAGGAGGGGAGCATGGGGACACAGCCCGGACTGAGGAGGGGAGCATGGGGACAGAGACCGGACTGAGGAGGGGAGCATGGGGACACAGCCCGGACTGAAGGGGGAACATGGGGACACGGCCCGGACTGAGAAGGGGAACATGGGGACAGAGATCGGACTGAGGAGGGGAACATGGGGACAGAGATCGGACTGAGGAGGGGAACATGGGGACACAGCTCGGACTGAGGAGGAGAACATGGGGACACAGCTCGGACTGAGGAGGGGAGCATGGGGACACGGCCCGGGACACGGGGTCAGAACAGGGACCCAGCCCGGGGACACGGCCCGGGGCGAGGCGGAGGCCAGGTCAGGGGTCAGAGCGGGGACACCGCCGGTCCCTGAGGGGCACAGAGGGCACGGCTCAGGGCGGGGGGCGGCAGGGGCCCGGGCCCAGAAGGACGCGGCGCGGCCCGAGCCCCGGCGGGGGGCCCGTCCCGGGTGCGCACGGGCGGAGCGCGGGGGAGGCGGCCGGGGCAGGAGCGGCTGCGGAGCCCGGCTCTGGCTCTGCCCCAGCCCGGTCCGTCCATCCCATCCCGGCCCATCCCGGCCCGGCCCGGTCCGTACCTGCTGCCGCCGCCGCCGCCACCGGAACTGAGGAGCGGGGAGCGCTTCCGGGGCGGGGCGGGGCCTCCGCGGGTGGGCGGGGGATAGGGCGGGGCTACGACGGGAGGGGCGGGGCTGGGAACGGGCGCGAGAACGGGAGAGGGAATGGGGCAGGGATAGGGATGGGATAGGGGAGAGGGAATGGGGGAACAGGGATGGGATAGGGGAGAGGGAATGGGGGAACAGGGATGGGATAGGGGAGAGGGAATGGGGGAACAGGGATGGGATAGGGGAGAGGGAATGGGGGAACAGGGATGGGATAGGGGAGAGGGAATGAGGGACAGGGATGGGGATGGGAGAGGGAATGGGGGAACAGGGTTGGGGATGGGGATGCGGATGGGATAGGGGAGAGGGGAGAGGGAATGGGGAAATAGGGATGGGATGGGATGGGGATGGGACAGGGGAGAGGGAATGGGGGAACCGGCATGGGATAAGGATAGGGGAGAGGGAATGGGGGAACTGGGAACGGGGACAAGGAATGGGAACAGGGGGTAGGAATGGGGACAGGGCATGGGGACAGGGAATGGGGATAAGGGATAGAGACATGGGATGGGGACAGGGGATAGGGACGTGGGATGAAAACAGGGGATAGGGATAGAGTATGGGAACAGGGAATTGGAGATGGGAGCATGGGATGGGGACACGGATAGAGAAAGAGATGGGGACAGGAGATAGGGGCATGGTATAGGGACAGGGATGGGGATAGAGGATGGGGACATGGATGAGGACATGGATGGGGACAGGGATAGGGACAGGGGATGGAGACACGGGATGGGAACATGGGATGGAGCAGAGAGTTGTGGGGACAGGGGACAGCCCAGGGGTTGGGATGGAAACAGGGAAAGGGTTTGGAGGCAGGGCTTGGGAGAGGGGGTCACACAGGGTGTGGGGACAGGGTCACCCCTCCACAGGCCATGTCCCCTTGCTCAGCCGCGTGTCCCCAGGGTGGGAAGGACCCTCAGGGCCCCACCTGTCCCCACCCGCGGGTCCCCACGGCCCCAGGCTGGTGGCAGGTGGCCGGGAGCGGGTCAGGGGGCTGGCAGCAGGAGCTGGGCAGGCAGAGCTGCTCGGGGGTGGCCCGTGCCTGCTGTCCCCGTGTCCCCAGCACTCCCAGGGATGTGTCACTGGCTGAGGGTGCTCAGCCTCCCGCTCCTCCCGGCGCATCCCGGCTGCTCCCGGCCCTGCTTCCGTGGATCTGTGGGAGAAGGGACAGGGGGGGACCCTGCTCACACAGGGGACAGCTGTGGGGACAGCAGGGACACCAGGGCTGCTCCTGGGAACCATGGACCTGCCTGCTGATTGGCTGGGATCTGTGAGCCTGCCTTCTGATTGGCTGGGATCTATGGACCTGCCTGCTGATTGGCTGGGATCTATGGAGCTGCCTGCTGATTGGCTGGGGGATGCCTATGCACTTGCCTGCTGATTAGCTGGGATCTGTACTCCTGTCTGCTGATTGGCTGGTACAATGTCTATCAATCTGGTTGCTGATTGGCTGGGATCTCCAGGCCAGGCTGCTGATTGGCTGAGCTGTTAGTGCCTGCCCACATCTTGAGCTCTGTGTGTGCTGATTGGCTGGGTAGCAACTGTCCTGATTGGCTGGGTGGTCTGGGGCTGCTGATTGGCCATTGGTCCATATGGGTGGACTGGCAGGGCTGTCTGTGAGTGCTGATTGGCTGGGTGGTACCCGAGTGCTGATTGGCTCTATGGTACTTGAGTGCTGATTGGCCGGGTGGTACCCGAGTGCTGATTGGCCGGGTGGTACCTGAGTGCTGATTGGCTGGGTGGTACCTGAGTGCTGATTGGCCGGGTGGTACCCGAGTGCTGATTGGCTGAGTGGCCCGTGGCTGCCCCCGTCCCAAGGGCAGGTTTTGGGGGTCAAATCCCCCCACCCCATCCCTGTCTCTATCCCCACCCCAGCAGGGATGGCAGACCTGGCCCTCCCATCCCTGCCTGCCGGGAGCTCCCCAGCGTCCCGCAGAGCTGTCCCCTGTCCCCCCAGGGAACCCTCCCGGCACCACCCCCCTGCCAGCAGGAACCCCCAGTCAGTGCCTGGCCCCAGGGGGACACCGAGTGGGGGCCCCACCCCAGGGTCGCTGCCGCACCCTTGGAGGGGGTGTCTGTGCCACCCGGGGGTCCCTCCTTTCTCCTTCACACCGGGGTGGGGTCCTGCTCTGTACTGGGTGGTCCCAGCTCCCTTCCGAGGGTCTCACTCTCTATTCCTGGGGACCCCACTCTATTCCCAGAGTTTCTCTCTCTGCCCAGGGGGTCCACGGTCACATCAGGGGGCTCCCCACTCCCTTTCCACGGGGTCCTCGCCCTGTCCTCGGGGGTCCCACCTCCCTCTCTGAAGGTCCCACCCTCTATTCTTCTTTTCCCCCTCTCTGCTCTGATGGTCCCTTCTCGCTTCAGGGGCTCTCCACTTCCCACGGGGTCCTCACTCTGTCCTGGGGTGTCCCTGCTCCTTTCTCGGGGCTCCCATTCTCTATTCCCAGTGGTTCTGCTCCCTGCCCGGGGATGTGTTCTCCCTCAAGGAGTTCCCTTATCCCTTCCCGGGGTCCCACTCTCTGATCCCGCGGGTCCTTGCGGGATCTCTCCACTCCCTTCCCGGTGGTCCTGTTTGCTGCTCCCGGGATCCCGCTGTGCTCCGGGGTCCCCGTTCTCCTGCCGGGGGACAATCCGCTCCTTTCTGGTGCGGCTCCCGCTCCCACCTGGGCGTGGCAGCGGGGTCCCCCCGCACCCGCGGGGCTGCGGCGGCGGCGCGGGGCGGTGCCACTGCCGGTGCCGGTGCCCACCCCCGCTGCCGGTGGCGGGGCGGAGCGGCCGCCCCGAGCTGTATAAAGCGGGCGGCCGCTCCGGTGCCGCAGCGAGGGTGGGGTTCGCCATGAGCTTGATGCTGGAGACGCTGCTGGGCCCCCCGGGGGGGTTCCGCAAGGAGCCGGGCCGCGCCGCCCCGCGCTCCGCCGCCTCCAGCGGCTTCTACTCGTGGCCGGCCCCGGTGGTGGGACGGGCGCGGGGCGCAGGGGGCGGCGGCGGCAGCGCGGCCGCGTCCTCCACCGAGAGCCTGGACTCGCTGAACGGCGAACCGCGGGCGCGCAACGAGAAGGAGCTGCTGCAGGTGCTGAACGACCGCTTCGCCGGCTACATCGAGCGGGTGCGGGCGCTGGAGCAGCAGAACCGGGCGCTGGCGGCCGAGGCGGCGGCGCTGCGGCAGCAGCAGGCGGGGCGCTCGGCCATGGGCGAGCTGTACGCGCGGGAGCTGCGGGACATGCGGGGCACCGTGCTGCGCCTGGGCGCCGAGAAGGGCCAGCTGCGGCTGGAGCGGGCGCGCCTGGCCGAGGACGTGGCGGCGCTGCGGGGAAGGCTGGAGGACGAGGCTCGGCAGCGCTCGGAGCTGGAGGCGGCGGCCCGCGGGCTGGCGCAGCGCTCGGCGCAGGAGGAGCGGGCGCGGGCGCCGCTGGAGGAGCGAGCCCGGGCGCTGCGGGAGGAGGCGGAGCAGCTGCGGAGGCAGCACCGCGCCGAGGTGGGAGCGCTGCTGCGCGGGGCGCGGCCCGAGCTGCCCGCAGAGCCGCCCGCCTCCCTGCGCCCCGGAGTCACCGCCGCGCTCCGCGACCTGCGCGCACAGCTGGAGGGCACGGCGGCCCGCAGCACCCTGCAGGCCGAGGAGTGGTTCCGCGGTGAGTGCGAGGGTGGGGCCGCCGAACCCGCCGGCAGCGTCCCGGTACCTCCCCCGGGACACCCTGGGCTGCCGCGCTCCGGGGTGGGCTTGGAGCAAAGGGAGCGAGGGAGGCCCGAGGGATGCGGGGATTCCCCGCTCTCTGTATCGTGTTAGATGCCCCCAGCCGGGAGGTGCAGGGACCCCTCCCACCCCTACTGTGCTCCTGGAGGGTGTTGGGATAGCGAGCCCCCCTACATTGTGCTCGGGGAGGGTCAGTGCCCCCCTCCCTAGCGGTGTGCAGGGACCTCCCGTACCTCCCGCAGCCTGGGAGGGCTTCAGGGTGACCCCATCCCTGCCACCAGAGCCCCAGTGCCCGCGGCTGCCCTGCCCGTCTCCCCTCTGCCCCGCAGTGAGTTTCGAGGAGGGTTCCAGCATCACTGTCCCGGCACCCCGCAAGTTTTTGGGGTGCCGGATCTCTCCAACGCTGCAGGGAATTGTGCCGGTCCCTCTGAGCCGGGGCGAGGCCAGGGGTGCTTGCAGCGCTGGGGGGGGCGGTACCGCATCCCTGACGCGGGAGGGGAGGACAGAGAGTGGCCTTTTTTGGGCGGGGGGGACAGTACGGTGAGGAGAGTGGGGTCGGCATCCCAAAAACCGCTCGGCACCCCGGGCTGAGCCCCGGCGCGCAGGGCGGGTCCAGCACCGCGGACAGCGGCGCTTCAGCACCGCGGGCAGCGGCAGCGCCGACCCGGGGCGCTCGTCCCGCGGGGCGGGGGCTGCCCCGGGAGCCGCAGGATCACTGCTCCCCATTCCTGTCCCCTCATTCTGTGCCCCGCCTCGTCCCCTGGGGTGTCCGCAGGGCGCTGCGGCAAAACCCCCCCGCCCCGGGCCAGGGCTGGCGTGTCTGGGATGCGGCAGGGGGGCAGTGCCGTGGGGCAGGGGGCTGTGGCACAGCTGAAGGGGAAGCGGGGGCTGCAGCCAGGCTCTGCACTGGCTGAAGTCCAGCATGGCAGAAACAGCCCCGAGCTCGTCTTGCCCATCCTCCTTCACTTCCCAGCAGAGATGGAAGGAGGGGTGGGGAAGGCAGAGCACTCAGGGAGCCCACGGTGGCTCTGCAGAGGACAGGGATGTGTGGCATGGACAGGTTTGAGTTTCCCCAAGGGGGGGAGGCTGCAGCCTCCTTCCCTCCCACCCCACAGCTTCCCTTTTCCATGGCAGTGAGGCTGGACAAGCTGTCGGAGGTGGCCAAGGTGAACACGGACGCCATGCGCTTGGCCCAGGAGGAGATCTCCGAGTACCGCCGGCAGCTCCAGGCCAAGACCACCGAGCTGGAAGCCCTCAAAGGGACCCAGGAGTCGCTGGAGAGGCAGAGGCAGGACTCGGAGGAGCGCCATCATGCAGATGTCCTGTCCTACCAGGTGCTGTGGCGCAGTGGGCAGCAGCCCAGGCTGGGGAGGGACCATCCCGCTGCTGGGGAGGGGCAGCGCGGGGACTTTGGCTTCAGGGATGGAAAAGAGTTGTGGGACATGCTCGGGGCTGTGTCAGAACTGGCCTCCCCCAGCCCACAGGGATCAGGAACCCAGAGCCTGAGGTGGTGTCCAGGCTGTTGTGTCCCTCAGCACCCCTGGAACTGCCCCAAGGCTCTGCCTGGCACTGAACTGTCTGTGAGGGTGGCCACAAATGCCATGGAAGTGTGTCCAGGCTTTGGGCCACATCCTAACCCCCAGATCTGAGAAGTGAGGGCTGCCTTGGTGGCCTTGGAATGAAGTGCTGTCCCCAGGGTGGTGCCCACCAGCCTCCAGCTGGAGTTCAGTTGCCATTGGACTCACTCAAGTCCTGGAAGCATTCCCACGCTGGAGGCAGTGCTGGGAGCGTGCCAAGGACTCAGCTGGAGTGCAGCTCCTTGCTCAGGGCATGCAGGGCTCCTGCCAGGTCCCCCAAGGCAACTGGACACCCCTGGGGCCACCCCTGGCTGTGTTCCCTTCCCTGTGTGTCTGCAGGAGGAGGTGGCTGCAGACTCCTCTGTGAGGACACCCTGGTGCTGGAGACCAGGGGACAGTTTAGGGATGCTCTTGTGTCCCCCTGCTCCTGGGGACTGTGCTGTGTGTCCCCCCCCCCATTATTTTTCTGTCTGCCCACAGGAAACCATCCAGCAGCTTGACAATGAGCTGAGGAACACCAAGTGGGAGATGGCAGCTCAGCTCCGCGAGTACCAGGATCTGCTCAACGTCAAAATGGCCCTGGACATCGAAATTGCTGCCTACAGGTACAGGGGGAGGCAGGGGAAGGGGTGGGGGGTCTCAGCCAGGTCTACTCAAGGTCCCTTGTTAACACCTGAGCTCCTTCTGGTGAGCAAATCATCCATCCATGGTGGGCAATGTCCAGTTGGGTGACCCAGTGGTGTGTGGAGGGAAGGGCAAGGAAATCTGCTCATCCCAGGCCACAGGAGCAGGAAGATTATCCAGGATGGGGCAGGGAGGGAGATGGAGCTGCAGGACAGTGCTGGCAGCTCCTGGTCACAGGAGGAGAGGAGAAGCCATCACTGAATGCCCTGCCCTGGTCTCTCCCTGGCAGAAAGCTCCTGGAAGGGGAGGAGTATCGGCTAGAGACTGGCATTGGGATGCTCTCCTACCCCGAGGTGGTCCCCAAGCCTCCCAGCATCACCACCAGCATCAAGGTGAAGAGTGAGGAGAAGATCAAGGTGGTGGAAAAATCAGAGAAGGAGACAGTGATTGTGGAGGAGCAGACAGAGGAAATCCAGGTGACCGAGGAGGTCACAGAGGAGGAGGAGGCTGAGAAAGAGGCTGAAGAGGAAAAAGCTGAAGAGAAGGAGGAAGAGGGGGAGGAAGAAGAAGAAGAGGAGAAAGCTGAAGAAGAGGGAGAAGAAAAGGCCAAGTCTCCTGCAAAGGAAGAGGCCAAGTCCCCAGAGAAACCTGAGTCCCCCTCAAAGGAGGAGGCCAAGAGCCCAGCAGCAAAGTCTCCTGAAAAGCTCCCATCCCCCTCAAAGGAGGGGGCCAAGACCCCAGTTGTGAAATCCCCAGAAAAACCTGCAACCCCCTCAAAGGAGGAGGCCAAGAGCCCGGCTGTGAAGTCCCCAGAGAAACCCCCAACCCCCTCAAAGGAGGAAGCCAAGACTCCAGCTGTGAAATCCCCTGAAAAGCCACCAATGCCCCCTAAGGAGGAGGCCAAGACCCCGACAGTGAAATCCCCAGAGAAACCCACACCTCCCTCAAAGGATGAGGCCAAGACCCCGACAGTGAAATCCCCAGAGAAACCCACAGCTCCCTCAAAAGAGGAGGCCAAGACCCCGACTGTCAAGTCCCCAGAGAAACCCCCAGCCCCTTCTAAAGAGGAGGCCAAGCCCCCAGCTGTGAAATCCCCAGAGCCACCTGCAACTCCCTCAAAGGAAGAAGCCAAACCCCCAGCTGTGAAGTCCCCAGAGAAGCCCCCAAGCCCTTCTAAGGAGGAGGCCAAACCCCCAGCTGTGAAATCCCCAGAGAAGCCCCCGAGCCCCTCTAAGGAGGAGGCCAAACCCCCAGCTGTGAAGTCCCCAGAGAAGCCCCCAAGCCCCTCAAAGGAAGAAGCCAAACCCCCAGCTGTGAAGTCCCCAGAAAAAGCCAAATCTCCCATGAAGGAGGAGGCCAAGTCTCCACAGAAGGAGGTGGCCCCAGCCAAGGAGCCAAGCCCTGCTCCAAAGGCCCCGGCCAAGGAGGAGCAGCCCAAGGAGGTGAAGGCTCCCTCCAAGCCTGAGGAGGGTAAGAAGGAGGAAGCTCCCAAGAAGGACATCCCAGCCAAGGCAGAGGAGAAACCCAAGGAGAAGGCGGCTGCTGTGCCAGAGCCTCCAGCTCCACAGGCCAAAGAGAGCAAGCCAAGCCCCAAACCTGCCAAAGAGGGAAAAGCTGAGGAGGCTCCAGCAAAACCTCAGCAGGAGGTCAGCAAAGCAGCCACCAAGGAGGCTGAAAAGCCAAAGGCTGAGGAGCCTAAGAAGAAAGTAGAAGAACCCAAGAAGGAGAAGGTGGAGGAGCCCAAGAAGGTGGAGGAGCCCAAGAAAGAGAAGGCGGAAGAGCCCAAGAAGGAGAAGGCAGAGGAGCCTAAGAAGGTGGAGGAACCCAAGAAGGAGAAGGCGGAGGAACCCAAAGCTAAAGCAAAACCCAAAGATGAGCCCAAAGCCAGTAAGGAACCCCCCAAAGCCGAGGCTCCCTCCAGCAAGGAGGGCACAGCCCCAGAGCCGGGGAAGAAGTGATGGAGGAGTCCCAGGAGCCGCAGGCACCTCCGGGCACGGGAGCTGCTCCGCTCCTGCCATGGCTGGGCCCGGGGTGGGAGCCCAGGGACCCCCAGGACCCCCAGGCCAGGCTTTCCCTTAGCAATAGGCCCGTGAGAGCCCCTCGGGTGGGCGATTGCTTCCCTCGCAGAACGTGATATTCGCCGAGCGCCACATTTAAACACTTGAATTATAACCCTGGAGAAGAGGGGGGACCCCCAGGGGAACCCCACCACCCTTCTCCTCTAAGTGCATTTATTTAATGTATGTGCAATGGATGGATGAGTGCAATGCAGAGCTGTAGCTGCTTGGGGGGGCTGGCGGGGTCCTGCCCTGCCCTGGGGGGTGACAGTCCCTCTGGGCAGAGGTGGGAGAGGCTGGGAGCTGCTGGAATGCTCACAGACACACACAGTGCACCAGGAACCTCAGCCCACTGATCTTTGCTTTCTGTGCAATTACCAAATAAAAGTGCTTACAGAGACACCCTGGCTCTGCTGGCTTGTCCTGGGGAGAAGACGGGGAAGGAAGGTGGGAATGTGGGGCTGGGATCTGTCACCAAGGGCTGGGGTGGGTGACACAGGGCTTTCCAGAGGGGAAACACACCCCACAGCAGCCACAAGGACCCTGTGTCCTGAGCATGGAAACAGGGCCAGCCCTGCCATGCCTTCCAAAGGATTTCAGTGTGTTTTTTCCCTTCCTTCTTTTTTTAAAGCCTGGCTCCCAAGGGACTGGGAGAGCCTGGTTTAACCCAAGGGCTGCGGCACAGCCCAGCACTGCAGCACAGCACCGAGGGCAGGGCAGGGCTGGGGGAGCAGGAGAGGGGCTCTCAGCCCTGCTGGGGGAGAAATCACTCCCAGGGGAGACACAGAGAGGCTGGGATGAAGGAAGGACAGTGACCTTGGGAGGGGGGATGGAACCCCAGCTCTGCCAGTCAGGGCCCACCACAAAGAGCGCTGCAGGGGAGGGGGCACATCCCAACTCTCTGAGGCCAAGCAGGACAAGCCAAGCCAGGATGTCCCACCCCTCCTCCTGCCTATCCCAGGACCCTGCTCTGCTCCCCCCTCCAAGCCCAGGGAGCAGAGAAGCCCCCCAGGATGCAGGGATTGTGCTGAGTGGGATGGCAGCCAGCCAGCAAGGACAGGCTGGGGCTGCAGTGCGGGCTCTGGAAAGGGCTATTTTTAGCCACCTCAGTTTTTAGCCATCTCAGCTCCCCAGTCCCTGTGACGGGGAGAAAAGTCAGGAGGCAGGGAACATCCCTGGAAAGGCTGTCAGAGCCCAGGGCTGGGACACAAGGCTTGCTGCAGCCCTCACAGGTCCCTCATCTCAGCTCCTCTGCACAGACAAGGCACCCACACAATTTTTCTTTAACTCAGTTTAATCCCTTTGACTACAAAACCTTCAAACAAACCCCAAAATATTGTAAAAGGAGCAGAAACGTCAGGATGGGAACACTCCTGCCACAGAGTGAACGAGTCCCATCCCAGAATGAGGCCCAGGGCTGCTCAGCGATGGCTGAAGAACCCCTGGGGGTAGTTGAACTTGAAGGGTTTCAGGCGCAGGGGACCCCTGGAAGAGGACAAGAGGGAGAGGCTGTGACCACAGGGATCAGGAACATCCCATGGCACCCACAGCCAAGGCCCAGTTCTGGGGTTACTGTGGGGGTTGACCCCTCTAGGACAGGGTTCCAGGAACAGCAATGGCACCAGAGTCCCTGGCAGCACCCTCAGCCCCCCGGCAGCTCCCACCTGACCAGGCGCAGACACATCTTCTCCTGGGGGAATTCCTTGGGCCCCTCCACGCTGGGATCGTGGGGCTCTGTCTCCAGGTACACGTCCAGCACCATGCACAGGCGCTGCAGCTGGTTGGTGAGCAGCTGGTAGCCAGGTTTGGGCCCCCACAGCTCCTTGTAGTAGACATTGACCTCGCTCTCCATGGCCTGGAAAACAGGGATGAGGTTGGTACAGGCTTGGATCTCTACCCTGCATTCCCAGGAGTGTCGCAGACATCTTTTATGAAAAATCTTTTTTTTTAGGATTTTTCCTCTTAAGAAGCTGAGAGCTTCAGGAACAAAATGTAAACATTGATTATTTGCTGCTGTGGAATGCAACAGGTGGATCTTCAATTAGCTCATGTTAGATGTTTGTAATTAATAGCTAATCACAGCTTAGCTAGCTCAGACAGAGAGCTCGAGCTACAAACTTTTGCTATCATTCTTTGCTATTTTATTCTTAGCTAGCTTTCTAATGAAATAATTTCTTCTTTTAGTATAGTTTTAATGTAATATATATATCATAAAATAATAAATCAAGCCTTCTGAAACATGGAGTCAGATCCTCATCTCTTCCCTCAACCTGACACCCCTGTGAACATGGTCACACAGGAGTGTCCAGCCACCAGCTCACCCCAACATTCCCTTGTTATGGACATAGAACTGCTGGGGACACCCCAAAAATGCAGCCCCCACCCCACAGTACCCGAATGTTGTCGTCGTTGCTGCTGTTCCTCTCTCCCTTCCAGTTCAGGCACAGGCTGAAGACAGGAGGCAGCGTGGAATAACCAGGGTTCAGCACCACAGCTGCCTGGAGCTTGGCTGAGCAGGGAAAAGGTGTCACTCACAGGTTCTCCAGCCAGGGGGCTTACCCATGAAGCTGCCCTGGGATGAGGATTGGGAATTCCCAAGGAAAGAAAAGGTGCCTACCTGTTCCCCTCTCTATCAGGGCCATGTAGTAGAGGTGAGTGTCTTCAGCCAAGCCAGCCTCTATCACATCCTTAGTGTAGGGCAGCTCCTGAGAGGAGAAGGAGGAATGATGGCTGCAGTGCCATGTGGGAGCTGGAAGGGAGCTGGAAGGGGGGGGGATTCAGCTTCGTGCTCAGCACTTACAGCATAATCCTCATAGGGAATGGCAGTCCACTTCACCAGGCGTGAGACGATTTTGGTGGGGAAGAGCTGCTGGCACTCACTGGACACCGGCACAACACCGTGCTCTGAAAGCAAGGACAGGGCTGGGGACACTGCTCTGCCACTGTCCTGCAGTGGGGACACTCCCAAAGTGGGACCTGGGCATGATGTCATCCTTCAGCAGCTCCATCAGGTGCCCAGCAGAGCCCAGGCTGTGATTCCATGGGATCCCTGGGCTGTGATCCCACTGGATCCCTGGCTTGTGATCCCATGGGATCCCTGGGCTGTGATTCCACGGGATCCCTGGGCTGCTTCACAGGCACACAACATGCATGCTGTGCAGTTCACCTCCCACCATGTCTCAAATCACCTCCCAGCACTGGGATGGCCATTCCCAAAGAGGTGCTGGGCACTGGAAAGGGCCTTCCTCTGCTACCCAAAATAGGGCAGTTCCTTCATTCCTACAACTCCCAAGGGCTGAGGGAACAACTGAGAATGCTGAGGGTGGCACTCCCACCCATCAAATGTGACATCAGCTAGCTGATGCCTCCTCTCCTGTGATTGCTGATGTCCCACTCTCCCTCCCAGTTCAGGCACTGGCTGAAGATAAGTCAGCAGCTTGGAATAACTGGGATTCAGGATCATGGCCACCTCGAGCTTGGCTGAGCAGGGCAGAGATGCTTTCCTGCATGAGGACCCTGTCATTGCATCCCTGTCTCCAGGGAAGGGTGGGGAGCCTGGCAGGACACTGCCACTGCACCCCTGTCCCCATGGAAAGGGCAGGGAGCCTGGCAGGACACTGCCACTGCACCCAGGCCCCCAGAAAGGGCAGGACCCTGCCACTGCACCCCTGTCCCCAGGGAAGGGTGGGGAGCCTGGCAGGACCCTGCCACTGCACCCAGGCCCCCAGAAAGGGCAGGACCTTGCCACTGCACCCCTGTCCCCAGGGAAGGGTGGGGAGCCCAGCACTCACCAAGGGATGCAAACTGCTTGTGCAGGGCCAGGCGGGACTGCAGACGGCTCCGGAGCAGCTTCACTGTCAGCTCCATGTGGCTGGCACTCAGGGAATTGTCAGCAGCCACCGTGTGCTGTGGGCAGGAGGGATGTCAGGCCAGGAGCCACACCCCCACAGGGACAGGCACCCATCATTCAGTCACTAAAAGGGCTTGTGTCACATATGTGACAGGAAATACATCAGTGTGGTCCCACACACAGATCCAGCCCAGCTCAGCCTGCCCCAGCCATGGTTTGGGGGCAGCTGATGCCAGCAGGGGGACAGGACAGGACCCCAAAGCTCAGCCCAATGTTGTGGGGGAGAGGGGAGGGGTTTGTGCCATGCCTGAGGCTGATCCTTGGGGAAATGCAGGCCACCCAACTTCTGCACCCACACATAGGGGTGTCCCAGCTCTGTCACGTAGTCACTCAGGGTCAGGATGCTGTGGGGACAATGAGGAAGGGTCACACCAAGCAGGGAGGATTTGCTGTGCTGAAGCAAGGAACTAATGGCAATGGCATGGGTGACACTCACCCCACTTTATCAAACTGGAACTGGTTGGCCGGGTTGGGCGTTTTCCTGCCGTGGTCCCCTGGATAGAGGCAGTTGAGGAGGGAGTCTGGGGAGAGCAGGTCCCTGGCAGAAAGAGAGGAGAGGTCAATCAGCAGCAGTCTGGGCTCTTCATCCCTCCATGAACAGGCTCCAAGCCCAGAGAAGGGGATTATGAGTTTCATGAGTTCAAGAGCAGAATGACTTTGCCCAAATTCCACTCCAAAGGGAGAGCTGTCTCCTCCCTGCCTGGAGCAGGATGGAAACCACAGGGCACCAGCTCCTGCTCTTCCAGGAAGCTGCTCCCTCTAGTGCCATGAAATTCCTCATGTCTGACTGTACTCACAGGACTGACCAGCCACAATGGGCTGTAGGATTTGGGGTCTGGCTCAAGGCACAGCCTCCCTGCTTTGGGGTAACACAGCCAAGGGAAGCAGGAGGGAGGGAACACCCTGCACAGGATCTCCAGCTGCTGTCACAGAGGGTTTGGGGTGTCTGCAGCAAGAAGAGAACCCCAATAGGATGAGGAGGCTGCATATGGGACAGGCTGGGAGGCAGCACGTGCTCCCAGGCAAGCCCAGACCAGTTTCTCCCACCTCCCTCCTCCTCAGGCACCTCCTGTCCCAGGGAGAGCCACCAAAGAGCTGGCAGCTGCTGGGAGCTCCCTGGGCAGGCTCCCAAAGCTGCCACTTCAGCTTTTCCTCACACCAATCAGGCTCCTGCAGGCTCTGGGGAGCACAGGCAGAGGCAGCTGCATCTCTGGAGCTCAGGACAAGGTGACCTCAGGAACAGTCAGGTGAGGGAGCTGCCAGGCTCTGCCTGTGGGAGGGAGGCTGAATGTGTCAGCAGGAGAGACTTTCCCTCAGTTCCTGACAGCTCTGGCACTGCTGAGAGGTTCCCAAACTCCCTGAGTCTGGCTTGTCAAGGCAGAGGAGAGAGGGAGGAAGGTGCTTGGGCTGTGCAGGGCTCCCAAACCCCACAGGGCAGAGGGGTCCCTGCCTGATGAGCTCTGGGCTGTGTAAGGTTCCTGGATCCCATGGAGTCACTTCCCAATGACCTCCAGGCTCTGCAGGGCTCCAAAACCCCATGGAGTCACTGCACAATGATCTCCAGGCTCTGCAGGGCTCCAAAATCCCATGGAGTCACTGCTTGGTGATCTCCAGGCTCTGCAGGGCTCCCAAAGCCCATGGAGTCACTGCTTGGTGATCTCCAGGCTCTGCAGGGCTCCAAAACCCCATGGAGTCACTGCCCAATGACCTCCAGGCTCTGCAGGGCTCCCAAAGCCCACGAAGTCACTGCTTGGTGATCTCCAGGCTCTGCAGGGCTCCCAAAGCCCATGAAGTCACTGCTTGGTGATCTCCAGGCTCTGCAGGGCTCCCAAAGCCCATGAAGTCACTGCTTGGTGATCTCCAGGCTTGCTGCCCACAGGGCTCTCCTTACCCAGCACTGATGGCCGTGGTCATCTCCATGGCAGTGGTCACCTTGGCTTTCACTGTCATGACGTTGAGGTTCATCAGGTAGTGGAAGGTCAGGTGAAGCACGTTCTCATCTGCCCACACAGAAGGGGGGACATTGGTGCCTGTTCCAGCTCAGAGAAACCCCCCCACACTTCCAGCTCCTCCCAAGGCACCCAGAATGCTGCTGGGGACAGTCCCTGAGCTGCTGTCACACCCCAGAGCCCCTCACCTTTGCACTTCAGGTCCAGGGTGACAGACAAGGGGTGTCTCTTCAGCATCTCCTTGCGTTTGTCATCCAGCTGCACGCCCAGGGTGGGCCTGCGCCGCTTCTGGGGGGGCAAAACAGCTGTCAGAGCCTTCTCCTGCTCCTCACCAACCCATGGACCTTCCCAGCACACAGCTCTTTCCCTCCAGTCCAGTTCCACAATGCCCCAGCACCATGGTCACAGCTGTCCTGGGGAGGGAGAAGAGCAGGAAACCCTCACTCAGCTCCAGTTCCTGTCACTCCTCCAGCTCCAGGGAATGTCTCCACTCCTGGGAGACAAAGCCAAGGACCTGCTGGCCCAAAAGCTTTCCCACTGCAAGAGGCAGAACCTGGAATTACTGAATCCTTTAGGTTGGAAAAGCCCTCTGAGAGCACCAAGTCCAACCATCCCTGCAGTACTGTCAAGGCCACCACTGCCCCATGTCCCCCTGTGCCACAACTACATGGCTGTTCCATCCCTCCAGGGATGGGGACTCCCCCACCGCCCTGGGCAGCTATGCCAGGCTGGACAGCCCTTTCTCTGAAGGAATATTCCCAATATCCTCCTCTGGCACACTTTCCTTTCCTTTCATCCTGTCCCTGTTCCCTGGGAGCACAGCCTGACCCCCCCCAGCTGTCCCCTCCTGACAGGAGCTGTGCAGAGCCACAAGGGCCCCCCTGAGCCTCTTTTTCTCCAGGCTGAGCCCCTTCCCAGCTCCCTCAGCCTCTCCTGGGGCTCCAGCCCCTTTCCAGCTCCATTCCCTTCTCGGGACATGAGACCCTTCCCTTTACCCTTCCCCACAGAACAGCTCCTTACACCTGGCTCTGCTGCTGCTGGTGGGAGTGGAGGCCCAGAGCCCCTTCAGGCTTTGCTGCTGGGAGCAACCAGCATCTCCAGCCTCCCCTCAGCATCCAGCAGGAATTATCTGAGAAGAAACACTTCCTCCAAGGAGTGCTGAACAAGCCCTGGTGCAGAGAATGCTTTTGGCACGGGATGGACACAGATCCCTCCCTGTTGGACACAGCTCCCTGCCCTCAGGCTATTTATACAAAGTGGAGCAGCTCCAGCCGGAGCTGCAGGGATGGGACACGAGAGGAGCAGCTCTGTACCCTGCCTGCTCCTGCATTTGGGACACCAGCTGGAAATGGCAGCTCCCTCCTCCCAGGAAAGGTCAGCATTTGCCATTACTGCAGTTCCACACACACTCACAGTGTGCAGGGGCAGTTGCCAGCCCCAGCCAGGCCCAGCTCTCCCCAGAGGGGGACAGTGCTGTCCCTTACCGTGGTTTGCTCCTCCTCTGCGTCGGAATCGCTCTCATCATCTGTGCAGAGAGAGAGGGGTGTCAGCAGGGACCACCCAGGGCCCAGCTCTCCCACCACCAGCAGGACCACCAGGGCTTTTCCCAAGCCCTGACACCCCTTTCCCAACAGAAGCAGGGTCCCAGGAGCTGCAGGCACAGAGGAACAAATCCCCAGGGCAACACCATAACTCACCCTGTGAGTCCTCAGGTGGCTTATAAAGGGCCTTGGCTTCCTCCACACTCCCTTCAATGGCCACCACCAGCTTCTTATCTGCAGAGGAGACAGGAAAACTGAGTTAGGAATGCCACTCCTGCTGCAAAGGCAGTGAGAAGAGCAGCCCTGCCCCTAAAGCTCCTGGTTCCTGGTGAAGGAAGCTCCAGCAAAAGGCCAGTGGGAGGAGATGTTGTCTGGAAGGTTCTGGGAGGCCACCACTGGGCTGGATCTCCTGGACAGGATGGGGTCAGAAGATGGAAAACGATGGGTTTTGAGGGATTCTCCCTGGAAACCATAAGGGCCAAATCTTTATTAAGAGCCAGGAGAGGTTGGGATCTGGCTGGGACAAGCAGGGACCTGGTGTGGCCAAGCACCACCATGTCCTTCCATGCTCCTCTGGCACTGAGAGAAACAGGTCAAACCACAGCCCTCACCACACAGGAGGTGTGCACAGCCCAGTGGGATTCCTGACCTCTTCCAGGAAATCCCTCCCAGCTCAGGGAGGCTCCAGAAATCCCCCCAAAATAAAGGGATGAAGGTTTCCAGGTGAGCTGTGGGAATGGCCTCAACAAGGCCTGGGGTCCCCAGGTGGCACAAGGCAGGGGGTGACAGCTCTGGGGAAGCTGTGACAGCACTGAGCCAGCTCACAGGCTGCCCACAGGCTGCAAGGACATCCCTGCTGACCTTGGGAATGGGGGAAGGGGTGGGAAGGGAGCTTCCCAAGCACTTCTTCCAGCGAGGCAGCTGAGCAAACAAGGTTTCAAATGCTGCTGCCTCACTGCACCGTGGGGCCACCCCGCTCTCTGCGCTCAGCAGAATCTGAGAGCAGAGCAGACCGTGGGGAAACACCCCCAAAAAGTGGTGATTGCTGCAGCCAGGAGTGAAATCTGGCCCGTGGGGGGCGCTGGCCCCTCGCTGCTCACCACAGGCCTGTCCATAGGCGCTGGCTTGGACGAAGAGGACGTAGAGAGGCGGCGGGAGGTGCCGGGCAGTCTCGTACTGCTTGTGAGCCTGGTCGAAGGGCATGAACAGGTACTCCTGCACAGGAAGGGAGGCCTGGGAATGACAGGGAGAGACTTCATCACTGGGAAGGGAACAGCTCATCCTCCTCGCCCTGAGAGAGCAGGAGATGAAGCTGGCACAGCAGCAGTGGTGCAGGGTTAAACACGGAGAGCCCCAGGAAAGGGCTGGCAGCTGCCTCTGCTAGGAAAGTTTTGGATCTGGAAATAACCCAGTTCCTCCTCCTGTTCTTCCCTCCCAAGGCACTCACAGGGGACTGGAACTGCGTGGGGCTCTCCAGGGAAAGGCCCATTTAGCAGCTCCTGCAGCTGCAGTTCTGCAGGAATTGCTGCATAAATAAAAAAGGAGACTCTGGAGGGCTCTCGGATCTGCCCCTTGCCCACCCTGAGTGGGAATGAAACATCTCCAAACCCAAACCAGCCCAGGAGCTGCCCCTCGGAGTGTGACCTCCAGCAGGGCTCAGGTACCTGCATGATGCTGTTGAGTCGAGGCTGGAGGCTGCTCAGATATTCCTTCTTCACCTCAATCTCCTTCAGAATCTTCTCCTTGCTGGTCAGGCACTCCTTGTATTTCTCTGCCAGCCTAGGGGTGGGAATTCTGTCACTGCCACCCACCACAGCTCTAAATCTGCTGGGGTCCACCTGGATGATGAGCCCCAGCATTCCTGCCCTGCCCTAAGGAACCAGGAGAGCTCAGACATGGGGCAAACACAGAGCTCCTAACACCAAGGGCAAGTGGAGGCAGGAAGGAACTGATTAGAGATGGAAAACAAACAAGGAAAAGAGGGAGCTCAGCCTCATGCTGTGCTCCAAAAGGGGCAGCAACTGGCTCTTCCCTCAGGAGATCTGCTCCCACACCAGGCTCTGCTGCCAGCAGCCACAACCCCTCTGAGCTCCCTAAGAGGCTTTGTCCCTTCATATCCCCAGAGCCACTTCATGTCACATAGCCAAGGTTCAACAGAGAAAACCCAGGCAAATGCAAGCACCATGATGCTCTGAGCCCTGGATACCTCGTGTTCAGGGAGAATACACCAAATCCCCTCACTGCTGCTGCCTGTGAGCCCTTTCCCAGCAGGAGCAGGGAACTGGGTATGGAAGTGGCCTGCCCAGGACAAGGGTTCTCCAAGGGGGAACAGATCTGACCTTGCAGAACTTGGATTCTGTTTCCAAGCAAAACTGTATTTGTGGGGGTCAATGCACATCTCAAGAGGCTCCTGCACAAGCTCCAGTGTTCACACACCTTCCCAAAATAGAGCTATGAAACCCCTGCACTCTACTCCAGAGGCACCTCACACAAGGTGGAGAAGAATCCAAAGCCAATCCAATGGGGTTGCACAGCTAAAAACACCAACATAAATGATGGATGGATGTCAACAACCCCAACTACATCAGAAAATGCCCAGAGCACCACTGGCATCTGCTTGTGAGCAGCTAAACAGGCCATGCTCCACCTCAGCAGTGGTGGGAGATGGACAGGGGCATTCCTTAGACACCACAGAGTGAGGACTGGGAATTCCAAGGCTTCCCAGCAATTTAATGTGCAGCTGAGGGTCTCCATGATGTTTGCAATGATCAGAGATCTGCAGCTGAACACCCCTCTGCGAGCCAGCTGGAGGATCCTGGCTCTGCCTTCCACCAGGCAAAAGCAGCCAGGTTTTAGGGAAAGGATCTGGGAAAAGGGAAGCATGAAGGGTTGGAGGCACCCAGCACCTCATCTGCTCTGCTGAGCTGCCCTCAGGCTGCACCCACCAGCATGTTCCAACTGATCTTTCCAGAAGGTGTTCCTGGACACTGCCTGACTGTTTTCCAAACACAGGAATGCTGTGTCATGTTTCCTTTTCCCAGGGGGCAAGAGTCAGGGAGCAGCTGAGCCCTGGGACAGCGGTGACGCCAGCAGCAGGACACGGGGCTGTCCCAGCCTGGTGTGGTTGGCAGCTCCACACCATGGCATGGAATGGCAGCAGCTCCAGCCAGGATGGGCTCCCTTTGCTCCTTGGATCATCAGGTAGTGCCAGAGGACTCCCTGACCTATGGAGCAAGGATCCCAGCAAGCACAGAAGGAATCTCCCAGCCACACAAGAAGGTGTGAAAAACTTCATCCCTACATCTGCTCTCCTAGCAGCTCTGGGTGTCTGCCCAGATCCCTGGAGCTGGGACATGGAGAGGGGACCCCCTGAACTCCAGGTGTGTGCCCAGATCCCTGGAGCACGGAATGGGAACACCACCAACCCACCTCTTGCGCTGCTCCAGCTCCCAGTCCAGGCGGGCCAGGGTCTGCTGGTGGGGCTCGGTCAGGGTGATGGCAGGGCGGCTGATTTCAGGGGGGGCCTCTTTGTAGAACTCCTCCAGGCTCACCAGCTCGATCTCCTCGTGTTTGGATCTGCCAGGACACATGGATCAGACCAGGGAAAAGTGGGAGGTGCTCAATGTGTCCCACAGGAGAGTGTCCCACTGGTGCTTCCTGCCCTGCTGCTGAGCCACCATTGTCTGTGCCTAAAGGGGCTCCAGGAGAGCTGGGGAGGGACTGGGGACAAGGGATGGAGGGACAGGACACAGGGAATGGCTCCCACTGCCAGAGGGCAGGGATGGATGGGATATTGGGAATTAGGAATTGTTCCCTGGCAGGGTGGGCAGGCCCTGGCCCTGGATCCCTGGCACAGGTGCCCAAGGCCAGGCTGGACACTGGGGCTGGGAGCAGCCTGGGACAGTGGGAGGTGTCCCTGCCATGGCAGGGGTGGCACTGGATGAGCTTTAATGTCCCTTCCAACCCAAACCATTCCATGATAACAAACACCTGGAGCACCTACTCTGCTCCCACAGTGAACATGGGAAGAACTCCCAAACTCAGGAATCCCCCACCCATCCCAGACACACCAATGCTCCCTCTGCTCCCTGGCCATGCTCACTTGAATTCCAGGCACTTGGTGATCTCTTTCTGCAGGTGCATCACCTCATAGAGCAGGTTCTGGAGCTGCAGGTGATAGGCATCAACCTTCTGCTTTGCCTGAAACACAGACACAGCCAGAGCAGGGATGGAGCAGGAAAAACAATCACCAAGAGAAAGTCACCAAGACCCTGTCACTACAGCAGCTTGGGACAGCAGGTTTTAGGGTATGCAACAGTTTTTGGGGAGAAGAATGACATTTTTAAAGGCTGGAGGAGCAAAGGATTGTGACAGACTGATCCAGCTCCTTCCTGCACATTTCAAAGCCAAGGCACAGGACAGGGCTCATTTGCTGGGGCACAGAGTCCCCTCTCTGAGAACTCTGGGTATGGAGCTTCCAGCCAACCATCCACTCATTGATACACTTGCACAAGACCAGACCCTTGAAACAGAGTTTCTGACCTCCTGCTACACTGAGACAAAGGCAGATACTGCTCCTTCATTATTGATCTAATTAGAGTTGCCCTGCACCCAGCAGGAGTTTATCAGGATCAGAACCTGTATGAGGTTGAAAGACTTAGCTGTGGGTGTGTGTTCTACCCCCATCTGTCAGAGCTGGGGCAGTTCTCTGCTGTCCATGGGGCAGTTTTTCCTTTATCTCTCCCACAGCCAATCCTCCCTGCAGGAGATCTCTGCTGTCCATGGCCACTGAGTGTCCCTGCAGGGCTGATCCAATTCCAGCATCCCATGGGGAGATGCTGCATTGCCCAGGGCAGGAGCCAAGCATTCCTACCTGGATCCAATGGGAGCCTGGCACAGCCCAGCAGCCTTTGCCCAGTGCATTGCCAGAGGAGCAGCTTCTGCTGCCCTGCATGGCCAGAGGGAGCCCAGGCCCATCTGCAGCAGCCCTGGAGCTGCAGAGGAAAACTCCCCCCTTGTGCAGGATCCCTGCTCCAGCAGAGCCACAGCTGGCACTGCAGGAGGGCTGAGCCCCCATGGGATGGGGCTGTGCCACCCCCCTGACACACAGGGGACAGGGCATGGTCTGACCCTGTCACTGTTGGCTTTTTGTTTGTACTATTGCATTTGTATTTTTAATTTTCCTAGTAAAGAACTGTTATTCTTACTCCCATATCTTTGCCTGAGAACCTCTTAAATTCAAAATTATAATAATTCAGAGGGAGGGGGTTTACATTTTCCATTTCAAGGGAGGCTCCTGCCTTCCTTGGCAGACACCTGGCTGTTCAAACTGAGACAGAGCCTCCCAACAAACCCTCAACTCAAACCCCACGACCTGGCTGAGGTGTAACTCCTCACACCACGCACTCAGACCAGGCAGGACCTGCCCCATCTCTGACCCCCCTAAATCCCAAGCTGCATTCCTCCCTCCCAGCCCCTCCTGGCACCTCGTGGGTCTGGTCTCTGCCCTTCTTCAGCCGGATGTGGGCCAGGCGGTTCAGCTTCTTCAGGGTCATGAAGTGCACGCAGCTCTGCACGCGCCGCTCGTCGATCTCCGAGGCCTGAGGGGCAGGAGAGAGGGGGTGGAAGCAGGAGGGATGGCTGGCACCACCTCTGCAGGGAGCTCCTGCCACAAAAGGGGCTCCACGCTTTGCTATGGAGCCACATTTATGTCCCTGAGGCTTCTGAGGGAGCCTCCTGCTGCCAGAGCAGAGGGCTCTGCTGGGAGTAACTGAGAGGGGGTCCAGGCTCCTCAAAGAATCACTGCAGCCATTGTCCTCAGGGGCAGGAACAGAGGTGGCTCAGCCTGAGGCACCTGATGTGTCCCAGCAGCCTGGGACAAGGGAGGCTATTCTATTTCCAGAGCTCAATTCCTGCCCCTGGAGCCCAAGACAAGGGAAACTGTTCCATTTCCAGGGACTCAATTCCTGCCCCAGCAGCCTAGGAAAGGGAGGTTATTCAATTTTCAGAGCTACATCCCTGCCCCTGGAGCCCAATACAAGGGAAACTGCTCCATTTCCGGGGGCTCAATTCCTGCCCCAGCAGCCTGGCAAAGGGTTCTGGCAAAGGGAGGTTGTTCCATTTCCAGAGCTAAATCTTTGCCTCAGGAGCCCAAGACAAGGGAAGTTGTTCCATTTCCAGAGCTCAATTCCTGCCCCAGCAGCCTGGGAAAGGGAGGCTGCTCCATTTCCCTGTGATGTCCAAGGCATCACAGCTCCTGCTGCTTTTCCCCTGGGATTAATGGGGAAACACCAAAGACAGACATGTTACACCACACGTGGAGGCCTCTCCTCACATTTTCCTTGATGCCCCGGCTCTTCAGCTCCTGGATCTCTGCCATGAGCCTCTGGAGCTCCTGGCAGGTCTCTCTGTAAAGCTCGTAGTCCTTGATGGGGTCCCGCAGATCCACCTCGCTCTCCTCGCTGTAGTACCTGGCATCCTGCCAAGGCAAGAACACCTCCTGTGGCTCATCCCTCCCTCTGGAAAGGGCTCTGGGGGATGAGCTGCCACTTGTGCCCATGAATCCCATGGCTTTACACAGGGAGAGGACTCAGTTCCAACAATCCCAAACCCACCAGTCACTAAAACACCTGGCAAGGTCAAGCTGTCTTTAACTGTTATAAATTTGAACTGACACCATCGGGGTGTCTGTGCAGGGCCAGGAGTTGGACTGGAGGATCCTTGTGGATCCCTTCCAACTCAGGATATTCCATGATCTCCATGACCACAGAGAACAATCCAGAAAGGTGATTCCTCCTCCTCTTCCACCCCGCTCCCACTCTGGCTGATCCTACACTATCCTGCTGCTCACGGGAGGGTTTGAAGGCACCATGCAAATCCCTGAGGGATCTTCCAGCTTTGTGCTCACTCTCCAGAGGAGTGTTTGTGTCTCCTGAAAGAGATGGAAGCAGGTTTAGGAATTCACAGTGGGAGTTTAGGAGGCATTGGAAGCTGGGGGAACTGGATCTCACAATTCATGGAATTCCAGAATGGTTTGGGTGGGAAGGGAGGACTTTAAAGCCCATCCAGTCCCATAGGCAGGGACACCTTCCACTATCCCAATTTTCTCCAAGGCTCATCCAACCTGGCCTGGGATGCTGCCAGGATGGGGCAGCCACAGCTTCTCTGGGATTGTTTTCCAGTAGGGAAAGCCAGGCCAGCACAGAGGGGTGTGGGCGGGGCCCTGGGCACGTCTGTACCTGGTCCGTGTCGCCCTTGCCCCGCTTGCCCTCGGCTGGGACCCCGTCTGTGCGGATCACCTTGGGCTTCCTCTTCTTGCTGGACTCGGAGGACATGGTGCTGCCGGCAGGGCTGGGGAGGGAGCACGGGCCGAGTCCGTGGGGGCCAAACCTGCCCGGACCGGGGCTCTCCCGGGGTCCCCCCGCCAGCCCCGCCTGGGCTCTGCAGTGCACCCTGTGCCTCCCTCCATCGTGCACCTCCCATCCCTTCCCAGCCCCCTCCAGCACGGCGGGCCCGGGGTCTGCTCCACCACAGCCCCCCAGCCCCCTCAGTGCCCCTGAGCTCCCTTGGGACCCCGGGCCCGAGCGCTCAGCCCCTCCCTGAGCCCCCAGACTGCGGCTTCTGCCTCACCAGAGCCCCCAGAGCCTTCACAGACCCGGGACCCTTCGCTCCTCCAGAGCATCCCAGAGCCCCGCACATCCATCACAGGGCGAACTGTCCTGCGAGCACCCCCAGACCCGGGACACTCCACCTCTCCAGAGCCCAGCACACCGAGCCCAGAGCCCGTCACTCCCTCAGAGCCTCCTCAGACCCTCACGCCGGGGTCTCTCCGCCCTCCTGAGCTCCCAGAGCCTCGCACACCGAGCCCAGAGCCCGTCACTCCCTCAGAGCCGCCCCTGACGCTGACACCGGGGACTTTCCGCCCATCCAGAGCCCCCAGAGCCTCGCACACCGGGCCCGAGCCCTCAAAACTCCCCCAGCACAGGGCCTTCGCCCCTCCAGACCAGGACCCTCCAGTTCCACCGAGCCCGTGCCACAGCGGGACACGGACCACCCGCCCCTCCTGAGCCCCAGGGCCGGGGCCGCTCCCCCATCCCCTGCCGGGGTCCCGGCTCACCCCGGCACTCACCGCGGCCTCGCCTCCGCGCCTCCGGAAGTGACGTCACGGAGCGCGGAGCACAGAGTGCGGCGCGGCGGCCGCTGCTCCAGGCGCCCCCTAGCGGCCACGGCACCCTGGAGGACCCGCAGGGCGCTCCGGGGGCGTGGCTTCGTGTGGTAAAATGGGCGTGGTTTAACGAAGGGGCGCGGCCACATGTGAGACCTCCGCACTGGGGGCACCGGTGGGACTGGGAGGGTTCCTGGTGCAGAATGGCACCCACAGGAATAGGGGGAGCTTGGAGAGGGGGCCCAGAAGCACTGATGGGTGTCCATGGGCTGGGGATGTGGTCCCTGATGGCACTGGGGGTACCCATTGGTTGGGGGACATGGAATGGGGTCCCTGATGGCTCTGGGGGTACCCACAGACCTGGGATGGGGTCCCCAGTGGCACTGGGGATACCCATTGGATGGGGGACATGGAATGGGGTCCCTGATGGCACTGGGGGTACCCATGGGCCTGGGATGGGATCCCCAGTGGGGTCGGGGGCACACAGGGGATTGGGAGGGGCACAGGATGGAGTCATTGGTGGTGGTGGGAGGATCCATGGGCTTGGGGGAGGCTGGAGATGGGGTCCCCAATGGCACTGGGGGGATCCTTGGGCTCAGAATGGTATGAGAAGAGGTCCCCAGTGGCACTGGGAGCATCCATAGGCTTGGAGGGTCATGGGATGGTGTCCACTTTAGCACTGGGGGGTTTCAGGGGCTTGGGATGAGGCCCCCAATGGCCCTGGGGATTATCCATGGGCTGGGCTGGGCCTTGTCTTGGGGTGCCCAGTGGTGCTGGGGGATCCAGGAGCTTGGGGGGGGGGCACTGCATGGGGTCTCTGTTGGTGCTGGATGTATCCATGAGCTTGAGGGGAGCATGGGATGGGGTCCCTGATGGCACCTGGGGGTATCCATGGGCTTGGCAAGGGATCCCCTGTGGCACTGGGGTTTTGGGGGGTCCCTCAGTGTATCCCAGCACCCAAGGTGGAGGTCCTTTGGTGCAGGAATCACCCACGACGTGGGGCAGGACAGCCCCTGGGTGACACCAGCCTGGAGGGGGGGTCACACCAAGCACCCCCAGTCCTGCTCTCCCCACCCCAAGAGAGGCTTTAGCATATTAAATATTTAATTGGCAGCAAAGGCACCCGCTGGGCTCATCAGGAGCAATTAAGCCCCCCCCCCCACCTCTACAGCCCCCCCAGCAGCACCATCCTGGGGACCCCCACAGGATGGGGGGGCTCCCACCTCCCCCCCCCTGCTCTCAACCCCCCAAAACGGGCTGGGGGAGAGAGCTGGGAGCCGGGAGGAGCAGAACCCCCCCATCCTTCCCCAGCAGGGCCAGGGCAGGGCCAGGGAGCCCCTGGGGGTGCAGGGAGACCCCCCTGGCCCGGCCTCCAATCACTGCAGGGGGGAGATCTTCAGGGGAATCATTATCCGGGATTCCATGGTCCGGATCAGCGGCACTGGGGGAGCAAAGGACACAGAGGTGAGGCCAGGGGGTCCCCAGCACCCCCAGGGGCTCCCCAAAGCGGGTGGGGGTCCCACTCACCGGTGTAATAAACGTTCTCATCCCAGCCCCTCTTCCTCCAGGCCGCATTCCTGGTCTCCTCCCGGGACTGCAGATCCCTGTAGGCTGTGGGGAGAGCAGGGGGGGCACCCTGAGCCCCCCAGCACAGCCCCCAGGCCGGGGGTCCCTCAGGGTGACCCCCCCTTACCCCAGAGGTGGTGCACCACGTAGAGCTCCCCGATCTGGGAGAAGAACCCCCCGACTGCCTCCTGGTTCTCCTGGCGGTACTTGATGGCCCGAGCCCTGCACGGAGCAGGGGACACGTGGGGGGCTGCCCCAGGGGTCCCCCCTTCTCCAGAGGGAACTTCTCCCACCTTGGGTCCCTCCATGCTGGGAAATCAGTGCCTTACCAGTTGTTGCCCCACTCGATCATGGTGCCTGGCTGGAAACGGGGGAGGAAAACCAGTCAGAACCTCCCTGCTCACCCAGCCTGGGAGACCCCAGTGGCACTGGGGGTACCCATTGGTTGGGGGGCTTGGGATGGGGTCCCTGATGGCACTGGGGGTACCCATGGGCTTGGGATGGGATCCCCAGTGGGGTGAGGGGCACACAGGGGATTGGGAGGGGCACAGGATGGAGTCATTGGTGGTAGTGGGAGGATCCATGGGCTTGGGGGAGGCTGGGGATGGGGTCCCCAATGGCACTGGGGGGATCCTTGGGCTCAGAATGGCATGAGAAGAGGTCCCCAGTGGCACTGGGAGCATCCATAGGCTTGGAGGGTCATGGGATGGTGCCCACTTTAGCACTGGGGGGTTTCAGGGGCTTGGGATGAGGCCCCCAATGGCCCTGGGGGTTATCCATGGGCTGGGCTGGGCCTTGCCTTGGGGTGCCCAGTGGTGCTGGGGGATCCAGGAGCTTGGGGGGGGGCACTGGATGGGGTCTCTGTTGGTGCTGGATGTATCCATGAGCTTGAGGGGAGCATGGGATGGGGTCTCTTTGGGGGGCTGCCCCCCAAAACTGGAGTACACCAGCCTGAAGACCCCTCCTGAGGCACAGGCTGATCCCCACCTTCAGCTTGTAGGTCCTGAGCTCATAGATGTTTGGTCCCTGGCGGGGCTGGGGCTCATTCCAGAAGCTGAACTCCAGGAGCAGCTGGTTCCTGCGGGACAGCAGCATCCGGCTCCTCTCCTTGCGGAACTCCAGGTACTCCTGGGGACAGCCCCAGCCGGGGGTTTGGGGTGACAGGGGTGACAGGGACCAGGGCTGTGGGGCACAGGGGGGGTCCCCACCCCGGCATTACCTTGTTCTGCCTGAGCTTGTTCATGCAGTCCATGAGCGCTGGGTACCCGCCCGAGAAGCGCCACAGGTGCACTGCAAAGAGGGGAGGGGGTGGGCAAGGGGGTTCTGGTCCCACTGAGTCCCTCTGAGTCCCACTGAGTCCCTCTGAGTGCCACTGAGTCCCTCTGAGTGCCATTGAGGGAACCCCAGCCAGCCCCAACATGGTGAACAGTGAGGGGGGGGCACTCTCCTGTGCCCTGGGCTGATCCCTGGGGGTACAGAAGGACAGAAGGACAGCCAGGCTGATCCCTGGGGTACAGAAGGACAGCCAGGCTGATCCCTGGGGTACAGAAGGACAGAAGGACAGCCAGGCTGATCGCCTGCAGCAGAGGAGATGCTGGAACAACGGTGGAAGATGAAGGGGTGGACTCTCAGCATTGGTTAATCCAAGGTTTATTTCAGGAGCTCCAGGGAGCCCCACAAACCTCAGGGGGTTCCTGCTGAAAGCCCCGGGAGAGGTGCCAAGGTTGCATTTAAAGGGAGGTGGAAACCTAAAGTAGAGAACATTTACTGACCAATGAGTGACCCTGAGGGATGGGTACTGAGAATGGACATTTAGGACAGGATCTGGGGTAACACTTGTGGGGCTGACCCCTGGCCTCTGGCTGATCACTCGATGTCCTGGACCGAAAGTTCTGGATGGAGGGGATGGGATGGTGAGTGACTGACAGAGAGCCAGGGTGGGGATTTGGGGGTGATCTCAGCAAAGGAAAGGGATTGCACAGGTACAGGGAGGGGGGTACAATCTGGGGTAAAGCATTTGGGAAAAATATGGGGATATAAAAACAAAACTGTTACAAAGTATTACAAAGTATAAAAACACACTACAACAGAAGGGGAGCAGCGCCCCAAAATCCCACCAAGATCTGTGCCTGTGGCAGCAGGAGCTGCCTGGCCTCACCTGCCTGGTCTTGCTCGCCGTACCACGTGTTCCAGTTGCCCACCAGGTCACAGGGGTAGTCGGGGTCCGAATGGAGCTTGGGCAGCACCTCCTCTCTGTGGGGGCACAGAGGGGCACAGTGGGGTGGGGGGCAGCAGCGCAAACCCCCCCAGTGCCCCTCTTTGCCCTCCCAAACAGGATCTGGCACAGCCTGGGGGATGCATCCATTGCACAGGGAGGGAAACTGAGGCACAGAACAGGGGACACAGATCCACCCAGGAGCTCCAGGAGCCCTCCCACCCCTGCCAGTCCAGAACAGCACCCCAAACCCCCGCTGGGAGGCTGGGAAGGGCCCTCAGTGTGCTCACGTCAGCTTGTTGTAGGCTTCCAGGCACTCCGGCTTCACATTGTGAACTGCAGGGACAGGAGAAAGGGGCTGGGAACGGGGGAGGGATCTGGGAATGGGGTCCCAGGATTGGGTGAGGGGTGCACCCAGCTGTGCCTGCCTTCCTCCAGGCAGCAGCACTCACACTGGATCTTGTAGAGGTTGCTGGTCTCCTTCTTGGAGAGGAGGTTGGAATGTGCGTCCTTGCGGGGATCCACCTTGTGCACGAACAGGGAGCGGAACCAGCTGCCCTCCACATCCCTGGAGTACCCCCTGCAGCGGGGACAGCGGGGCAGGGAGACACCGGGATTGGCCAGGAATCACCGGGAATGGCCGGGAATCACCGGGAATGGCCGGCAAAGCAGGAGCCCGAGGCCTCACTGCCAGTCCTGTGGGCAGCTGCCCCTGCTGTTCAGCCTCCAGGGAGCCCCGGGACTCCACGGGCTCCTGCTCAGTTCGTACGGGGAGCCCTGTCCCAGGTCTGGGCTGGGTCTGTCCCCAATTCCAGTCTGTCCCCTGCATCCAGAGGGGTTGGCCATGCTGCCCAGCAGAGCAAGGACACTGCTGTGGGGGTGTGGGACAAGGGGGGCACCTCCATAGGAGCCCCACTGGCCACTGCAGTGACAGTGAGCCCTCCACGGGCAAGGGGACATGGGGACACCCCCCATGGGATCCCCTGTACCCAGGGGCTGCTGCAGAGCTGGTGACCCCTCCACGGGCAAGGGGACAAGGGGACGTGGGGCGATGGGAGCAGCCCCCAGCCTGTCCCCCGGGGCTCCCCAGCAGCCCCAGCGGTGGCTCCGGTGCCCGGAGAAGGTCGGGCACTGGCGGGGGGGGGACGGGGCCCCTCGGCCCCGGGTCCGAGCTGCGGCCAGACCTTTGTCCCCAGCGAGGCAACGACCGTGGGGCCACTCCGGGGGCCGCCCGCCGGCTCGGGGAGGGCAGCGGGGTCCGGGGAGGGCTCAGGGGGCTCGGGGGGGGTGCGGGGTCCCCGCCCGGGGGGATGCGGGGAGCGGGGGGGATGCGGGGTTCAGGGGGGGATCAGGAAGCCCAGGGGAGCGGGGTGCGGGGGTCCCCACCCGGGGCGATGCGGGGCCAGGGGTGGGGCTCAGGGGTCTCGGAAGGGGGGATACGGGTGTCCCGGCCCGGGGGGATGCGGGGTCCGGGGGGAATGGGAGGGCTCAGGGGAAGAGGGATGCGGGTGATGCGAAGAGCGGGGAAGATCTGGGCCGCAAGGGCTCAGAGGTGGGGTCTCCACCCGGGGGGATGCGGCGGGGGACAGGAGGGATGCGGGGTCCGGGAGAGCTGCAGGGTGCGGGGGGGAGGATGCGGGGGCGTCCCTGCCGGGGGAGATGCGGGGAGGGGGATGGAAGGATGAGGGACCCGGGGATGCCGCGGGGGCTCTCAGGGCGGGGGTTCCAGGGGTCCCCGCCCGGGGGGGGGCCCGCACTCACCGCGCGCCCCGCGGGGCCGCGCCCGCGCCCCCGCCCCGCAGCCGCCGCAGCGCCGCGCTCCCGCCGCGCGCTCCCGCCGCCATCTTCCGCACCGCGGCGGGGCCGCGCGCCGCGCGTGCACACCGGGCCCCGCCCCCTCGGCCCGGCCACGCCCCCTCAGAAGCTGGCCTGCAGCAGCGTGATCCTGATTGGCCGCCCGGCCACACCTTCGCGCGCCCGGCCACGCCCCCCAGGCCCCTCCCGCCGCCGCCGCGACGCCTCATTGGATGCCGGAGCGGGAACGGTGCCCGCAGACTCGGCGGCGCTCGGCAACCAATCAGAAGAGGCGGTTGGAGAGGCCGGTGGCTGATTGGTCTCGAGGTCTCGCTCCGACGGGGGCTCGGGCGCCTCTCCAAGGGGGCGGGGCTTCCTCGCGCTCCGCTCTGGGGAGGCGGGGCCAGAATGAGCGGGGCCGCTGGACCAATGGATGTGGCCGGGGCGTGGCTGGGGGTGTGGCCGGGTCTCACCTGCGGGCGCGTTCTCGGGGTGTCCCCGCGGTGCCCCCGGCGTGTCCCCGGCCCTGGGGGGACATCCCCGCGCCGAGGGCTCCTCCTGGGCTTGGGGCACCTGCGGGAGGGCACAGGGAGCGCTGCTCCTGCCCCAGAGCCCCTCTGCCCCCAGCCCCGCCCTGCCCCATTGCCCCTTCTCTCTGCCCCCCATCCCCCGCCAGGCCGATAGCCCCCCCTCTGCCCCACAGCCCCCCATTTTGCCCCATAACCCCGTCCCACCTCTCAGTCCCCCCGCTCTGTCCCATAACCCCCCCTCCCCACACGGATCTGCACCACAATCACCCCAGTACTCACTCCCCTCATATTTCCCCCCATTTCGATTCTCCCCCAGCCCAGACCTCACCTCGCTGTGGGGCAGTGGAGGGACTGGGGGGCAGCACGGAGGGGACACGGGTGGGCCCCCGAGCCCTTCCCCCGGGGCGTGCATGGGCAATGGGGGCGAGGGAGGATCCGAACCCTGCGGTTCCTGGGGCGCCTGCTGGGAGAGGGAGCGGGCCGAGCTGTGAAAGGGGGGGGAAACAGGAGTTAAAGGGTTAACTGCCCCCAAAACCCCGCCAAACGCTCTGTGACCCCCACAAACCCTCCCGAGATTCCTCAAACCCTCAAATTCTCCAACCTTCTCCTGCTGCCTGGGACCCCCCAAACCTTTCCAAACCCAGCCCTTCTCTGTGCCCCCCCCCATGGACCCAGGGCCTCCGGTGTCCCCCCGTGCCCCACTCACCTGGGCAGGGCAAATGCCCCCCGGTGCCTCCGGTGTCCCCTGTGCCCCACTCACTCAGGCAAGGCCGGTGCCTCCTGGTGCTCCCCATGCCCCCCGGTGCCCCCCATGCCCCACTTCCCCGGGCAGGGCCGATCCTCCCCCCGGCCCCCGTGCCTCCCACGTCCCCCGTGCCCCAATCCCGTGGGCAGAGCTAATACCCCCCGTGCCCCCCAGTGCCCCCCGGTGCCCCCGTGTCCCGCTTCCCCGGGTGGGGCCAATACCTCTCAGTGCCCCCCGTGCTCCCAGTGCCCCCCGTGCCCCACTCACCCGGGCAGGGCTGATGCCCCCCCGTGCCCCCCGTGCCCCACTCACCCGGGCAGGGCCGATGCCCCCCGGCGCAGGGCACAGACCCAGGCGTGCAGCTCCTCGGCGCTCTCGGTCCCCAGGCAGTACGTTCGCATCCCGGCATGTTCAGCCTGGCAATGGGGGAATCCTTGCTAGACCGGGCTCAGCTGTCGGGGTCCCGTTCTCACTCCTGATTCGGGGTCCCGGGGAGCCGGGGCTGACCGTGAAGAGGAACTGGGGGGCGCGGGGGGCGCGGAGGGCGGCGGGCAGGACGCGGATCTCGTAGCCCGGCAGGGGGAGGCCGCCCCGCACCTGCTGCTCGCTGCTGTCTGGGGGCACAGGAAGGTCACCATGGGGGGCGCCAGAGCCCCCATCTGCACCCCGAGATCTCCAGCACCATCAGGGGGATGCCGGGGACCTCCTCTGATGCCCCCAAACCTCCCGGGGTTAGACCAGACCTTAGAACCCCACCAAGGACCTCTTCAAGCCCCCAGGGAGCCCCGATCCTGGGGAATCCCTGATCCATCCAAAGGCCCCCAATCCCCAGGAATTCCCAATGCTCCAGAGACCCCCAATCCCCGGGGGACCCCTGACTCCCCCAGAGACCCCCAAATACCCCAGGGATCCTTGATCCCACTGGGTTCCCTGACTGCCCCAGGGACCTCCAACACCCCAGGGACCCCCAATCCCCCAGGATTCCTGGTCCTCCAAGGAATGCCCAACACCCCAGGGACCCCTGAGCCCCCCAGCGACCAAGGAACACCCCGGGATCGCTGCCCCCCAGGCTCACCAGGTCACCCAAGCCCCCCGGGTGTCCCAGCCCCCCGTGCCCCTCACCCCGGTAGTAGTAGAGGCAGAGATCCACCAGCACAAACCAGCGGCGCTTCCAGAGCCGCAGCCCCGAGCTGTCCTGAGAAGGGATGGAGGGGGGAAGCCCCTGCAGCCCATCCCCCTGGGACCCTCTGCTGCCCCAGACCCCTCAACCCCTTCGGATCTCCCCATTCTCCTCACTCCCCCAGGCCCACAAACCCTATAACCCCCGGCATCCTCTTCCCTCCCACACCCCATAACTGCCCCACACTGCCCGGTCTGACCGTGTGTCTCTGATCTCCCTAAAGCCCCCAAACCCCACAATCCCTGGCACCCTCTTCCATCCCAGACCCCATAACTGCCCCACACTGCCCGGTCTGACCGTGTGTCTTTGATCTCCCCAAAGCCCCCAAACCCCATAACCCTCCCTCACCACCCTCTGACCCCCCCCCCAACTCCCTCTGATTCCCCCCCAGCCCCACATCCACCCCCATGGCCCCCCTGACACACCAGACCCACCCTCCCCACTGCCCCAGATCCCCCAAAAAACCCACAAACCCCCCAGAATCCCGCACCTCAACCTCCACACAGCCCCTGAGCCCCCTCCCCACGCCCCCCTCCTCACCTGCTTGTGCAGCCAGCCCTGCATGGCGGGGGGGGTGCGGGGGTCCCTCCGCAGCGCCTGCTCCCCCTTCCCAAAGGCGTGGACCCTCGGCACGGGCCGGCAGGGCTGGGCAGGGCAGGGGGGTCACCAATGGCGGGGGGCCGAGGAAGGGCCCCCCAGCACCCCCACGGCCCCCCAGCTCTCCCACCCCAATTTATCTTTCTAGCCCACAATGCTCCCCCAGCTGCCCAGAGCTCCCCCTTTGTGCCCCACAAGTCCCTATGGATTCCTGGGCTCCCCCGTGCACCCCAATGCTCCACATGCCCCTCTGAGTGCCCATGGTTCCCCAAAATCTCCCCCCTAAGCCCCCACACCCCGCCGTGGTTCCCCAGTTCCCCCTCGTGCCCCCAGCCCCTTTGCCCACCTGGGTGCGGAGCCCAGAGGGAGCGGGGTCCTGGCGGGCGGGGCCGTCGCTTTCTGCCATGGGGGGTCCTGCGGAGGCAGCGGGGGGCCGGGGGGGTCCCCATCAATGTCCCCATTGTCCCCGCGGGGACAGAGGCCCCGTTCTTCCCGCTGCGGGGGCGGGGGCTCCTCCCGGACGCCTGGGTCCCCCCGGGGGTGTCGGGGGGGATTCTCGGCTCCCGCTGCTCCCTTCCCCCTCCTGCTCCTGCTGGATTTAGGTCCGCTCCGTCCCCCTGTGCTGGTCCCGGTTTCTGTCCAAGTAACCCTGAACTGGTCCCAGTTCCATCCCAGTAACCCTGAACTGGTCCCAGTTCCCATCCCAGTAACCCTGAAGTGATCCCAGTCCCTCCCGTGCCAGACTCAGTTTCCGTCCCGGTAACTCTGAGCCGGTCCCAGTTTCTGTTCCGTTCCCCCGTGCTCGTCCCAGTTCCCAGCCCGTTATCCCACAGCGGTCGGGGTGGCGGTCCCGTCCCCTTGCGCTGGTGGCGGGTCCCAGCCACCGTCCCATCATCCCAGTGACGGTGCCAGGTCCGTTACCACGGCCGGTTCTGCTCCCAGCGCCGGCCGGTGTCCCGCTATCGGTGCCAGTCCCGTCCCACTGCACCGCGCTGGTCCCGGTCGCGGTCCCAGTCCCGATCCCGGTCCCGGTCGCGGTCCCAGTCCCGGTCCCAGCCCCACAGTCCCAGTCCCAGCCGCAGTCCCAGTCCCGGTCCTGCCCCGTGTCCCCGCCCGCCCCGGGCGCTGGTCCCAGTCTCTGCCCCCACCCACGAGCCCGGACACCCGGGTGGCCCCGGGACCGCGTGGGTCCCCTCGCCCCGGCAACCACCGAGGGGACAGCACCCCGTGTCACCCAGGGCACCCCGCCCTGCGGGGACACCCACGGCACCGGGGACACCCACGGCACCGGGGACACCTCAAGGACCTCACGGACCCACAGAACCCTCACATCTCAGCGATCCGTGACACTCCAAGGACCCTTATACCCCACGGGCCGCCCACATCCCCGGACAGCCCCGGACACCCCACGGACTCCTGACACTTCATGGACCCCAGACCCGGGGACACCCCACAGACCCTGGGGACCCCGGACACCCCACTGAGCGCGGACACCCCACTGACCCTCCAGAGAACCCGGACTCCCCACGGACGGCGCAGGGACGCCGGGCATCCCAGGATCCCGGACACCCCGCGGATCCCTGACACCTCACGGGCCCCGGACACGCCAGGGTCCCCTGACACCCTCCCGTGTCCCCGTGTCCCTGTGTCCCTGTGTCGCCCGTGTCCCGGTGTCCCCCTGTCCCGATGTTCCCCCATGTCCCGATGTTCCCCCGTGTCCCGGTGTCCCCGTGTCCCGGTGTCGCCGCGTCCCCGTGTCCCGGTGTCTCCATGTCCCCCGTGTCCCCAGGTCCCCATGTCCCCCGTGTCCATGTGTCCCCCGTGTCCATGTGTCCCCCGTGTCCCGGTGTCCCTGTGTCCCCATGTCTCGTTGTCCCCCGTGTGCGGTGTCCCCCGTGTGCGGTGTCCCAGTGTCCCCCGTGTCCCCGTGTCCCCTGTCCCGGTGTCCCCCTATCCCCACGCCAGGTCCCGGTGCCCATCCCGGCGAGCAGAGCGCTCCGCCCGCCGCCAGGGGGCGACACCGCCACGCCCAATCGCTTCCTCACATCGCTGGTAACGGCCCCGCCTCATTCCGCCCCTTCTCTTGAGCGACGTCCTCTTTACCCAATCACAGCCGCTTCTACTCCCGCCTCTCCCTCACACCCCTTTCTATTGGCTGCGTGGAGCGGCGGGGGCGGGCGCACCGCGCCGCGCGGCCAATGGCACGGCGGAGGGGGCGTGGCTGGGCCGCCATGGCGCCGCCGCCGCGCTGACCGCGCTGCGCCGCCATGGCCGGGGCCATCGCGTCCCGCATGAGCTTCAGCTCCCTCAAGCGCAAGCAGCCCAAGACCTTCACGGTGCGCATCGCCACCATGGACGCCGAGATGGAGTTCAGCTGCGAGGTGACGGCCCGCGCGGGCGCGGGGGTCCCGTGAGGGGGACGGGCCCCCCAGACCCCCCCAGAGCCCTGAGGGGCCCGGAGCTCCCTCCCGGTGCCCCCCACCCTCCGCCGGTTCCCGGGGCCTGCCCGGGGCCAGCAGCGGCACTGCCTTGGTTTGGTTATAAATCGGCGTTATCCTGCTGGGATTTTGGTTATAATTGCACATTATTGTGGTTATAATTCGGCTTGGGTTTGTTTTTTGTTTTTGTTTTTGTTGTTTTTTTAATGATAGTAATTCACCTTTGCTTTGGTTATGAATCGGTGTAATTTGGCTTTACTTTGGTCATAACTTGGCTTTGTTTCGGTTGTAATTCAGTGTTACTGTGTTTGTAATCCAGTTACGTCCTGGTTATAGTTTGGCTTTATTTTTGTTATCATTAATCCTTATTATGCGTGTAATTCAGCATTGTTTTGGTCATAAATTGGCTTTTCTCTGGGTATAATTTGGCTTTAGCCTGGGTATAATTTGGCTTTTTTTCTGGTTATTATCCATCCTATACTTTGATTATAATTCAGTTTTATTCTGGCAATAATTCATCTTCACTCCAGGTGTAATTTAGCTGTATTTTGGTTATAATTTGGCTGCATTCCGTTTATAATTCAGTCTTATTCCGGGTGCAATTTGACATTATTGTGCTTATAATTCATCCTATACTTTGGCTATAATTCAGTTTTATCCTGGTTATAATTCAGCTTTATTCTCATTACAATCCAGCTTCCTTTGGGCTTTAATCCCGTGCTGTCCTGCCATCCCAGCCCAAGTCACCACTACACTGTGGCTGTCACAGGGCTTGAGGAATCTCAGTGCCAAGGCTTGAATCCACAGGAATCCAGCTCCCAAGTGCTCCACAAACGCCCAAGAACAGAATTTTGGCATTTTCCTGAGCTCTTAGCTCATCATGAGGCTGAGGGATGCTCCAGGGGGTTGGGTCTGGCTTTTCTGTGATAATTTCCCTTTTTGGGGCCCTTGGAACTTGTAAAACCTTCTCCGAGGGCGTTGCTGCCAAACCCTGGGATCTGCTCTGCTTTTTCAGCTGATCCTGAGGGCTTGGCCACACAAACACTGAAACCCCAGTCAAACTTTGCATTTAATAGTTTCTATTTCATTATCCTGACCCAAACTCTGAGGGACTCCCAGCGCCCATCAGCCAAGGGGAGTTTGTCATCACCCATTTCCTGGCTCTGGAAATCTTCTCTCAGCCCTGAAGAACTTCCTCCTTTTCCTAGGGATTGAGGATTTGCTCTGGGCAGCCGTGTGAGCTTCCCACTTCCAGCAGAGTGGGAATGTCCTGGCTCTGTTTTTCCTGCTTTCCCGAGGCTGCAGCAGTGACTGATGATGGAAAGTAAATAATTGTGAATTTCAGTGCTGTGGCCGGGTGTCATTTCCCGCTGGGCTCAGGGGCTGTGTGCAGCCAGGAGGCAGCACTCCCGTGGGACTGGGCTGTGGAACTGCTCCATCTCCAGCTGACTTCTCTGGGAGGTTCCTGCCAGAGGAACTTGTGCAGCTCAGGAGCTGCTGAGGGCTCCTTGTGTTGGAGCTGGTGCAGGGGGGATGCAGAGGGAGCTCAGGCCTCACCCTTCAGCATGGAATATTGGGTCAGGAGAGGGGATGGATGCATGCCTGGATGCATGGATGCAGGTGGGTGATGGGGCTGTTTCACACCTTGCAGGTTAGGAGTGAGTTTTCATGGAATCATGGAATGGTTTGGGTGGGAAGGGACATTAAAGCCCATCCAGTGCCACCCCTGCCATGGCAGGGACACCTCCCACTGTCCCAGGCTGCTCCCAGCCCCAGTGTCCAGCCTGGCCTTGGGCACTGCCAGGGATCCAGGGGCAGCCCCAGCTGCTCTGGGCACCTGTGCCAGGGCCTGCCCACCCTGCCAGGGAACAATTCCCAATTCCCAATATCCCATCCATCCCTGCCCTCTGGCAGTGGGAGCCATTCCCTGTGTCCTGTCCCTCCATCCCTTGTCCCCAGTCCCTCTCCAGCTCTCCTGGAGCCCCTTCAGGCCCTGGCAGGGGCTCTGAGATGTCCCTGGAGCCTTCTCCTCTCCAGGTGAGCACCCCCAGCTCTCCCAGCCTGGCTCCAGCCCTTGGAGCATCTCTGTGGCTTCCTGGCCTTGCTGCAAGCCCAGGGCAGCCCAGCTGGTTTTACCCAAGCTCCCTGTGAGCAGGGCAGCTCCCTGGCTGGATCTCTGTGCCAGTTTTTGTGTTGCACTTGGGAGGCTCTGGGGAAAGCTCCTCGTTGTGCTGAGTGTGCAGAAGCACCCGTGGGACAGAGGGATCAGACACACCTCCAGTGGCTGGGCTGGGGAGGTGGCCCAGGGAAGGGCTCAGCTTTCCCTACACCCACAGTGAGAGCCAGGAGTGGAGCTTGTGCCCTCCTGAGAGCCAGTGGGGTGGGAGAATCAATTATTTGGGACAGGTTGTGCTCCTCCCTGAAGGAGTCTGGCCCCTATCCCAAGGTTTGCCAGGAGAAGGGTGAGCAGCCCTGTTTACCCACTATCTGTGTGCTTTGAGGTGCCTTTGGGCAGGAAGGAGAGGGAAATCTGCCTCACAAACACTCGAGAGGATCCGTGGAAGGAGGTGCAGTGGGGATCCTGCAGTTTGGGGGCTGTTAAGATGTGGTTTTGTGGCCTGTGAGTGGCACCTCATGCTGACAGAGACAGGGAGCTGCTGCTCTGTTGGGTGTCTGCAGTTGGTCTTCCATGATCCCTGGGGGTTCCTCCAGCTCAGGATATTCCATGATTCCATGACCCAGCCATAGCTGCTGGAGACTCACCTTCTTCCTCAGTGCTAATTTTTCAGTCTGCTCCCTAGAAATCCCCAGCTGTGCATTTTAAGGGATTAAACCTGCTTTGCATCTGTTTATTCTGCAGTTGATGTCTCTAAATTGAGCCTAAATCTAAAATAATTCCTAGAAATGAGATCTTAATCTTTCTAACACGGCAATGCAGATTAATAATCACTGGTGGGTTTTCACTTTAAAGACTTCAGATTTGTTTGGGGAAATCTTTGGATGCACAAAGCGAGTGTCTTCATTTTGTAACTTCCATCTCCGAGGTTTGAGCTGTACCTAATTAATTGATAACATCTGGAGGAAGGGTAGACATTTGCATAGCTCTTGAATCCCTGTGCTAAAGCAACCCCCAACTGCCTCACCTTCCTGAGAGCCTTGGACAGCCACATGGGAGGGTGGGCAGGCCCTGGCACAGGGTGCCCTGAGAGGTTGTGGCTGCCCCTGGAAGTGTCCAGAGGCTTGGAGCAGCCCAGGATAGTGGAAGATATCCCTGTCCAAGGCAGGGAGGTGGAACAAGATGGGATTTCAGTCCCTTCCCACCCAAACTATTCCATGAGTTTTGGGGAAGATGGAACAGGAAAGCCTTATAAATATGATTGCCTGGAAAAAGATTTTGAGAATATAGAAACTATAAGTGAGATTGAAATGAAAGCAAGCTTTGAGATCCCTCAGTTACTGAACAACTGGAAAACAATGGTGTGGCCAGCTGAAGGTGATCCCCTTGTGATGGAACAACACCCTCTGCTTGCAGACAGGCCCAAGGGTCAGAGCAGACCCTACAGTTTGGCAGAAGGGCCCAAAGAGGAGATTTTAGGGTTTAAAATGTAGCACAGGATGGTAATGTAATGATTCTTATAGGCTGTATGTAAATGCTATAGGATTTGTATCTTGTACTAGATTGGTCAGTGAGAATTAGAATATTCAACACAGAAGATTTATTGTATTGTAATGGGAACCTTGCTCTCTTACCCTTTTACTCTCTTACCCTTTTACTCTCTCACCCTCTCATCCTCTCTCCCCCTCTCTTCTCTCAGTCCTGCTCCAGCTGTGCCTGGCAGCTCCCAGCAGGGCCCTGCACTTGACCCTTTGCAATGAACCCCAAGTTCCTGACCTGGCTGCAGAGATCTCTGGTCTCTGTGTGTCCCAACCATCCTGCCCCCCATGCTCCTACACAGGAGTCATTCAGTAATGGAAACCCCGTGGTGTTTTTGAGTCCACATCCAAAGCACTGTTTATCCCACATCTCTGGGATGGTGCAGCTGATGTCAGGTTGGTCTCTCCCTCTGCCATGTGCAGTTTTTCCCCCTCTCACAACCAAGTTCCCTGGCTGCTGGGAGAACCCCTCCATCTTTCTTTTGGTTTCCTGGGTTTCTTTCCCCATTTCTTCCTCTTGCAGTGCTCAGCCCTGTCAGTGTGTCTCCCTCTCAGAGCCATGGCCCATTTTCCAAAGGGTGTGTTTTTCCCTTTCTGTTGTGTTGTGATTTTGGGCTTGAATCCTGCAGGGATGATCACTCCATCAAGGTACAGCTCACTGCCCAGCTGCTTCCCAACCTTTATCTTTTGGTGTCTTAAAAATGAATTGGAAAAGCTTTACAGCCAGCCTGGAGAAACAGCTTAAGTGTTCAAGCAGCAAGAAGAGGCAGGTTTGTGCTGATGTATTTGCTGGTCTAAACATGCATCCAGTTATTGCTTCAGTGTTTAAGCTGTTCCTCTCTGTCCAGAGGATAATCCTGGTTGGAAGGGATCTTTATTTTAGCCAGTGCCCCACTCAGTGCAGGGCCAGTTGGATGAGGTTGGGTGTAAAGCCCTTGTAAGTAGAAGAGTCCTGATTTCGGCCGCGTGTGGCCGAGTGCTGTCCCTTTGTCACCAGACACAGGGACTTGTATGGCTGAGCTGCAAAGCTCATCTTCTGGAACAGGAACAACCAAGGATTTGGTGGTGGAAATCTGGGTGGAAATGAGTTTTTGAGGAAGAGCTGGTGCAGTAAATCCAAGCTGAGTTTTGAGCTGTGTCCAGTCACTGCACCAAAATAAAAAGGCAGGAGGAGGAAATCAGGGAGCAGAATGCCCTTGGCTTCCTTCTGCATTGCAGGATACTTGGAAGGGGGTTTATAAAGATCCATACATTCCCAGTTTCAGGCAGCACGGTGCTGGCAGGGACAGTGACCTCTTGATGCTGCAAAGCTTCTGTGAGTGGACACAAACTTAACAAGAAAAGACCATTCTGTGTGCAGGAACAGCTGTTTTAAAAAGCTGAGAGAAATAATCCCCCTTAGCTGCAACAAGATCCCAAATAAATTGTTGGGATACCAGCTGTCAAGTCAGTGTTTTGTTCCTCCATGTGCCCGTGTGTCCTGATCTTGTGCCAGCACTCAGGAGGATGTGCTGCTCTCTTTGAATCTTCTGAGATGCAGCAGGTAAGGGCTGTTTCCTCACTCATGTCTTGGAGGGGTTTATGCCCCAAAACCTCAGAATTTCTGATTCACACCAGTGACATTTGGGAGTTGGTGTTTTGGAGGTGTCTTGCTTGGTGCAGTTCATTTCCTTAGGTTGTGCTTGTGACTTGTGGACATGGATCCTCTTTGGCTTTGGTGCCTCACCCTGCACCTGAAAAGTTCTCTGGATCCCCTGCTCCCATCCAGCCTCTTTCAAGCCAGTAGGAAACTCCTGTTGCTTCTCTCCAAAGACTGTTCAAAACTGCTGTCAATCCCCAGACTCTGTTAATTAATCCAGAGGGGAAGGAGGGAGGGCATTTGGGACAGTAAATCTTTCTCTTTTGGTGTGTAGACTCCAGTTTTGATGCTCTTTTAATACCTACTTTTTTTTTTTTTTTTCCTTTGTACAGGCAGTGTCTTTCAAGTAGGTGGTTTTTGAAATTAAAGGTGCTTGAACAGGGAAGCAGCCCTGGGAATAATCTTCTTGAAGCTGGGAGGCAACACTGGTAGGGAATGACACAGCCCTGGAGATGGGAAGAGAGGAATTGACCCTGGCATCACCCTGGGGTGAGCCACTGGCTGCCCCTCCCAGCCCGGCTGAGCTGTGCTGGTGTCTGTGTTCAGAGCTCAGCAGTGCTGAGGGTGTTGAGGGCTCATCAGAGCAGCTCAGGCCAGGCTGGAACACCCAGTGTCCACCAGCAATCAGCTCCTGCATGGAGGGGAGGCCTGGGGCTGTCCCCTCTGGCCAGGGAGCAGTGCTGTGCTGCACTGTGGAAGTGCAGCTCTGGACAATGTTACAGCTCTGTGCATCCTCAGCAGAGATCCCTGCAGGATCCAGACCCTCCTTTTGTCCTCTTGGAGCTTCTTGCTCTGCACTGAGCTGCTCCTTGATCCTGTAACTCTTCATCTGTGTGTGAGCCCAGCTGACAGGGCGAGGTGAGGCTTTGGGACATGAAATCATGGAATGGTTTGGGCTGGGAGGGACCTTAAAGCTCATCCAGTTCCATCTTCTGCCATGGGCAGGGACACCTTCCACCATCCCAGGCTGCTCCAAGCCCCGTCCAGCCTGGCCTTGGACACTGCCAGGGATCCAGGGGCAGCCACAGCTTCAATCTGTGCTTACAGGGAACAATTCCTAATTCCCAATATCCCATCCATCCCTGCCCTCTGGCAGTGGGAGCCATTCCCTGGGTCCTGCCCCTCCATCCCTTGTCCCCAGTCCCTCTCCAGCTCTCCTGGAGCCCCTTTAGGTCCTGCAAGGGGCTCTGAGGTCTCCTTGGAGCCTTTTCCTCTCCAGGTGAGCACCCCCAGCTCTCACAGAGAGAGAGGCTCCAGCATCTCTGTGCCCTCCTCTGGGCTCTCTCCAGCAGCTCCAAGTTCTTCCCATGCTGGGACCCCGGATCTGGGGGCAGCTCTGCAGGTGAGGTCTCAGCTGAGCGGGGCAGAGGGCACATTGTCACCAGCTGTGGTCCCCTGGCTCTGTCTGTCACAGGCTCCTGTCCCCAGCGTTGCTGCTGTGTCTGTGTCTCGGGCAGACACCACGGAACGTGCCTGGCTGCACCATCTGCATCCTCACGCCTGGGCGCGTTCTTGGCCTCCTCGGTGGTTAACAGAAATAGGTTTTAATTAAAAGCTCATTATCGACTTGTCGTGTAGCATTAGTAAATAAAAATAACTTTTAAGGCCCAGCCCTGTGACTCAGTAAGTGGCAATTGAAAATATTTGACATCACTTTATTTAAAACAAAATTGACGAATATTACGGTTTTTTGATTCCCTGTTTGCTCCAAATGGGCTTTAAATCTAAATAAATGGTTGTCTGTGGCACTGTGGTTATCATTCAGGTCCAGAAGGAGAAATAAGTGTGGTCTGCAGTCTCAAAATCATCTCCATTTCAGTTGTAAACTGTTGTGGCTGGGTGGTTTGGGCATCTCCTGTGGGATGGGGGTTTGGAATAGCTGCAGCCTGCATCCATTTCCTCATTCCCAGGTTAGGGTTAGTGAAGGGATGCTGTGCTCAGGCCCAGCTCTCTCCCTTCTGCCCTCTCCATCCCTGTTTCAGTGAAGAGGTGTTGTGTTCTCTTGTTAAAATTTGATTCTAAACAGGAATAACTTCACTCTGAGCACTTTTTCCTGGGGCTTGGTCCCCTTTTCCCAGCAGTCCTTTGGCTGTTCTGTCACAGCAGGGACTCTTGCCTCTGTTTACATCCCTAGCATAGAGCTAACGCCTAATAAAATTATCTGCAAAGCAAAAAGCCATTTTCTGTGTTATTTACGGGTAAATTGGTGCAGTAAAATACTCTGTAAATGTGAGTCATTTCTGCAAGGTCGTGCCTTAACCTCATCCCATGGGTGGGGTGTGCAGAGACTGCTGCTCTGGCTTTCCTTGGGAAGCAGTTGAGCCTTGGTGTCCTCTGTTCACTTTTTTGTGCCCTTATTGCCCTCCCTGGTCCCAGGAAGAGCTGAAGCTCCCGGGGTTTGTGTTTGTGATGATGAGGAGGTGAGATCTTGATCTGTGCCCCCTGAGCAGAGCCAGGTTCTGTCCCCTGGAGTTTGGGCACCTCCCTGTTGTCCCAGGAGAGCCTCTTGTGTGAGGAACCTAAATATCAAATTAAACTCATCCCTCTTGCCTCCCATTTACCACATTTGGCATTGTTGGAAGAAAAGCATCAGCCTGACAATGTTTTGGGAATCTCTTTTCTGTGTACACCCCTCGCTCAACTCTCTCTCTGCAGGATGGTTGCACCCCCTTGTCCCTTGCTGCCCCATTCTTTAGAACTGTGGCATATCCTGACCTGGAAGGGACCCACAGGGATCATCCTGCCCAGACCCCCAACAATCCCACCCTGTCCATCCCTGGCAGTGCTGTCCAAAGGCTCCTGGAGCTCTGGCAGCCTCGGGGCTGTGCCCATTCCCTGGGCAGCCTGGGCAGTGCCAGCACCCTCTGGGGGCAGAACCTTGCCCTGATCTCCACCTAAACCTCCCAGCACAGCTCCATTCCCTGGCTTGCCCCCCCTCCTTGTCACCCCTGATGAGAGGACCAGACAACCCTTCTGCTCAATTTTGGAGCTGCTTTATCGAGTGGGGAGCTGAGGAGCAGTTGTGAAACTTGACAGAGAGGTTATGCTCCGAAATAAATCGCGCAGTTGCCTGCGAGTTGGAAATGACTCCCGGTGCAGGTTAATAAATAATGCAAACCCTGTTAATAGATGCCAAATGCGCTGTCTCCACCAGAGAAAAAGATGATGCCAATAATCTGGGCTGGAAATACTCGGTTCTAGCCACTGGCTGGAGAGTTTGCAGTGTTTAGTGCTGTTCATTTAAAAGGCTTTGCTGATAGATTGTAACCGCTCTGTACTTAGTAAAGAACACAAACAGCTCGGTGGAGTAAGGGCCTGTTTATAACGCGCCTCATTCCCGTGTCCCTTCTGCAGCTCCTGAATCCCTGCAGCCCCCCGTGCTGTGATCCTGCTAATGGGAAAGGAGCTGCAAATGTCAGAGGTGATGCCTGCAGCACAGGGAGGATGCTGGAGTGCCGCATCCCTCTCTGTCCTGACGGTCACATTGAGGTTATCATGATGTAGCTTTTTGCTGGGAGATGGAGCTTTGTTACAGCATCGTGCCAGCCACCCCAGCATACGGCTGAGAAGGTTTTTTTCTGCTCTGAGCTCCTTAGTTTTGTTCTCAGTAGCTCAGAATGGCTTGTAAAATCATCCTTGTGCTTCAGGTGTCACTTGAGTGCCGTGCAGGGAATGGCGTGACGGACACGGTGTGGATGGGAATGGCCAGCCTGTCCTGGCCGTCCCCCAGGCTCTCTGGACAGCAGCTCTGTCCATCCCCTCATGCCCTGAAGGGGCGTTTTATCTAGTAGTTTACAACCACAGAATGTGGCAGTTAATGACACAAAGCCTGTAAAGCATGGGTGAGGAGGGCTGAGGTCCTGGATGTCTGTAAAGCAGTTGGAGTTCAGCTGTCAAAAGATGCCACTTGAATGCAGATGGTTATTTTAAGTACCGAGGTGTGGAGGGAAATCATGTCTGTTGGAATAAAGGTGGCTGCTGATCATTGATATATTTAATGAAGGTAATTCAGCACAGTTGGGGAGGATATGTGCTCTGTTATGGCTGGAGTCTTGAGCATTGTGCAAGAATGTTAAATGTCTATTCCTGCCACCACAGAAACGCTGGTGACAAAGCGCTGGTGTAAAATGCAGCAGCAGAAGCCTCACTTAAAATACAGTCCCTTAAAGAGGGGCTCGTAAAAAAAAGGAGAGAGGGTTTTTAATGCAGGCAGATAGTGATAGGGGAAGGGGGAATGGGTTTAAACTAAAAGGGGAGAGATTTAGGTTAGGTTAGGAAGAAATCCAGCTGTGAGATCCTGGCACAGGGTGCCCAGAGCAGCTGTGGCTGCTCCTGGATCTCTGAAGTGTCCAGGGCCAGGCTGGACAGGGCTTGGAACACCCTGGGATAGTGGAAGGTGTCCCTGCCCATGGCAGGAGTGGCACTGGGTGGTCTTTAAGGTCCCTTCCCACCCAAACCATTCCAAGGGGGTTCAGAACCCTTTGGGTGGTTGATGGGCTCAAATCCCATCCCATCACCAAGTTAAAACTGCACAAAGCTTCTGCTTTAATCCAAAACAAACTGGTGGTTTGTGTTTTGAGAGGAAACCTTTGGGTCCTGTCAGCTCTCGAGCACGGTTTGGGTACCTGAGGTGGTTCAGTGAGGAGTCACAGGCAGTGGAATTCCAGGTTGAACTCACTGATCCCATGGGATGTGGAGCCACGTCCTGCAGCCATCAGCAGCCTGTCCTGGGAAGGTTTGGTGCAGGCACTGCTGTGCTGAGACTGAGATATGGTCTTAGAGAAGGAAAAACAGCCCATAATGCTTTATACAAAGCAGTTTAGTGAAGAAATAGCCTTTTGCTGGCAGCCTGCTTTTATGTGCCTGCAAAAATGGTACCAAATAGCTCTTTTAATGGGCCTCACTCTGTTTTGTCTGAGCCCTCGAATTAACTTCCCACTTAAAATCATAGTCAGGAAAAGATCTTCTGCAGTCTGAGCCATCCTGTGCCGAGCTGGAGCCCATCCCGGGGGCTGGGGGATAGTGAAATGTGTGAAATTAGGGGGGGTTATAATTCCAGCACTGCCAAACTTGCTGCTCCTGGCGTTTTGACCCCGAGGTGTTGACAGCGCCCGATGCGAATCGCGGCGAGCGCTCCGGGGGCGGTGTTTGTCGGGAGGGTGGCGGCGGCTTTGTCCTATTCCGGGACTGTCAGCGCTGTGCCTGTGCTCCCCGGGAAGGGGGAGAGCAGTGACGGAGTCATCGCTTGAGCTGGGCCCGGCTGTGCCCACAAGGCGGCAGTGGGTGACAGCGGGAGCGGCCCCGCGTTAATATTGATGTGTCCAGGTGGCGCCAGGATTGAGTTGTAGTGACAAGAGAGTGCGCGAGATCTATTTGCCCAAGGGCTTCGGAGTAATGGCCATATGTTTCGGTCCAGCAATTGTTTTCAGCGTGCAGATGGAAGACCAAAGTGGCTTTGGCATATTAGATTCACGTGGTTTATGTCCCTCTTCACCTCCCTGCCTCCCAACACCTCCCGATTTTATGAGCAAACTTCAGTAGCATCATGGATGCAGCTGCAGGATTGCTCCAAGGACATGGTCCTTGAGCAACCAATTTTCTCTGCTCCTTGGCTGCTTCTGTCACCAACATTTTCAGCAGAAAATGCAGTTTAACTCTATCAAAATGTGCTCCCAGAGAACTGCTGACTTCAGTGGTAATGATGGGGATTTTGGAGCTCTTTTTTCCCTTCTATCTGTGCAGGGTCGCTGGCTCTGGATGCTCCATGAAGGGATTGTGTCACTGCTGATTTTGTGGCTCCTCTCTCTGAACCTCTGCTGCTCATGGTGGTGCTTGTGCAGCGCTTCCTGGGCCTGTAGGGAGACACATTAAAGCCACCAAGGGGCAGTTCAAAGGGATTCTTATTCCCTGGTGGCAGCAGGCAGGAGCCTAAACATGTCAGGAGTGTAAACCTGAGCTCAACGAGAGCCTAAATGAACTCTTAGTTTCCCAGGGCAAGAAACAGGGGCTTTATGGTGTCATTTTTTGGAAATGGGGGGAAATCACATTTCAGTTTCCTACTGAGGGAGGAGCTGGTGATCTGCAGATGAGATCAGATGGAAAGAGATAACGTTGTGCCTTCTTAAGGTATTTTCATGTCTGTACCAGATGCATTCACAGGGGTTTAAAGTTGACCTTGAGAGGTGAAAACAGTGCATTTGGGTGAACAGAGAGAAGTTCTGAAATCCACCTTCATAACTCTGCTTCCTGTTTGCTCTCTGGCAGGTGAAGTGGAAAGGGAAGGACCTGTTTGATCTGGTGTGCAGGACCCTGGGACTGCGGGAAACCTGGTTCTTTGGGCTGCAGTACACCATCAAGGACACGGTGGCTTGGCTCAAAATGGACAAGAAGGTTGGAACCAAAGTTCACAAAATCCCAGAATGGTTTGGGTTGGAAGGGACCCTGAAGCTCATCTCATTCCAAACCCTCTCCATGGACAGGGATATTTCCCTTGTCCTTTTGTCTTTGAATGCCTGAGGTTGTGTGGTGGGCGAACTGAGACAGATGCACTTAAATCCCATGTCTGTGCTATCTGGGGGTATCAGACTGGGAAAAGCTGGCAGATGTGCCCCATCCCAGCATCTGTGCACACTGAATCCCCTGGAGACATTTTGGGACCCAGTCATGCTGGGGTGCTGCACTTCGGGGTGACTGCAAAGCAAATGAAACCTAAAACTCTCTCTTTTGTGCCCCTGAACACAAAACCATCAGCAGAAAAGTGGAGTTTCCTCTTGTTCTGTTGTTGAGAAATACAGAGAGCTTGGGAAGAGGAAAACCAGAGTGAAAAGGAGATGGGGATGAGGGAGGAAATGCTCCCCAAATCTGTGAGGGGAGGGTTTTGGAGGTGTCAGGTGTGGCTTGTTCACATGCAAAGGATGTGACACTACAGCCAGATGGCCAGGGACACTGAGGTGTGTCACCTCTCAGGCTGAGGTTTTAATGAGGTTTTAAACCAGCATTCAGCTGGGCAGTAGCAGAGCAAGGTGGTAAGAAACACCAGTGAGATAAACTCAGTGCATAAACAAGGAGAAGGTCGGGTGGTGGCGCAGCAGGATCCAACATCTCTCTGCAAGTATCAGGAGAGGCAACGAGCACGTGGCAGATCAGGATCAACCTTCACTGTCTCATTTCTCATGCTGTTTGTTTCTGCCTTTTTTTGTTCCCTTGCATCATTAGGAGTGTCAGAAATGTTTGTTTTCTTTTTTTAACTACGGTGTTTGAACTATTTAGGTCTGTTCTAGATGTCTAAAAGTGTCTGACAGAATATGTGCTCATCTGAACAGAAGGAAGATGGGTCTTGCCTTGAAGAAACCAAATGGCTTTTGTATCCCACAGGTCCTGGATCATGATGTTCCCACAGAAGAGCCCAAAACTTTTCACTTCCTGGCCAAATTTTATCCTGAGAATGCAGAGGAGGAATTGGTCCAGGAAATCACCCAGCACCTGTTTTTCCTGCAGGTAGGAGTCAATACCCTGCTATCCAACCTGAGGGAGAGGGAGCTGGGATGAGCAGAAGGTCCCAGGGTCAGAGAGTTGGTCAGCAGAGTGTGCTCCACATCCTTATGTTCACACCTCTCCAAAGGGACTTGTCTTTAGCAACAGAATCTTCCTAAAATAGGTGAAGGATGGTTTTTGTGGAGGAAGCAGCTTGCCCAGACTGGCAGACCTCTGAACTGGCAGTTGAGAATGATGAGGTGATCCATTATATCCATGGGGGGTGGCTCAGGGACATGGATCTGTCAGCCAAGGGCTTGTGTCCCTCTGCAGGCTGTGGGATGAGCTGTGCTGGGGTGGCAGCTGCCTTTGGATGTGAGCAGTGTTGTGTGGAGCAGGGGAGTTGGATCCTGGAGAGCAGAGTGCAGCCAGCCTGCTCCCAGGCTGCACAGCAAAGTTCCCCTCCTCACCAAACAGCCTTCAGGTACCTGGAGCAAAGAACATCCCAGCAGCTCAGCTCTCTGATGGAAAAACAGCAGAGAAGGGGAAACCTCACAGTCTCACCTGCCCCAGGAACTCCTGCCCTGCAGTAAAGCATTTAGAAACTCTGGTGAACACATCTCGCTTGGGTCTTTTTATTTAAATTATTCTACAAAACTTTGTGTCCTGAGAAATCAGTTCAGCTGATGATGTGGCAATGCTGCATGGCTGGTAACAAGGAGCTGCTATCACAGAGCTCTCTTTCAGAGACATGATCAATTTTCTGCCACAAAATCCATTTTCTGAAACATTCTTCCTCAGAAGAGTTGTGTCAAGCACGGTTACAGGGAACAGAGCCCTCCTAGTCAGACTCCTGGGTATTCACTGGGATGTTTCAGCTGCTCTCTGGCTGTTAATTTGAAGATAAATTACGAATTTTTTTTTTAAAGTCACTCATTCTTAGGTTTTTTACACCAAAGTCAGGACAACCTGGATTTGGGAATACCTCTGTAGCCTACAGGGTGTCCTGCCCTTTCCAAGTGAGCTCAGCAGCCTCTTGATATTTCTCAATCTTCCAAAGTCCATCTTTTTTCTCCAGAGCCAAAAGTGTTCTAAATGCAAAGTATTCCTGTTAATTTCCAAGCTCAGTCTCGTGCACTGGTGTCTCTGTAGGGTTATTTCTGAATGCCTCATTTGCCAGGAGCTTTATCCACGGTGAGGAAAAATGCTGTTGGCATCTTTGAGAAGGAAAATCAGAGAGGAAAAGCCATTCAAGCTGCATTTTCTAAATGCAGACCATGACTTTGCTGCTGGGATTTGTGTGCTGAGAGGAACCTGGGCTCCTGAATGCGTTTGGGAAACAGGAGCACATCTAAGCTTGTAAACTCTCCTGTTTTTTATCTTGATGCAGCAGAATATCTGCTGTGATTATGTTGTACCCAACTTTGAGGACTCAAAGCACGTTATAAATTCAAATTGATGTTCCTGCATCTCCAACAATCCATTTAAGCCTCCCAGGAAATCGTAGGCTTTTTAAATTTTTTTTCCCCTCCTATCTTTAATCAGGAAAATTAAGTGTGCCAACCCAAAAACTATCAAACATGACAGGTTTAATTTTTGAATGCACAGGAGGGAGGGAAGTGAAGCTGTGGCCTCGGGGAGCTGCACGTTGGCTCTCCTGGGAGCGTGCAGGGCTTTGCCTGCTGCTGAAAGCTCTGCCACAGAGGTGACCTGCAGCTCTCTGTGCTGGGATCCAAGGAATTGGCCTCCAGCACAGGTGAGCACTGACTCACAATGAGGCCTGAATGTCCCAGAGCAAAGCTTGCAGTGCTCAGAGACTGCTCTTTTATTTAGCAGTGTGGCTGGATGTCCTATCAATCCGTAGCTCGTGCCTCAGAGGTTTTATCGCTGTGTTTACATGCAAGGTTCTCCCCCCCACACCCCCCTTGCCTTTAGCAACAGGATAAAGCTGCTGTCATTTTCCACATATAAATTTAGCTCTTCTCACCAACCTGTCTGAGGAAGGTGGTCTGTGAAAGCCTGAGCCCCTTCCGAGCCGCCAGAGATTTCCTGGGTCTGGACTGTGATTAGTGTTAGGAAAATTGTTAACTCTGTGTGGTTGACAGCTCAAGTTAAAACAAACTGCAGCCATCTGCTGTGACAGTCATGCTCTGCTGTGCTCCACTAAACGTGTGCTATCTGTCCTTTGCTGCTCTGTGTGCAGGTGAAGAAGCAGATTTTGGATGAGAAAATCTTCTGTCCTCCTGAAGCCTCTGTCCTGCTGGCCTCTTATGCTGTCCAAGCCAAGGTAGGCAGCAAGGGATGCTCCAAGGGCCTGCTGGGCTGGTGTTGATCCAGGTGCTTTGTGGTGGAGCCACTTCCTGGGGAAAGGGAAGGCAGGGAAAGCTGTGAAAGCTTGGGAGGTGAGGGGGCTACACCAGCGCGGCTGCCTTCTCCACATGGCTGGTTCCTGCCTACTTCCAGATATTGGATGGGTTTTTGATTTCTCTTTCCAGGACTCTTTAGCAAATGCTCAGCTCATGAGCTGCAGAGCCTGCTTGAGTGTGGCTTACTGCTGGAGCAGGTGAATTCCCTGAGCCTGAGTTGTTTTGGATCTCCTCCCTGCTTTTGCCAGTGTAGCCAGAGGCACACCAGCCATGGGACTCCCAGCTCCACTGCTCCCCCAGAATACTTATCTTGATAATGACTTTCTTTCAGTGCTAGAACTGTCACATCCATTTTATTGTACTGTGAAAGGGCTTTTCCTGGCTTCTCCCTTTATCTTGGGTTTGATCTTGGGTGTTTGGCCTCACCAGACAGAGGGAAAAGTCAGTGTTCATTGAGTTTCCCTTGTTTCTCTGCTGCATTCTGCTCTGGGCCCAAGGTGGGTGTGTTTTGCTGAGGATTTACTGCAGAGGACACTTTTTTCCAGTTTGGAGTGTGCAGCCTTGGACAGCTTGCCCAGGGCAGAGACTCCTGGGGTGGAGGGAGCAGCCCAGGGTTCAGTGGCAGGGAAATTTTGCACTCAGGGACATAATTTCCCCCCTTGTATGCACAACATGTGCTGCTGCTCAGGTAACAGCTCCTGGAGCTCAGCTCTAGTTTGGGTGTGCAAAGATCCTGTTTTGGGAGGGAGAGGAGCAACTGCAGTCTGAGCACAGCCCAGGCACATTGGTATCTGCATCTGCTGCTGGTTCTGACTCTAGGTGGGGTTTTGGGAGGGTTTGGCTCACAGGACCACAGGCAGGTGGCTGTGCCGTGGTTCTGGCAAGTCCAGAGGAGCATGGCCATGGAGAGGTTTAGGAGGAGCAGCTCTGTGGGACCATCTTTGCTGGCAGTGCAGGGGAAGGGGTTTGGCCCTGTTGCCAGCAGAGAGGGCCTGATCCAGGTTGTTTTTTCCCTTTGGCCATGTAATTTTCTCATAAGCCTTCAGCTCACACTCTGAGTAGAGCCCTGGGTGCCATGTTCTTTGATGGGGTTAGAATTTACAAGAAATTGGTGTTTTCTCCTCATAATCAGAGTATTGATGAAACCATGTTTTGTTCAAGAGACTCATCAGCTGGGCAAAGAAAAGTTGCTTTTAGAAATGTTTCTGTTTGTGTGAAACATTCATCACTCTTATTAGAGTACATGAGTAAACACTTCCTTGGCTTTCCTTCCATTGACCTGAGCTGAGGATACGTAGGGAATGACTTTTCTGGCTGCCAGAATGAATAAATGTTGGGTAAATATTGAGCTCTGTTACCTCATGGCCGGGACAGCTCCTTGGGTACAGGCTGTGACTTGGTGCAGGTCGGTTGTGCCCTCCCCTTTGTCCCCCTGGCACCTTGAATGTCCTGGGCCATTGGGAGGAGCTCACATGGAGCCACAGCAGTTCTGACCATGCTGAGATCAGGAGAAGGTGGAGCAGGGATGACTTTTCTGCTTTTCACTAAAGGGCTTTTTCAGACACCCCTTTCCTTGCTGCCCCTCCAGCCTGGGATTCCCCTTCTGCTTTCACTCCCAGCAAAGGTGAAAGCTGAAGTTCCATAGGGAATTGGGAAGAAGGATGTTGCAGGTCATCTCCTTCCAGTTGAATAGGATAATGATGTCCTTCCTGGGCAAGAAAGCAGGCAGAGAGTGCAGTAATTTCACTAATAACGTGCTGATTTGCATGATTAGGGGCATAATAGCTTGACACAGCAGCATGTGTGCATCCAGCAGCCACTTATTGACAGCCAGGTGCTGCTGGTCCATCCACCCCAACCTGAGACAGCAAAGGAAACAGGGGGGTCATAAAAATAACAGCTTATTTATTTCTCTCTCGTTGTGTTCATTTGGGGAATTACTATGTGCTTTCCTCTCCAGCCCTGTTCAAACCACCCACGTGGCTTTCAGAGGTTGGAGGTGGTTCAGGTTTTAAATAGCTGGGAAAGACGTGGGATCAACTGAAAAAAAATGGGAACATCCAGGAGGTTCTTCTATTTTTTACCCCTTAAATGCAGGTCGCTGCTGTGCTGCAACTCTCTCAGCACTTCAGATCTTGTGGCACAGCAAACAGCTCTTTGATTATTATTGTTTTTCCCCCAAACAAGCAATACTTGGTGTTAATTTGTAGCTGAGCATGCCTGTGTTTATCCAACAGTCTAAGCCGGGCGTATGGATGTGGTAAAGGCAATTCCATGCCCAATCATGAATATTAATCATACAGTTCAATTAACAAGAGCTGAAATTCCATGACAGTTTGAAAGTAATGGTTTAATTGAAAAGGCCTTTAGAAAGTACATTTGCAAAATCATTTGAGCCAACAAATTCTGCAATACTTAAGCCATTTGTTGATTTTTGACTTGTGAATAATTAATGTTCTCATCCAGACTCCCCTCTCAGTACAAATATTCCTCTGGGACACGGCAGTATTTTTTAGCACATGAAAAGTCACATAATCCATACTTAGTCTTAGACTTCTGCAGAAGATCACAACAGAAAATAATCATGTTAATCCTATTTACTATTATTTTCATCACCTAAAAATGATTTACTTGCTGCCTGTCCAAAGTTGTTGGAGTTGCTTCCTTCACCAGTGCCACGTTTTTAGTGCTGCTTCCTTTGGAGGGAGGCTCAGGGACCGTGTACCTGCAGAGTGCTGCATCCTGAGGAGCTCCAAGACCTTGGAAGGCAGAGAGTTGCCCCCACTCTTGGATGAAATCCGGGCTGGTTTTGTTCTATTAATTGAAGTCTGAGTCAGTGTTGGTTGTTGTTACATGCTCCCTTTGCATCTGCATTGGCTCCAAATCAATATTTGTGTCTTTAATCCCCACGTGTTGTCTCCCAAGCACAGAGGTGGGATGTGTGTAGACTTTTGATGCTGAGCTCTGGTTTTGGTGCACGGTGTGAAGGTCCTGGCACAAAAAGGAGGCTGAGAGGAAAAGCCTCCTGACTTGTTGTATGACCACCAGCTACCTCTTGGTCTTCTGTTTAAAAATGGTCACCATTTTGCACTTCCTGAGTGAAGGTTGCTCAGAAGAGCAGGGAGGGAAGGGCTGCCCCACTTGCAAAATGAGTGGCTTAAACAAACGGCGCTGTGCTCGTGCAGTCGGGCACTGTCACCTCTATCACTGCAGAAGTCCTGGTTGCCAGGTGAAGGAAGTGTGGAAGTCACAGCACTCCGTGTACGTGCCTCACATGCTTTGTTCCTCTCCCCCTGAATTTGCTGGGCTGTTGGAGGAGCCGTTTTGCAGCGTTTTCCTGCCCTCTGAGGCCGTGCAGGAGGTAAATTCATTTTCACATGCACCACAGGGACACGCGGCTCTTCAATCTGTTAATAAGCAGTTTTCTTTCTCAGTCACTTTATATGCTGCTCAAAGAGATGTAAATCTAAACAAATACCAGTAATTAGTGGATGTGCTTAACAAATCTGAATTGGATTCCATGACCCAGTTGAGCAACAGACCCTCTGACAGAAGAGCCACCACCTGCCTGAGAGGAATCTGTCAAACTCCTCTAATTTTTTTGATATTTATTCATTAGGGTGCTGAGCAGCGACAGAGGAACTGCCATCTGCCTAACCTGGATCACTGCTATCTGTCAGTTTTTGGGGACAGGTCTTTCTCCATGTCTTATTTCCTTGTTCCATTACCTGTGGAACTGCAAGGACCTCTCAGCTATAGTCTTGCCCTGCACTGGGGGAAATGTTAATTAGGGCATGATAATGAGAATAGAATAGAGAACCATCATCTAGTCCAGCTGGACTGATGGAGGACATCAACTGGTGATGGTCATTAGCTGAAGTTGTGGCAATTGGTGGAGTCACCATCCCTGGAAGTGTTCAAGAACTGAGCAGATGTGGCTCTTGGGGACCTTAGGGGTGTTCAGTCACAGGCTGCACTTGATCCTGGAGACCTTTTCCAACCTTAATGATTCTGTGATGGTGGGAAGTTTTGTTCTTCTCCCAGCTCTGCTGCATGAATAGAAGGAAGTTCTTTGCCTCTATTAGCAATGAAATGATGAAGAAACCCAGGTTATTCCCCTTAGAGAGCAGCAGGCTCTGTGCCAGTGGGGTGAAGGGGTCAGCAGGCCGTGTTTGCCGTCTCTCAGGGCTGGCTGTGAGGGGGTGAAGAGTTTGACTTGCCCTTCTTGTTAACGTGGGGTGGGTGTGGTGTCTGTGCTTCTCCCCAGTACGGTGACTACGATCCCAACGTGCACAAGAGAGGCTTCCTGGCACAGGAGGAGTTGCTTCCCAAGCGGGTAAGGAGCTCTGCAGCACTGGGGAGTGTCCAGGCTGTCCTGAGGCTGAATGTGCTGCTGGCACCTGTCTTGGTGTTTCTGGCTTTCTTGCTGAGCCAGCAGCAGCACTGTGACCTGGTGTCTGTCTCCCACCTATGCCAGGTAATAAACCTGTACCAGATGACTCCAGAGATGTGGGAGGAAAGGATAACAGCCTGGTACGCAGAGCACCGGGGCAGAGCGAGGTGAGCTTGTGCTGCTGGGCTGGGACAGGGCCAGTCCCCTCCCCTGGAGAGTCACCAGGCTTTGGGAAGCTTGGGCAGGTGCTGGATGAGCTCTGCCAGCAGGTTAATCCCAGCACATCTCTGCAGCAGCCTTGGGAAGAGCTCAAAGCTTTTGTTGATGGCTCTGCTTGTGCCTTGCTGTCCCCTGGTCATTGTCGGGGACTTCAAGAGAATGTAGGAATGATGCAAAGGACTCACCTGCATCAGGGATCTGGGAAAAGAAATAGGAATTCAAACCCTATGGCTGCCTCAGGTGGCAAAATGCTCCTTTTGGGGGATAAATGTAAAGCCATGGATCTGAAACAGTGGCATCCCAGCCAGGGATTTCCTGTTTATGCTGAAGGGATTGGGAGGTTAACAAAGCCAGGCTTGGAGCGCTGCATCTCAGCAGCCACTCAGATGCTGGCAACTGCAGAGTGAGATTTGCTCTTGGACTCTATTGATCCTGCCAGCAAAGACAGGATTGACCTGTGTGATAGAGACAGTCCAAGCTTTAAAGCCTGGTGAGTGCTTAGGATCAGCAGGAGCAGCCATGTCCCTCTCTGATCCTCCCAACACTGTTCCTGCCTGACAGAGATGAAGCTGAAATGGAGTATCTGAAGATAGCCCAGGACCTGGAAATGTACGGCGTGAACTACTTCGCCATCAGGGTGAGTTGGGTGGGCTGGGGGTCCTGTTTTCCTGCCAGGGTAATCTCCATGTCCTGGAAAGCCAGGAGAGCTGGGAGGTGACATTTGGGGACCCCACCTGTGCTGAGGGGAGGCAGCAGCTCCTGGTACCCAGTGCTGGGTCAGTGCTCGGGGCTGGCTGAGGGGGGAACAGTGGTTCACGTCTGACCCTCCCAGTGATTTCTGCTCTTTCCTTTCCTCCTGCAGAATAAAAAGGGCACAGAGCTGCTCCTTGGAGTTGATGCCTTGGGTCTTCACATTTATGACCCAGACAACAGGTTGACCCCTAAAATCTCCTTCCCGTGGAACGAGATCCGGAATATCTCCTACAGTGATAAAGAGGTATGGATGTGTCCCACCTCCTCCCTGAGAGCAGTAAGAACACAACTGGGATTTAAAATTATTTCTTTTGGCTTCTCTGTCTGCTGTGCTTGCTCTCACCAGCTTAACTAAGGGCAGCTCAACTCCTCCAGTTGAAACCTTAATCCAAGCCTTCCTGAAATTGTGCAGGAGTGGGCGTGCAAGGGGTCACTGGGGAGCTGGTTCTCTTCTTTGGTTTCAAACCTTCTATGTAATAATCTCTTCAAAAACCCAAAATTGCTGTTGATGTTCTTAGCCCAAATACCAGAGTTCAGAAGTTAAAATCTCTTCTTTACTGCATATATTACAGTATTTATTACTGTGGATGTATTCTGTATTATGGAATACAGGGAGATGTATTCCTGGGGAGAAGAGCTCTTGCCATCTCATTACATCATCTTGGGTTTCAGGCTGCGGGGCTTGGCACAGCAGCTGGAATCTTTTTAGGAAGTTGAGCAATTTAAGCCTGCTGTTAGATAGTTATTTATTAAATCCAGAGTCTAAATATGAGTCTTTGGGATTGTTGGCCCCCAAACCTAATTGAGAACAGAAGTGCAATTGGCTGAGGAGGGGGGACTAAGCATCTCCATTTTAAGTCTGAGAGAGCTGCTCAAAGAAACCGGCTGCCTTCATGGTAAGGAAGAGAATTAACTTCTTAATTAAAAATGGTTTTCTAATCTAAACATGATATTGATCAGGGGAGCAGCTAAAGGTTTCTCATCAGCTGCGTTTATTGCATGTCTTGTGAAGTTTCATAAGCAGTAAATCCGTGCTGGAATTGTCTCCACTTGCTTTACTCCTTAAAGAGCTTCAGGACTCTGCAGAAAGCCCAGCACTGAGTGACATCCAAAGCTTCCCTGCCTGTCACAGTGCAGTGGGAGCTCCCCAGAATGCAGGGACTGACCCCTGCATAAGCAGCCTTGCCACAGGGCTGTGTCAGAGCTCTCTCCAAGGGCAGGATGAATCCCTTCCATCAGCTCAATCATCTCTGTCCTCAGGTGCCCACCAGCAGGCCTGACCTGATGCAAACAGGGCCAATAGCTGGGAACAGCAGCTCTGCTGACACCACACTGGGGGTTATCCCTCCTAACAAAGATTGACTGTTCACACAGAGCTGAAACTCCTCTCCCAGCACATTCCTGCTGCTGCTCTCAGTGACTGCTGGGGGCCCTGCTGCAGCTCAAATCCAGAGACGTTCATGCACGTCTGCTTTTGTGAAAGTCTTAAAAGATTGGCTCTTAAACTGCCAGAGCAAGGCAGTGCCAGGACAGGGCCCTTTGCAGGCAGGGCCGTGTATTGACAGATCTCCCACTCTAATGGACACACTCTGTCTGCTCCAGCTCCTCAGCCCGTTATTTCTGTAGTGTGTGGGGGAGTGATGGAATATGTGCATGTCTCCTAAAAAATGCCATCTTGCAGAGCACTCCATCTCTTCAAGTACCCTTTTGATAGTGCAGAGGCTTCTCTCCATCCAAGGGCTGCATTACCAAAGCCCTTGAGGGATTTGTGCCACCACTGGGCTCTCTGTGGGAGAGCTGTGGAGAGGGTGAAGCCAGGCCATGGGTAGAGAGGGTTGGTACATGGACTGTAAATACAACTTAGAGCCAGGGATTGAATTGTGGGAAAATCTTAGGACATCCTGTTTGAATTTTGGGGAAATCAGAATTCTGGAGAAGAAAATGCATGGAAAATTCTTCTGGGGAGCTCTTGTGAGTGGAAGTGTCAGTGGGAAGGGCAGCAGCTCCTTGCTGTGTTCCTGATGCAGCTCTCCTGCCCTTTTAACTCCCTGACAGGAGAGTGCAGCCAGCTGGGAGTCGGACTCTTCTCCCAGGTAACAAGTGACAGGATCAGATGAGACAGCCTCGAGTTGTGCCAGGGAAGGTTTAAGATGGATATTAGGGAAAATTCCTTCATTAAAGGGCTGTCAAACCCTGGCCCAGACTGCCGAGGAAAGTGTTCAGAACACCTGTGGACAGGGTTTGAGGGTGAACATGGTGCTGTTGGGTTGACACTTGAATTTTAGGATCTTGGAGGGCTTTTCCAACCTTAATGATTCTGTGGTGCTGAGCTGGTTCTTCCTGCCTTTGGAAGCATGCTGAGTTCCTGCTGTGGTTTCTGTGTTCCCTGCAGCTCCCAGCAGAGCAGCACCTTGCCTGGGGAGGTGCTGAGCTGAACCCCCACCCCTGCAGGGTTCTCTCAGAGGACACCAGCTCCTGTGGCCCCCATGTTTTCCTGGCAGGAGGAATAGTTGTCTCCTTGGCTGCTTTTGATGCGAGTCCTCTTGCTTGGCTCAGAGCCACGGGGACGGCTCTGAGCCGTGTGTCTGACCCTGCTGACCTGCTCTGAGCCAGAGCTTTCAGGAAGAATTTTATAGCTGCCTTTTTATTAAATGCACCACTCTCTGATAACTCTCTCCCTCTTTATTTTTTCCTTTTCAGTTTACGATTAAGCCATTGGACAAAAAGATTGATGTTTTTAAATTCAATTCATCAAAGCTGCGTGTGAATAAGCTGGTGAGTGCACAGACAGACTTTTTTTACTGCCTGCAGCAGTGGGTTCTGCAGAGAGTGGGACACAATGAGCTTTTGGGGCTTTTCCTTTGAGAGGGAGCTGCTGCTGTGTGGTTGTGGTGGGGTGTAGCAGTTTCTGCTCGCTGAAGAAGGGAAGGGGGAGACTCAAGACAAGCTGCTCCACAGAACCTCTCCCCCTCCCTGGTTTTTGTGTTCCCTTTTGGAGCTCTTGGCTTTCAGCTGACCTAAATAGTGGAAGCACTTAGTAAATACAACTCCCAGCTTTGCTCAGTTCCTCTTTGTTCCCATGTGGATCTTTCCCATTCTGCCCTGTGTCATAGCTTTCCCTGTTTTGGGAGGCACTTTTACCAGAGTCCTGGCTTTTCCCCCTCTGAGGACTCTCCTTGGACAAGGATGGGCTGCATTGAGCTGTCCATGCTGGAGACCAGCTTTAGCTGATGTTCTGGATTTGGATCTGTTGTTAGGTCACACACGTACCTTTGCTGTCCTGTTGTTGGCTGTGCTTTGTATTCCATAGGAAATGGGGCTTCCTCATTCCCTGCATCATCAGGTTCATAGTGCTGAAATCTTCAGAGAAGTCATTTGTGACTTGGGTTGTGGCTGTCCCGTCCCTGAAAGTGTTCCAGGCCAGATTGGATGGGGCTTGGAGCAACCTGGGCTAGTGGAATGTGTCCCTGCCCATGGCAGGGGGTGGCACTGCATGATCTTAAAGGTCTCTTCCAACTCCAGCCATTCCATGATTCTTGTGATTTTATGAAATGGAAGAAGAGCATGTAAATCAGTCCTTTAGAAAAGAATCCAAATTTAGAACTCTGCTTTTATTGCTAAAAAAATCTTTTCACTCCTCTGTGTGCCCACCTTGTGCTAACCCTCCTCTAGCACTGCCACCTCCCTGGTCCTCACCAGAGAGAGAACCACAGTGGGGCTCAAATCCCTTCAGCAAAGGCATCAGGAGATGCCCAAGCAAGTTTTTGATAAGCCTTCTGTTTGTCCAAATGGAAAGTGGTTTTCCTTTTTTGTTTTCTTTTCATTTATTTTTTAATCTCAGTGCCTTAAACGTACACTGGGGAGAAGGTGCAAGTTCATCTTGAGCCTAAAGAAAGAGGGCAGTGAGAACCAGGGAACCAGGCAGAGCTGTAGAAATTTTTATTTCATTATTTGGCCTCTTGCCTTTTTAGAGTGGGTGTGAAACAACACCCGTGCTGTGCTGGAGGCACAGAAAATTGGTGTCTGCAAAGAGCTGCTGTACCCAGGAGCTGGTGTTTGGTGTGGGACCTGGCTCCCTGCCCCTCCTACAGCTGTGAGAGCTCGCAGGGTTGGAGCTCAGTGGGTGGAAGCACTAACAAGCACCAAATCAAAGCAATTCTAGTGGTTTTGTGTGTCAAGAATACAAACCACCTCATTGCCATCACGTGTACAGCTGTGTCTCTCTGCTCTTCACCCCTGACTGCAACAGATTCTTCAGCTGTGCATTGGGAACCACGACCTCTTCATGAGGAGGAGGAAGGCAGACTCGTTGGAGGTGCAGCAGATGAAGGCACAGGCCAGGGAGGAGAAGGCCAGGAAGCAGGTGAGCCACATGTCCCATAACCAGTGAGCCAAAATCAGAAATGCATGTGGGCTTGGGAAGGACAGATCTCTGGAATGGCTTCAGAGCAGCTTTGAGGGAAGGTCCAGCTGAACATTTTCTAGTAGCCTGCTCCTAGCTCTCCAGTCATCTGAGCTTGGCTCTGCAGGTTGGTGGCAGCCTGAGTCCAGCCCCCAATTTGGGAACGAACCTGAGAGGAGGGAGGGAAGAGCTGCCCTGGGTGTCTACAAGTGCGTGGCAGGCCGTGTGTTGGGACAGTTGATTAATCAGGGGCTGTGAGGGGGAGCTGTGCTCTGCTGTAGCTCTTTGGCTCATTTCTAATTGCAGGGTGATGGAATGCACAGGCTGTGCAGCCTGCAATGCTAATTCCACACTGGCCTCTCTCCGTGCCGCGGGTCAGCCCGGGCGCCCGGCGGAGGCAGCGGCGTGGAGCCCACGAGCAGAGATCAGCAAATTGAATTGTATGAATCATTGTTTGCTGCTCGTAGACCTTTTCTACTCACTGAAACCCACACAGCTAATCTGAGCACTGGTGCTCGGAATATAAATGGCCCTTTGGCAGGGAAGCCACTAGAGAGAAGGAGAAGCCAGAGCAGTCACTGCACCCAGCAGGGGCTTGTGCTCATGGGTCTGGGTGTTACTGGGTTTGAGCGTGGCCACAGCGGTGCTTGTGTGGGGTGGAGGTGCTCAGCTGCCTGGAAATGGGACATGGCTTGTTCTTTAGGCACCTCTTGGTGTTTGTGTGGTGCTGAGGTGCTCAGCTGGGCTGAAGGTAGGACATGGCTTGTTCTTCAGGCACCTCTTGGTGTTTTTGTAGTGCTGAGGTGCTCAGCTGGGCTGAAGGTAGGACATGGCTTGTCCTTCAGGCACCTCTCTCAGTCCTTGTGTGGTGCTGAGGGTGCTCAGGTGGGCTGAAGGTAGGACATGGCTTGTTCTTCATGCACCTCTTGGTGTTTGTGTGGTGCTGAGGTGCTCAGCCAGCCTGGAAATGGGATGTGTCTTGTCCTTCATGTATCTCCCAAGGTGCTTGTGTGGTGCTGAGGTGCTTAGCTGGGCTGGAGGTGGGATGTGACTTGTCCTTCAGGCACCTCCTGAGGCAGTTTTCCTTCATGTAGCTTGTGGAGTGCCAGGAGAGCTCCACTGGGGAAGAGGGACTTTGTGCTTCCCACAGGGATTCCTCTGGTCAGTAAGGAGTTGGCACTGTAGAACCATTGAGGTTGGAAAAGCACTCTGAGGCCTCCAACCATCAACCCTTGCCTTGTGTTCCCCAAGCCATGCCCTTAGTGGAGCAGAAGGTCCTTGGAAGGAGCAGCGTGGTGTCCAAGTGCTGACAGCCTCAGGCATTGGAATGGGCTGCCCAGGGAAGTGGTGAAGTCACCATCCATGGAAGAGTTCAGAAGTGCCTGTGGCACTCAAAGGATATGGTTTTGTGGAGTACACAGTGGTGCTGGGATAATGGTTAGGCTTGGGCTTAGAGGGCTTTTCCAACCTTAACAATTCCATGAATCTTGAAGTTTTACAATGTGTGAGTGTTTGATGTGTTTGGATAACACCACACCCAAGATCCTGTGCTTGTTTGGCTGCTGGAAGAGGTGAGGGCTCTGGGAGGGAGCAGCAGCTTATGGCTCCATGTGAGCTCCCAAATCCAGAGCACTTGGGCTCCATGGGAGAGGTCAGGCTCCGGTGTGGGCTGGCTGCCCTGCTCCCTACTCTCTCCCCAGCATCCACAGTCATTTACTGGTTTCAAACAGTCCTTTTAGATCAGGAATTCTTGTTAATGGGAGTCCTGAGCGGGATGCAGATCATAATGATAATTAATGAGGGGAACCTTTAATGGAAGGAAGCAGAATGGTTGGAACAGTGGGCGTCCCGCTTTCAGAGCACAGCTGGTGTCCAAGGAGTAGAGAAATGTGGCTTGTCTCACTTCCTTCCCTTATTAAACCCAGCAGGTCTCCTGTCCTGGCTGCAGCGTGGATATTTATAATGCCCCATCCCTGTGGGACTGGAGGAATTAAACTCAGTGTGTTAATTAGTCCAATGGCTCCCTTGGGCTCTTGGCTAGTGAGGAGGCAGTCCCTGGGCACAACAACTCTCCCAGCATCTTCTGGGAAGAGCTGGCAGGTCCTGATGGCTTGGATCTTCTCCTCCTGGAGAAGCATTGCTGTACCCTGCAAACAGAGAGGGTTTGTTTTATCCAGGAATTGCCAGAGGTGGTTGCACTCTGTGTGACCTCCCTCTGAACAAATGGAAGTGAAGGTTCCAGGATGCTGGCTTAGATATCTGATCAAAAGGAGCAGCTATCCTTGTCCTTCCGCCTCCTGCCATGTGCTTCAGTGTTTGGGAGATGCCCTCAGACTGTCCTTAAGCTCATCCCTGCTGTAAGAAACTCCAGAGAGTTAAGCTAGAGATCTTGAGACCTGCTTGTCCTGGTCTGGCCTGTGACTGAGCCTAGGAGGGCACTGTCTGGGGACATTGTCACCTGCAGGCAGCTCCTGTGGCCATGCTGTGAGTGACAGCCTGAGCAGAGGATGGGAGTTGTCTCAGGACTGGCACTTACCAAGGGAGCATCAAACAGGCTGCCCAGGGCAGTGGTGGAATCACCATCCCTGAAAGGGTTAAAAGAACATATGGATGTGGCACTTGGGGACATGGCTTAGGGGTGGCCTTGGCTGTGCTGAGAGAACAGCTGGACTTGATGATCTTGGAGGTGTTTTCCAACCTAAATGATCCCATGATTCTGTTCTTTGGTCAGGTCACCCCAGTCCAGGGGACGTTCCCGTTGTCACTAAGCAGAGGGGAGGCAGCAGTGCTCTGGCCTCACCTGTGACTCTCTCCTCCATGGAAAACCTTCCTCATGTGTGTTTTTCTCCTCACTTTCCCCAATCCCTTTTTCCCAGATGGAACGACAGTGCCTGGCACGAGAGAAGCAAATGAGAGAAGAGGCTGAGAGGACCAGGGATGAGCTGGAGAGGAGGCTGATGCAGCTGAAGGAGGAGGCAACCATGGCCAACGAGGCTCTGGTAGGTCCCTGGGAGGCCGTTTCCCGAGCACTGCAGCTGCTCCTCTCTCTTTCCACTGCAGAAGCATTTTTGGAAGTGCTCTGTGACTGCTCTAAGACTGCTCCCAAACTGCTGCCAGTGGCCAGTGAGCAGCAGGCTGGATGGAGCTATTCCATCCTGCTGGGCTGCTTGGGAGGAGCACAAAGAGGATGATTTGGGACAGAGCCTGGGCACATCCCAGCCTTGGCGCCTTTCACGGAAGGGAGGGATTCTATGGAGCGTGTCGGAGGCAGCAGCTCGGGGCCCTGCTCCAGGGGCTGTGGGCACATTTGGGGAGACAGTGGCTGTGCTTAATGGCTTCGTGTCCTGGAATTGTCAGATGAGGTCGGAGGAGACAGCGGATCTGCTGGCGGAGAAGGCGCAGATCACAGAGGAGGAGGCCAAGCTCCTGGCTCAGAAGGCGGCCGAGGCCGAGCAGGAGATGCAGCGCATTAAGGCCACGGCCATCCGCACCGAGGAGGAGAAGAGGCTGATGGAGCAGAAGGTGCTGGAGGCAGAGATGTTGGCACTGAAAATGGCCGAGGAGTCGGAGAGGAGGTCAGAGGGTACAACCTTGCAGCTGCTTCTGCTTTGCTTCCCACTCCCTTCAAGTTATCTCTCTGAGTTATCCTCCCTCAGCTTCCCACGTGTGTCCAACAGCAAATGGCTCTTTGGCCCAGATGGTTTCCCTCTCCAAAAGCCAGCTCTGCTTTTGGGAGCTTTCTGGAACCCTCCCCTGCATTCCCCAAAGTATTCAACAATGTTAATAACACTTGGGAGTTGTTCTTCCTCTGGATGGTAGATCTACATTCCCTTTTTTCTCTCCTTACTCTTCTACTTATCTCTCAGTTGTTCAGTTCTCCTTTCCAGTCATGAGTTCTGTTCCAGGTTAGCCCTGAACAGAGACTTTGCTCTTCGTTAAAACTGGTGTTTCCATCCTCCTGATACCCAAGCCCAGGTCCCACAGTGAATGTGGCAGTGAGCAAGTAAAAGATCAGCCTTGTTTCCTTCCAGCTGATTACTCCTCTCTGTGTGAGAGCCTGCTGGGTGTCAGCCCTTCTGCTCGAATGAACTCAGCCCTTCTCTGTCTCTTCTTGCCTATTCCACACTGTGATCCTGCTTCTCCATCCTCTCATTCCTGCAGTCTGACATTTGCTGTTTGCTGTTGGTCCTTGCAGGGCAAAGGAGGCTGATCAGCTCAAGCAGGACCTGCAGGAGGCTCGCGAGTCGGAGCGCAGAGCGAAGCAGAAGCTCCTGGAGATCACCAGCAAGTCTTCCTACACAGTAAGAGAGATCTGTGTTGTAATTCCCAGTTCCCTGCCCTCCTGTGTAGCCTGGAGGAGCCTCCTTCTCCATCCCAATCATGGAGGGGGCTGAGCTGTCTCTCTGCTGCTCAGAAATCCTGAGCAGTGCTTGCCCTTTTCATCCCTGCATCTCATCCAGCAGAACTTCACTATGCTCTTTTTTTTTTTCCACCCACCTCTTGCTACGAGAGCAAAGGAGCTGCTGGTGAAATTAAAGCAGCAAATTTTAAACCAATTTAGCAGCCGTGTCAGAGCCACTTTGCCAGCACGTGTGGAGTGCACCAGCTTAGCCATAACCTTTAAAATAGGGTTAAATATACCCTTATTCTTGTTAGGTGAGATAAACACTGTTCAGAACCTGCGAATTCATTCTTTGGGCATAAACTGGACCTTCATATGCTGGAAAAAAACTTACTTGAAGGGAGATTATTCCATAATTGTCCATTAAGAGGATTTCACACCTTCCTCTGAAGCATCTGGTCCCCATTCCTGCTGGGCACTGAAAAGCCAGACTGGATGACCAATGCTCTGACTTGTCTGGCAGTTCTTTTCCTCTGCTTCCCTAATTGTGCCTGCAAACCCCATCAGGTGCCTCCAGCCCTGCAGCTCACACCTGTTCCTTCCTGGCCTGGGGGAAGGGGAGGAGCATCAGGAATAGGCTTGGCAGGCCAGCACTGTGGTTTGAATTTGTACCTGTAGGCTCCTTCCCCCTTTGTCTGGAAACTTTATAGGAGCAGATTGGAGAGGGGTTGAGATGGAGCAACGTTGCATCCCAATTCCCTGGAGTTCTGCAAGAGTATTTGGAAGCTGTTAAAAATAACAGTGATGGAAAATAATCAGGTGCTCTCAGCTCTGGGACACTCAGTCAAGTGAGTGCTGGATAAAGCCCAGCTTTGGAGTGCTCCTTCTTTTACAAGTCACTGGAATTCTGGGATGCACCAGCTCCTTAATTCTGGCTTTGACTTGTGCACAGGGAGACACTTGTCCTCACTGAACAGTGTGGGATTTGGGCAGCTCTTGCACACCCTGTTCCCTCATGTTGCCATGTCCATCCTTAGTGAAACCAGCAGAGCCCCAGCTCAAAGCCCTTGTGCTGAAATCCCTGCACAGGGCAGCAGCTGGGTGGCTCTGCTCTCTGTTCCTGTGGAATTAGAGCCTCATTAGGGGAATGTTGTGGGATTGCATGGAGCTCAGCTCCACCCCTCCAGCTGCATCTGCCTGGAGGCAGAGCTGCTGCTTCCAGACACACGGGGCTGTGTCCTCTGCCTTCCCTAAAGAGCCCTGGCCTTCCAGACACGCTGCCAGTGCCTGCTGGGAAGGGAAATGCTTTTTTCCTCCCCATTTTGGTGGCAGGGTCCCTTCATGCAGCTGCTGCTCCTCCTGCCCCTCTCCCAGCCCTGGGATGAGGGGTGAGGGCTGTGCTGCACACACTCCCAGGAGGAGGCTGGTGTGCCCAGCATGTCCATATCCAGGTGAAAACACCTTGCTGGGTTCTTCCATCCTCTGTTACCTGTTACCCTGGGTTGCCAGTACATGGAAGGACCCTGTTTTGAAAGCTGTTTTTGGGAGACTTGAGCTCCTCAGCTCTGATGAACGGTGCAGGAAACTTCCAACTTTTCTCTTCCTGAATGGGTGTGTAACATTGGGCTTGTTCTTCTCCATGGTCCCAGAGTTGTGCTGTTGTCCTCTGACACTGGGAACTCAGCAGGACTTCACAAGAGCAAGAGAGGAAGGAGGGAGTGGATGGATGTAGAATCATTTAGGTTGGAAAAAACCATTCAGAGATGGAGTCCAATCCCTGACCTAACTCTGTGCTGCAGAAAAGGCTAAAGAAACAGTTAAATATATATATATATATTTCAACTTTCCAATCTCCAATCCTGGTTCTTTAAAGCTTATTTCAGTGTCTTTTTAGTCCTTGAAGCCCAAGCTGCTTTTATGATGTCACTGGTAGGTGATGCATGAGAAGTGAGATGTGGATGTGAGTCTCAGGCCGTCAGGGCTCGGAGAACGACTCATTCCTTACGGACTTGGCTGCAAATCTTTGCCTCCCTCAGTGCCCTTCAGGTGCCAGCTAAAGGCAACCACCTCCTCTCTGATCCTGTGGGAGCTGGAAGTGGCTGCTTTGGGCTTGCCCAAAATAAAAGCAGTGGCAGCACCAGAAGGAGCTTTGCCTGCAGGGGAACCCTCCTGGCCTGCTCTGTGCTCCCTCTGGATCCTCCCTGTCTCTGTATTCCAGAGGGATCCAAGGGATGCTGCTGCCGCCGTGCTGCTTTCCTATTAATGGCAGGAAGCTGCTGGAGTGCAGGAACAGGGCTCTGCACTTTGTTCCAGGTCAGGGAACACATATGGAAAAAGCTCCCTGTCCCTTTTATCACCCCTATGACCCTGGATTAGAAATAACAGCACCTGCTGAGAGAGCTGCCCAGCATTGTTGCTAATGGCAGGGAATCTGCAACAGGAATTCTGTCCCTCTGCACCTGCACAGCTGCCTCCAGATCTGGGGTCCCAGCACAGGAGGGCCCTGGAGCTGCTGGAGAGAGTCCAGAGGAGGGCACAGAGATGCTCCAAGGGCTGGGGCCAGGCTGGGAGAGCTGGGGGTGCTCACCTGGAGAGGAGAAGGCTCCAGGGAGAGCTCAGAGCCCCTTGCAGGGCCTAAAGGGGCTCCAGGAGAGCTGCAGAGGGACTGAGGACAAGGGATGGAGGGACAGGACCCAGGGAATGGCTTCCACTGCCAGAGGGCAGGGCTGGATGGGATCTTGGGAAACAATTCCTGGCTGTGAGTGTGGGCAGGCCCTGGCACAGGTGCCCAGAGCAGCTGAGGCTGCCCCTGGATCCCTGGCAGTGCCCAAGCCAGGCTGGATGGGACTTGGAACAGCCTGGGCTAGTGAAAGGTGTCCCTGGCCATGGCAGGTCTGTGAGCTTTAAGGTCCCTTCCCACCCAAACCATTCCATGATTCTGTTAAATGCTTTGTTCCAGATATCAGTCCTGTGCCTTTGAGAGCCCTGAACCTGCTCACTCTTTGCTTTTTCCATACTCTTCCTCACTCTTGCTGCTCTCTGACTTCTCCACCATTTTTTTCCCTGCTCCATGGCAGAGCGGTGCCGAGGGAAGAGAGGGAAGTAGTGGCTGTAGCAACCCTGATGAATTGGCTCAGGCCTTAATGGCTGCAGCAACTGAAATTCCTGCTCAACTGTTACTGCTGCTGTTGGGAGTTTTTAAAAACAAAAACCAACAAAGCTTGTACTGAAAAAAAAACAGGCTAAAGGTTGTTTGAAGGCCAGTGGGCTGGCTTGGATGCTCCTGGCTCCCCTGTGCTGCAGGGATGGGAGAACCTCACGTGGGAAGGGCTTTGGGAACGCCTGTGCCTTACAGGGAAGGGACTTGAATGTCAATGGGATGCAAGTATTTAAATCAGTTAAGTGCTTTGGCAGACCTGTCCCCTTTCCTTCGAGACTGGAATTTAGGTACTGAGCTGTCCCTTCCAGCGCCTGCTCCAGAATTAATGTGGCTTTGTTCTGTGCTGGCAGCAAAGGGGGAGGAAGGAGTTGGGTTTCCTTGTCATGTGGGTCTTAACTCACCTGGAAGGCTCCAGCCAGGCCAAGTGCACTTTGAGGCACCTCCTTGTTTATGCTTGTACGAGGTGTTTGTGTTCCAGCTTTGCTGCTCCATGAAATGTTGTTCCTCTCAGATTTGTCCGAGCTGGGAACGAGCCCTGGCTGTTTGTGAATTCCAGGCTGGTGCTGAGGGAAGAGGGAGGTTATTGTGCAGAGTAAATCTGTCACTCCAGTGCTTGCAGGTCTTGCTGAAGAGGAGCTAACTGAAAACAGTGCTTGGAGTATCCCAAATAGGAGAAAGAAAGAGCCAGTGGAAGCTCAAAGTCTCATTTGTTAGAGCAGGTACTCAGCACTGCCATTCCAGGTTTGGGCACGTTGTTTTCCATACAGGAATCCCTTAAAGCAAGAAGGAGCATCCAGGAGGGACGTGGGGGATCTTTGGGATGCCAGGCTGGATTTCTCATACCCCAGAGCAGGGCTGAGCAGGCTGGCAGCACTTGTGACTCAGCCCCATCTGATGCTGCTGTGCCACCCTTGACGTGTGCCCTGTTTGCCACCTCATCCAGTGTGCTGCAGGAGCAGAGCCATGACTCCAGCAGGCTTTTCCTCTCCTCCTAATGAGCCCATTTGTTAGAGGTGTGACAGAATTTTTGACTGAGAGGAAGAAGGGTCATTTTTAAGGAGAAGATAAAATCTGAGGGCCTGGCAGTGTGTGTCACTGGGGGATAGCAAAGCATTTTGCAGGAGGAAGAAAGTCCCAAATCCTTGCTCAGGTGTTCCAGGAGTGATTTGCTGTGTTATCTCCACTTCCCGCTGAATTTAGAAGTGGTTTTTAAACCTTTGGAGCTGTAAATTACTGAGGAGATAAAAATGTGTCAGTGCATCTCCATGGACCTTGCTGGAATGGCAATCTTGGGGTCACATTGGTCTTTGCTCAGGCTTTGGGGAGCTGTGGAGTGCAGGACTCTGCTGTCACACGGGGTCTTACATTGTCCCCACTCACAGCTTGAACTTTATAAACCTGATTGAATGTTAAATAGCAGACAGATGACTCCCAAGAGGCAGCTTAAAGTGACACAGCAGTGATAAAGCCTTGATTTTACCAAGTCTTGTCAATAGATTTTGAAGGCAGGTGATGTTTTGTCTCCTCTTTTAGGACTGCAAAGAATCCTGGAGGAGCAATGGCTTTGAACTGAGGAGCAAACTGGGAATAGAGCAAGGGGATGTCCAGGCTGATCTTGTGCTCAGGACTCTGGGCTCAAGTGTTGCTCTGATTTTACATCAGTGTTGCAGAACATTGGCTGTAGTGACCCTTGTGTGGCCCAGAGTGATTAACTTGTGCTCTCTCTTCAGCAGTCCATGAACTCAAGTACCACAGCACTGCCCACTGACCTGCCAAGCTACAACCTCATCAGTGAGAGCCTCTCCTTCGACTTCAAGGATACAGACATGAAGAGGCTGTCCATGGAAATCGAGAAGGAGAAGTATGTGGCACACATCCAATCCAGGCTGGGCTGGGATTTGTGCTGGACATGAGCCAGGTGTGGCCAAGAGGCCAAGGACAGCCCTGGGGTGGCAGCAGGAGCAGGGCAGTGCCCGTGCCCTGAGCTGGCACTGCTGGGGCACCTCCAGTGCTGGGGCAGCTCTGGGACCCTCCTGACAGGAGAGACCTGGAGGGGCTGGAGTGTGGCCAGGCCAGGGAACAGAGCTGGGAAGGGGCTGGAGCCCCAGGAGAGGCTGAGGGAGCTGGGAAGGGGCTGAGCCTGGAGCAAAGGAGCCTCAGGGGGGCCCTTGTGGCTCTGCACAGCTCCTGCCAGGAGGGGACAGCCGGGGGGGTTCGGGCTGTGCTCCCAGGGAACAGGGACAGGAGCAGAGGGAACGGCCTCAGGCTGGGCCAGGGCAGGGGCAGGGTGGATTTTGGGATAATTCCTTCATGGAAATTGTTTCCAGGCCTGGCACAGCTGCCCAGGGCAATGCTGGAGTCCCCATCCCTGAAGGATGTAAAGGCCATGTGGATGTGGCACTTGGGGACATGGGGCAGTGCTGGCCTTGGCAGTGCTGGGGAATGGTTGGACTTGTTAACCTCAAAGGACTTTTCCAGCCTCAACAGTTCTGGGCTTGTCCTGGCTGAGCCTTTCCCTGGTGGGGACCTGGTGTCACTGACCTGTCCCTGCCACCTGCTCCCAGGTGAGCTCAGGGCCTTGCTCCAGGCAGTTCCTGTCCCTGTGGCAACCCTGGCTCCTGCTCAGGCTGGAACTGCCCATGGTGGTGGAAAGAGTTAACAGCAGGCTGAGTGCTGCAGGCCTGAGCTTGAGGCTTTGCAGGTGTCCAGGGAATGTGGTGGTAGCTGGGGTGTGTTAAGGTCCTGCACTAGGGCTTTAACCCCTTTTCCTTGGCATTTGTGTCACGTTCCTGGTTAAAAAGTGTTTGCCAGCAAGTTTGGATGTGATTATGAGCTTTGATCTTGTGTTTTCCTGAGGGTGTAAGTGTAGCCTTCGAAATTACCAATTGAGCAGAAATCAAAGCAGATCAGATTTTAATCTCTGTAGTAATGATGTGCTTTGTTCATCGATTGGGTCGTAGATCAAAGCTACAATGGCTCTGTCATCCCGCTCTGGCCAAAACTTCCCGAGGCTGCACTGACACCCCTGGATCCCAGAGGCTGCTTTGCTTTGCCTCTGCTCAGTGCCCTTTCCTGTGTATGAAATCACAGACATAGAGACAGATTAAGAACTTCTGAAAACTTTTCCCAAAGCCAGAAGGAAAAAGATAGAAGCTGAAAATAACAGGATAATTCCTGGTTCTGTACCCAGGTTGCTATCTAGGTCATCCTGCTCTCCTGAGCAGGGAGAGCTGCCTCTGCCAAATGCTGAAAGCAATAGGATGCTTTTCCTGTCTTCTCTGGGGCTGTTCTCTTTCCGTGGGTGCTGGGATAAACTTCTTTACAAATTTTGGCACTGGAAAGGCTTCCTGTTACCCTGCTGGCCCTCTGACCTGGCTCAGGGGGTTAATCACAGGTACAAAACTCATGGGGTGATTTTTCCAGTTGATTTTTCATTGTGGAAGGCACTTCAGGATGAGTCCTGGGAATGCTGGCTTTGGAGTTTGGTTTTTTCCCTTTCTTACTTTTTTTTTTGGGAGACTTTCTCTGTGCCAGGGGTGCTCTGTGTCCACAAGATCCCTGATATTTTGGGGACAGCACTTGCTCCCACACAGTTTGCGAGCTAAATCCCTCTAAAACACGACAAGTCACTACCTCAGGGTCCTTCCTCATGGAAAGATTTGTGGATTTGGGTGGTGGAGCAGGTTTGGGAAGGGGTGCAGGGGTGTAGAGCTCTCCTGAGTAGCTGCTTAAACCACTGTGTGGTGTAAACCTCTGTCAGCTTCACTTGCAAATTGGGAGACTTAAAAATACCACCCAGCTTGGGTTTAATTTTGTATAATAATAATATAACTTACACTTTTATTGCTGGGTTGGCTGTCTGGGTCCCCTTTAATAAGGAACAAATAATTGCTCTGAGTAGCTCACTGTGTGCTATAAACTGATATTATCAGTTCCACACGCTAAAAATAATGAAGAAAAGCTGTTTCTGTTATAATTCTGTTATAATTTTGTTATCAGGTCTGCATCAGCAGGTGCAGCTGGTCAGTGCTAACCCAGGGCTGTTCTGTGTGTGTGTTTTAGGGTGGAGTACATGGAGAGGAGCAAGCACCTGCAAGAGCAGCTCAACGAGCTGAAGACAGAAATTGAGGCACTGAAGCTCAAGGAGAGAGAGACAGCTCTGGATATTTTGCACAATGAGAACTCCAGCCGGGGCAACAGCAAGCACAACACTATTAAAAAGGTATCAGAAGGCCCCAGTTTGTATCCTCCCTGATGAAACACTTTAAAAAGAACCCTAAAATCGTCCTGCTTTTGATAATAAAATTGTTGGATCTAGGCTTTCTTCCCCAGCTGCTTAGCTTTGATTGGAGAATTCCAGCTTCTGGTGGTCCTGCTGTCCTGATCCAGCCTGGTCTCTCCAGTGCTGTGGGAAGGGTGTGAGGGTCTCCAGGGCTGAAGGTCCTTCTGAACCTTAAAAGCTGTACAAGGATGTTGTTGGAAGGGCTCTGCATCCCCAGTGAACAGGAAAAGCCCTCCCTGCCTATTGCAGCTGTTTCATATGAGCACTGAGCTTGTCTGGTGAATAATGAGGGCAGAAATACTCCTGGCTTAGGAGCTCTCAGTGGAAAAAGCCAAAAGCTCTTCCTCTCTTTTAATCTCTCTAGAGAAACCTGTAGTGCAGCTTCAGTCACTAACAGCAAAGCCTTTGCTGGCAGGGGGTGTGAGACCTCTGCTCCCTGGAGCCACCTGCCTCCCGCAGTGGGGCTGACATGAGGAACTTCAGCCAGAAATTGAGGCTGCCTGGGTCGGAGGCCCAGGGCTGCCCTGAAAGCTCACAACAAAACATCTTCTTTATTCTTCTACATCCCATCTTTTTCCTTTGCCTCAGTGCTGGGCTCTGTAACGCGGGGCTGGAGGCACATCCATGATGCATTTGGATGGTGGTGGTCAGCCCCACTCACCTGCAAAGGCTTTTTTCCCTGCAAAGGCTTTTCCTGGCTGGCTTTTTGCTGGCAGCTGTCCTCGGGAAGGATTCAGAAATCCACACGGCACGGGATGCAGGCTGTGGTAACAACTGCAGGCTTGAAAAACAAATTCTACTCTCTTTACTATTCCCAGCCAGAAGTTATGTCTGAAAGGCTTTGGAAATATCAGTTCTTGCCGACTTTTGTGGCTGGGAGTTTGTGATCACTGAATTGGGGCAGGAAAATGAATCTAGCGGGGCTCACTCACCAGTTTCCCCGTGCTGGCCTGGAGCTATTCAGGTTCCTGTCACACTAGAGCTGAGAAAATAAAAATCTTCACAACCCTTTTTGTCATTGTAGAATCTGGAGGCGTTTCTGCTCCCAGTAGGTTTTGGACGGATTTGTCTCTGTGTTCCAAGTCCTTGGTTTAAACAGAAACTGCTAAATTTTCACTTCTGACAGAGAGGAGTTCATAGAGAGCTGATGGTCCCATTTGTCTGCCTTAAAGAGGGTGGCTGGGCCATCATTACCATGTCTGTCAGGGCTTGTCACAGTGCTGTCACTTTGCCTGCCTTTGAAGATGGAGTCTTGTCCTGTCCCCTCCCTTCCGGAGGCAGCGGGGGCTGCCCGGCTGCTGCATCTCAGCACGGAGCAAAGGTTCCCAAATAATAGACTATTAGTGGAGACATCAGAGGGAAATTACAGCCTGCTCTGCTCAGGGAGGTCAGCAGGGCTTTTGTCTTCACTGTGGAGAAGGCAAGGAAACACAGGGCACTGGGATTGGGATATCAGTCCAGCAATACTTCAATGGCACCAACCCTCTGCTTCACCTGGAAGCTGCTGGTTGCTCCAGGCAAGCCCTAAGATCCCACAGATCCCCTGCCCTTGTATCACACACGGGGATTATTATTATTATTTGTTGTTCGTTTTATTTTGCTGGTTTAGCCTCAAGCCCAGGGCAGAAGACCTATCTGCATTTGAGAATTCCAAGTAGGTTATTCCAAGGTACTCTGCGTGGGGGTGCTGGGGTCTGCCTGTGGCACTAACCCGTGCATGAGCTTGCCTGCGCTCCAGCGGGACCGGCTGCCCGCGGTCCAGCCCGGCTCTCCCTCCCTCAGGAGCACTCCCAGCCTCTCTGCATTTGTTCCTACACCTGATCCTCTGTGCTGGGAAGCTTTCTTGGCAGAAGTTGTGTTGGCAACCTCAGAGGGGGAGTTCAGGTAGAGGCACTTTAATAATTCAGCGCGCCTGTTTTTGCACCGGTGGTTGGGAATCTATCGGAGGTGCAGGGCAGCCTTTGAAGATTCCTTTAATGAAGTAAAACAGCACCTTCCCCCTTGTTTGTTGCAGAAAAAAAAATCAGGAGGTAAAAAAAATACCCCAAACAAACAGCTAAACCCAATAATCTCTGCTGCCAGCACTGTCAAAATGGGCTAAAAATGTGCAGCTCCGTCTCGGAGCCGAGCAGCACGAGGATGCTCTGCCTGTTGGAGAAGCATCCCAGGAAGATAAAGCAGAGGATTGAGGACAACTGGTGTCTGCAGGTGGCTCTGTGCCAGGGGAAGGTCACCAGCACACCTGGGGACAGGAGTTGTCCTTCTCCCTGCACTGCCTCTGCCTGTCCCTCACCACCTCCTGCCCAGGGGGTCCTGCTCTGTTAACGCCACATCTCTTATTTCTGGAGCCTGCTTTCCTCCAAGGATTTGCCCTCAGTCTGCAGGCTGTATGTGCTGAGCATCCACTCCCTCCTTCGGGAGGATGAGTTTGGGGAAGCTTTCCTGCTTCTGCCCTGGGGCAAAGTTCTTGCACATCCACAGGGTTTTGGGAGCTTGGAGTTGGTGGCACTCAGGGAAGTACTGGGATACCACAGTCACAGATGGCAGAGCTGGTGGGAAATGCTTTTGGAAAAGATAGAGCAATTCCACAGCACCTCTGGAGCTTGAGACCAGAGGCAGGAGGTTGTTTTACCCAGGAGAGCTCAACATGAGGCTGTGCTGTTCTTCACTGCACCAGCCATTCCAGGGGCTATAAATCCCTGGAGTTTGGGGTTTGTGCCAGCTCTGAGCAGCTGCAGGTGTTCCCAAAACAGGCTGCTCTCATTGTTAAACAGTTCCATGGGGAAGAGGCTAAAAGGGGTGACCCTGCAGGTCAGGGCCACCTTGGGGAAGGTGTTGGATATCTCAGACAGACTGGCTGTGGATGAAATGCATTATCCCATCCCACCTGGCTGGAAGAGCTCTGTGGCAGGTAAATTTGGGGTGAAATCCGCTTGTGGCCACAGCACAAGGAGGTGAAATGAAGTCCTGGCAGCTTGTGGGAAGACTCTTCCAGCAGCTGGGAGAGCTGCAGTGCCCAGGAGGAGCCCCCATAATTAAAGCATCTGCACAGCGAGCGCTGCAGTGTGACCTCTGGGGTTTGGTGCCTGCCTTTGAAGGCGCCCGCTAAGTTTTTCATGTTTAATTACGTGGTTAACATGCTAATCCCTTTTTATGAGCTCTGTGGGCACAGCACAGACACCTCATCTGGAAGCTGCTCTCCCTTCTCCGTAGCTCCCTGCCGTGGGCTGGTGCTGTGGCTCCAGCTGGCTCCGATTCAGGAGGGTTTGTCACTTAGTCTGTGGTAAAGGGTGAAAAACCCACTTCTTCCTCATCTCCTCCGCTGCAGGAAAGCTCCCAGGACAGGCTGCTAAAACACAATCAGGTCTTTGATTCCACTTGCTTTCTTCTTGCACAGTCATGCTTATTTACTGGGATTTAAGCCCTTTGAAGTATCCAGGCAAGGAGCAAATCTCCACGCCTGTTCCCAGACAAGCAGCTTTGTGGTTGAGCCTCTGGTCCTTCCACAGGCAGCCTTAGCCTCTCCTGCCAGGCTCTCACATGGCTGGGAGCAGCTTCTCCAGGCTTCAGCTCAATCCCAGGGGAGCACTTTTGGGGCCCCTGGGGATCCTGCTGGCTCCTTCTCTGGCTCTGATCCTGGATGTAGTGCAGTATTGCCCTTGGCTTGGATAATGGTCATTGTGGAGACACTTGGAGATCCGAGCTGGGGGTGTTCAGGCTGGAGAAGAGAAGGCTCCAGGGAGACCTTAGAGCCCCTCTCAGTGCCTGAAGGAGAGCTAGAGAGGGACTTGGGACAAGGGATGGAGGGACAGGACACAGGGAATGGCTCCCACTGCAGAGGGCAGGGATGGATGGGATCTTGGGAATTAGGAATTGTTCCCTGGCAGGGTGGGCAGGCCCTGGCACAGGTGCCCAGAGCAGCTGGGGCTGCCCCTGGATCCCTGGCAGGGCCCAAGGCCAGGCTGGACATTGGGGCTGGGAGCAGCCTGGGACAGTGGGAGGTGTCCCTGCCATGGCAGGGGTGGCACTGGATGAGTTTTAAAGTCCCCTTTGGGTTTAGCCAATGAACAGTTCCCAGCTGGAAGCACAGAAGGGTGAGTGGGGCAGAGCCAGAGGGACTTCTGCAGCCTTGCCTTCCCTCCTGCCACCTTTGGGATAGGCTGTGGTCTGTCCTTGTGAGGACACTGGTGGCTGATGATGGCACTGCTGCCTGAGTGTCTCATCATGCAGACAGGATGTGCCACCCCCACACGTCACAAGGCTCCTTCATCATCTGGACAGGCTGGCACTGGGGCAAATGCTTTCTCTATTTTCCACCTGCACCAGGCAAGCAGTGTCCTAGGGATCACTGAAACGTGTCCCTTGAGGACTTCACAGTTCCTGTGGGGTCCCTTTCACCTCCTGGCCACTCCCTTCCTCATCTCTCTCCTTCTGGAACTGCAGATTCCCTGGAACAGGTCTGTTCTGCCCCAGTAGTTTGTTGGGAGAAGGAGGATGTGCCCCTTGCAGAGAGAAGGGACCAGCACAAGGAATGCTCTGGGCAGGACAAAAGGAGGGAGTCTGGGTGGGACAGAGCAGGCTGAGCTGCCATCCTTCCCTGTGGGTGTGGGACAGGGATGAGGCTCCTCAGTCTCCTGCAGGGCTGTGTAACCCAATCCCAGCTGGAAAGGGAGTGCAGAACAGGCACACCACCAGCAAGGGACTTCCCAGGAGCAGCAGCACCGGCGTTTCCCATTTCCTTGAGAGCTGTGAAGTTGGAAAAGATGAGTGAGGCTGCCAGCTTCTCACTCAGCCTGGCACCTGGCTGGGGTGCAGGTGGGAGCCAGGAGACACCCAGTGGGCAGAGCAGCTCTGGGAACACATTTTCCAAATGCAGAGGGAGACAGAGGCTCGTCCCACGTGCCTCTTGCCCACACACCCCCACGTGTGACAGACCACATCCCTTCCAGGTTCATTTTCCTCCCGGTTCTCCTCGGAGCTGGGAAGTGAAACTCCCAGGCAGTTAAACTGGGACACAGCAGCCTCTTTTCCTTGTTTACAAGGAGCAAGAGGAAAGTAGGAAACGTCAGGCCTATCAGCTATTTCTGTGGCAGCCTTTGAAAAGCGTTTCCTTCACATGGAGCGTCATCTTCTCCTTTCAAATGGGCTCATCAAAGCGTCGGGGGCTGGGGGACAGTTGTGCTCGGGAGAGAATAAACGGCAGCGTGGGAGGGAGAGAGGAGCAGGGAGGGAAATGGGAAGAATCACAGGAAAATAGGCTTTGGGTTCAAAAGTAACACAGTGGGAATTGAGAGGTCTGCCTGGCCGGTGGGACTGGGGAGTGGGCAGGGATGGGGAAAGGCACCAGGGCACTGAGTGGGGAACAAAGAGGATTTAGTGTGTGGAGCACTGGGTGGTGATTAGCAAGGACTGTAGATCTTCACAGCAGCAGGAAAACATCTTGGCATCACACAGGGTGAGGGTGGCACAAGTTCCCCTCTCCTCCAGCCCGGCCATACTGCAGGGTAAGCAAGAAAATGAGACGTCTTAAACCTCTCCCTGCTGGGGAAACCTGGGGGCAGTTGGTGTGAGCTGCAGCCCCTTCCTGTTGCGTGGGGATGGCCCCACTCTGGGGGCTCACAGGAGCCTTGGGAAGGTTTCCCTGGGTTGGGTTTGTCCAGCCTCAGCATGGCTGTGCCTGCAGTTATTGGGTTACCTGCTCCAAACTGCCTGTGCCTGCCAGGCACTTGCTGGGTTGCTTTGGTTTGTTTGTGGTGCCTAAATCAAATCAGTCCGGCAGCCCTGGGTAGCAGCAGGCTCAGAGGAGCCCCAGTGCAGGAATGCAGGAGCAGGACTCTTCCCTCTCTTCCCTTCCTGAGATCTTGATTCATTTTGAGCTCAGGCCGCTTAATTGCGCTGCCTCTCTCTCCCTCTAAATTTTCCTTGATGGCTCTGGTAGAGCATCGGGAGCCCACCCTCCCTCCTGCAGGAAGGAGATTATCATAATACTGCTTGTAAATCAATTTTTTTTTCCTTTTCTCCGCACTGACGAGGATGTAACTCCCTCTTAATCACCCTGCACAGCGTTACGCTACGGGGAGGGATATTTATTTCTCCTCGCCTGGCCAGAAGGGGATGCGGAGACTGCAGAGAGATTTTGGAGGTGTTGGAGGCTTTCCCCCCAACAGATGATGGAGAGGCCAGCACAGGGTGGTGCTCTCCCCTTTGCTTTCACATCCCAGTGCAGAAAAGAAAGGAAAAGCAGTTGAGGGAGTGGGATTTCCCTGCAGAGGGCTCCCTGTGCCCACCGGCTCCCCCTGCCCCCAAGGCACCCCCTGGGATGAGTCAGGATGGCCCCGGAGCTCCCCCTGGCTCTTCCCACCTTCCCCCAGTGCATCCCTGGGTCCTGGTCTGTGTGGTGCTCCCAGTGGGAGCAAGGATAGCCCTGCACTCCACAGTGAGGCTAACAACAACAGAAGAAGGAAAAAGGGCTGGGGAGAGTTTTCCCCTCTGGCATGGGCAGTGGAGAGTCAGGGAGCAGTGAAAAGCAGCCCTGATTTCCTCTCAGGTGGTTCTGGTGCCTGGCTGCAGAGGGATGTGAGGAGGCAGCTGCCTGGAGCTGCTGGGAACCCCAATCCTGGTCCTGGTCCTCATTGGAAGGGACCTTAAAACCTGTCCTGTCCCACCCCTGCCATGGCAGGGACACCTCCCACTGTCCCAGGCTGCTCCCAGCCCCAATGTCCAGCCTGGCCTTGGGCACTGCCAGGGATCCAGGGGCAGCCCCAGCTGCTCTGAGCACCTGTGCCAGGGCCTGCCCACCCTGCCAGGAGGAATCACTGTGGTGTTTGCCTTTCAGGTGGCAAAATCTGGCCACTGCTGGGAGCCAGTGACCCACAGGGCACAGCCCTCTTGGGAAGTCTGTGCTCCCTCCTCTCCATGGGATCCCATCTCCTCCAGACCCACCTGTGCTCTGACTCCCTGTATGGCTGCTCTTCCCATGCCTCAGATTCCCTGGATGGGTTAAAAAGGAACCACTGAGCCTCTCTAGGAGCCTTTGGATGTTGTGGATGAAAGCATCCAGCAAAGGAGCAGGGCTGTATCTCTCCCTTCTCCCTGTGCCTGTGCTGGATGCTCCAGAGCTCTGCTGGAGCTCTGCCTCCTCCTGCTTCCCAAACCTCCAGCCTGAGGCAGGCACAGCTTTGGGCTCAGGCCACCCCCAGGGGTACCCCAGGACCCCAGAACACGTGGGGGGTTAATGGAGAGCTGTGTGCAGCTACAGGCAGAGAGCCAGGCTTGAAACAGTTGGGTTCCTTGGTAAGCCTGAGGGGAACATCTTCCCTGTGCTCCATCAGCGGCTGCAGCTTTGCCAGGGTGATCCACAGGGAACTCCCCTGTGCTGGGAAGGAGTGAGCTCCTGTGGGCTGGGGGGAGCCAGGCTGCAGAGGGGATGGATTTGGAGGCACAGCCTTGGCAGGGAGATAATGGAATCATGGAATGGTTTGCGTTGGGAGGGTCCTTCAAGCTCATCCAGTGCCACCCCTGCCATGGCAGGGACACCTCCCACTGTCCCAGGCTGCTCCCAGCCCCAATGTCCAGCCTGGCCTTGGGCACTGCCAGGGATCCAGGGGCAGCCCCAGCTGCTCTGGGCACCTGCCAGGGAACAATTCCCAATTCCCAATTCCCAATATCCCATCCATCCCTGCCCTCTGGCAGTGAGTGCCATTCCCCCTTACCCTGTTGCTCCAGGCCTTGTCCCAAGTCCTTCTCCAGCTGTTTTGGAGCCCTTTAGACACTGGAACACTTCCAGGAATGGGGTTCCTGTCAGATGGCCCCAGCAGTGGGTCTGGCAGCAGCCTGGGGCTCTCTGCTCCTTTTTTTTTTTCCCTCTCCAGCCTTAGAGAGGAAAAACACTGCCTGTATCACACAGAATCCCTGTCCCACCTCACCCACCTTCCAGCCAGCTCTGGAGGGGATGCTGGAGCAGCCAGGAGGATGCTGAGGAGGAGGAGAGCCAGCCCTGGCCCAGAAGCTGCTGCCAAAAAGATTATTAAGCCCCTGTTGAAATTTCCTCTGCAATACAGATTTTTTTCTGACTGGCATTAGAGCTGAGAGGGAATTACTGAGGAAGAGCCATGGGGGAGAAGCAGGGAGGGGGGGAAAGCGCCTGACTGCTCCATTGAGGGGCTTAACTCGCTGTAAGGTGATCCCAGGGTTCCTGTTTCAGCAAAACCGGCATTCCCAGGAAGGCACCGTGCTTAATCCAGCTGAAACAGAGCCCTGGCAATTAGCCCGTGCTTTGGCAAACTCCTGGTGATCCAGCAGCTGCTGGAAGGTGGCACTTGTGCTGCTGCACTCCATTGGGTGGTTGGCTGTAAATCCTGGGATTTCTGCCCTGCCACTGAGGATTTCTTTTATCTTCTTTGGCCCCTTAGCAAGTGGGCTCAGGCTGCTCCTTGGGGTGTTGATTGTGGCATGGCTGTGGAAGGGTTTCCAAGGGTTTCCAAGGGTTTCTGAGTCCTGCAGAGCCTGCAAGGACAGTCCTGGCAGTGAGGGCTCTCCAGCTCTGTCCTGTGGCAGGATGGATGGAGTGGGGTGGGATGAGATCCCAGGGTGGCTGCATGGATCACTCGTGGTGGGATGGGGCTGGATGTGAGCACAGAGAGGATGGGCCCTGTTTGGTGACAGAGGGGACACGTGTCTGGTGGCTGTCGGAGTTGTGGGTTGTCCCTCAGCTCACTGAGGTGTTTCTCCTCCAGCTTCCCAAGATCCCTGTGTGTCCTCCTTGTCAGGGGCCCCAGGACTGGCTCCTTGGATCCAGCCTCCCCTGTATTCCATTCCTGGAAGCCTCAGCCATGCCAATGACCTTGATGGAGTCTCTGTCCCTGCTTTCCCTCGGGCTGTGCTTGCTGCGGTGGGGGCTGCACGACCCCCGGCTTCTGCACCCCCCTGGGCTTCCACATTCCCTGGCGTTTCCAGAGGGATCCAGGCACAGCTCCCTCCTGGGAGCCCTGTGGGAGGTGGGGGTGCCCCCTGATCGCGCTCTGCTCTCTTCCAGCTCACCCTACAGAGCACCAAGTCCCGTGTGGCCTTCTTCGAGGAGCTCTAGGGAGCAACCGCTCGGCGCCGCTGCTGCTCCGCCCCGCCGGAGCCCGTCCGGAGCCGGGATCACCCCGGAGCCGCCGCTGCTCCAGCCTCTGCACACCCTCGGACTCGGGGCCGGCTGCCCACGGACTGTGTGATGTCCTCTAGCTTTGCAGCCGTTCATCCTCTTCCTGACACTTTGTTTTCCTGGGTTTTCCAGCTTTTTTTTTCCTTATTTTTCTAGCATTGCTTCCAGGCTCGGCCCTCCAGGCTTTTCCCTGGAGCCGGGGTCGGGGCTGTGGCCGTGCCTTCCCACCCTGGCAGCCAGCAGAGAGTGTGCCCGAGGGTCTCCCCGGGAGCGGTGGTCACCCCTCGGGGCTGCCTTCTCCAGGGCTCTGGAGCTCGGTGTGCCAGCCCGGAGCCCCCGGGGCCGGTCTGGAATTGCACGGGCCGGCCCCGGAGCCCCCGCTCGCTCCCGGAGCCCCGCGCGGAGCCGGGAGCTCCATTAGGATCCCGAGCATGTTCCAGTGGAGTGCTGTAAATCAGGAACGCCGCGCTGGCGTGGGAGAGGAGCAGGGAGCGGGAGGACCGGGACCTGGAGCTGGGGAGATCCTGGGCTGCTTCCCTGGGGAGAGGAGGTGGGAGGAAGGGCTCGTCCTCCTCCTCCTCCTCCCTGCTGGGAACAGGGAGCGGGAGAACAGCTAGTGCCAACCAAATGAAACCTTACTGTTCCTGCAAACTGTGACAAACCTGGGCAGCTTTAGGCTGGAGGGATCCCGGGGCTCCGGGCTGGGCTCTCCCTGGGTCCCGGGGCACCCCAGCCCCTCGGAGCCCCCCGGGAACGGCGCCGTCCCGGGCTGGTTCCGGGGCTGCCCGCTCCTGCCTGTCCCATCGCGGGTGCCTTTGCTCTGACCCCCCCGCGGGGGGAACAGGGATGCCTTGACCTTCCCTTCCCGTCTCCGTCCCAAATCCTGGGCCCCTCCCGGGTGGAATCCTCTTCCAGCTGCGTTTACCCCCCAGCAGAGCCGGTGCTGCCCCGGGGATCCCTCACATCCCCTCAGGACCCCCAGTTCCTCCTTCCCGCAGCCTCACCTGACCCACGGAGTCACCCCCATCCCATCGCTGTGTATTTAACCCCTGGGATCGATTCCCCGCACGTGGCTGCAGCTCCGATGGCTGTGGCCTGGCACAGCCGCTTTCCCATTCCCTGGACTGTTGTACTCCGAAGGAATAACTGTTTTCTCCTGTTTTAATAAAAATTCACAGCACTAGGAGGGGAGCTGAGGCTTCTTTGCTTTTTTTTTCTTTGGGAAAAGCTGCTGGGAGCCCGGCTGCCGCAGTTGGCGGTGCCGGGATTAATGGGAGGCGCAGCTGCAGTGCCGGGATCCCTCCGGGGCTCCCGCGGGACCGGGAGCGCTCCAGGTCCCGCTGCCCCCGCTCCCTCGGGGCTCTTTGCATCCCTCCTTGAGGGAAAAGGGGTTTGGGGTGCCCAGAGGGGCTGAGCCCGGTGTTTGCCGTCCCTGATCCCGTCCTGCCTGGAATAAATAAAAGATGTGCTGCATTGACCTCAATTTTCTAATTAATCACGGATGAAACCGGCCCAGCCCAGCGAGCCCCGACCCCCGGGGCTGTTCCCGGCCCCATGGATGCGCTTTCCATCCGCCCTCCGGCAGCCAAATCCCGGAGGATTCACGGAGCTCTCACCAAAGCTCGGCCCCGCCGGTGGGCTGGGGGATTTTTTCTGGTTTTTGTTGTTTTAAGCAGGGTTGAGGGGGTGGGATGGGGTTTCTTTTGGCAGAGGGATGGCGGTGGGATACCCACGGGAATTTTGGGGAGGGATGTGGAAGGTGACCTGGTTTCCCACATGGCCTCCAGTGGCAGGAATTCAACTGGTGTGTCACCTGCACCACCTGCAGTCTGAAATTAATCCAGAGGAGCTTTACCCAGCACAGGGCAGGGCAGCAGGGCAGGGGATAAACTGGGAATGAGCAGGGGATGGATGGGATGGGATGGGATGGGATGGGATGGGATGGGATGGGATGGGATGGGATGGGATGGGATGGGATGGGATGGGATGGGATGGGGTGGGATGGGGTGGGATGGGATGGATGTGGAGGAATAGGTTTGTAGGGATGGACGTGCTGGAGATGCACCAGGTGATGCCAGGGATGAATCCAGCATGGATCCCCCTCTGGCTCAGGGGTTCCTGTTGCTCCCAGGGCTCTGCACAAAGCCCTGCACACCCCCAGCCCTGCACACCCCCAGCCTTGCACTCTCAGAGTTTTGCACACCCCCAGTGTTGCCTCTCCCACTCCCAGCCCGGTGCCACCTCCCTGCCCGCCCTCCCTGGCACATCCCAGACCGTTTCTCTCCTGCCAAAGGAAGTTTCACCCTGATTTTTTCCCTTTTTAGCAAACTGAACTCAACAGGAGCTGGGGGTGTGGGTTGGTGTGAGCTGCCTTTGCTCGAGGAAAAAAAACCATCAAAAAGCCTTTGCCAGGTACCTCTCCCAGCCCCTTCCCCAGCCATGGGTTCCTGAGGAAGGAAATTGGGGATTTGGCCAATCCCAGGCAGCACCTGAGTGCTTTGGCAGCAGTTCTTCACTTTGGGCTCCCAAAGTTTCCTCAACTCACATTATTTCACTTCCAAACCATTAAATACTCTCAAAAATAGAATAAAATGTTGAGAGCTGGGGATGAAAGGGACAGAAGGGACACAGGGTGACCTGTGGATGGCAAGTCCCAGGGCCAGCAGCCCTGGAGGGGCATCAGGGAGCTGGTTCAGAGCCCACCCAAAACGTGCACAGCTGGGCCAGCAACTCCTTCAGGAAAAGAGCTGAGAATGGGCAGAGGGGATGGATGGGGAAACTGAGGCAGGGATGGCTCTGGCCTGGCTATGCAGCCCAGGGGCTGCTGGTGTGGCCTCCCCACACCCACAGGCTGCTGCTCTGTCCCTCCACTGTCCCCCTGCATCCTGGGGGCCTTGGGAGGGGTCACTGTGGGGACAGGGGGACACTGGCCAAGCCCCAGGCAGGGCTGAGGGCTCCTGCACATGTTGGGGGTGTGAGCACGAGGGCACAGTGTGGCACCGTGGCACCTGCCCATGGGCCACCACCAGGACAGGCTGGAGCTGGGGGGACCAGGGCACCCCAGGGCACCCAGTGCTCCGGGCAGCTGAGGAGGTAAAAGGGGTCACAGCCAGCTGGATCCTGCTCTTTTCCTGAGGATATGGGGACCTTATTCCCCCAGGGCTGCCAGCTGCCAGCCTGGTGCTGTCCCCACCATCTCCATCATCCATCATCCATCCTCCATCCATCCATCCATCATCCATCCATCCATCCATCCATCCATCATCCATCCATCCATCCATCCATCCATCCATCATCCATCATCCATCCATCCATCCATCATCCATCCATCCATCCATCCATCCATCCATCATCCATCCATCATCCATCCATCATCCATCCATCCATCCATCCATCCATCCATCCATCCATCCACCCATCATCCATCCATCATCCATCCATCCATCATCCATCCATCCATCATCCATCCATCCATCATCCATCATCCATCCATCATCCATCCATCCATCCATCCATCCATCCATCATCCATCCATCCATCCATCATCCATCCATCCATCCATCCATCCATCCATCATCCATCCATCCTCCATCCATCCATCCATCCATCCATCATCCATCCATCCATCATCCATCATCCATCCATCATCCATCCATCCATCCATCCATCCATCCATCATCCATCCATCCATCCATCATCCATCCATCCATCCATCCATCCATCCATCATCCATCCATCCTCCATCCATCCATCCATCCATCCATCCATCCATCCATCCATCATCCATCCATCCATCCATCCATCCATCCATCCATCCATCCACCCATCATCCATCCATCCATCATCCATCCATCCATCCATCATCCATCCATCCTCCATCCATCCATCCATCCATCCATCCATCATCCATCCATCCATCCATCCATCCATCCATCCATCCATCCATCATCCATCCATCATCCATCCATCATCCATCCATCATCCATCCATCCATCCATCCATCCATCATCCATCCATCCATCATCCATCCATCCATCCATCCATCCATCCACCCATCATCCATCCCTCCATCCATCCATCATCCATCCATCCATCCATCCATCCATCCATCATCCATCCATCCATCATCCATCCATCCATCCATCCATCCATCCATCCATCATCCATCCATCCATCATCCATCCATCCATCCATCATCCATCCATCCATCATCCATCCATCCATCCATCATCCATCCATCCATCCATCCATCCATCCATCCATCCATCCATCCCCACAGAGGGCGGGCACAGCACTGCTGGTTGTGAGAATCCATAGATGTTGTGGACTCAAATGGATGTGGAGCTGCTCCAGCTGCCAGCGAGCAGAGGGTGAATCCCTGGAGCCGAGTGTGGGGTTTTGGGAGAGGTGTGATGGGTGTGGGATCGTGGTGGGCTGCAGGACCAGGCAGGGGCTCCCATCCCTGCCCTGGGGTCAGATCCAGAGCAGGAATGCTGGAGTCCCACTGCCATCACCTTCTGCTCGGCCACAGGGACACTGGGCATTGTCACAGCCCTGCAGGGATGTGCCTGCTGCCCCTTTCTGGCCATGCTGGCGCTGGGCACCACCAGGTTCTGGCATCACAGAGCATCCCACTGCAACAGGTCACAGCATCCTGGAGAGATGGAGCTGATGTTGCTCTGCACCAGCAGCGGGATGGGAGCAGAGCCAGGCCCGGTGTCCCGGAGGCAAAAATCCCTCCAGGAGCCGCCACCTTCCCTTCTGAAAACGCCAGATCCCTCCCTGTGCTCCGGCACTCCCCCCTGTGCTCTCCAACACAGTGATTCTGATGCTGTAAATGAGTTTGAGGGTCTTTGACTGAGATCTCTGCGAGTTGTTTCTTGCTCCATCTCCTGGCAGGAGCAGGCGGAGTCACGGCTGCCCTCGGCATCCTGGGCTGCATCCCCTCGGAGGGTGCTGAGAACAGGCTCATCTCGATTCTTGCCATTTTTCCATGAAGAAAAATTCCCCCTAAGCAGAATTCTTGCCTCCTCCCCTGGCCAGGGCTATTTTCCCTCTTCAGAACCCAAATTCAGCAGAGCTCTCCGAGCTTTTCCCATTCCCCCTTCCCTCCCTGCCCGCACCAGCTGCCTGCAGCCGCGCCCGGTGTTCCCCGTCACGGGTGGGATTCGCTCCCAGGTGTGGGAGGAGGCTCCTGACCCCTCCCCAGGGGCTCTCCCGGCTCCCCTTCCCGGGTTTCCAGCGGGCACTGGGAGCTGGCAGCCGGCGGCCGGGATAACCTTGTGGCTCGGAACATTGCAGCCATCCCTCTTGTCCCATCAAGCGCTCATTTAGGAAACATTTCACTAAATACCCACCTGACAGCACGGCCCCGGGAGATTGATGCCTCCAGCGCCTCTGAGGGCTCGGTGCCAGTGACTTTAAAATGTCACAACGACACCCCCGGGCCGCTCACGTCCCCTCCCGGTGCCCGGTGCCCGGATGGGAGTGTCCGGAGGGTGCTGTGGGGCCAATCCCCATCCCAGCCCCCTCAGGCTGCCAGGAGATCCCTGGGGTTGTCCTGAGGGATTTGAGAACACCCAGCACAGGTTTGTACCATCCCCAGCCATAAAATTTCCTCATCCCTGAGAGCTTTCCCATGGCTTTGGGACATCCCCATCCCATCTCCAATTCCATTCCCATCCTATCTCCGTCCACATCCCATCCCTCCCCTTCCCCACTCCTGTGAGGGATCCCTATCCCATCCTCATCCCCATTTCACCCCATCCCATTTCCAGCCCTGTCCCCATCCTCATCCCACCTTTATCCCTGTCCCTATGCCATCCTCATCCTCAACTTCATCTTATGCCCATCCTCATCTCCACCTCACTCCATTCCATCCCCATCCCCATCCCTATCCCATCCCAATCCTCATCCTCCTCCCATTCTCATCTTCATCTTCATCCCACCCCCTTCCTCATCCCCATCTCATCCCATCCTATTCCACCTCATCCGCAACTCATTCCAGTCCTCATCCTCATGCCATCCAATCTCCATCCCATCCCATCTCCATCCAATCTCCATCCCATCCCATCCCATCCCATCCCATCCCATCCCATCCCTCAGGGCAGGAAGGAGCTCAGCAGTCTCAGCAGAGCCAGAAGGGCCCCTCGGCTGCCACAGGAGGGATAAACAAGGAGCAGATTAATTAAAGCTCAATCAGTGCCATCCCTGAGCCAGAGCCACTTCAGACCTTTTCCTTTCCATCCCCTCAAACTCCTGCAAGGAGGAAGGATGGGGGATATGAAGGATGTTGGGATGTGAACCCAGAGCGAGGGCCCTTGACAGTGAAATCGCTCTGAAGCTGCAAATAAACCACACAACACCAGGCCTGTATCGAGCTCCTCCGGCCTCATTAGTGGGATCAGCTAATTAGGAAAACAGCTGGGAGTGTTGGGAAAGTGCTGTTGTCTCCAGAGGGACAAAGGGACAGAGGGGAGAAGTGGCATTGACCTGCTGGCAAGGCTGGCCCCAGCCCGGGGTGAGATAAAGGGGAATTGTGGAGAGGAACATTCCCAACATCCCAGCAGTGAAATCCCTGGGACGCGGCTGCCTCCACCCCATCGTCCTCTGAGGAAACCCCAGAGCTTCTCCCCACAGAATCAGCGGGGAAATTCGGGCAGGACCTGGGGCAGAGCAGGGGGAGCAAGCCCGGCTCGTCCCAGCCTTCATCCCACGAGGAAGAAGCAGCGCGGCTGAGCTGGGCTCCGGGAAAGCTCGGGAGCGCTCCAGCGGGGATCCCTGATGAACAAAAACCCTGCCAAGGCTTCAAATGCAATTAAGCCACTTAATTTTCCTCCCTGCCCCCGTCCTGCGCCGCCTGCCCAGCCCCGTCCCCATCCCCGGGGAGCGGAGCCGGGAGCAGCGGCGGCCCCGTCCCTGGGGAAGGCGGCTCCGCCTCGTCCCTGCCGCTGCACAGGGAGCTCCGCTGGGGATTGGAGGGGAAAAGCCCAGAAATTGGCCCTGTTATCCCTGCTGGGATTTGGGTGGTGACAAATTAATGAGTTTCCACCCCAGAGCCTCTGGAGAATTAATTGGGAGGGAGATTGGTTAACATCGAGGAGCAAATTGATCTGTTAAAAAAAGAAAAAAAAACCAAAGGGAGGAGATTTTCAATCAGGCTTTGCTTTTTGGGGGTTGTTTCTCCCAAAAAGCCATTTGTTATTATCGGCACTTCCCCCTTCGAGTGCTGGGATCTCAACCGCAGAATCTGACACTGGAGACTCCCTGTGGGTCACAGATCCACGTGCCCCAACCCATCCCGAGCTCCAGGGGAGGAGGGAATTTCAGCAGAGTTGGAAAAATCCACCCCAAGCCACGACTCCCCGGGAGGAGCCCTGCCCTTGGAGCTGAGATCCCACAGCATCGGGAATTGTTCATCCCTGAAATCCCCTCTCCGGAGCGCGGCCGTGCTGGTTTTCTGCTGCCGGAGAGGGAAATTTCTCCCTGCTAAAAAATAGCGGAAAGGGGACCCCAGCTGGCTGAAGGCAAGGGCGGCTGCAGCGGCAGCGCCGGGCTCGGGGAGCCGCGGGGCCGGGTCCTGGGGCTCGGGGGGGATGGAGGGTTCGGCATCGGGAGGCCGGAGCAGCCCGAAAATTCCCGGCAGCGGAGAATTGGATGATGAGGCTGAGCACGTGTCCCTGCAGGAGGGAGGGGGGGCTCGGTGGAGCAGTTGTTGGAGCAGCAGAAATCCTGTTCCAAGATTTTCGGGGTTCTTGTGACAGCGCCAAGATGAGAGGCACATCTGGAGCCTGTCCAGCCGTGCCTCAGTTTCCCCGTGGCTCTGACGCATCCTTGGTGGCCGGTGAGGACCTGGGAGGTGCCAACTGTTCCACTTTTCTCTCTCCCACCCTGTTCCAGCTCTGGGAATCGCGTCCCTCCGGCCCCCAGGCCCTTCCCTCCCACCACGGCACCTCCGAATGTGCGGAGCAGGAGCCTCGGCAGCCTCCCTGTGCCACTGTGCCCACCTCCAGAGCTGCCACCCAGGCACGGGGGACACCGTGATCCCCCAATTCCCAGAGGGCCGGGGGCTGCTGGGACAGCCCAGCCCAGGGAAGGGTGATGGGGGATTTGGGAGGGAAGGTGTGACCGCTCCCGGGAGCATTCCTTGCCGTGTGCCTGAGCGCAGGGATGTCACAGGGGTGGCACAGGGATGGCACAGGGACACGGATGCTGTGTGGACATGGCACAGTGGGGACCTGCCCTGGCGCAGGAGCCCAGCTGTGATTAATCAATGTCCAAGTGAGAAATAAGGTGAAAAATGTGACCAAGGCTGGGGGCAAGCGGGAGATGGCTGGAACAGGTGACAGGGATGGAGGGTTTTGCTCCTGGCCCTGTTTCCTACCTCTTCCAGGGCTCATTTTTCCTCTGCTGTGGGAGCAGGAGGTCTGGCCGTGGGGTCCCTGTCACCCCTCAGCACCCCGGGGACCTCGGGGTGGTGGCTGGCCCAGGGTGGCACGTCCAGGGGCTTTGGGGTGGTGGCAGCCTGGGGTGCCGGGTGTGGGGACACAGGGGTGACAAGCGCCCAGGGGTGCCACGTGCGGGGACCTGGGGGTGGCGACTGTCTGGGTTTGGGGTGCCACATGCGGGTGATGGCCCCTTGGGATGGTGACAGTCCCGGATGCCTGGGATGGTGACAGTGCCCTGCGCCGGGACCTCGGGGTGACAACTCCCCGGCCATGGCGTGCTGCGTGTGGGGACCCCGGGGTGGCACCCGCCGGGACAGGGGGTGCCACGGGGACCCCCAGCCCTGCCTGCCGACCCCCAGCCCCCCCAGCACCCCCAGCATCTCCCACTGCCCCTCGCTGCGGCCCGGGACGCTCCCCCCTCGCTGCCGCACTGCCCCCCCCGCCGCCCCCCCCGGGGGAGGCCCCACCTCCCCCCCGCCCCCAGCCCCATTTCCCGGGCGGGACCGTTCAAAACCCGCCCGGCGCCGCCGCTCCCCGGATTCCGCCGCCGCTTCCCGGGGCCGGGGCCGAGGATGCTCCGGCTGCCGGCGGCGGCGGGGGGGCGGCGGGTGCGCGGCGGGGGCTGAACCGCGGCGGCAGCGAGCCCCGGCCTGCCCGGGACACTTGGCGGGGAGGAAGAACAGGAGGAGGAGGAGGGAGGAGGAAGACGAAGAGGCCGCCTTCAGCCTCGGCCCCGCCATGCCGGGCCCCACCGGGGAGCGTGGCCCGGTGGCAGCGGCTCCCCGGGGGCTGTGAGCGGCCCGGGGCCGGCGGAAAGGGGGCCCCGGGAGGAGGTGGGGGGGGGCTCCGGGCGGAGGGGGGGCCCCGAGCGGCATGGCCAGCGCCGTCCCCCCCGCCGCCGCCGCTTGCACCGGGATTTAACCGGGGCTTGGATGCTTTCACCTCCCGTTTCCACTTCGGGAGGGCATGTGCGCGGGGGAAGCGGGCCGCCCCCAGCGGAGCCCCCCCGCGCCCTGACTCCACCGTGAGGGGCTCGGCCGCCAGCCCCGTCCCGCCGCCGGCCCCGGAGGACGGGGAGCGCCCGCCCCGGCCCCCCCTGGCCGGTGGGTACCGGGCGGGGGGCGCCGGGTACCGGCAACTTGTGTTTAGCGTCCGGCGGTACCGACTGGGGGGAGCCCCCCCTCTACCCGACGAGATTTGGGTTTAAACTTTGGGTTTTGGGGAGCCCCGAAGATGCCTTTCCACCCGGTGACGGCGGCGTTGATGTACCGGGGGATCTACACCGTCCCCAACATCCTCGCCGAGCAGCGCCCCGTGGAGATCCCCGAGGATGAGCTGGAGGGTGAGCGGGCTCGGGGGGCTGCGGGGGCTGCCTGGGGATCGGGGGGGGTGACGGGGACATCCCGTGGGATTGCGGGGTGAGGAGGTTTGGGGGTCCGGGAAGTCCATCCCGCGGGATGCGGCTGTGCGGGAGTCGGGGTGCGCGTTCCCCCGGCGCCGTGGGGAGGCTGAGGGCGAGCGGGATGCGGATGGATGGAGAAGGAGGAGGAGGAGGAGAAGGAGGAGGGGAAGGAGGAAAGCTGAAGCGGGGAGGCGTGCGGGGGTCCCGGGCCCCCGGTTGTGGCAATATGACACAGCAGGGACCGGCGGCAGTGGCGGGGGGCCGCTTTCCCCTCCGCGGCGCGGCGGGGTCACCCCCTCCCCGCTGTCATAATATGACAGTGGCTGGTGGCGCGGGGACCCGAGGGGTGGCTGTCACCCGTGCCACCCCCCGGGTCACGGCAGCTCCACGCAGTCCCGGTGTCACCGGACTCCGGCCGGGAGGAGCGGCCGGCGGGGCTCTGCCCACCCGTGCGATGAGAGGGGCCGAGCTCAGCTCGCTGCCGCCACAATGGCTTTTTCCACCCCAAAAGTTTGCCGGGGTGGCGGGACGGGCACTGGCGGTGCCCGGCTTTGGGGTGTCCCTGGGGAACCCGGGGGAAAGGGGTGCAGCACCCCCGGCCCCAGACCCGGCACCAGGGGGGAAACTGAGGCACGGGGGGGGTGACCCCACCATCTCCCCACTCTGCCTGGGGAGAGCACCCTTGGTCCAGCACCAAACCTGGAGCCCTTGGCATCCCCGTGGGGAAACTGAGGCAGGGAGCCACAGAGCTGGGGGTGAGAAGAACTCCAGAATCCATTTGGGAGCCCCGAGCAGGTGCTCACACCAGCGTGCAAGGGCTCTGTGTGTGTGTCTGTGTGTGTGTGTGCATGTGTGTGTGTGTGTGTGTGCAGCTCTGCAGGGTGTGCGTGTGCGCTGACGTGCCTGTCACAGCCTCACTGCAGGGGCTCTGTGTGTGTGCACAGGCATGGCACACCCCCTGCCTGCACAGCGTGCTGGGGTGTGCTCACACGTCTGGATGCACATGCACGGCCTCGCTGCAGGGTGGCTCCGTGTGTGTGCCAGTGCCACCGTGTGTGTGCCAGTGTCACTGTGTGTGTGCCAGTGTCACTGTGTGAGTGGCTGTGCCAGTGTCACTGTGTGTGTGGCTGTGCCAGTGCCACCGTGTGTGTGGCTGTGCCAGTCTCTGTGGCTGGGCCCATGTTTGTGTCACTGCAGCACGTGTGTGTGCCCATGCACAGCCTGGCTGCAGGAGGTGTTTGTGTGAGTGTGCACAGCGGCACAGCAGGACGGGCTGGTATGCACAGCCCTGCTGCAGAGGGGTTTGTGTGCCTGTGCACGAGCACAGCATCACTGCAACCTGCTGGGGAGAGTGTGTGTGTGTGTGTGTGTGTGTGTGTGTGTGTGTGTGTGTGTGTGCAAACACCAGCACAGCCTTGCTGCAATGGGGCTGTTTCTGTGTGCACACACACACAAGTGCAGCTGTGCATGGTGTTGGTGTGTCTGTGTGCACACACAAGTGCAGCTGTGCACGGTGTTGGTGTCTGTGTGCACACACAAGTGCAGCTGTGCATGGTGTTGGTGTGTCTGTGTGCACAAGTGCAGCTGTGCATGGTGTTGGTGTGTCTGTGTGCACACACGAGTGCAGCTGGGCATGGTGTTGGTGTGTCTGTCTGTGTGCACACACAAGTGCAGGTGTGCATGGTGTTGGTGTGTCTGTGTGCACACACACAAGTGCAGCTGTGCACGGTGTTGGTGTGTCTGTGTGCACAAGTGCAGCATTGCTGTGGCGTGGCTGTGCAGGTCCATGCGTGTGCACACACAAGTGCAGCAGCACCACTGCAGGGGGGTGTGGGTGTGCAGGCACAGGGATGTCACTGCAGGGGGGCTGTGTGTGTGTCTCTGTGTGTGTACATGCACAAGCACAGCTGTGCCGGGTGTTGGGGTGCACACGCAGGGGCAGCACCACTGCATTGTGGTTGTGCATGTCTGTGTGTGCACAAGTGCAGCATCACTGCACGGAAAGTGTGTGTGTACATGCACCAGTACCTCAGTGCAAGGGGTTTGTGTATTTGTGCACATGCACAGGTACAGCATCACTGCCAGGCGTTGGGGTGTGCACACACAGGTACAGCATCACTGCCAGCTGTTGGGGTGTGCATGCACAGGTACAGCATCACTGCCAGGTGTTGGGGTGTGCACGCACAGGTACAGCATCACTGCCAGCTGTTGGGGTGTGCACGCGCAGGTACAGCATCACTGCCAGCTGTTGGGGTGTGCACGCACAGGTACAGCATCACTGCCAGCTGTTGGGGTGTGCACACACAGGTACAGCATCACTGCCAGCTGTTGGGGTGTGCACACACAGGTACAGCATCACTGTGAGGTGTTGGGGTGTGCACGCACAGGTACAGCATCACTGCCAGCTGTTGGGGTGTGCATGCACAGGTACAGCATCACTGCCAGCTGTTGGGGTGTGCTGTATCCATGCACATGCCTGTCTGTGCATGGGGGCTGTGAGTGCACCCGTGTGTGTGTGCACGAGCACATTGCTCCAAGGTGCTGGGCTGTGTGTGCACACTCACACGTGTCACTGCAATGTGTGTGCACACAGGTACAGCATCACTGTGACATGTTCTGGCTGTGTCCCTGTGTGTGCACGCACAGTGTCCGTGCAAGGGGTGTGTGTGTTTGTGTGTGTGTTTATGTGTGTGTTTGTGTGTATTTATGTGTGTGTTTGTGTGTTTGTGTGTGTATTTATGTGTGTGTTTGTGTGTATTTATGTGTGTGTTTGTGTGTTTGTGTGCATGTGTGTTTGTGCGTGTTCGTGTGTGTGTGTGTGTACTTGTGCGTGTCTGTGTGTCTTTGTGTGTGTTTGTGCATGTTTGTATATGTGTGTGTGTGTCTGTCTGTGTGTGTGTGTTTTTGCACACCTGGGCACTTCCCTGCAAGGTGTTGGTGTGTGACACCAGTACAGCATCACCATAAGGAGTGTGTGTGTGTGTGTGTGTGTGTGTGCGTGTGTCTGTGTCTGTGTGTATGTCTCTGTGTGTGTGTGAGTGTGTGTGTGTCTGTCTGTGTGTCTGTGTGCGTGTTCACGTGTATGCGTGTGTGTCTCTGTGTGTGTGTGTGTGTCTCTGTGTGTGTGTGTCTGTGTCTGTCTGTGTGTCTGTGTGCGTGTTCACGTGTATGCGTGTGTGTCTCTGTGTGTGTGTGTCTGTGTGTCTGTCTGTGTGTCTGTGTGCGTGTTCACGTGTATGCGTGTGTGTCTCTGTGTATGCGTGTGTGTCTCTGTGTGTGTGTGTGTGTGTGTGTCTCTGTGTGTGTGTGTCTGTGTGTCTGTCTGTGTGTCTGTGTGCGTGTTCACGTGTATGCGTGTGTGTCTCTGTGTGTGTGTGTCTGTGTGTCTGTCTGTGTGTCTGTGTGCGTGTTCACGTGTATGCGTGTGTGTCTCTGTGTATGCGTGTGTGTCTCTGTGTGTGTGTGTGTGTGTGTGTGTCTCTGTGTGTGTGTGTCTGTGTGTGTGTCTGTGTGTCTGTGTGCGTGTTCACGTGTATGCGTGTGTGTCTCTGTGTGTGTATGTGTCTCTGTGTCTGTGTGTGTGTGCACAGGTCCGGTGTCACTGCCAGAGGTGTCCCAGCCTCACTGCAGTGGGGTGTGTGCAAGTCCTGCAGCTGTGTCTGTGTGTCTGTGTGTGTGTGTGTCCATGTGTCTGTGTGTGTGTGTGTCCATGTGTCTGTCAGTGTGTCTGTCTGTCAGTGTGTCTATGTGTGTTGCTATGTGTCTGTGTGTGCATGTCTATCTGTGTGTCTCCCCATGTGTCTGTCCGTGAGTCTGTCCGTGTGTCTGAGTGTGCTCACACCCCTCCCTGGTGTCCCTGTGCCACTCCCCGTGTCCCTGGGCTGTTGTCCCAGCTCACCCAGTCCCCGCTGTGGTGTCCCCCCCTCCCTCAGAAGTGGGGACCGATGGCACTGATGGGAGCCCCAGGGGGACCCCACAAGGTGCCAGACCCCCACGGGCTGCCACCTCCTCCTGTCCCCCTGGCACGGGGACACCGGTGACATCCTGATACGGCTTCACACTGGGGCTGAGCAGACTCAGAGCAGGGGCTGCTCAGTGGGGAGCCAGGACCCCACTCTGGCCACTGCCAGGGCCTGTCCTTGCCTGTCCCCCAACTCCCTGAGCCACCTGATGAGGAGCCACCTTGGAGCTCTTTGGGATGAGCATCCTTCAAGGATGAATTTTGGGGGTGCCTGGAGTGTAGTGAGGCCCCCCAGGAGTACAGGGAGAAGCTGGAGGATCTCCCTGCCCAGGCAGGGACACTGGCCATGGAGAAGCTCAGACTGACAGGCCAAAATCCCACAAAACTCCCCCAAAACACCTTGAAGACATCACTGATGTGACACCATCCAGGCAGGGATGTTCCCAAGCACTTGGGTTCAGTACTGTCACCCAATATGGGTTTTTTCCCCAACCCCAAAGTTCACAGCCCATTTCTCCCACTTGGATTCTCCAGCACGAGTCCCCCTGGCAGCCACATGGAGAAGGAAGAGGCACCAACATCCTGGCCTGGCTTCCCAGGGTCCCCCACACAAATTCCCTGGTCCTTTCCCATCAGCCTGGTTCCAGCTTCGCACATCAGGTGGCATCAAAAAGCCAGAAACTGCCCCAAAAAGGAGCAGAGTCCTGCGTGCAGCAGGAGGTGGGGTGGAGTCAAGGGACTTCAGGCCATGTCTCAGTTTCCCTGTAGCATCTCCCTGCCACCCTGCAGGGACCTTCCCCCACATCCCAGGGGTTCCTTTTGAGCCAGAAACCCCCAAAGCTCCCAGTTCCATCTCCTCTGCACCAGACAGTGCTGAACACTGCAGCAATTTCACCAAGATTTGGGATTTTTTTGGGTGAAGCGTGGCACAGCTCCAGCACCCACTCCTGGACCCCAGGATGGGGGCACAGACCCACCCCTAGGACCATGGGATGGGGCACAATCCCACCCCGAGACCCCGGGATGGAGACAGTCCCCAGCCCCCGTGGATCCTCAGGGATGCTCCCGGCTGGATGCTGCGGCCCCGTGGGGATGCCCCTGTGGCAGTGCCCACCTGGTGGCACCCCAGGCTCAGGCACAGCCAGGGATGCGGCTTTAGGGCAGAACGCCGCGGTTTTAGGGCAGAACGCCGCGGTTTTAGGGCAGAACGCCGCAGTTTCGGCTGCAGCAGTAGCTTAAGGGGCAGGGTGGGTGCTCGGGGTGACTGGAATTGGGGCAAATATTTGGGGTCTGTTGGGCAGGTGGGACCCTGCTGGGGAGGCTGGGGGGGCAGGCGGGACCCCCACAGGGGTTCTGTGGGGGCTGGAGCAGGAAGCTCAGCCAGACTCACTCCTGCTGCCCCCACAGAGATCCGGGAAGCCTTCAAGGTGTTCGACCGCGATGGCAACGGGTTCATCTCCAAGCAGGAGCTGGGCACGGCCATGCGCTCCCTGGGGTACATGCCCAACGAGGTGGAGCTGGAGGTCATCATCCAGCGCCTCGACATGGACGGTAGGAGCCCCCCAACCCGGGGTGGGGACGGGGACGGGACCCCAAGCAGGGTGAAACACACAATGCTCCCGTATTTCCACCCCACGTGCTGGACAGACACGGGATGTGGGATGAGACTGAGCCAGGCTCTGCCTCCCGCTGGAGCCTCCCCCTCATCCATCATCATCATCATCATCATCATCATCATCATCATCATCATCATCATCATCATCATCATTGCCACTGCAGCTTTGTTTGGGATGATTTAAGGATCCTGGATGTTTGTGGGATGCCAGACCTGCTGGGACCGCGCTGCCGAGGCTGGATCCCACCCCCAGAGGTGGATCCTGCACCCTGGGTCGTGTCCTCAGCACCCAGCACCCATCACCCTCCAGCACTCGCTGCCACCGTGACCCTGTCCCCACCCCTCCCTCGCCCATAAGGACCTGAAGGAGCTCCTTAATTTATTGCTTTTCCTTTTTCCCCCATTTAAAAGCCTTTCCGGCAGCGCTGCCAAGGCGCCGCTCCCCTCATTACTCATCGTTAGTGCTGCCCTGACAGCCCCATGCCAGCGTCCCCCCCTGCCAGGGGACACGGCCAGAATGGCCACCAGGCACCTCCAGAGTCACAGCCACCCCCAGGGTCACAGCCACCACCGGGTCCCTGCTGGAATTGGGGTCCCTGCTGGAATTCAGGCTCCAACTGTTGTTCAGGGTCCTGGACAGTGCTGGGCTTCCCCAGCCAGTACTGGGGGCTCCAGGTGACACTGGGTGTCCCCAGGTCCCATTGGAAGGGGCTCAAATGGCATTGGGGGTCCCCAGATGTTGCTCTACCAGCAGTGAGAGTCCCAGCCAGCACTGGGGACCCCAGCCAGTGTTGCCATCCCAGCTGGTGCTGGGGACACCAAACTTTGTTGGAGGTCCCCACCCAGTGTTGGAGTCCCTGGTTGGTTTTGGGGGTCTTCAGCCAATATTTGTGGTCCACAGTTAGCTCTGGGAGGCCTCCAGATGGCATTGAGGTCCCAGCTGGGGAACTGGAACTGAGGTCCAGGTCATGTTCATGTCCTGGCTGATGTTTGGTTTCCCTAGCCAGCACTGGGGTCCCAGATCACATTTTGGGGGGACTAGATGGTATTAGGGTGTCCCCAGTGGGTCCTGGGGTCCTGGCTGGCACTGGGGGCCCCATCCAATGCTGGGCATCCTGGCCAAAGTCGGAAGTTCCCTAATTTGCTGGAGGTTCCCAGCTGATCTTGAGGTCCCCAACTGGTTTTGGGGATCTGTGACCACCCACGGGGCCCCTTCTGGGAGAGGGAGTGTCCCATGTGCCCCATGGCCAGGCAGGGGGTGACAGCCAGCCCTGTGTCCCACAGGTGATGGGCAGGTGGACTTTGAGGAGTTTGTGACATTGCTGGGGCCCAAGCTCTCCACCTCGGGCATCCCAGAGAAGTTCCACGGCACCGACTTCGACACCGTCTTCTGGAAGGTAGGGACACCCCTGTCCCCTTGGGAACACAGGGACACCCCTGTCCCCCACGGGATGGTAGGGACACCCCCTAGTCCCAAGGGAAGGCAGGGACACCCCCATCCCCTCCTGGGGCATCACCTCAGAACCTGCACCAGGGAAGGCTCAGGGTCAGGGCCAAGGTTGGGGTTGGGATCAGGGATAGGATGAGGGTCAAGGCTGGAATTGGGGTTGGGCTGAGGCTGAAAGTCAGGCTCTGGGTCAAGGATGAGGTTAGGGTTGGTTTAAGAGTCAGGATTAGGTTTAAGATTAGAGTTAGGGTCAAGCTCAGGCTCCAGTTCAGGGTTAGTGTAATCCTTGGGGTCAGGGTCAAGGTCAGCAATAGTTTAAGGGTTGGGGTTAAGGCTAGGTTTAGGATCAGGGTTCAGGTTGGACTCAGGGTTAGGACTCAGGTTTAATGGTGGGGCCAGGGTCAGGACTGGGGTCAGGAACAGGTTCAGGGTCAGGATTGAGGTCAAGGTCAGGACTGGGGTCAGGGTCAGGAGCAGGATGAGGTTCAGGATCAGTGTCAGGGAGCACCCCCTGTGCCCCTGTCACGAACAGGCCACATTTGGTGCCAGCACGCTCTGTGTGCCCCCGCTCTGCTGGGTGTCAGCAGGGCCTTTCCCAGACAATTCCAGGGTGACCCCCCCCAAACCACCACACCCAGAGGCTCTGGGGGACCCCGGAGCCCCCTGTGCTGCCGGCCATGGGGTCACCCCGAGTCCCCCGGTCCCCGCAGTGTGACATGCAGAAGCTGACGGTGGACGAGCTGAAGCGGCTGTTGTACGACACCTTCTGCGAGCACCTGTCCATGAAGGACATCGAGAACATCATCATGACAGAGGAGGAGAGCCACATGGGCACGGCCGAGGAGTGCCCCGTCGACGTGGAGAGTGAGTGCCGGGCTCCGGGAATGCCAAACCACGGGGATAGCACTGCTTACCCTTAGTACCAGGAGAGTGTATTTGGGATGGGGGTAACGCGCTGTTTGTCCCACCCCCAGCCTGCTCCAGCCAGCAGATCCGCCAGACCTGCGTGCGGAAGAGCCTCATCTGCGCCTTCGCCATCGCCTTCATCATCAGCGTGATGCTCATCGCCGCCAACCAGGTGCTGCGCAGCGGGATGAAGTAACGGGGCAGCCCCGCCGCCGGGACGCGCAGCGACAGCGAGGAGGAGACACCTATAAATATCTATAAATATCTCTATGTACATCCATCTGTGGCCCAGAGACGTGACCCCCCCGGGCGGGGGGCAGCCGAGGGGACAGAGCCGCGCCGGGGCCCCGCCGTGCCGGGCGCCGCCGTCGCTGCTGTGGGCAGAGCACGGAGACTTTGGTACCGACACCGACCCCCCCTCGCCAGACAAAATCCGACCCGTGAGTGCATGTGACGTGCATGGAGCCCCGTGAGCCCCCTCCCGCGGCGGATCCCGTCGGATTCTCCGATCTAGCGTTAGAGCTCATATTTAGGATAAACCAAATCATCCCCTAAGCAATACACGCGCCTGAGATGGTTCCTAGAGCCGGGAGCGTTTGCATGGACTTGGCTGCCAAGGGCTGGATTCCACCCCCCCAGAGCCCCTCCCTGTCCCCGTGCCGTGCCTCGGTTTCCCCAGCTGCCCGGTGCGGGGACATTCCTGACCTCCTGCTTGATGCACTTTGAGCCGACCCCCCTTGGGAAGAGCTGGAGCGACCCCGAGGCCGGGGAGCCCCGCACGCCCCGGAACCCCCAGCCTGTATGTAGCACCCACCTGGGCACGGACTGGTTGGATTTGGGGCCGTTTCTCATTCTTTGGAGTTTTTGGGGTTTTTGGGGTGGTGGTTTTGTTTTTGGTTTTTTGTTTCTGTTTTTGTTTTTGTTTTTTTTTGTTCTTCCTGGTTGGTTGTTTCCGATCTGAAATAAAACTGGGATTTCTGAAGCGCTCTGGGCTGTGGGGGCTCCTGGAGATGCTGGGGTGGAGGGTGATGGGGTGGGGCCCTGGGAGCACCCGTGGGTGCTGCTGAGTCCTCCTGGCACGGGAGGTGGGCACTGGTTTGGGGGGCTGTGACCCCCAGACTCTGGGGGCTGGAGCATCCCTAAACTTTGGGGCAGTGGGACCTGGCTCCTTCCCAGCAGCTCCCACATCCCCCACCCCACTCCTGCCTCTTCCCATGGATCCCAGAGCTTTTATCCCCCTCTCCATGTCTCATGCCCTGATATTTTATGTTTGGTTTGATGAATGTTTCACTCCCCTTTGCCTCGATGAGGAGGATGCTCAGCCCAAGCCCCTTCCCAGAAGTGCTTTCACCTGGATTAACAGTAATTCCAGCAGGAACCAGGATGTGTCTGGGGCGCTCAGAGAGGCTCCACAGGGTCACAATTCCTGGGCCAAGCTGAGGATCCTGCCCCAAGGCTGGTGGCAGGGAGCACCCTGTTAATCCTGATTTACACCACTGGGGCCTGGCCCCGGTGTGAGCCCCCAGGCCGAGGGACATTGGGAATCTCACAGCCTCACATCTGTGTGCACTGTGGGAGACCATTCCCACCTAATGGATCGCCCTCCCCGAGCCCCCAGCGATGCATTTTTAATGGCAAAGAGATTAAAGGGATAAATAAAAACAGGGGAAGTGCTTGGGGCTGGGAGAGAATTGGGCAAAGCTGCTGCTCCCCTACAATGGGGCACTTCCCGCTGGGAATGGGGCTGGAGGAGCCCATCCCAGGACACTGGGGCTGGGACATCCTCAACTTCACCTCCCTGGTGCTCCCATGGGGAAAACTCGTTTCCCTGCACCAGCATGGCAATTCCCACCCTGCTGCAGCACAGGGGGACACCCCATTTTTGGGATGCCAGGAGGAACTGGTGGCGTTTTATTGATTTGGGGTTTGGGTGGGGCCTCTTTTTGATCTTCTCTAATTTATCAAACAAATTGAAGCGAACGTCCAAATGAGAAATGGAAATGGGAAATGCTCCACGGCAATGAAATCACTCCGGCTGCCTCGCAAAGTGCGGGAGGCTCCGCATCAGTAATGAAATTTCATCCATCTCCTGCAGAAAGTTTGGATTTTTTATGGACTGGCATTTCCAAAGGAGCCACGTGGCCTCAGAGACATGTGTGTATATATATATATTTATTTTTAACAGGGTCTATTATAGACACTGTGAATAAACATAAGAGAAGAAGAAGAAGAAAAAAAAAGAGGACAATTTAATTTGCCAGAAAATACAATAATGTAAAAGAAAAAATTAGATAAAAGGAATAACGCCATCCCCCAAGCTCAGCGTTTCAAAGCTGCTCAATTAATTTTAATGGGAATCGGCAGAACGGATTTCTTGGGGCAGGTTTGGAATGGCAGCTCCCGATCCCGGAGCAGGCGGGATCCCGGAGCGGGGTCCCAGCCGCGTCCCTGCTCTGCCGCAGAGGCGACGATCACTGCGGCTGCTGCAACAGAGATGCTCCGGGATAATTCAATTAAGGGACCGCCAGGAAAGGCGAAAACAAAGGGAATGTGCCGGGGGGTGGGGGCTGCCGCGGGCGAGGGGAGGTGGGAGGGAGCAGGACCCTGCATGGGTTCCGTGGACATGGGAACAACGGAGCAAAAGTGGCAGCAACCCCAGCGGGGATTGCCGGGCAGAGATTCCATAGCTCTGGGAAGTGTTTGGGATAGGAAGGGAAGAAGTTGGTAATGGTTGTTTCTCTCTCTTGTGCTGCAAGAAGTGTGGGATAGGCTCAGCTCCACCCCTGTCTCAGTCCCGTTCCTTGTCCCAGTCTCTGTCTCCATCCCCAACACCATCATCAGTCCCATCCTTATTTCCATTTCTCTCTGTCCCTTTCCCCTCTTCCTATCCCCACTGCTGTCCCATCCTCATCCCATCTCCATCTCCTCCCCATCCCTGCCCCTCTCCCCTCCCCCAGTGCCCATCCTTGACCCTATCTCTACCCCCATTCCATTCCTTTTGTCTCTCTGTCCTGTCCTCACCCCAGTCCACATGCTGTCCCCATTCCCACTCCAGTTCCCGTCCCCCTCTCCCAGCAAGAGCTGCCAGAGGACACGGGCAGAGCCCAGCGGGGCTGCGCTTGGCAGGGGCCCAGCAGCCGCTCATTTCCCTAAAAGCTTCCCGATAAATTACTCCAGCTCTTGCTCCAGCAAAGGCACTTTGGCTCGGGCTTCACTATTGGGCAGCAGCTCCTCACCTCCACCCCGGGGACAGTGAGTCCATCCCTGCAGCATCCCTTGGGATCAGGTAGCAGCCATCCCTGTGGGAAGGAGCCTCAGCCCCGTCCTGCTTTGGAGCCCTCCTCCCACAGCCTTTTCCCATGGATGAGCCCACAGTGGCTGTGTCCCACCCCGGTGATCCATGGCATTGTCACCTCCTGCCACTGCTGTAACACACCCCCCACACACCCTGCAATCCCCAGCCTCCTCCCCCCAGGGGAGTCACACAGCTCCATGAATCCACGACATCCTGAGGGTGATGCTGGCTCAGCCCATCGGCCACACATCCTGCAGTTTTTGTGGGAAAACCCCAACTTTAATGAATCCCCCTTGGCAGCCCCTCTCACCTCCCCCTGGACAGGCTGGAGCTCAGCAGGGAATGCTTCTGCTCTTGCCTTCCAGCCTTTATTGGGAATTTCTGCTTCCAGAGCAGCTCACCTCCTTGGGAGCAAGGAAAGGCTGTGGCTGTTGTGTTTTACACTGGAATTTTCATTTACAGTTGGGTTCCAGAGCTTGCCCTCAGAGAACTCTAATTTAAGCTGGATCTGGGGAGCCCTGAAGTTTGGAAGTGTTGGGTAGAACAACCCCTCCTGGATCAGCTGGAAAACCCACCAGGACAGGAGCACACTGAGCAGGAACAGGTCTGGGGGCTGATCAAAGCACAGCTCCAATCAACGTGAGGAACAGGGAAGGATTTGGATATTGACTGGGGAAAAAATCCATGGAAGGGACTGGAGTGGGAGTTCCTTGATCTGCTGGTGCTGGTGGCCTCAGAAGGTGTCCAGGAGCATGTCCTGGCTGCCACCAGCAGAGCAGCCACTGTCCCCCTCAGTCAGTGGAGCCCCTCAACATTCCCCAGGACTCCCCCTCTGTGCCAGGCTGGGGCACAGGGATGCACATCCAAGCTTGGAGAGAGCAGGCCCAGACAGTCCCTAGGGGGTCCCCACTTCCCATTTCCTTGGGGGCAGGGTTCCCTTGCTCCAGGGACTCCCACCCATTCCCAAAGAGGAGCCAGCTGGGTGCCCTTATTAATCCACCTGTCCTGCAGGTGGAAGTGAGGACAGGACATGGGGCTGATCCTGCATCCTCTGAGCCCAAGCCCTGTGCTCCTGCTCTCCAGCAAGCCCAGGGCTCCTGCCTGCAAGGATAAAAACATTCTCTAGTTGGACCTAGAATTCATCCAGGCTGCAGCCAAGGCTGTTTCCAGGCTGCTGTCACATCCAGTCCCTGCTCCTGTCAGAGCCACATCCCAGGATGAGGCTGACTCTCCTGTGACAATTTGCCATCACATCCCTGCCCTGCTGGAGCGATCCAGGCAGGATTTGGCCACAGGCAGCTGGCTCCTACCCGTGCTCTTCATGAATCTGGACCCACCACCTCCCTGCCCAGCCAAACCTGGAATGCTCTGGCAGTGGGCACAGCCCTCCTGGACAAACCTACTGCCAGAGCTGCCTTCAGGGATGCAGCTGGACAGGATCCCCCCTTGCCCCTGGAGCTGCAGCACCCAGCTCCCTTCCTGGGAAAGCCAAGGGCCTCCCTCAGCCCACACTTTACCAGCAAGGAGAGATGAATCAAACTCACTGTGGAGAAAGCTTGGGGTATTTCCACTCCTTGCCCCTCACCTCCAGCACAGCAGCAGCAGGGCTGAGGGAAGCTCCCCAGGCTCTCCATTGGGAGCTCCAGCACCTGGACCCAGGCAGGGTCCCACCCTGAATTTATCAGGAACAAACATGGCACCAACACCCGAGGAAATGAAACATCAGTTCTAAAAGCCTGGGTCCTTCTCCAGCCTGGATCACAGAGCCCAGCACAGAGCTGGGGTGAGAGCAGGCAGCAGTGATCTGAGGAGATGGATCCCACCCAGGAAATGGGGAATGGCAGCTCCAGGTGACAACAGACAGCCCCTGTGCAGGGCTGGAGCTGTGCTGAGCACAGATCCCCGTTCCAGAGCCAGGGGAGAGGCTCAGCCCACGGGAGGAACATGAACACGACACACGGAGGCTGCAACGGGCAGGAGGAGGGTTTATTGAAATAAAAGTGTGTATAAATAATCCCCTCCCTTTCCCAGAGCAGAGGCAGGCAGCCCCAGGCAGGCTCTGGGGTGCCTCAGCCCCACTGCAGGTTGGGGGGCACTGGCCACCCCCCGGGTGGGGGGGCCTGCAGGGACGGGGGCAGCTCCTGCACTGGTGGCCAGCCCAGAGGGTACTGGAATGGTGCTGGTTTCTCAAGAAGAGCACTGTGAGGGGAGAGGGAAAGGGATGAGGTGAGAAGCAGTGTGTCTGTCTGACACCAAGGCCAGGCTGGGGACTGGGCTTCCCTGTGCCCCCTCAGTAGCCCCCAAAGAGGAGGGGCCAGCAGAGGAGGGTTTTGGTTATCACCAAATGGGTTCATTCACTCCCCCATCCCAAATCCAGCACCAGAACAGCTGTGTGACCATCCCCAGCATATCCAAGCAGCCTAACACGGAGTGTGCCAGTGAAAACTGAGGTGGGATCACTGAGGGAGCAGCCCAGCCCCCTGAGAGGGGCTCAGCAGGCACAGCTGCCAGGTGCAGGGAGCAGGGCTGGTCCCAGCCCCTCCATCCCCTCTCCTCACACAGCTGACTTGGAAGAACACACAAAACCAGCAGATGTTTCTTTCCAAGCAGCCCAAATCCCAAGCCAGCTGTGCACTTCCCAAAGGACAAGGACCCCTCGGAAACGGAGGAGCTGCCAAACCAGCGGGGTGTGTGCACCAGAGGACCCTTCAGCAGAGGGAAGAGGCTTCTCCCTCACCCCACAGCCTGGGAATCACTCTGTCCCTGCTCCTCCTCTCCTCAGCTTTACTCGTCGAGGCTGCTGCAAACACCACACTGGGATGAAGAAGTGCAGGAGCAAGAACCATCTCTCCCTTGCCTCCAGTTTGACCAGGGCACGTTTCAATTCATGGGAAATGTACCTTTTCCATTAATTCCCAAGTGCAGGAAGCTCATTTGTTCTCTCACACAAGCCCTGACAGCAACCTTGCAGCTTCTCAGGCCTCTACCTCCGATCCTGATGAATCTTTTTAATTGTTATGCCAGAAGAAATCTAATCAAACTCCTTTACATAACCCCAGGGAGAAGCAGCACCCTCCTCTCCCTGCGGGGCCATGGCCCAGAGCCAACTACAGGAGTAGTTTTCCAGGAGCGTTTTCCAGGCAACTAACACAGAGCAAAGTCACTTGGCTCAAGGTTTTATCCCCTCAGTGGGGATTCTCCAGAGCCCAGGATGAGGCAGGACCATGAGGACACACACCAGCCCCTCTGGGCAGGGATATTTGGTGTCATCCCCCCAGCACTGTGGCTCAGGCACAGGTGGGTATGGAGCAGAGGGAATGCTGCAAGGTTGAGCCATCACCTAATGAGCATTTCCTGAGCAGCAGGACTGATCAATAGGCAGGATGCTGCCTGGGTACTCAATTCCCTGGGGTCTCATGAGCTACAAGTGCTCTATCAAAGGTTTACCTACAGCTGGAGCATTTTCAATGGCTGTCCCACAGGGACTCTCCAGTGGCCAGCAAGGTCAAGAATATTTTCTTTCTGAAGGTGTTAATGGGATCCCTCTCCTCTACCCACTTTCACACTCATGGAACTTGTGGCATCTCAGAAGCTTTGAGGTTTTGGATCCTTTTCTAATGGAAATCCATTCTCTACCATTTCCTTTGGAAATCAGTAAAAATCAATCCCATGAAATGTGGGGCTGGAGGGCACAGGGGGAGCACAGAGATGACTGGGAGAGGCATTGGCAAGGCTGGAGAGAGGAAGGGAAGTTCCAATAGTTGGTGTTTAATTCCTGTAGCAGATGGTTTCTGAGCCTGCAGGGAGAGGGAGGCTGGAAAAAGAGCAACAATCCTGGAAATTTGTTTTGTGCATCTATGGAGGCAGCACGGACCAAGTTCTGAAGGTCTGAACATTCCTCTGGGTATGACCAAGTAGTTCTGAAGGTCTGGAAATGCCTCTGGGAATCGTGACAGCTATGTTCTGTAAGAGCAGATCCACCCCATGTTCCAGGGATTCACAGGCAGGACAAACAAAATGGGGCAAGTGAAGTGCAGGGGACCGGAATGTGGGCACCTCTGCAAGGCCAAGGGCAGCCGAGCTGAGGGACAGAACAATCCCAGAGCAACAAGCTCAGACAAGCACCAGAAGGAAGCTCCTGCCCAGTCCAAACACGGAGAGGACGGGAACAAACAGAGAAAGAACAGAAGAGAGATTTGGCACCTGCCCAAATGTCATCCCATTAAGCCTGCGGCACAGTCAGGTGAGCGAGGAAACAGCCAGGGCCCCAGTCTGAATGGATCCTGTGAGGAGGAGCCAATTCCACCCTCCCTGGCAGGCAGGGCATGGGGGAGTTGTCAACAGATGAAAGCAGGCTCCTGACACTGAACCCTGGGCATTAATGAGCCAGCACAGCAGCAGCTCTGTCCTTCCAGGTGTGCCTGTGAGCTCTGCACAGAGCAAGGGCAGCCCTCTGCTGTGGCTTGTTCCCAAAGTGTCCCCTGGCAAACGGGGACACCTGTGCAGACATCCCTGGTGGGGCAGGCAGGGCTGCACCCACACACAGGCCCCTCAGGAGTGCTGCCTGAGGGTGTTGGGAGCTCTGATGCCCTGCACCCTCCCCTGTCCCAGCCCTCCTGTGGGATCCCCCTTGCATCCACACCTGGATGATCCCCAGTACCCAGTACCTGCTGCTCTGAGCTGCACTCAGCCTCTGGGCTCTCTTGTCCAGCCAGTCCTCGATGGTGCCTGGTGGGATATCTGCTCCCTCCCTCTGCAGCTCCTTCAGCCTCTTCTCTCCTGCTCGAGAGAAAGATTGAGATCAGAGAGGGCTGGATCAGAGGGAGGGCCATGAGAGAAAGGGCCACCAGACCCTTGTCCTTTCACTCCATTAAACCTGCTGCTCATTACCCTGCAGAGTTTCACAGGGTGGAAAGTGTGCACCATGCCTGGGCAGCCCCTCCTCCTCCTCCTGTGCCCTCCTGCCATCTGATGCTTGGTGACAGCTGCAGCCAGGCAGAGCAGGGGACAAGAGCTAAACCAGCACGGTGGCAGTTTGGGCACTGAGGGGAGTCTGACATCTCCCCCCGGGGCAGATCACCCTCATCCTTTCCTGGAACAGCCTTGGCTGGCCCTGAGCTGTTTCAGGAGCTGTGTCCCTCCAAGTGGCAGCAGCAACTGTGCCACCCCTGCCCCGTTAGGTGGAGATGACAGGGACAGTGTCCGGATCGATGCAGCCTTGGCAGCCCGGGGAGTCTGAACAGTTCCGGGTGCGTGTTCCAGCCAGCAGACAGATCCCAGAGCTGCTGTCAGGGCTGCTTAAGGAGCTCCCTGCCTGATGTGTCCCCAGCCCCTGCTCAGCCCAGGCAGAGCTGTCACCAGCCCAGGGGCAGAAGCAGGGCAGAGAGAACCAGGGGACAAGTTCTTGTATTTAGAACCGTGGAATGGTTTGGTTGGAAGTCACCTCAAAGCTCATCCTGTCCCACCCCCCACCACAGTCAGGGACACCTTCCACTGTCCCAGGCTGCTCCAAGCCCTGTCCAACCTGGCCTTGGACACTTGCAGGGATCCAGGGGCAGCCACAGCTTCTCTGGGCACCCTGTGCCAGGGCCTCAGCCCATCAGAGGGAAGGATTTCTTCCATAAATCACAGAATTACAGAATCGATCAGGTTCAAGAGAGATCACTGACTCCAACCTACACCTAACCTAAATGTCCCCTCTTTCAGTTTGAGCCCATAACTCCTTGTTCTATTTCTCATGGTGGTTAGGAACGAGGAAGGAAACCAGTAGGAAACCTCTGCTGTTTACTGAATCAAGATTTCAAGCCCTCCAATCACTCTGGAAGGGCTGTGTGGGAGAAGGGCCTGGGGAGAAGGGCACGGAGCCAGCATGGCACAAACCCACAGCTGCCCAGTTAGCAAAGCTCCCCAGTCCCCCCCAGCTGCAGGGAGGGAGCTGGTGCTGGACAGGTCTAGCAGGAGTCCTGACACAGCCACACTCCTGCCAGCACATCAGGGATGAGGACACGCTCCCAGCAATCCCAGCCCCAGTCTAGTGGAAACTTCCCACCAAACAGACCAGGGAACTCAGAAAACCAAATACTGGTGACAATAAAAAGAAAACAGAGACAGCTGTGTGTCACTCCCTTAGCCCTGCTCATCCATCCTTCTGGGGGACCCCTGATCCCATTTAGGGATCAAGGCACCTGCAGCCGTGCCCCTCAGGAGCCTGCTCCACACCCACCCACCCTATGTCACATGTTTTAAGGAAAATATTATACCTTTGCAGACAGAGTGTGAAATTAATAGTGCTTGGGCAGAGTGAAGGATCACTTCATCCTACTGGTGGCAACCAATTATTCATCTGCCTGTTGAATACTAAATCAGGATGGCAGGGATGTGCTACACAATGAGCAGCCAGATGGATAATTTGTCATCCAGCCTTTTCAGCTGCTGCTGCTGGGCGGGGTGACAATGTGCCCAGTGCCACCACAGAAAGCGCTGGGGTCCGGCTGCTGCTCTGAGCCCACCGAGAAGGTTGGGGACAGCAAAGTTCCAGTCTCCCACAGCTGTTCCCAGGGATCAAAGCCCCAGCAGAGTGAACTGGGGTCAACCCAAGCAGCTGGCCAGGTGGGGAGATGGGCAGGCAAGAAGCCCAGCCTGGAGAGCTGGGCACTGCTCACACTCAGGGTTAGACTCATCTGGCAACCTTGAGGACCTTATTTCCCTTTGTTCCATGTTCTTCCAGCTCCTGAGCACATCCCATCTCAGCAAGGGGACAGACAAGCAGTGTCTATGAGAAGCTTCAATAAGGCAGGGAAGAAAATCATGAAGAATCTCTCCCACCTCTCTGTGCCACTGCCATTTCCTCTTCATGCAACTCCCCACCCCAGCAGAGAACAGAGCATGAACAGTCCAAGCTTCTCTGTTCAGCAGGGAGCCCCAAGGTACCACACCAGGGATGGAGTAGCCACAACTCCCAGCCAGAAAAGTTCACTGGATGCTGTGGAACCACTCTGGATTTGCACTGCCCCAAATGAGGCCCCAGATATCCACATCACAAAGACATCCAGCTGTCTCCCTGTTCTCACAGCTCCAGGAGCTGCTGCTCCAGAGCAGTCCAAACCTCAGGCTCAGAAATGTGGCAGCAGGGACAGGCAGCTCTTCAGCTCTGCCCACCTTGATGATGTCCATGTCCCTCTGGAGCACACACATCCCATCCAGGGACCACCAAACACACCTTGAAATTGGAAATACTCCCTGAATGCCAACAGCTGTTCCAAGAAGCAGCTCTGAAAGGCCTTTACCAGCTCTTGCTCCCCACACGTGCCCATGCAGCTGGACAGGTGTGAAGGTGCTTCCCCCCTCCTCCTCCTCACTGTGGTGTTTGCTTCCAAGTCTGATTACAGCCAATTGAAAGAGCATCTGCAGTTGTGAAGTGCCTCTAATGATGCCAGAGCAGGGTCCACATTTATCTTCTCTCCTCATGGGTGTTATTGTTGACAAAGGCACTACTATGTGAGAGATGGAACCCACCAGTACTTGCTGGGGGGGGTCACCCAGCAAGGCAATGCACAGGAAATCCCTCAGCTCTCACCCAGCAAAGAGATGCACATGAAATCCCTCAGCTGCCTCCCTGGTGGATGATGTGGAACCCCAACTCCTCCAGAGCACAAGACCAGCACCAGAGCATGGCTGAGATGGGGCTGAGGAGCCTCTGCCATCGGAGCAGCCAAACAAGTGACTGCCCTGCAGCCCAGTGTGAGCACTCCTGCTCCCTGCCCAGTTAAACCAGTGGACTCCAGCCACCCCAGCAGGGCCCTCAGACCCCTGCAACCTCGTGGACACCCTGCAAACCCTCCCCAGCTGTGCCCTCCTCTGGCAGCCCTGCCTGGCTGCAGCCATCAGAGCCAGGTCGATCCTGTCTGCACCAGGGACACGGATTAGCGGGGAGCCAATAACTCTGAGCAAGGAGATGGCAATTTGACAGTGACTTCTCCTGACATGACTGTACTTAAAATGACAGCTTGGAAGTGTCTGGCTGATGAATGATGCAGCAGATGCAGAAGGCTAATGCTTTGATGGGGGAACAGCTGGGAATATGAGCTCCCTCCCTGCTGAAGGTGTAAACTGTTGCTTCTTGATGAGGATATTCTACAGGGTGCAGAGATGCTGATGCCAAAGTAGGCCAGGCTCCAAGCTGTTCTAGAACATGGAATCATCCAGAAATTTTCCTACTTAACCCACAAAACTTAACCAAACTACAGGGTGAACTCCCAGCATTAAAAGGGCCAAATGTTAAGGATAATGTCACGTTTCCTTTGGCTGTGATAAAAATACTTCATTATCAAGGTGAGTTCACGGACACAGAGCTACCAATGCCAAATACTCACAGGGACTTAGGGACAGGTTCAATATTTACATGATAAAAAAAGTCTCATCATGGTTTAGATGGGTTAAAAATAAAAGTCAGACAAGGCTTTGCCTGCACCAGAGCTGAGGAAAGGGGGGTTAAGCAGCACTGTGGGCCACCAGGAAAGCATCCCCCACCAGCCTGGCCACCCCCAGCATGGCCCCCCCAAGGCTTGGGAAAGCTCTGGAGCTTCCAGCCTCTCAGCTCATCTCAAATCCTTGATAACCCCTGGCCCCAAAGCTGCCAAAATCTCCCAGCTGGGTCGGTGAGAGGCAGCCTGGTCCAGATTGCTCCAATCCTGCTGGCTGTGGCTTGGGATGGCTCATGGCTCAGAGATCCTGAGTGGAGATGCATGTGGGATATTACTGATGGAGGATCCTGTGTGAATTACACACCCTGCCACTACAAGCTTGCCCTCAACTCTGCCCTCCTCACCCCCAGCACCTGAGACAAGGGTGCTTGGGCAGTTGAAGGAGTGCTGGGACGTGCCCATGACTCACCAGACAGTGTCTGATCCTTCCATCCTGTCTGCTACAGGCTGTCCCTCTCCTCCACCAAATCCTGCTGAGCCCTTCCCTACACCAAATCCCTCCAAACTCTCTGATCAGAGCTGGAGCCTGTGTGATGCACAAAACCACACCATGAGAGAGGTGAGCAGGATTGAACTCTCCAACCAAGCACCCCCTGTCCCCTGGCCATCGCTCCTTCAGGGCTAATTGGTAAATGAAATGTTTGACTCCAGAGCACAAATGCAAGGTTTCCCAGTAATCTCCCTGGAATTGGCTCTCAGCAGCCAATCCTGCACTTACACCGACCCATTTGACACAAGTCAATACTCAATAACAAGTGTAATTGGCAAGGAAAGCTGCCCGAGTGCAGAGGAGCTGCCAGCCCTCCCCGCTCCGCTCCAGAGAGCTCCCACTTCTCCTGCAGGAACAGCCAGTGCCTGGAAATGCCAGAGGTTCCTGTGCTGCCACTCTGTGCACCCTCGGGAGCCCAGCAGAGGGGGGTCAGGCAGAGGCTCTGGCTGGAAGGTGGCTCTGGGAAGGGCTGGAGCACTCCATCCCCACCGTGGCTTTATCGACCGCCAGCAGCGCTCCGAGATTGATTCAGAGTCACCTCGGGGGCTCTCACTGACTCAGCACAACCTGGGAGAGCTCTGTGCTGCCTGCTGCCTCCCCCTGGCTCCCCTGAGCTCCCCCTCCCCAAATGGGATCCCTCTGAGGGCCAGGAGAGGCTCTGCCCCATGCACACCCCCCTCTCACATCCCACACTTCCAACACCTCAGCCAGGCTTTGCCAGACTCTTGGCAAAACAACAGCTGGCTCCAGAGAGGATGTGGGCATGGGAGCTGCTCCAAGCTGGGCTGCACTGGGACACCAGGCTGGGGAAGGAACCCTCCTCTGCTCCACATTGTCAGGCCAGATCTGGGTGCTGTACCCACTGCTGGGCTCCCCAGTACTGAGACAATGGCACAACCCAAAATATGGGAATTTCCATCGGGAATTTCTATTGAAATACTTCAAAAATTACACATTTTTATTATGAACCCAGTCAAACACTGATCAGGTCATCCACAGAGTCTCCAGCCTTGAGGTATTTGAAACACACTGGATGTAGCCCTGACCACCCTGCTTGCAGCATGGTGAGGGTTAGATGATCTCCAGGGGGGATTTCAACCATTCCACAAGTTCTCACCAACTCCTCACTCACACTCCCTGGAACTGTCCAAGGCCAGGCTGGATGGGGCTTGGAGTAACCTGGTCTAGTGGAAGGTGTCCCTGCCCATGGGAGGGGTGGAGTGAGATGAGCTCTGAGATCCCTTCCCACCCGGCCCAGTCTGTGATTCTGTGATTTTCTTTAACCACTAAAGTAATGACTCCTGTGGAGAAAACAGAGCTACCACCTCTTTTCCCTAAAAGAAAAGTAGTTCCAAGAATGGTAGTCCCAGAATGAGAAAGTTCAAAAGCGCTCTGCAGGCTCCCAGCAGGGAGCAGCTGCCATCCACCCTCTGCCCACACTTCACTTCCATCCAAAGCCACCCAAGCAGAGGCTGTTTCTGGATCCAGGACCCCTTTCACAGCCCGACAGCAGGACAGCTCTTCCCACCAGCTCTTCCCACGGGTGGAAGCAGCAGCTCCCTGGTAATAGCAGCAAGGTGGGGGAAAATCAAATCCATAAATTTAAGGGGATGTGATGTACCAGTGCCCTCTGCTGCTGACAGTTTTTATTCCCTGACTGAACAAAACCCCGAGGGCTCAGGAAGGCCACTCCAGACTCTTGCTGCCAAGTGGTAGCAGCACTGCTCAGCTCCAGGTTTGTGTCTGTGCCAGCAGCTCGAGAGCAGGGAGCATATGACAAACTGCAGCACTTCCAGGCTCACACAGCACTGGGAAGCAGGAGGGATTGGCTGGCTCCACACAGGCAGCAAGGGATCACAGCCTGCACAACCCCTCACACCCCCCTGCAGCAACTCCCCCTGCAAGGAGATCCTCAGACATTGCCCTGTTGGAGGACTCACCTTGAACCTGGGCACTCAGCTTCTCCAGGTCCTGCTCTGTCATGTGGGAAAATCTGCAGTTGGACCCAAAATCACACTGTCCTGGAATGAAATAGTGAGATTTGAAAATTCAGTTTCAAAATCCTCTAGATTAGATAATAGGAAATATTTCTTCACAGAATGGGTTGTAAAGCATTGGAATGGGCTGCCCAATGAAGTGGTGCAGTCACCACCCCTGGAAGTGCTCAAAAAAATCTGTGGATGTGACACCTGGGGACACAGTTTAATGATGAACATGGTGGTGCTGTACTGACATTTCGACTTGGTGATCTTAAAGGTCTTTTCCAACTTTAATAATTCTGGGAAGAGCCAGAGTCCCATGAGAACCACCCAGAGGAGGTCCTTGTGCAAGCAAACCCAGGCTCCATCACACCTGGATGCCAGACACAGGCCCAAGCTCCTCCCTCCAGCCCTGGGCTGGCTCTGGAAGGAGCTGCTCAAGCCCAGGCACTTCTTTCCACCTTAGAACTCCTCACCTGTTTGCAGAAACTTCCGACAAGGTTTCTTGGTTTGCTCTTCCTGCAGGATTGCAGCAGCATCTGGGGAGACAAGGGATGAACAGGTAAAGATCCTGGCCACAGCAAAATCCCATCATGTCCAGTCCCAAACTGGCCAGGGAGCAGAAGGAAGCAGAGGGACGTGCAGGCAATGGTTTCACAGCCAGTTTAGCCCATTCCCACTGCACTCCTCAGGCTGGCACTAACATTCCTGGAGCTGTGTGCTGAGACAGGTCAGAGCCACACACAAGGGTTTCACCCCTGAGACTGCCTGATCCAGCAGCACCACATGCTCAAATTGCTGGCACACAGAGTGTATATAAACCATCAGTGCTGATTTATTTCCTCTTCCCATTCCCTGCCATCCACATCCATCACCTCCCAGTCCCAGGAAGGGAGTAGCAGGGAGCACCCACCTCGGAATAAGTCGTACCAGACTCTCTTAGCCCGCAGATGCTGCACTCCATTGAGGTGTTTCTTCCTGTTGTGCAGGTTGTCCTGGAAGGACCTGTCACAGTAGTCACAGAAGTACCTTTTGCCCATCTCTCTCCTGGCAAAACAGTATCAGCCCGTCCTGGGGTCATCAGGCAGCTCCTCGGCGCCCAGCCATGGGAATGGAGGATCCAGGATTTACAGCGCCTGCTTCCAAAGGAGAACTCAAATCACTTAGGGTTGGCAGGCAGACAAAGAGGTGAGACCCAACAGTTCATATCCTTGTCCATCACAGACTGCTGGGGCAGGATCTGCTGCCTGCACATGGGAGAAAAGGCCTGATCTGCATTTATCTCTGTCACCCAAAGCAACAACAGCTCTGCTGGAAGCATTCTCCTTCCCTGAGCTCAGAGCACAGAAAACAGAGAGCCACAGGCTGCAGGGAAGGTGCAGCACAAACCATGCAAGGTGCAAACGGGAGGAGCTGGAGGTCCTGGGGACCTTTGACCACAACCTCCATGAGCTGACACAAAAGAGGAAGGAAACTCCCCAGTGTCCATCTCTGCAAGGTAAGGAAGAAACTCAGCAAAGCTCATTTTGTCCTCAAAGATAAAACAGAAGCTGATCTCACCTGTCCTATGGGCAGCTGCATTATAAACACTACAGGACATATTTCCTACAATCCACTGAGCCACCTGTTTTTTCCTAGACATCATGGATTGCTCTCCTCATCCTCCCCAGCCTATGGCACCAAGGGGTGTCTGCTCTGAGTACAGCATTAAGATCACAACAGAATTTGGGAGCTCCCACCTGTGCTGGGCCTGCCACTGTCAGTGCAGGTGAGATCAGCTTGTGTTTAATCCTTCAGGCACCTGTCCCCATCAGATGTCCCTGCTGGAGGTGCAACAAACACCCTGAAGGAGCTGCAAGCTCTCTCCTGAGGGATACAGAGGTACTTGGTGAATGGCAAAGATGGATGGACTGGGAGATAAACTCCAAAAGCAATTCTCCAGGTTTTGACACTTTGACAGCTGAATGCATTTAAAAAGTGGCACAGAGACCAGCACAAGAAATAAAGATTTCATAAATAAAATGGGTCCAGAATCAATCACAGCCCCCTGGCTGACTCCCCTGGCTCAGCATGAAGAGCAGAGCACCAGGCAACCCCTCAGAGCCCAGTGTGCCCAGCTCAGGCAAGGCTGCCAAGCCTCCTGCCAGACATCCATCCCAGCAGGAGCACCAGCACCACATTCCCTTCCCTCCCCTGCTCCCAGGAACTGCTGCTTCAAAATCAAACCCCTGGAAATCTCCAAGGCCTCACACCACAAGTTAAAGCAAAGCTGCATTCCATGGGAAGACCTTCTGAGATTTTTAGTATTGGATTGAAAACCTTCACACTGAAGGTAAAATGTTCAGATATTCCAAGTGAACTGGAATCCCTTTGAGGTTCCTTCCTGGGGGGGTGAGGGCTGGCCATGCCCCAGCTGGGTGTGCTGGGACCCCAAATCCCCCATGCCCTGGGCTGATCCTGACCCAGCTCTGCAGGGCTTGAGGTCTGAAATCATCCTCCTCCAGCCCAAGAACCCAAACTCAAGCACTGCTTAATGAGCACGGAGCCATAAATTCCCTCATCCTTTGCATCCCTGAGTTTTGCAGCCAGGTTTGCAGCACTGTGGTGAGGCTGCTGGAATTCAGGGGGAACAATGCTTTTAAATACTGAAAAATCCCTGTTCCACATGCTATTCCATAGTCTCCCAAAGTTCCTGGTGACACAGAAATCTCCCTGTCTCAGCTGCTGGCTCCTGCACTCCATCTCTGCAGAAGAGAATGCTGCAGACAGGGAAAACAAATGAGATTCTGCAGCGGTCCCACACAAGTTTCCAGAGATCTCCCAGGGAATTCTGCCTGCGGAAGCCCAGCAGCAGCCAGCCTTTGAAATCGTATTTCAAACTTTCTCTTTCATCACTCCAACAGCAATAATTGCAGAAGCTCCTTCCCCCTCCTCCCCCAACAACCAGGGCAGAAAGCTCCTCCAGACTCCAGATCCCACATCCCACAGCTGCCTGCTCCCAAATTCTCTGAGCAATTCCCATTGCAGGGGACAGAGGGATTGTAAAAAGCAATTAGAGAGGTATCGGATTCTCCCTGAGACTTTCCCCTTCAGTGATTACACCCAACACTTATCCTCCTCTTTTCAAGGATCCCACTGCATGGATCTTGCTGGGTTCTGCCAACTCTCTGCAACACCAGCACTTCCCAGCACTCTGTGAATCCAGAGGAGTCAAAAGCTGCTTCTGAGCAGCACCAGCCTATTTCCATCTCCCCAAACGGCTCCAGCAGTAAACAAAGAGCATTATTCAGCTGAAAACAGAGATGGCTCCTAATTAAATCCATCTTAGTCATTATAAAATAAAGTAAATGTAGCTGTTCTATAAAGAGCTGCCTCAGCCTGGCCGTTTCCTCTCAGCATCTCCAGCCCCTGATTTGCAACTGAATCAGGGCACTCAGACCTGGGCCCACCGCAGCCATAAATGCTTCCAGCCAGGCTTTGTGCCAGCTTAAAAGTCTTCCTGAATAAATGCAAATTAAAATAAAAAAACCCAACAACCCAGAGCTTTATGTTGTATAAAAGTGTAACAGCAATGCTGCGCTGTGTCTCCTGGAGCCCTGCTGGGTGAGCAATATCCTGGTCTGAGGCAACTCCAAGGTGACAGAGAGGGGCTTGGGACAACTTAACAAGATATCCTGGGCACCATCCCACATTTCCCTGCTCCAGCACTCCACGCTGCTCTGTGTCAGCTGCAGATTTTATCTCTGCCCCTCGGGGTGTTTCCCCGGGCAGAGGGAGGAAGGTGACCCGGGAGGGGGCACAGACTCCTTTGTGTCTGGGGGGAGCTGCTGCTCTCCACAGCGGCCCCGGGAGGTGCTGCTGGGCCCTGACCTCAATTTCCTGCCTCCTCACAGCCCGGGCTCGGGGCCATTCCAGCCACTTCGGAGACCCAGGCAGATGTGAATTAATTAAATGCAAGTGTCAGCCTTCTGATACTCGGCTGCCAATTTAAATGGGCTCAGATCTGCAGGGAGACCTGGAATGGCAGCAGAGTTTGCCAGCACCTTCCCAATGACAGAGGCACAGATCCTGCTTTCCATTCCACCCAGAGGAACCATGGAATCATGGAATGGTTGGGTTGGAGGCACATTAAAGCTCATCCAGTGCCACCCCTGCCATGGCAGGGACACCTCCCACTGTCCCAGGCTGCTCCCAGCCCCAGTGTCCAGCCTGGCCTTGGGCACTGTCAGGGATCCAGGGGCAGCCCCAGCTGCTCTGGGCACCTGTGCCAGGGCCTGCCCACCCTGCCAGGGAACAATTCCTAATTCCCAATATCCCATCCATCCCTGCCTCTGGAAGTGGGAGCCATTGCCCCTTGTCCTGTCAGAGAATCATGGAATGGTTGGGTTGGAAGGGACCTTAAAGCTCATCTCATCCCAATCCCTGCCACAGGTAGGGACAGCTTCCACTGGGAATCCAGAGCTTGATTTGGGATCAACAGCAACCCCACCACACACAAACCATCCTGATAGCAGCAATTAATGGGCAGCTGGTGGGATTTGTGTTAGATAATCCAGAGCAGTTACATTTCAAAGATAAAATTTGAGTTTTTCTGAGTTCTGCTCTGTGGTGACCAAGGTCAGCACCCAGGGAATGGCTGGAGCTGGGCCAGGGCAGCTCAGGCTGAGATCAGGGCAAGGTTCTTCCCCCAGAGGGTGCTGGCACTGCCCAGGCTGCCCAGGGAATGGGCACAGCCCCGAGGCTGCCAGAGCTCCAGGAGCCTTTGGGCAGCACTGCCAGGGATGGACAGGGTGGGATTGTTGGGGGTCTGGGCAGGGACAGGGGCTGGGCTGGATGGTCCCTGGGGGTTCCTTCCCACTTGGGATATTCTGGGGTTCCAAGGGATAACACTACACAGGGATGTGCCAGGCACGTTCCAGGCTTCCAGAACAAGCAGAGGTCTTGTCCTAACCCAGAAAAATCCCACAGGTCCCCACAGTCACTGCATGAGGGAAAAAATATGAATAAATCAGGAGAAACTACTCTGCAGACAGACTTTGTGCTACTTCTGAGGTGGTGGGACAAACAAAACAACAGAGCAGCATCACTTGAGGATCTGCTCTGGAACTTCATGGACACTTGCTTAACAAAAGCCTTGTGGGGAAACAGCCTCAGTGTCAGGATTCCCCTGTCCCGCCCCTGTCTGTTCTGCCTTCCTAAATCCAAATTTACCTCTCTCCTCTCTGCGCTAGAGTCAACTCTGCTCTCACTGAGTTTAAAAAGAGAGAAACACAAAGAGGGGGGCAGCAAATGGGAACGTTCCCACTTTTGTTCTGCCACCCACTCCTCCTGAGGCCTCTGGAGCAGCTGCCAGAGGTCCCCTGGCCCTGGCACAGGGTGCCCAGAGCAGCTGGGGCTGCCCCTGGATCCCTGGCAGTGCCCAAGGCCAGGCTGGACATTGGGGCTGGGAGCAGCCTGGGACAGTGGGAGGTGTCCCTGCCATGGCAGGGGTGGCACTGGATGGGCTTCAGGGTCCCTTCCAACCCAAACCATTCCTCGATTCATGAGCCCTACGCCCCCTCCAACTCCCCCGACACTGACACCAACCCCCTTTTGCAACCCTAAACTGCAGAAAACACCCCAAAAACATCCCAAAAACACCCCAAAAACCACCCCAAAAACCACCCCAAATCGCCTCCCACCCACCTTCCGGGGGTCAGCTGAGGGCAGTGACCGCAGCCTCCTTCCTGTCCCTGTCACCCTTGGCCGGACACCCGGGCAGGGCAGGGGAGGGCAGGGCAGGCCCGGGGTATCTCTGCCCCCTCAGCCCCGTCTGGGTCCCGCCCGAGCCACGGCCGGGCCGGTTTCACCGCACAGCCCCCGGGGCTGCCCAGCGGAGGCCGCTGAGGACAAAGCGGGAGGAACGGGACGAGTGGAGCCTCACAGGGACCCCCCGATACCCCCGCCACGCTCACCCACCTCTGCCTAGGCCCGCGCCCCGCCGCCTACAACTCCCACAACACCCTACGGCAACAGCGCATGCGCAGATCACAAACGGCACAGAGCGCAGCCTACAACTTCCAGCATGCCCCACGGGCATTGCACGCCATATAAATAAATAACAGAGTACCGCCTACATCCCCCAGCAGCCCTCGCGGCGCAGGCGCAGAGCGCGCAGGCAAGATGGTGCTGTTGCGGCGGGTGTACGGGTCGCTGTTCCGCCGCAGTTCCACGTTCGCGCTGTCCATCATGCTGGGCGCGGTGCTCTTCGAGCGCGCCTTCGACCAGGGCGCGGACGCGCTCTTCGAGCATCTCAACGAAGGGGTAGGGGCTCTGTAAGGCCCGGCCGGGGCCGCCCGGGCGCGGGCCCAGCGCTGAAGGTCAGGCCGGCCCCGCTGGGCCCCGCCCCGGCAGCCCCGGGCCCGCGGCTCGGCCTCGGGGCTCGCTGAGGGTCAGCGCGGCTCGGCCGCCCCCGAGGGGCTCCGCGGCTGTCGTGGCGCTCGGTGGTCCGGGCTTCGGGATGTCCTTGGTCTTCTCTGGCCGCTTGGAAGGGGCGTGCAAGGCAGGGGGGGAGCGGGAGGAGGGAAAGGAGCCGATTTTGTGCTCTGTAGGCCCCCGGCTCGGCCGATCTGGCCACGGCAGAGGAAGGGGATAAGGGCTGGTGGCCTTGGGTGTCCCCAGCGTGAACCTTGGGTAAAAGGGGTCATGTCGTCCTTAGGCTCCTAAGTACAGCAGTGGCGGGATAATGACTGCAGGATAGCGAGGCAGGCTTGGGGGAGACCTTGGAGCCCCGTTCAGGGCATACAGAGGCTCCAGGAGATGAGGAAAGGATTTGGGACAAGAGCCTGAAGTGCCAGGACACAGGAAATGGCTCCCACTGCCAGAGGCAGGGATGGATGGGATATTGGGAATTAGGAATTGTTCCTTGGGAGGGTGGGCAGGCCCTGGTGCCCAGAGCAGCTGTGGCTGCCCCTGGATCCCTGGCAGTGCCCAAGGCCAGGCTGGACACTGGGGCTGGGAGCACCTGGGACAGTGGGAGGTGTCCCTGCCATGGCAGGGGTGGCATTGAATGAGCTTTAGGATCCATTCCACCCCATTCCATGATTCCATGATTGTTCTGTGCATCCCTTATGTGCAGAAGCAGAACTGCTCTCTCCAGTCTGGGTGGGAATTCAAGGCAGTGTCTCTGGGCCACTCATCCAGAGCAGAACAGGGGAAGGGGAATCTCTGCAGCTTCCTCCCTGTCCAGATTGGAAGCCAGGAGCCCCCATGTGCATCCCTGTGTCCCCCAGATCCAGTACAGGACTCCATCACCACCTCCCCACTAGGATAATTTGCATTTTGGATTCTGTTCTCCCAGCCCCACTAAGAAGCTGCCTAAAACGTCTTGATTATTTTTTCCTGCTTGTTTTGCATTCAGAAACTGTGGAAACACATCAAGCACAAATATGAGAACTGAGCAGCTCAGCAGCAGGAGCCAGCCTGGGGTGGCAACAGACACTGCAGGGATGGATCAATTCAGCCTCCTGAAACTGGGAATGGATTCCTGATGGAACAACTCCGAGCCACCAACTGATACCATGTGAAGCCAGATGGACTCAAGGAATTTTGCTGCTGTACTTCCCTTACTGTGTTCAAATAAAACTCCTGGTCCTCTTGTGTCTGTGTGTTCACCTCACTCATCCTTTGCCCTCTCTGTGCTTCTACCTTCTCTGGGAGGTGGAGAATCTTCGAAAACAGCCCTGTGCCTGAGTTCCCAGGCACTGTCAGGAATCACAACATCTTAAAATGGGTTTGGAAGCACTTAGATGTGGTTCATGACAACCCTTGGCTTCTGCCTGGGAAGGGTGAGAAGCTGTCTGCTTCTCCTGGTCTGTGCACAGAAAAGGGGCTTAGAATCACTCACAACACCTTTTGTAGCTCAGCTCTGGTGGAATTCCTGGCCTGGGGCCTTTCAGAGCTGCAGGTGCTGCTGCAGCCCTGCCCTATCACGAGTGTGCTGAGAAGGGATCAGCTGTAGCTTCAGAGGTGCTGTGGATCCCTTTCCTGATTATCCCTGTGCCACCTGGCTCCTCCCATGGCTGCAGGAGCAGAAGTGTTGTCAGGTTTGTGTCACACCTGCCTCCATCCCAGTGACCCTAGGGAAGGGGCTGGGGAAGGAGAGGATCACTCAGCTCCCCCAGGGGCTGGTTCAGAGGAGTCATGGAGTGGTCTGGATGGGAAGGGACCTTAAAGATTGTCCAGTTCCTCCACCCTGTGCAGTCATTCCCTTCTCCCTGAAGAGCCCAGCGCTGCCTGGCCCTGTCAAACACTTCTTTCTACATGGGAAGGGATATTTGGGCACTTTCTGGGCCAATGACTCAGTTAATTCCTCAGCTCTCAGGTGGCTGTAGGGAGATGTGGCTGAGTGACTCCTCCTTTTCCCACTTTCCCAGTCCAGCAGCCCCAGCTCCCCCTCCTCAGTCCATTTTCACTAATCAGGAGCAATTCCAGCCCAGGCTGAGGCAGAGCCCATCAGAGGCAGTGCTCACAGCAGCTTTGTTGGGTTTGCAAACGAGCACCAGGGGGGTAAAACATTTACTCTGAGAACACAACGAGCACTTAAACACTTGTGCTTGTTTTTGGAGCCAAACCCAACTACAGCTGTCCCAGTCCCAGCTGTGCTTTATGGAGATGGTTGAGAGAAAGGTTTAAACCTTCCTAGACAATCCCATCTGAGTGAGTGCCAGCTCCCTGAGCTCTGCTGCTGCTCCACATCAGGCTGAGCAGCTCAGAGAGAGTTGCAGGCTCAGAGCAGCTGAACCAAAGCTGAATACAGGATGAGGGGACAGCACTGCAGTGGGCAGCAGGGAGGAGCTGCAGGAGAGCAGCATTACCCCAGCAGGGGATTTTCCTGGATACAGCATTTGGGGATTCTGGTAAATCTATTCCTTTTTCCACGCCTGTCATTGGGAGGTTTGGGCAGCACTGATAGGCAAAGAAAAATCTCCTTGGAGCACTCAGGGCTTCCCCTCATTTCACAGCAGTGGCTGTTCTGCTGCATTTCTGCTTCTCTGCACACAGCCCCACAGCAGCTCCAGTCACACCAAGGTGTGGACCTTACTACCACCCTACTAGCACTTTACCACCCCACTGCTCCTGCAGCACTGGGAGTGCCCTGGAGCACAACTCACTGCTGATTTTCCCACTGTGTGGGTGACAGCCACAGGCACTGCTGCAGTGCAAGAAAATACAGTGTGGTGGGGAGAGGGCACTCAGGGCACATTAACCAGCAAATTAACCAAGCAAAGCCTAATTGGATACCAGGAAGTTCATCAATACTGTCTGTAAGGGTCTTAAAAAAACAGCTAAGACATCTACATCTTTTATTTGTACCATCTGTTTTCACAGGCCTCACTTGAGGGACAGAAATCCATAAGGTCTGACTCACCTGGACCCCTGTGGGTCTGCTGGCAGTGGGAGCAGCCTGAGCCTTTCTCTGCCAGCACAGAGCTGTGTCAGGAGGTTTAGATGGAGATCAGGGCAAAGTTCTTCCCCCAGAGGGTGCTGGCACTGCCCAGGCTCCCCAGGGAATGGGCACAGCCCCGAGGCTGCCAGAGCTCCAGGAGCCTTTGGGCAGCACTGCCAGGGATGGACAGGGTGGGATTGTTGAGGGGCAGGGACAGGGATGGGACTGGATGATCCTGGGGGTCCCTTCCAAGCTGGGACAATCTATAACTCAAGTTCAGGATAAGGCATTTCCATGGAAGCCGTGCTGTCAGAGCTGCCCACTCCAGGGTGGGCAGGAGCCAGTATGAAAATAAAACTCTGAATTATAAATAGTACAAAAGGGCAGGAATGGCTGCTGCAGCCTGTCCCGTGTATTGGCTGCAACCACTGGGACACACAGTCAGGGCAGCTCCTTCCCAGGAACAGGCAGCACTCCCACAGGGAATGCAGCTCCGTGTGAGCCCAGCCGCCAGGTATTGCACCCTACATCCATCCCCTGGGCACAGGGAATGCCGAGGCAAGGGAGCCTCCTCCTGGGCAGGGCCTGGGACGGCGCAGCCCCGCCCCGGAGCTGCTCAGGAGGGGATCATGCCCTTGCTGCGCTTCCTGTCGGCCATGGCCCGGCGGTTGTGGTTGGCTCGGGTGCTTTTGTTGGCTTCTTTCTTCCTCCGCTCCTGCAGCGTCTCCCGGCTCTGCCCGTGGCCCTTGGCGTTCCCAACAACGGCAGAGCTGTCGTGCTTGTGCCTGGAGGACACAGAGCAAGGACATCACAACAGGCACACTGCACTCCTGGGGGTGAAATCCCACATCCCCACAAACACCGGGGTGTGAGGGGTTCAGCTCAGGGCTCCCACGGCAGCCCAGGAGCAGCATCAGCCCCACCACCACTGTGTCCTTCCACACATTGAGCCTGTCAGCTGAAAACAGCTATGAAACTGTCCCAAAATCCATGTGGGAGCTGTTGGAGCTCTGGGAGTTGTGCTCTCCAAGAGCCTGTCTTCCACAGGGTTCTGCTGCTTGGAGTGACAGGACAAGGGGGAATGGCTTTATGCTGAAAAATGGGAGGTTTAGATTGGGTATTAGAAGGAATTGTTCCCTGGCAGGGTGGGCAGGCCCTGGCACAGGTGCCCAGAGCAGCTGTGGCTGCCCCTGGATCCCTGGCAGTGCCCAAGGCCAGGCTGGATGGAGCAGCCTGGGACAGTGGAAGGTGTCCCTGCCCATGGCAAGGGGTGGAACAAGATGGTCTTAATGTCCCTTCCCACCCAAACCACTCCATGATTCCATGCCATGCCCACCCCCATTCAAAGGGATAAAACAACCAGCAGTGAAATAAAGGGTGGGTGAGGAAGTTCATCCCACTGCAGTAGGACCCTGACACACAGGAATGCCAAGGAGCAGGAACACCCCCAGCAATTCCAGTCAGCAGCAGAAGAGCAGCAGAGGCAGAGGGAGATCCTTGCTTACCCCTTCCTGGCAAGGAACGCCTGGCGCCTGGCCTCAGCCCTCTCCCGAAGGACAGCGGGGTCCTGCACAAAGTGGTCCTAAAGGAGGCAAGGGAACAGGTCAGGAGACACATCAGCACCAAGGGAACAGGTCAGGAAACCCATCAGCACCAAGGGAACAGGTCAGGAGACACATCAGCACCAAGGGAACAGGTCAGGAGACACATCAGCACCAAGGGAACAGGTCAGGAGACACATCAGCACCAAGGGAACAGGTCAGGAGACACATCAGCACCAAGGGAACAGGTCAGGAGACACATCAGCACCATGCAGCAGCCTGGAGAGGAGAGGATTCTGTTTGGAACAGAGTCAGTTCCTGGTTTGTTACCTCTGGACCAGTGGGATTGGTGTCAGGGACTCTAAACACACACCTGGCACAAAACCTGCCTGAAAACCTTCCCAGCCCATGGCTGCTCCCAGCACATCCATGGAAACAGAGTGCCAGTGACCCCCAGAGTGCTCTGCTGGCTCTGTCTGGCTCTGGGATAAAGCAGATTAAAGCTCCCCACGGAGGAAGTGTCATTGCTCCAGCAGTTAGGGCAGGAAGCTGTGGAGAGCTGTCCTTGGGGACACATCACAGCCCAGCAGCCACTGAACAGCAGCTCAGTCCCTGCTGCTGCTCAAAGATTCCCTCTCTGAAACAGAAAATCTGCTCCACATCACCTGCAGGTGAAGCAGGGAAGAAATATGGTAAATTTGAATGCAACTCCAGCTAAATGTCACCTTTGTTCTTTCTTTTTCAGCTTCCTCCTCCTCCTCTTCATCCTCTTCCTCTGTCTCCTGTCCTTCTTCATGTCCTTTAGGTCTCAAGACCTGAGGAATTGTGAATGGCCTGGGAAATAAGACACAAATAATTAGAAAATAAAATAGCACAGCCACAAACATTTCTCTGAACAGTACATCCTTTGTGGTTTGCATTATGTCTTTAAAAGATGAGACTCTACAGATTTCATGGACTTCATTTTCCTGAACAAAAACAAACCAAAAAACAAAAAAAAGCAGGAGACCCAGGAGTTAATACCACATTCCTATAGGCAATTAACATACACACAGTCTCCACTGGGGAATGTTCACTATGAAATTGTCACTGAAAATAATAATAATAATAATAGTTAAAAAAAAAACCCCAACCCTGAAACCTCACAAGGAATATCTCCACAGAAACAACTGCTTCCTTTGGGAAATGGGCATCCAGACACAGCCACAATATTAAGGAGTATCCTTTGCTAGGCTTTAGCTCAGCAGACAGGGAGCATCTGCTGTACCAGACAAATTTGGACAGAAGCATTCATGCTCAGGCAGTGCTGTGCTCCAAACCCTCTGACTGGTCAGGGCTACCCAGGGAGCTCCAGTTCCAGTGCTGTGCCCCAGTTTCCTACAGGGGGAAAACCCTGGAGAAATTAATCAGGCTTTATGAATCACTCTGGCCATGCAGAGCAAAGGGCCTGGGGGTGGAGGAAGAATTTACACATGCCTATAACTCTTCTTTAACATAAATACGTGTCTGTGTTTGAATTCCATTGGAATTCAGACCCACCATTCCACTGCCAAAGAAATAAATGTAGAACCAGAAAAGCCTTTGTTATGTCAAACCAACAGATCCAGTTTTCAGCAGTGACATCCACTAATTGTTTCTAGGGGCACTGAGACCTGAAAGAGGGAAAAACACCTGGCTGCCACATTCTTACAGGCAAAACACTAAAAGGATTTAAATTGAAGCTTCTCAACACTTTAGGAGAGCGAAAAAAGGGACAAAGAGCCTCAAAGCTTCCTTTTGGTTTGAGGTTGGGAATGGTGACATCTTCATAATACATCAGAATTCAAAAGGCCACTTTTAGAAATGTTAAAGCAGCTTTTAAACCACACATTTTCTAAAATAAATATTCTCCAGCCTCCATCCCCATTAACCCTTTGTTTCTCAAAAGCTAATTGTGTGCAGTTGTCAGTCATGGTGCAGAGTGCTGTGCAGCTCACTCAGAGGGGACTGGCAGGGAAAAGTCTGTCGTAAAATTCCCCAAATTTTGAAGTTTTCCTTTGCTAACCAGCCATTTTAGGTTGCCCAGCTCCACTGATTTTCCAAGCCAATTTTCCCTGCTGCAGGGTAGTTTCTCCAAGGAGAGGCATTGCTGAGTACAATTTTCCACACATGACAAATTCCCCTCTTGGATTTCCTGACTAATTGAGGCAATGGCTGAGTGGAAGCTGGAGAACATTCTGGGCACACTCTGTGTTCATTTGCAACACATTCCTGAAGTTTAGGAATGGTCTGGCTAGGAATTTGGTTTATATTTATGTACAGCCACTTTTCAATGAGGTTCTTTGCCTCGAGAGTGCCATCACTTTCTGTTCAAGGAATAGCCTGCTGTAGGGGATAGAACATAAGTAAATAAAGGTAGTATAGAAAGTAATCTTACCCCCTAAAGAGTTGCAGCTGAGCCAATTATTAAGGATTAGGAGCAGGCCTGATGTTAGCAGGCCGCAGCTGTAGCCAATAAAAAGAGTGTTATAAAAGAGTGGATTGGGTGGTTGGAGGGGAACTGGAGTCAGTTGGGTACTGTGAGGACAAGGAACAGTCAGTGCCTAGAGGAGCTGCCTAAAAACAACATCGAGGAGGTACAAAACTCCAGCAATATGGAACCCTTGCAATGTAATGACAGTAGAACTCTTGCACTATAATGACAACAGCCCACCCTGAGAACACTCCCTATCCACAGGAGAAGGGAGCCCCAAACCTCCCTCCTTGCACGTCACAGTGCAAACAGAGAAAGGGCTGGTTTGAATCCCTCGTGGAGGAACAGAGCCCAAAGCAGCGTTTCCCAGGTTTGTGGGAGCCAGAGAATTCCGCGGTGATTCCCGTGGCTCCCTCCCTCCCCCTCCTCTCAGCATTCACCTCCTGGAGATGAGCTCGTCATCCGAGTCAGCGTCGTTAGCGCCCACTTGGTTCCCATCGTAGGTGTCGTCGTACTCGTCCTCGTAGTCCCCGTAGTCCCCGTAGTCGTGGCCGGCTCCGGGCGGCAGGGGCAGCTCCTCCAGCACCACGCTGTACTGGCTGTAGCGCTGCCGCTGCTCCGCCACCAGCCGCTTGTCATTCACCAGGCTCCGCGTCGTGTCCTTCTCCCTCCTGCCCGGGACCGGGGGGAAAAGGAAAAGGGGTTAAAACCCGCCCCTGAAGCTGCTTTTTGCCCTGTTAGTCAGTGGAATGTGAAGCAATGCAAGCCTCATCCGCAGTGCCACAGGCTCTCCTTACCCCACCTTTGGCCTGCTGCTTTGTGGAATTGTGGGATGGTTTGGGCGGGAAGGGATCTTAAAGCTCATCTTATTCCACCCTCACACCTTCCCCTAGCTCAGGATGCTCCAAGCCCTGTCCAACCTGGCCTTGGGCACTGCCAGGGATCCAGGGGCAGCCCCAGCTGCTCTGGGCACCCTGTGCCAGGGCCTGCCCACCCTCAGAGGGAACAATTCCTTCCCAATATTCCCTCTATCCCTGCCCTCTGGCAGTGGGAAGCCATTCCCTCTTTTCCTGTCACTCCAAGCCCTTGTAAACAGTCTCTCTTCCATCTTTCTTGTCAGCCCCTTCAGGTTCTGGAAGGCCACAATTTGGTCATCTCAAAGCTTTCTCTTCAGGCTGAACAATCCTAATTCTCCCAGCTTTTCCACACAGCAGAGCTGCTCCATCCCTTTGATCATCCTGGTGCCTCCTCTGGTCTCACTCCAGCAGCTCCAGCTCCTTCCTGTGCTGAGCCCAAGGCTGGATGGAGTGATCCAGGGTGGGTCATTTGTACCAGGGCTGTTTGGCCACTAAAAAAGAGCAGGAATTGGAGACCACCACCAGCACTTCAGACAGAGAGGAAGCTTTCACAGGAGGCCAAATGCAATCCTATTGCAGATGAAACTTGGCCAAGGTGCATGGAGCACAAATGTGAGGGAAAAAGGACAAATGTAGATCGAGAGATCCAAAAAATAACCAGGTAAGAATGAGAATAAACATAATTCCCAAGGCAAAGAACAAAACAGTAGAGAGTGACTGTGATTCAACCTCTTGGAGCACTGCAAGGGCTTGTTTTTTTAAATTTAGAAGGCAAGTAAATTATAGTCATTTTATAGAAGGGAAGACCAAGAAACAGAGGGTTTAAAAAGCAGCTGCTGAGTGTCTCAAGCTGCACAAGCATAAGCTCTGAAGTCCCATTTTTCAGACCAGCCAAGTACATATTTACAGCAAAGCAACGGGGGATTCCACTGGCCAGCATTCCCAGGAGAACTTGCATCCCAGGATATAATCCCAGCAGCGGATTTTATCAGAGAAAGGACCTGTCCAAGGCAATGGCAGTGACTCAGGAAGGGACAGACTGAGGAGATGTGATCCAGCAGCCTGGATTTTCATTTGGAATCTCAAACCAAAGGAAGTTTGCAGCTGGAGGTGGTTCCTCTCTGCCATGACTCACTGCCTGCATTGGTGGCACACACAGTGCCCTGCCAAGCACGTGGTGAGCTCAGCAGCCCGGGATCCCTGGGATAACAGCTCCTGTGGGAATTCAGCTGAGCCTGAACCCAGCACCTGGTAATTGCTTCCTGTCCAGCTGGTCTGATGACTGCAGAGGAGCTGCATGAAATGGTCTGGGCACCAATCCCAGGAAAAACAGTGGGATAGCTCCTCTAGTCCCATGGAGCTCAGGACATGCTGTGGCTCCAGGAGACAGATTCAGCTGACAGCCAGGGCTGGACAGGCACAGACAAGTGCCATCACTTTTCAGGATCAGCAGAGTCTATGTTGGCACATTCATTTCCTTGTGTTTGATTCCCTCCTCATCCTGGCTGGATTTGTCTTTCTCAAGGACAGTCTCTGCCCCAAACTGCTGATGCTGAGAGTGGCCAGGACAACCTGCTCTGGCTCTTTAGGCACTATGGTAACACCAGGCTTAGCAACAGCACCCTGAACATAAGAGAATTTGGTGAGCAAAAGGTATTTAGAAGGAGAAAAAAAATATTTGATACAATTCAAATCCAAAGCAAATCTCAGACTAAGCTTGTTACCCCAAAACTGAGGTGAACCATCAGTGCTGAATATTAAATCCTGGAGACAAGGTACTGCAGCTTTTCCTTGGATTCAGTTGGATATGGTCATCTTTGGACACTGCTGTTCTCCAGGTTTTAAACTACTCAAACTACAATTAATGTGTCTGGAGTCCTGAAGACTTTTCCTAAGTGTTCTGAAATGAAGGGAGGCAAATGACAGCAGGAAGAGCAGCAGCAAGAGGATAATCCCAAGAGGTCACATAACTACAGCAGGAGAGAGGAGAACTTCTCCAAGAATGCTGGTACCCCTTGGGGGCAGTGCCATGGGAGCAGATCCCAGAGCCCAGCTCAGGGATGATTTACAGCTTCCAAAGCTCTCCAAGTGAGCTGCAGAGGGAGCTCCGAGCAGGATATTCCAGCCACTGGATGCTCTGTGCTGAACCCGGTGCTCTCTGGCCTTGACCAGCTGCTGCTGCTGTTGCAAGGCTCTGGGAAACTGGGATAACCCAGCACACATGTGCAAGGCTCTGGGAAACTGGGATAACCCAGCACACCTGTGCAAGGCCTTGGGAAACTGGGATAACCCAGCACACCTGTGCAAGCCTTTGGGAAACTGGGATAACCCAGCACACCTCTGCAAGGCTATGGGAAACAGGGATAACCCAGCACAGCTGTGCAAGGCCTTGGGCAACTGGGATAACCCAGCACAGCTGTGCAAGGCCTTGGGCAACTGGGATAACCCAGCACACCTGTGCAAGGCTTTGGGAAACTGGGATAACCCAGCACACCTGTGCAAGGCTCTGGGGAACTGGGATAACCCAGCACACCTGTGCAAGGCTTTGGGGAATAGGGATAACCCAGCACACCTGTGCAAGGCTCTGGGGAACTGGGATAACCCAGCACACCTGTGCAAGGCTTTGGGGAATAGGGATAACCCAGCACAGCTGTGCAAGGCCTTGGGAAACTGGGATAACCCAGCACACCTCTGCAAGGCTCTGGGAAACTGAGATAACCCAGCACACCTCTGCAAGGCTCTGGGGAACAGGGATAACCCAGCACACCTGTGCAATGCACCTGTCTCACAGAGCAAGGCACCACCAGGAGGAGAAAGGTTCTGCCTGTGAATTCTCAGCTATGGACACAACAATAGTCATGGCCTTGGCTAGAGAGAAAAGCAATTCCTTTCTTGCTTAGCCAAGACAGGATCAGCACTGTGGCACTGCTCTGAGGAGCTGGGCCACTGGACTAGGGAACAAAAGTGGTTTTCTCCTAGAGTTTGATGCAACTTTGCAACCAAAACCTTAACTGGGTGCTCTCAGGTCACGTGGCTCCAACTCCAGCCAGACTTTTCGTTATTTGCTGTAAGAATTCATCCCAACATTAAGATCACCCTTGGATGGTTAGAGGAGCAGTTTAAAGTCCAGTGGAAGGTGTCCCTGCCCATGGCAGGGGATAGAACAAGATGAGCTTTGAAGTTCCTTCCAACCCAAACCATTCCATGATTCTGTGATATTTTTTAAAAGAATCTGGAACAAGGGAACCACACTGTAGGGTTGACATCAGTGGGAGCCAGCACCACACAACCAGCTAGGCAGAAAGCAAAGTGAAAACTGGTGGGGGTTTGTAGAAATCTCTGCTCGTGGCAGGGAGATCCCTGCTCATTGCAGGCAGATTGACTAAATGACCTTTAAAGGTCATTTATGACCCCCAACCCAAAGGACTCCACAAGTCCAAGTGCCCTTCTGCAGGAAGCTTTACAGCAGCAGGGACAACACAAGTAGTCTAAGGCACTGAATGTTATCAGATGTTGAAGTAGATGGATATTGAATCTTCCCTTGGCTCTAGATCAAATCATTAGTTATTCTCAGCTCTGAGTCACAATCCCAGGCTCAGGGATGGGTCTTTTCAAGGTTTGTTGTTCAGTGCAAGTTTAACATTAAGCCCAAGGAGGAAGAGCCTGACATTACAAATGAGCTTGGCAGAGCAATCTCCAGCAGCAGACACAGGAAAGCCAATTAGGAAAAACACTAAGTGAAACCAACCCCCTCATAATATTTCACTTCACTTTCCCAGACAAACAGGTGGGAAACATTTTTGATAAGCCTTCCCCCCTGCCAAAACATTCCTGCAGGAGGTTTTTAGGAGAGATAAATGTGCAGGTTCCCAGGTGTTTGTTCCTCCTGACAGGCAGAGTTAATGACTGGGTGCCAACACTCACCTCTTGCCTTTCTGGATCCGAGACACATCCACTGCATCCCTACTGAAAACATCAAACTCATCATTCTGGAAAATGTTACAGCGAGAGCTGACCAGAGGGGTAGGGTCTGGCTTCAGCTGTCTGTTAAAAAACAAGGAGAGAAAATAAAAACAAAAGTGAAGTGAGGAAGAGAAATCCTCTCCCTTCCCTAAGCCCTTGCTTTATCCTTTATCAATCCCAAAATATCCTGAGCACACCAAGAGGTGCTGGCTGAGTCACAGGGCACAATCCCTTCCCTTCCCAAAGCTTGGATTTGAGGGGAAACTAAAGTAACTCACAGAAAGCCAAGAGAAAATTCTTCTGTTCATTTCAGAGTCTATCAAAGCATGCAGGACAACAGAATATTCAACAGACTGCCTGGTCTCAACACAGTGACTCAGTGAAGACAAACACTAAGTGTGATGAATTACAGGCTGGAAAAAATTCCAATAATTTGTTGCTGCTGATTTCAAGATATTTATCTCCCTTGTTAAATTTTTCCCAGGGTTCCAGGTTTATGTTTGCTCAACTTGTAAGTCAAAAGACTGTACTTTTGACATTCATTTTGGTGGTGCAGACAGCTCAGCTGGGCAGCTGCAAATGCTGCTGTGCTCCCCTTTAAATCAGCAGGGGTCACAATTCAACATTTCCTATCGAGCCAGCAGCTTTGTTTCAAGATGCAAAAGGCAGGAAGAAAAAAAATGCAGCTCTATCTTGTGGAACTGCTGGCTTTGCAGAAAAACCAATCCTTCCTAAAGCCCGTCCTGCACTACTTGTGCCAAAGTCAGCAGATCTGATTGTGGGAACACAAAGATTGTTGCAAAACTAAGATTTTTTTTACATCATTTTTCCGATAAAGATGCTTTCCTTTAATGCAACAGTGAGACAGTCTGCCCATAACTCCATGAAATGTGAACATACAGCACATTCACATCCTGATGCTCTGTCAGGAACTGCTGGTGCAGCACAAACACACACTCACAGCTGCAGACAAACTCCAACAGCTCAATCCTGCCACCAGCTCTAAACCCTCCATCCCCTGCCCAATCCAGGAAAGCAGGACAAGCCTGGCAAGTTTGTCAGAGGGAACATAAAAATGGATCTGATTTGTTCCATCTTCACTCACAAAGCAGCAGCCTGTTAAATAACCATATTTGACCCTGTGGGTTGAATTCTGGCTGAATTTCAGCTGAAGATGCCCTTTCCTGCAGGACAGCTGGGATTTTCACAACAAACGCTGTGACAACGCTGCAGCAAAATAACTTTTGAAGGCAACATATTCTATTGCCCAGCATTCTATTTTATTCTAGTCTAGTTTAGTCTAGCATTTCATGTACAAGTGGTTTTGTCCCCTGTCACAAAACACAACCCTGCACCTGCTCTACTCTAACACTGAGCAGCAAAGGTCCCACTCCTCTGCAGAGACACAAGGAGGGCAGAAAACTGGTGACAGGTGACAATGAGAAGCCTTCACTTCAGTTCTCTACCCCAAATATACAAATTCTTAGAGCTCTACAAGTGTTGAGCTTCCAGTGAGAACAATTAAGTGAGACAGAAACAACCAGAGGTTGTCCCACACCTTTGCATCCTTCGGTCCAGCTTATCCAGGTATGGCACCAACTTCTCCTCCAGGATGTTGTTGATCACCTGCTCTGTGTCGTATCCATACTCCTCCAGGCAGGCCAGGATGAATCCCTCTCCAAGATCTGGCAGCAGATCCTTCACTTGGGAGATCAGGGAGTCCAGCTCCACGCCGCACACACAGGCAACGGGCGCGGCCGCCGCGCCGGCACACTGGGGACACCAAACACACCTGGTGGCACTGGGCAGGGACACAGCTGCTGAGGGCAGGCAGTGGGCACAGAAATACAGGGCAAGCAGCACTCTGGGCCCTCAGGGTTTACATACACAAGTTCAAAACTGGAGCCAAAAGAGAACCCAGCTGTTTAAACTACACAAGGTTTCCAGCACAGATTTGGGCACACAGCTCCTTTTGCCAGTCCCTGAGTCAGCAAGGACACCCTGGAGAATCCCTTCCTCAAATAACAGGCGAGCTCTGCATTTCAAAAATATGCACATGAACTGCAGGGATGAAACAGAGTATTTGAATAATCTCCAGCAAGGGAAAACCCAAGCCATGAGAGCTGGAAGCAATTTGCTCAGAGATAACTCAGGATTCAGGTGTAGCTTCATGTCTCATTTCCCAAGGCTGCATGGAGATACAGCAAAGGTCAGAAATTACACCAAATCTCATGTTGTCCCCAAAGCTGAGCAAACCAAGCCTGTCCTCACAGATAGAGGAAGGCCAGGAAGAGCAGAGCCCCAGGAAGAGCAGAGCCCAGTCCCAGCACAGAGCTGTACCCACCTCATCCTCCAGGGCACACGCAGCCCCCAGATCCTCCCTGTCCTCAGGGGTGCTCTCCACTATGGCTGGATCTCCGTTGGATGCTGCTGGAGCTTTAACAGCTTGTCCTTTTTTCCTGTCTACTCCTTCCCAGGCACTTTCCACTGCTTGGAGGATATAGGCTGTCCTGGTCTCATCTCTAAGAGCACAGCATTAAGGACATTTCTGGATGCACATGTTCAGGGATCACCCTGAAGTAACTACGGGATTGTCAGCGATGTCCAAATTTGTGCCTGCATCAACACTCACAAAAGCATGGAATGGTTTGGGTGGGAAGGGATCTTAAAGCTCATCTTGTCCCACCCCCTACCATGGGCAAGGACAGCTTCCATGACACCAGATTGCTCCAAGCTCCATCCAAGCCTTGGACACTTGCAGGCATGGGGCAGCCTCAGCTTCTCTCGGCAACAACTCCCCCCTATCCTTTTTTTTCTGTTAAGGGAAAACTTTCCAGTACTTCTTGTCAGTCATGCAGCTTAACCAGAGGCAGAAATGTCACTGGTGTGAAGGAATCCAAGAGCAGCCCGGGGTGCAAAGCCCAAGGATACAGTGCAGAGGATGCCTGCTGGAGCAGACTCACATCATCCTCAACAGGGAACAGCTCGTCGTAGTCACGGAGAAACCTGAAAACACAGGAGCAAGTTTAATCAGTGAAGCTCAATTACTTACCACTACTGTGCCTCTCTGACTGCCTCAGTGCTAAGGTAGGAACAGAGAACCTCTCACCCAATGCTGGATTCCAGCCATGCCTGATTTTGCTGCCACTACACCACAGCAACACTCCTCATGTGTGAGGGCTGGAACCCAGTGCTGCATTACAGGGAAAATCTGCTTTACCATGTGAATGTGCTCAGAATGCCAGCATGGGCAGGAGGACAAGATGGAATTCCCAGTTCTGCCACCTCCTTTGCATCTCCAGCATTCATGTTTAATATTTTTCTGGTCTGGTCAGCCCAGCTGGAAAGCACAGATCAGTAATAACAGCCTAACTTGTCAAGGCAGCTAATGGCTAAATTGCTCTTCTTTTCTTTGAGAGGCTGGATTAAAGGGAGTGAAGAACAGCATTTCTCAGTGCCAGAGTCTGTGCTGCAGGCTGAAATCCTCTCACTGCACTTCTCCCAACTACTTACAAGATTTCTGACTCCCAAATGCCTCGTAATGCTGCCTCAGGCAATTCTGCTGTAAAGAATGGCAGAGGAAGGAGCTGAGCCCCCTCAGGCCTCTTGCCAGCCAGACTCACCTCCTCTCCTGAAGCACTGAGGTGAAGATCTGCAGAAATTCCTCAATAAATGGCTGAATATTCTCACAGCTGCAGGAAAACAGCACAGTGAACACTCAGAGGCAAGTCTGCCAACCCCACCAGCCAAACCACTCACATTTCCACACCAAGGTAAAGCCCCATTTGAAAAGAGATTTCAGGCCACATTTGGCTTTCACAGGAGCAAAGAGTCAAATGGAAGCAAGTGGTTTTTAAGGCTTCAGCAAACATCTCAGCACTTTGATCTAAAGCTGTATCACACCTAGAATTACAAGTTTTCAGACAGACTTTATAAATAATTTGATGCCTCAGACTTGCAGTGAGCAGGAAATGGTGTGCACAGCTTTTGGAATTGTGCCTTTATGATGTCTTGGGATTACACCAGTGAATTTTCCAGGAAGTTTGTGCTCACCTGTGTAAGAACACCTGCCAAGCAAACTCCCACTGCAGCCTCAGTACCCAAACCCTGGGTGCTGCTGAGGCTCCAAGCCTTGTTCCAAGGCACCTTTGGGTGGGAGGGGACCTTAAAGCCCATCCTGTTCCACCCCCTGCCATGGGCAGGGACACCTTCCACTATCCCAGATTGCTCCAAGTCCCATTCAGCCTTGCCTTGGACACTTCCAAGGGTGCCCAGCTGCTCTGGGCACCTGTGCCAGGGCCTGCCCACCCTGCCAGGGAACAATTCCTAATTCCCAATATCCCATCCATCCCTGCCCTCTGGCAGTGGGAGCCATTCCCCCTTTTCCTGTCACTCCAAGCCCCTCTCTCCAGTCTCTCTCCATCTGAATTGCTGGACCTCCAGGTCCTGGAAGGTCACAATCAGGTCTCAAGGTGTTACACATGACCAAGCTTTGCACGAGCCACACACTGGAGTCAGAAAGCTTATTGGGCCCAGCTCACCACACATTCTGGACCAAACAGCTCCATCTGGAACATTCCTGATACACAGGGCAACAGAATTTGACCTTAGCCAAGCTTTTGGCTACGATCCCAACACAAATAGCAGTTTCTGTTCATTTTCTCCAGTAAATTTGTAAATGAGAAGCAATTTCTCCCACACAGCAATCAAGTAATTGGTGAGTAGCACAGAGCCAAGTGCCAATACCTGCTCTCTAGGATGGGCTGCAGACAGACTTGGTTTACTAGGATGTGAAAAACCTCTATCATCTTCTTTCTGGAGTGTGAAATCCTCCTCCACAAATCAGCAAAAACACTTCAGAGAGAGCAAAAGACACTATTGGTGTCAGCACCAGAATCTGTAACACACCTTTATGCCAGAGTTAATCCTCTAGAAGAAGAATTTCATTAGGATGAATATCTCCTTTCTGCAAAGACCAGATATTAGACACATTTCATGGTCATTAAGGAAAATCCATGCCCTAAATAAAGCTTTTCAATCCCAATTGTTCTGGCAGCTCCCCACACGAGACCCCTGCTGTACCAGCACAGCCTGTGCCTCACAGTGAGACTGAGCTACACAAAGATATCATTCATGTTCTCACACTTTGTAACAATTTGAAAGCACCTCCCATCAAATTCCTTCTTACACAGCACTAAAAATGATTCGTCACCCCACTGCCCAGGAAAATTTGCTATTACAGAAGTCATCTCTTCAGAGCCCTTTGAAGCAGCATAAAAAAAGCCAGGCTCCTCAGGGATGGGTAAAGCAGCATGAAGTGAATTCTTAACTAAGCCCTGGGAAGTCTCACTGAAGATCCAAAGGAAACCTTTGCAGGAATTCTCACCTGTTATCTTCATAATGCCTCTTCTTGATTGCAGATTCCAGCTCAGGAATTGCCAGTTCATAAAATGAAGCTAATCTGTACAAAGGGGAACAAACCTGTACCTGTCAGCTGAGGTTCCAAAAGTCATTTGCTAAAAGGCAGAACAAATGGCTGATTTCATTAAACCCTCCTCACCAGCAGTACCCATGAGCATCACCTCATTTTGGTATTTTTGCCCCAGAACACAAGCAAACACACCACAGAAAAAAGAGCAGCACTCTAAGGAAATCACAGGGAGGTCTCTGAAGGGGTAAGAAAGAAAAGCATTTGAGAAGCATCCTGGTGCTGATCAGAACCATCTGCTCAACCCAGAAAAACTCCCAACACAGATCTGCAGCCTGAAAAGACCCAACACTCTCAGAATCACAGAAAGCTTCATGTTGGAAAAGCCCTGTGAGAGCATTGAGTCCAACCATTCCCCAGCACTGCCCTGGGCAGCTGTGCCAGGGCTGGACATCCCTTTCTATGAAGGAATGTTCCCTAACACCCAACCTGAACCTCCCCTGGCACAGCTTGAGGCTGTTCCCTTGTCACTCTCTCCCAGCCACTCAGCTTTTGCCAAACCTCACTGATATTCTCTAGCATAAAACTTGGGCATAACATCAAAGGCATTTGTTTTCAGACCCTGAAGAACTATTTATCTGAAATACTTTCTGCTTCCCTTGCTTTGGGTCCTACAGCAGGAAGTTCCTTTTGTCCATAACTGGTCCCTCTCCACCCCTGCCAGAGCACACCCAGTATTGTTCAGCTGACTGGAAATTGTCCTGGATGCCTGGCTCTAGGATCACTCCTAAACAACAACAGACATAGAACAGAAAACCCACACATCCCTATATCCATGTATTTATAATGCTGCATTCCTGTCAGAGAGAACCCAGCAGCCTCTGCATCAAATCTGTCTCCTCATCTAACAATGGGACAGGACACAGTGGCACATTCAGTATTTGTACATGGCCAGGACAAACTCAGTCTGCACTCCAAGACATACCTGTAACAAAACTCGTGTTTTTGGAAGGTCTGGCAAGCCAAGGGAAAGACATCAAGAAAGGCCCAGAGAGTTGTGCAGGTGTCACATAAATACAGCACAATGTCCTTCAGCTCCTGAGAGGGAAAGAGCAGTTACTGAGGGAAGAGCCAGGCAAGTCTTCCCAGCAGGGACACAGAATATTGGGGCCAGGCCTCTTCCTGACTGCAGAGTCTGTATCAACCATAAACCTGTTACAGGGCCTGGGGGCAGAGACAACATTTCTCCTAGAACTCCTAATGTTTGTTTAAAGGTCTATAATGCAATCCCAACTGTCTGCTTTCATTAAAGATCCTGGGAGATTATGAGAACCCTCATCAGATCCTGCTCTGGACAGTGGCTTTGCCCTCAATACACCCTCCATATGTGGAACTCTTCCCCATGCAGCACTTTTCATGAAGCACTGCACAGCAGAACCATGGGAATCAAAGGGAACATGGGAAACATGGGAATCAAAGGGAACATGGGAAATGTGGGAATCAAAGGGAACATGGGAAATGTGGGAATCAAAGGGAACATGGGAAATGTGGGAATCATAAGGAACATGGGAAATGTGGGAATCAAAGGGATGTTTTCTGCAGTCTGGTCCAGTGCAAGCTGTACTTCCAAGGCAGCTGAAACAACTGAATGACACTAAATGACAGTTTCGAACTATCACTTATCAATAAATCACAGATTGGTTTGGTTCCACACACAAACTGAAAGACTAAGGTTTTTCAGAGGACCACATTTACTGTCTTGGTACAGCCCCCAGCACATAAACCCCTCTTACTTAACTGCAGTTAAATGACACTGTTGTTAAAACACACATTTCTGAAAGAAAAAAACCCAGCTCTTATGACCTCCAGGGTTAGGTGGAGACTTCTGTCAGATATTGTTACATTATTTATGAGCTCATTAAGCAAAGAAGTTGCCAGGTTAAAAACTATCCGTGTTCCAAAGGATATGGTTGAAAGGAATCAGCTCATGGTGGAAAGGTTTTATCACCATGTCCCAGGACAAAGAGTGCAACAATGGCACAGAACCATGAGCTGTAGGAGCTCTTGGGAACAGAATGATCCTCTGTGGCCTGTTCAGGGTACAGAGAGTTCACTCCTACCTGGAGGGGCATGTTCCCTGCAGTCACACTGACTTTCTCTTCCAGTTTTTGGGGCTCAGCAGAGGCCCCTTCACACTGCAAACCACACTTGTGCAAAATATTGTTGAACACCTAAATCAGGAAACAGGGCAGTGTTAACAGACAGGAGCCAGCAGTGGGACACAGCAGAGAAGGCAGAAGCTGAAGGAGAGTGGGAGGGAAGAATCATCAAGTAATAATTATAGATAATGTTCAAAACCTCCCTGACACACATTAACAAACTAGGGAAAGGGAGAAACAGCAAAGTCAGGGGAAGCTTAGGCTGGATATTAGGGAAAGTTCTTCCCCCAGAGGGTGGTCAGAGCTCAAGGAGTGTTTGGACAATGAGTGGGATTGTTGGGGTGTCTGTGCAGGGCCAGGGGTTGGGCTTGATGATTCTTGTGGGTCCCTTCCAACTCAGGATATTCCATGATTCAAGAAACACATTCTCCCCACCTACAATGTTCCCTCTCCACTCTTCAAGCTATGCCACGTTTCCAGATGAAATCCCAGCAGGAAAGCAGTACCTGGAGGATAGTGGGCAGAGTTTCATCAAGGTCACTGAAGTAACTGGGCTGCTGAGTGAAGATATTTCCTGAAAGGGGAAAGGAGAGCATTTCCATCAGTTCAGACATTGATGCCAACGAGCAAATTTGCATCAGAAAATGGTACTTGTGCTATTGCTGACACCCCAGACACACCTACTGACCATGTGGGACACAGCCCACCCTGATTCCCCAGCTCATGCACAGGCCCTGCTCCCAAAAAGCTGATCCATCAGCTCTCCAATGCCCCTGGAGATCCAGCAATGGGAATATGCTCATCAGAGCAGAGCAAATGAGATGGCAGATGATTCACGCTCCAGGGGCTGAATCAATGAATAATGCAAATACTATCACTGAACAACCCCAGTTCCTTTATTTGACAACTGGAGTTGACTTTTAATTACTGATAACAGTTCAGCACACACCAGGAGATGTGCTGCCGAATATTTCTTAAAGGTAATGAGGCTTTAGTAACACCTGCTATTATATTACTAGGGCTCCATTATCTTTACAAAATACTCCACTGAGTAATGCCACACCATAAATCCTCACCAAGCAAGCACCAAGGCTGCTATTTTCCTGGGAATTACTGTTCAGATTATGACAATTAAGAGTTCTCCAGCAAGGACAGAGCTATGAGACAAGTTTCAGATAAACTTCTCAGATACCCTGAGAAGAACCTCAAGTTTCTGAAGTTATGAATTACACACCAGAACTGCTCACACCATTACTGTCCCAACACAGTGAAATAATCAGGTGAGGAAATCTTTGGTCACCTGCATGCAGCATGACTGTGTGGCAGTCCAGAGCACAATTCAAAGGAGGTTTCATTACTTAGGTCCCTTTTGGAATATTTTAAGACCCAGATAATCTGAGCTTCCCATCTGAAAGGGAAGCATCTGTCTTGCCATGCCTGCTTTCCATCTCTGAGGCACAACAGAGGAATTTAGAGTAGAAGCTACTGAAAAAGGATAAAAAGATTAAAAATGCAAAGGTTTATCTAAGATTTTCTGGCTGGAAATCTGTCTACACCACATGATCTAACTAACACTTCTCATGTGAGCGAAGTTGGAAATGAGACAAAAATAACTACCAAAGAAATGGAAAACCTTCATCCCATGAGCTGCAGACAAAGTGAGTTAGAATTCAGGAAGAGCTGACTTAATCCAAGGGTAGATATTGTTCCACTCAGGTGATGTTAAAGATCACAGCATTGGGAAGGGAGCACAGGATAAAGAGAGAAGCTAAATCAATATGCTCTATCTTCCCTCCTCAGCACCCATGGCTGGATGCTCCTCCCTGTGTACTCACCACCAAAGCCTTGTGTACAGACACAGAAACCCAGGGATAAGCACAGCTTGAGCAAGGCTCTGAAGTGTTTGTGGTTTGGAAGCTCTGGATACATTCAATGCCTGCACTGAAGTTTCAGGTTCTCCCACTTCCCATAGCAGTGATTACCTCACACTGAATGTTTCACTTGGCTGCCAGCTCTGGGAACAACAGCACTCACAGCTGGACTGTGCCCATCTCCCAACCCTCCTCACCCTTTCCCATCTCTACCAGGGTTTTACAGAGCCCCACATTCCTCTTACAAGGGCTGAGGGCACATTCAATTGGCACAGGAAACAACTGAGCCTAGGTTTATGTCTAACAACATGAGCCTAGCTCAGGGCAGCAAAGCAGGACATGAAGCTTTCCTTGGAACAAGCAAAGTGCACACTGAAAAAGAAAAGCACAATCTGATCTAGAAATGACAGATCTTATGTGCTACTGAACAATTAATTTTCAGAACAGTTCACTGGTATAAACCCCACTAAGTCACTTCCCATATAAGCAAAAGCCTAAATGTAGCAAGTTGTTCCTTGGCTTTTACTGACCAATCATCTTCTGGAGCAGGAGCCCATTTCCTTTCCCAAAAAGGACACAGAGATCCAGAATCTTGGGGATATCAAACAGGAAGTTGTTGTAAATAATTTTTCCAAAGACAGAGGGAGTGATAAAATGATCCTACAAAGACAGGAAAAAAAAAGGAATTTAAAGGGTAATCCATATCTTGCTCTGCAGTAACTCCAGCATTATAATGGCACCTGTAAAAACATCTCTCAAAGGTGTATTAAGGAATTTATTTCATAGAAGGCAGCAACTCTTCTTGAAACAGCTTCTGTGGAGCCATCTATTCCCACATTCCTGTCCCTGCCACACCAGGCACCTCACTGATCCCTCCACCAGCAGCTGAATTAATCTACCTGAAAGTTTTACAAAAAATCTCCCTGCAGGTCCCCAGTTCCCAGCCTGACACCAGAACAGGTCAGGAGCAGGAATGAATAACCAGGCACAGGGACAGCCTGAGGTTCCTGCACCCTGGAGAGCAGAACCCAGCACCAGAGGCCACAGAATCAGGGACCAGCAGGGAGAAACCCCAGAGCTGCAGCTCTCCATGCTGACTGCTGAACACCGTGCCAAAACTCATCACATTTGAAGGCATTTCTTACAACATTCTGGATGAGAAAAATCCCATTGTCTGACACTGAGAAACAGGCAGCTGAAATGGGATTTTGGATTTTCAGAAGCCCAGTTTGCCTGTGACAGCAAATGCTTTCAATCCCAGTGAAAGGCAGGGCACATTCTCCCTGCTGAAGCAGAGGGATGGGGCTCAGTGCTGGCCAGGTTCCCTTTCCAGAACTCCTGCTGACTCCTGCATGACAATGGACTATTCATTCCCTGCAGATCACTCAACTAGAAAATGGTTTCAAATGCTTGCCTGCCTCTCCGAGTGGTGAGGTTTAATCAGATCCTGCAATGAAAGACACCACAGAGGTGTCAGGTACTTCTGCTGAAGTGGTGCCAGCTGCAGGCTCCAGCATTCCTTCATCCTGCTCCTGTCCCACTCCTCCACTCCCAGGCCTTTCCCTCAAAACATCCTGAACCTCAGCAGGGTGATAAGCAAGAGAATCAACACAGCCCTAGCACATGATGAACCAATGAGGATATCCAGTGATTGCTGCAACACAAGGGGCCTCCCTCACCCTGCCCAAAGGCCTGGTGAAAATCCCAAAGCTCCAGATGGGAGCTGCACTCACACAATTAGTGATGAGGATGTCTTTAATTATAGAATCTCAGAATGGTTTGGGTGGGAAGGGACCTCAAAGCCCATCCAGTGCCACCCCTGCCATGGCAGGGACACCTCCCACTGTCCCAGGCTGCTCCCAGCCCCAATGTCCAGCCTGGCCTTGGGCACTGCCAGGGATCCAGGGGCAGCCCCAGCTGCTCTGGGCACCTGTGCCAGGGCCTGCCCACCCTGCCAGGGAACAATTCCTGATTCCCAATATCCCATCCATCCCTGCCCTCTGGCAGGGTGAAGCCATTCCCCCTTGTCCTGTCCCTCCATGCCCTTGTCCCCAGTCCCTCTCCAGATTTCCTGAAGCCCCTCTGGATACTGGAAAGGGCTGTGAGGTCTCTCTGGAGCCTTCTCTTCTCCAGGCTGAATGCTTGATGATGCCAAGATAACTGTAATTTAGAGAGTTTTCACTGTATGTCCAAAATTTGGGGCAAGTTCAAGGAGAAACAAGTATTAGCAGGAATTTTGTGGCACCATGTGGCCCTGAGGGAGTGAAGGCTCAGGAAGTGGTGGCCTGAAGAGCCTGTTCCATGTGGCCACACAAAGGCCAATGTGCACTCTCTCCTCTTCCCATGACATATCCAAGCACTACACATGGATAACCTGCTATTACTCAGGAAGGAGATGCAAGCAATTTGGATACTTCAGCTCTGAGTGTTATCACCTCCACTTTGAGACCCCAACTGATAAAATCATCAGCGAGAGGAATGCCGTGCCAGAAGGAAAATGATTCATTTCTCTCTTTTTTCCTAAGTCACACAGCCTGGAGCACCTGCAAAGCATGGGAATATTCACCTTGGACTCTTTGTGGGTGGACATCCTGAGGAAGGTGAGGAAGACACTGCGATGGAGGCATTTCTGCAGCTCCTGCACCTCCGGGTGGCAATCCCACAGCACGTCGAACTTGCGAGGGGCCGAGCGCAGGTAGGAATCCAAACACTTCTGCAGGCTCTCATCAAATATCACCTGGCACAAGGAAAGGCAGGAAAATGGGAAGGAGGGAATGTCACACCTTCATAGGTTGTGCTCCTGAGCAGCCCAGTTAAATTTAAAGCAATCTAAAACACTCAGACACACGAAAAGGACTCCCATATCCATCAAATACAAGCCAACTCTTAAAATTCCCAATGGAAAATCCTTAGGGAAATACTTTCTTTGCATTCTAAGGTGCAGTAATGGAAATTAAATGTTTCCTGCATGACACAATAAGCATAAACAAATCTTTATGAAAATGATGTAAGGTTCATGGCTTTTACAAGCACCTGGATGTTTACGCTGTATTTTCAGATAAAAAGCAATGATTACCTGGCACCAGAACTTGTCATGAGGCAGAGCCAGAAGCCAGTTCAGGTCATCTGCAATGAATTTTGCTCGTTCCAGGAATTCCTCCACCAGAGCAGGGTCTCTGATGGCAGGAGGGGGCTTGTACAGCACGAACGACCGATCTGCTTTAATTTCTGGGTGCTGCAGAAAGCCAAAAAACCACTATATTAGAACTGTATTAGAACCCCAGACCAAGTGACAGGAATGTCACCAGCTGCTCACTGAATTCCAGGAAACACAAAGGTACCTTTTAATACAACTTAACATTATCAAATCACAGAATGGTCTGTGTGGGAAGGGACCTGAAAGCTCATCCAGTTCCACCCCTGTCATGGGCAGGAACACCTTCCACTGTCCCAAAGCTCCATCCAACCTGGCCTTGGGCACTGCCAGGGATCCAGGGGCAGCCCCAGCTGCTCTGGCCACCCTGTGCCAGAACCTTCCCACCTTCACAGGGAACATTTCCTTCCCAATATCTAATCTAAATTTCAGTTTGAACCAATTACTCCTTGTTTTGTCACTACAGTCCTGATGACAGGAACATTCCCTTCCCTGGTAACTTCTCATTTTCTACCCTTTCAAGGCAGTGGGTTTGTATCTTTCTTTATGAGCAACATTTTCAGACCTTGATAATTTGGCAGTTGTTGCTCCTTGCTTTCTCTTAACCAAAGCCTGACAAAGCAATCCTCCCACACCATCAAAACAAAGAGCAGGAGCTTCCTGGCATGCCTTTGAACTCTCTTTTTCCTCTGAACTGGTTCTTGCACAATACTCCATGAACTCAAAGTGACACAACCATCAAAGACAGAAACACTTTGCTACCTTTCCCAAAGGTTACTGAACAGGCTTTGCCCAAATACACCCACCCTAAAAGGAGAATTCAGTGAGCAGCAGGTTTGGGCTCTGCCTCATCCCACACGTGTGCTCAGGGTAAAGCTCCTCAGGAGTGAGCAGCACTGACAGTCCCACTCCTGCAACGCATCCAGAAGGCTCTCTCCAGGCCTTATTTCTGGGAGAAAAGGGTTTCTGTGGGTTGAATTTTCTGGTTTCATCAAGCTGAAGGCACAAGGGATGAATCCCAGTGCCACAGCTTGGAGCTAAACCTGAGGCAGAGCTGGCAAAAACTCCCAGAGCATCCCTCCATGGGAGCAAAGGTTACAGACTCAAGGGAGGGAGTTGTGCTGTAAACACAGTTCACTCCAGATGCTGAACACAGCAAGTTTGGGTCTCATGTTTTGGGCTTTTCTTATGGTGGGTAAATGAAAGCTCAACTATCTGAACACATTAAAATAAATTCTTTAACAAGCAGGCTGAACAAATTTCAGAATCACAGAATCACAAGCAGGCTGAACAAATTTCACAGAATCACAGAATCTCCTGAGCTGGAAGGGACCCCCAGGGATCACTGATCCAGCCCCTGTCCCTGCCCAGACCCCCAACAATCCCACCCTGTCCATCCCTGGCAGTGCTGCCCAAAGGCTCCTGGAGCTCTGGCAGCCTCGGGGCTGTGCCCATTCCCTGGGCAGCCTGGGCAGTGCCAGCACCCTCTGGGGGCAGAACCTTGCCCTGATATCCACCTAAACCTCCCAGCACAGCTCCAGCCATTCCTGTCACACATCCCAGACAAGCCTCAGTATAAGACAATGATTTATTGAAGGTCTGTTTGGCTTTCAGGAAAACCAGAGCTCACCAGTGCTGGCAGAGTTCTCAGCTTCCCTGTCTTGGGATCCCTTTCTGTCAGCTGGAGCTCGTCCAGAGGCAATGCTGGCATCCTGGTGGCTTCTTCCTGTCCTCAGCAAACAAAAGCAGCACAGGATGCACTTCACAAGGTCAGTCAGGCAAGAGCAGAACAAAAGAGGCTGCAGCCCTGCTGTAACAAACTCACACTGGCTGGGAATACATTTATGCCCAGCAATTTATTCCCCACCAAAATGCCAGATTCTGGGGGAACCTGGATGTGTATCAGAGGAAATCTGGAATGTGATGCTAAACTTTCAGCCCTGATCATTACTGAAAGGCCACAGATATCTTCCAGGACAACAAAACACATTTGGGGACGCTGTTTAATATGGAAATTAGATATTTAAATGGGGTTGCTGAAGAGCTGTGCTGAACTCTGGCCTTGGCAGCCTCTTTCAACATTTGCAGTATCTCTCCTGACAGCACAAACTGCAGGAACAACCCAAACACAGCCTTGCCTGGGCTTTAAAAGAGTATTTTTGGTGCCTGTGTGTAGAATCTCACAGCTCTCAGCCAGACAAGGGACACAAGCTGAGCCTACAAAAGCCTTCCCCACTCCTGCCAATTCCCATGTGCTCACAAAACCACAGATTCATCTCCAACAGCATTTGTGGGCTCAGAAATGTTTCAATTAACTTCCTGAACTTAACTATAAGTCAAATATTAGAGTAACTCGATAGAAAGAATGTTATGGGCACTGTTAAAAAAGTTCAGAGTTACAAAAAATGAAAGTGGCAGGATAAAAGAGCTTTTGAATTCTTTACGGGGTTATGAGTTCTGCAAAATGGTACTAAAAAGTTATGCTCTTATTAAGAAAGTCACACATCTCCTTAGATGCATGTTTAATTGCAGTCACAGTGCCTGGGCTGAATAACAATTAAAACAAGAGCAGTGTCTCTAAAGCTGAACGACTCTGACTCAGGAGTGAGGTCATGGTTTAGACAGCAAGTGAAAAAATAACATTTTTCATTTCATAAATTTGTCACCTATGGATTTAGGCAAAAATTCTGTAATCTAACATTGTAGAGCTCAATTAAAATAATACAGCAGAGCAACAGCAATATCCACAGCTTAGAAAACTAAAAATAATTCTGTCTTTTCAGAGGAGTTTAAAAATTAAAATGTTGACAGAAGCAACTATTACTTTATGATGAACAATTTCTTTGGGGGGAAAAAAAAAAAACACCAGAACTTTTTAGCAGAATAAGCCAAGCTGGCTTTCAGTTCAGTTTTGTCATATATTTAATTTGGCTCTTAAAATTTTTCGAGTCATTCTGAAAGTTGCACATAGAAATGTGTGTTTGTAACACAGAAAAACATGCCAAGTGTCTCATTTCAAGCCTGGAAGGCACCAAAGTCTCCAGTCCAAGTCAAAAACATCCTGGAAGAGACAGAAGCCCTGCCCAAAAGCTTGTTCAGCTAGAGAAAAGAATAATCCTGAGTATGGGATAACCTCAACAGAGAATCATTCCTGATCATTCTCAGAAGCTTTTCCCCCCATAAAGAACTTTGGTCTAAACCACAAGCCCACAAATAATCTGTCATGCCCAGTGATTTCAGGTACAGTGGAAGAGCCAGACAAAGAGCATGAACCAGGGAAAGTTATTTTCCCAGGGAAATTTATTTTCCCAGTGCCAGAAATGATCCCTGCCTTGAAATTCCCACTGATGAGCACATCCATGGAGACATCCAGGGTGAGGTGACACTGCTGAGGATGAGGCAGCCACCCCAGCACAGCTGGCACAGGGAATGCTGCAGCATGGATTCATGGAATGGTTTATGCTGGAAGGGACCTTGAAGCTCATCCCATTCCACCCCTCACCATGGGCAGGGATTATCCTAGGCTGCTCCCAGCCCCAATGTCCAGCCTGGCCTTGGGCATTGCCAGGGACCCAGGGGCAGCCCCAGCTGCTTTGGGCACCCAGTGCCAGGGCCTGCCCACCCTGCCAGGGAACAATTCCTGATTCCCAATATCCCATCCATCCCTGCCCTCTGGCACTGGGAGCCATTCCCTGTGTCCAGTTGCTTGAGGCCCTTGTCCCAAGTGCCTCCCCAGCTCTCCAGGAGCTCCTTTAGGCCCTGCAAGCGGCTCTGAGGTGTCCCTGAAGCGCTCTCCTCTCCAGGTGAGCACCCCCAGCTCTGTCACCTCGGCCCTACCCCAAGGCCAGACACCCCGAGTTAACCCAACACCGCCGGTTAACCCGGGCCCCGCCGCTCCCGCCGCCCCCCGGCCACGTCCCCTGCCCGGTCCCTGTCCCTGTCGCACCGGGCCCTGCCCAGCCGCTGCCGCCCGCCCCACCCCAACCCCGCCACAGCTGCCCGAGCCCGGTACCAGCGCTCGCGTCCCACCAGCCCCGCGACGCTTCCGTGGCCAAGCGCTGCTTCCGGCCCCGAGCGGAACTACCGGGCTGGGCGGGGCCCGGGCCGGCTCCGCCCCGGCGGCGGGACCGGCCCGGCTCCGGCTCCGGCTCCGCCTGTGGGACCGGCCCGGCTCCGGCTCTGCCTGTGGATCAGAGGGGCGGCACCGGGGCCGGGTGTGGATGAGAGGGGCGGCACCGGGGCCGGGTGTGGATCAGGGGAGGTGCCGGGGCCGGCTGTGGATCGGGGGCCGGGAGCCGGGCTCGGGCCGGGCTGCAGGGGCAACGGGGCGGGTTTAGCCCCAAAGCCCCGCTCGCCCTCCGGACCGGCCGCAGCCGCGGGGCCGGGGCAGTTACGGTCCGTGGGTTGTCCTGCGAGGGGAAGGAGCCTGCAGCTCTTCTTCCTTTGAAGGAAAACCAGCTGGTTCAATAAATCACCTTTTGAAGGAGACCTTTTTAACTTAACTGCGCTGCCCCATCCAGTGTCACAGGCGGGGGCAGGGAATGGGTTCAGCGGGGACAGGAACCTGTCATAGCCAGCGACCCTCCCAGCCCTCACACTGCTTCCCTCGGCTGGGGCTTCTCCTTGCTCCCCGGGGACGTGTGTGTGCATTACAGTCGGACAGCGCAGGAAAAGGGCAATTCTGTCAATTCATACGAGCACCGCTAGTGAGAACCCATTCCATCAGTCATATTTACACCGCGCCGAAACTCCGGGAACCGGGCGCTTCCCAGCCTGCGGGGATCTCCAGCCGTCACCAATCTCTGCTCCGAAGGGTCTCGGTTCTCCTCCTTGTCCAGAGGGAACTCCTGCTAACCTTAGCCCAGAGTCCGGCTTTAGATGGCAAAGTGGCCCAAAATAGAAAGCACGCCGTGCGCTGTGTCGTGCGGCTCCTTGGGGACGGGCTGGACCGAGTCCCGCTCGCGGTGCCCTCCGTGCCCGCACACTCCGGCCAAACGGGGCTCTCGCTGCCCGCCGTGCGGGTGTGCGGGCACCGGGTGCCCGTGACACCCCGGGGGAGTGAGCAGAGAGCCACACACCCCAGGGCTCCCCCCGGCCAGCAGCACAGCCGGGCTCTGCTCCCGTCACACAGAGCTGCGTGTTAGGGATTCACACTGCAAATGTCACCACGGGCTGTCTGGAACCTGCCATCTCCCCCATTCTGTTGAATTAGTAATTTTTAAATGAAATATTCATTGTTTCTATTTCTCAAACATCAGTGCACCTGTCAGAGTTTGGCACTGGAGTCCCAGCACCAGCATGCTGTGCAGAACAGCCTACCAGAACCAAACCCCAGTGGTGATGTCAGTCCAAGGTTTGCTCCAATTCTTTTTCCTGGAGGAGAACACTTGGCAACTGAAATATGATTCCCTCGCAAAGGCATCTGTTTATGTCCCCTCCTGTGCCAACCCTCCTCAGAGCAGTGCTGGTGAGATGCCAGGTGACTCAGTGGGCTTTGAATGTGTCATCGAGCTGTTTTGAGTCACTATTCCTCTTTTTGGGGTGTTTTTTGTAACCTTACCAACTGTGTATTCCCTATTTGATTTCCTAAAGCACCGTGAGCTGTTGGAGCCTCTGCCCAAAACTGGAGATATTAATTCCACTTGTATAATTAAATAATTATATGCAGACGCACTATTCGTATAGATTTATCTGGCAAAAAAACCCCTGCATCTGCTCACCTGTGACAATGTGCCAGAGACCTTCAAGACTTCATGATGGTAAAAGTTAAATCTGAAATCTTAATGGAAATCACAGCTTTCTGATCTCAATGTGCAGGGAAACTGCTGACCTGTCTTGCACAGATAAGGCAAAGCATTAAAGTCAGCTGGCTGCTGGTTCTGCTGAAAATCCTTTTTTCAAGGTTCAGTCCAGAGCCATCTGAAGGTACAGGGCAAGCAGGCTTCAGATCAGATGTGGAGGAGCAGAATTTCTCCACGAAAAAATCTTTGGAAAATGAGCTTTTATTGAAAGGCTCCTTCCCCGGTGTGATCCATGGGCAGGAGGAAGTTGCTCAGCACTGAAGGTAAGGGAGAGGATGATCAGATGTCACAAGGACGAGTGCCCTGTTCCCACAGTGCTGTCCCAGTGCTGTGACAGCTCCCCAGGATCCCCTCCTGACTTCGGCTGTGTGGGGAGGCTGCTCCCTGCTCAGAGGGTGGCAAGACACAAAAGCAGCTTTTTCATCTTGAGCCACACAAAAAGCACCAGGAGGAGAACAGGAAGGCTGGAGCAAACCTGGGATGTGCTGCTGGAGGTCAGTGTGTTTTCCTTGCTGGGCTATCATGGATGCTGCAGTCCAGCTTCCCCAACAACACCAAGGCTTCCACAGCTTCTGGCTTTGCTCAAATCCCACCTCAAAGTCCCAAATGACATCCTGGGGCTGGGAAGAGAATCTGCTTTGTTGTGCAGCCCCAAAGGGAGCTGTTCTCCTACTCACACAAGAGTCAGCCCACACCCAAACCAGGTGAGGCCCCTGTTGCCCCCCTGCTTCTCCAAGGGACACCAGAGAGGGTTTAATGCTGCTCACACACAGGTCAGAGGGGCCAGGGAACCCTGAATGACCAGCACTCTTAAACAGACTTAAAAATAGAATAAAATGAAAGAGTAATAAAATGGCTGAGGAAAATGTCAGCATAATAATAAAAAAAAAGAGATCTGCAGTACTAAATTGCAAAGTTGTAGAAATTGGCCATTAAATGTTCAAAGCAGCTGAAATGCAATTACAGTAATAGGCATGAATCAGGATAACCCTGGGCTTTGCAATATTTCAATCCAGATCTACTTTTTCCTTTTTTTTCCTTTTATCTTAACGATATACACATTAACTTATCAAGGACTAATGGAAGTTACAAACCTTGGAATCACAGAATCACAGAATCATGCAGATTGGAAAAGCCCTCCAAGTCTGACCAATTATCCCATTGGCAACTAGACCAGTCACTAAGTGCACATCCATGCATTTTCTGAACATTCCCAGAGATGGCAACCCCACCACTGCCTGTCCAGGGCTTTACAACCCTTTAATGAAGGAATTATCCCAAAATCCACCCTGCCCCTGCCCTGGCCCAGCCTGAGGCCGTTCCCTCTGCTCCTGTCCCTGTTCCCTGGGAGCACAGCCTGACCCCCCCGGCTGTCCCTTCCTGGCAGGAGCTGTGCAGAGCCACAAGGGCCCCCCTGAGGCTCCTTTGCTCCAGGCTGAGCCCCTTCCCAGCTCCCTCAGCCTCTCCTGGGGCTCCAGCCCCTGCCCAGCTCCGTTCCCTGCCCTGGACACACTGGAGCCCCTCAATGACAATGACACCTTCCACAGCACATCCCTGGCAGCCACAAAGCCAAAGGTGTCCATGTTAAACTCTTGACCTGATGGATCCCACAGTAATTTATTAACTATGTCTCCAATTTTCCATCAGGCTCCAATTAACCTCCTCTAAGTTTATTCTTAGCCTAAAGTCTTATTGTAGGATAATTTTTCTTTTGGGCACTAATGAAAGTCACCAGAGGTGACCCAAGATGCTTCTCCCTTGATGCCCTGGTGGCACTGCAGCACCAACAGGAACCCCAGTTCCCATTGCTCCAGGAGGCTGCAGCTACAGCATCCACCTGGCCAGAGGAACCAAGAGCTGCTCAGCTCTGGAGTTTTCATGGAGAAAGTTCCTGTGGGTGGGAATTCCCAGCAGGCAGAGCCCTGAGCAGGTTACCAGGCTGTGTCTATAGGAAGGAATTATCACTGCAGATATTCAGCTAAAATAATATCATCTTCTAATGATACTTCAAGCAGCTCCTCTGATCCAACAGCTTCTTGCCCTCTCTTTGCCTGCTGTTTCTCTAATTATCCAAGCTCAGGAGGAAGGTGATTAAGTGCTTATTAAGGAAAATAGATATGGTTTATTATGAAAAGCATTTTTTTCAGGCAGCTTTGTTGTAGCAACACAGCACATGACACAGGTTACAGTTGTGCCAGTTTGCCTTTCCAGAGAAAAGACAGGTTCAGCAGAAAATACTTTCAACCTTTTACTTTTTATCTCATGAAGCAAACAATGTCATGGGATGGTTTGAGTGGGAAGGGACCTTAAAGTTCACTCCATTCCCACCCTGTGCCATGGCAGGGACACCTCCCACTGTCCCAATGTCCAGCCTGGCCTTGGGCACTGCCAGGGATCCAGGGGCAGCCCCAGCTGCTCTGGGCACCTGTGCCAGGGCCTGCCCACCCTGCCAGGGAACAATTCCTGATTCCCAATATCCCATCCATCCCTGCCCTCTGGCAGTGGGAGCCATTCCCTGTGTCCTGTCCCTCCATCCCTTGTCCCCAGTCCCTCTCCAGCTCTCCTGGAGCCCCTTTAGGTCCTGGCAGGGGCCCTGAGGTGTCCCTGGAGCCTTCTCCTCTCCAGGTGAACACCCCCAACTCTCCCAGGCTGGATCCATAGGAGAAAATGATGAGTCTAACATGAAGCTGTATTAATCTAATAATAATAATCTCATATGGCTTATTAGTCCATTAAAGAAAATAATATAAGCATCCATAAACCAAGATTTCTGGACATTCTGCCCACACTGAGCTCCTGGCACATCCTCAATCCCAATGGATTCACAGGTGGCACCCTTGCAGAGCCAGGCCCAGCCAGTTGTGCTCCTACCTGGAAACACCAAAGCCATTCCCAGTGTTTGCTCAAAAATGTTGTCTCTGTTCCACTGAATTTGAAGTTCTGAGTCCCCCAAGTGTTCCTGTTTGAGTAGTCCTGTGATAATCTTGATGGGCAGCCAAGGCATCGTCCTCACGCTGCTCCCTGCAGTGAAGCGTCGCTAATGGCACATCTTGTTGTAAAATGGGGTTATTACAAGACAAAAACATCCTAAAATGAAGCTCTTGCAAAATGTTCTGACCAAAATGATATGTATGTAATAAAAATCTCATTATTTTCAAATTATTCATCTACTTTGCAAGGGAATGAGTCAGAGCATCTGTTTTGGGGCCCCATCAGGATGACTGGCAGTGCCTCTCTCCTGGCACATTTGAATCAGGGGTGGCCCTCAAGCTGTGCTGACCCCAATGTCACCTGCTGCCACTTGGATTGAATGAACAATGGAACAGCCCTTTTTGGGTGGGAGCAGGAAGAATGGAAACACCTACACATGGAGGAACACAGTGTAAATACTGTGGTCAGGGTCAGCATTCTTTTCAGGCATTCATCAAAAACTCAGGAGAGTAAAATGAATGAAACATTTAAATATAATAAAATATGTAAACCCAAACAAAATAAGAGAGATGGGGATGAGGAGAGCTGGTTTTGGGTAAAAAAACTGACCAAGGGAGCCAGTTTGGAACCCTGAGAAAGCAAAGTGCCCTGTGTTCCATGGCCTGACTGTTTTTACTGAAGCAGGACTTGGTGTGCTGTTTTTTTAAGACATATCTAACCCTGCCATCAGTTTTTCATCATAACAGCCTGTAAATGCCAGGTGCCTCTTGGGGCCACAGGAGAAAAGTGTATTAAAGGGCCCTGAGTGGTAGCAGGGGCAGGAAAGGACCTGGCACACCTTTGGTTTTGCTGTTCCTCCCTGTTCCAGGTGGGGATGGCTCCAGGACTGCAGCCCTGGGCAGGATGGGCACCAGAGCAGCCTCTGGAAAGGTGATCTGAGGGACCAGGGCAGGGTGACCCAGGACAGGAAGCTCTCACCTCACCACCACCAGGTGCAGATTTTGACACAGCAAATCTCTCAGGTGCCATTTGGCCCGCAACTGCAGCCCAAGGAATATCTTCCCACACCAGGCACCTCTTTCCTCTCCATAAGAAGCCAGTTGGTAACTCCATGGCTGTGCCCCAAATGGTAAGAACAGTTTGGAAAGGACTCACTGGGCTTTTAGTGTCAGCTGTCAGTGGCAATGGCATCAGGGGACAGCAGCTCTGGGAAGGATGACCCAGAGCCTCGGGACCTGAGCTGCTGGAAGCCCTGGTGTTCTCATGTTTCAGCCCAGACTTCTCATGGCCATCGGATACTTGTTTTCTCATACAGGAACATCACCCTTGCTCTTAAGGGAGATGTGTTTACTGCTGTGTTTACTCCCTAAGTTTCACAAAGAACAACTGTATTCAGGTTTTCTGGCTAAACAAATGATCTCAAGATCCTTGTATAAGAAAAAAAATCAGGATTAGCCTAGAATTACTTTCCAGTCACATTTTAAATTTGTGTCCCCTGATTAAAAGTGACCAGAGCTGCATGCAGAATTCCAGAGCAGGTTGCAGCAGAGGCTTCTATAATGGCATTAACACTCCCCTTCTCCTGGAAATACCTCTGTGTGTGTGTGCTTTTTGTCAGATCTGCTTCAGACTGGGAGTTTGTCGTCATCTCGAGATCAACAAATACACCCAGATTTTTCCCTTCTTCTGTCATTTCCAACTGATGAGCTCCCAGCTTGCGGCAGAGATTCTTGTTAGCAATTCCCAAGGGCATGACCTTGTACTTTCCACTATTAAATTTCATCCCATTTCCAGTGTGCCAGCACTCCATGTTATCCAGCTCTTCCAGCAGTACAGCTATTCCTGCTGCACAGCCAGTGCCTCCCAGCTTTGTGCCATCAGCAAATGCCATCAGCTCCCTCCTACCTTTTGTTCCAAGGCCTGTCTGAAAAATATTGTGCAAGAGCAAAAGCACACACGGGCCAGGCTGTGGTCCTGGGATCCAGGGAGGTGAGGCTACCTGGGGGGAACATGGGAATCCAGGCACTTTCTGGCCATTCTTCCCTTTGTAATCTCACAAATTCCCTTGGTGCATCCACAGCTGGTGCATGTTTGAGGTGACTTCCCTACCTTTTCCACCTAGCTATCTTTTTTATGGACCTGATTTCCACTAATTTACTGAATAAGTTAATGCATCTATTATACATCCATGTCTAGGAAACAATTATCAAGGGTATAATCTTAGTTAAAAGCAATCAATCTTTATGTATGCAAAGACACATCACATTTTTATTTTACATTTTTAAACTTACTTGCCTGTCCCCAACTTTTTCCTTTTTATTTTATATTTTAAGCTTTTAATGCTCTTGAGGTCACACTAACAGGTGTGTTACTTTACTTCCTCCAGCTTAAAACCAGCCAGTGCTTCAGGAGTTCCTCCATAATTCATTACCACCCTCCACCCCCCACATTAAAACCCCTGTACTGGATGAGGGAGGATACACTGCAGGTCCTTCAGGATTCTGGGTTGGGAACACCTCGTTCCCTGAGCTGTGTGTCAGGTTCTCAGAGGCCTTGCTCTCCCTTTGGGTCCAGTAATTTCCATTTCCATAAAGTAATTCTTATCCTTTGCTCTGATCATCATGGAAAATAGAAGTACTGAGCCATGTACTAAAGAATAGACTGGAACACAAGATGCAGAGAGGTTTGGGACACAAGACACGGAATGTCTCCGTGCACTGTATGTGACCAGATTGGTAAAGATAAAATGTACAAATATAACAAGCAGCTGGAAGTGCCAGCTTTTCCTGTCACAGGGAGGGCACTGCAGGATTTCCCCCTCTTTAAGGACCAGAAGGAGCACCCAGCAGGTTCTGCTGTACAGGAGCCCCAGGTCTCCAGGATCCAGCTTCCCAAAGTAGGTCACATTTGATCTCCCTCCAGGCACACTGCAAAAGGCAACATTTAACAGGGACTTCTCAAAATTCATATTTTGCTTGCTGATGCTGTCAACACACATCCTTTTCAGCTACAGCTCTACTGGCTCTACATATTTTCATTCCTTTTGGGTGTAAACAGGCCAGGAATCCTGTTTTTCCCTTCAGTTACCTGTATTTCTTCCAAAGTTCCTCTGAAAGTACATATTGACATTCAGATCACATTTGCATTCAGATGATGGCTTGTTGTTGGAAAAAATCCCTTCAGAGGGGCTGATTAACTCCCTTTCAAATGTTTGCTGTCCCTGACCAAGGGAGCCAAACCCGAACACAGCTCACAGTGTGGCTCATATCTGAGTGTGAAGACACAGGCTTCTGTATTTTGCATTGTTCCCTCTGAACGCTTATGCTCCTTGCAGCTTAGACATGACCTAATGACAGACTGAAGTCCATCTGTTACAATGACTAGCCTTGGACTCAGAGGGAGAGTCCTGGGGATAATTTAGGAGTGCATTTTATAGCTACTTGCAAGCATTTCATTTCAGATCAAGGCAAACATGAGGAGCAGGTGGAAATCTCCCGCAAAAGTACAACCTGACCTACATATGGTATTGTAAATTAAAGATACGTATAAAAATAAAACATTAACGATCCATCACAGTTGCAACAAAGCCCAGATATAAATCTTGCTGCTGGAAAGGAGCTCCATTGCACAAGGCTTAGCTAGAGCTTCATTTTGGAACCAGCAGCGTCCCTGCCACCTCCAACACTGCTGCCGCTCTCCAGCTTTCCTGTGTTTTCTGTAGCTTAATGCTCACAGGCCTTTTGCTTTATCTCAGTCTCTCAGTTCCATGTGGTTTTTGGCAGTCCAGCCTCATGCTGGCTCCCAGCTCCCCGTTACCTCATGCTTTAGGGGCCATGGGCTGTGCAGGGTGGCTTGGACAGTGCATGGCCTGGTGGCGTGGGGCCACACATGTTCCCACAGCTGAGCTGAATTTCACCAAAGCAACGCTGGGAACATCAGCCAGAAGAACTTGCACACCAGAATGGCTTCTGTAGATCACAGAATAATCTGAGGCCAGAAGAACTAGCACACCAGAATGGCTTCTGTAGATCACAGAATAATCTGAGTCCATGTCCACGAGGATCTTCAAGTCCAAACCTTAAATGAATGGCCCTTACAGGGATTGAACCCACAGCCTTTGTGTTAGTGGCACTGCCCTGACCAACTGAGCTAATCCCAGGTTATAATGGAACAGGGTGTTTCTCCAGGGATTTTTGAGGATCCTGAGGAGGATGGATGGCAGTGAGGTGTGGGAACACACACCTCAGCCCCCCTCAGCACACACTTCCACTGTTACCTGACTCACAATACGAGATGGCTGCCAAACCTCTGCTGAGACCCTGCCTGTTCCACAGCCTCGCTCATTCAGTGCCAGGCTTATAGACCTCACAGGGGAATAACGGGCAAGTTGGCTTCACAGAATCACAGAACAGCTGGGACCTCTGGAGATCATCCAGTCCAACCCCCTGGACATGGTTACCTTGAGCAGGTGACACAGGAATACGTCCAGGGTTTGGATTATTCCAGAGAGGGGGTCTCCATGCCCTCCCTGGGCAGCTGATCCAGTGCTCTGCTCAATGGATAGCTCTTCCTCATGTTGAGGTAGAATTTCTTGTGTTTTACTTTATGGCCATTGCTCCTCGTTCTGTCTCTGGGCACCACTGAAAGCAATCTGGTACTATCCTCTGACACCCCTTGGAGATATTTGCACGGATCGATGAGATCCCCTCTGAATTTTCCCTTCTCCAGACTAGCCAGGCCCGGCTCCGGCAGTGTCTGCTCCTCAGGGAGATGCTCAGTCCCTTACTCACTCCTGTCGGCCCTGCCTCCCATGCTCGGAGGGGCCGAGGGATGGCAGCCGCCTCCTGAGGGCACGGCGAGCGCTGAGGCCAGCGGGGCCGCCACGTTACAGATTAGAAAAAACTTTTCACCGTCCGGGCGGTCAGACCTCGGAAGGGGCTGCCCAGGGAGGTGTGGAGGGTGGTGGAGTCACCCTCTCTCGGTGCCTTCGAGAGGCGTCTGTCGCTGGGTGATGTGGGGTGGTGATTTAGGGGTTACAGTGACGGTGCTGGGCTGACGGTTGGAAGAGACGAAGTTAAACCAGTAGATGCTCTTAAACCAGTAGATGATCTTCCAGCCTTGGTGGCGCCGCGAATCCGTGATTCCCCGATTCCGTGATTCCCCGATTCCGTGATTCCCCGATTCCGTGACCCCGCGGTCCCCTCAGCGCGGGCCGGGGCCGCCCCCCCCTTCCCTCCCCTCCCCTCAGGGTGGAGGGCGGGAGCGGCGCGCGCCGGCCCCGCCCCGCGGGGGGAGGAGGGAGGAGGCCGCGCGGCCGCCATGTTGTTGTGTCCGTGAGGCGGCGACGGCGGCCCCGAGCCCGCAGCGACCCCGGCCCCGGCAGGACGCCGCGCCCCGGCACGGGCGGGGGCTCCGCGCCATGCCCTGCCCAGCGGTAAGGACCCGCCGGGGTGCCCCTTGTCCTGCAGCGGGGAGGGCCGGCCCGCCGCGCCGGGGCCTGGCGGAGCGCGGCCGCGCTGTCACTGAGGGCCGCACACGCCCCCTCGGCTGCGGGTGAGGGGCGGCGGCGGGGCCGGCACGGCGCCCTCGGCCCCGCTCTGCTCTGCTCCGCTCCGCTCGGCACGGCACGGCCGGCCGGAGGAGGAGAAGGCGGCCCGGCTCCGCGGCCGCGGTGCGGCGGCCTCTCGTCCCCGGGCGAGCGGCGATGCCGGGCGGCCCGGGGCCGGGCCCTGCGCTGCCGGGTTCGAGCGGCCGGGCCAGGGTGGGCTCCCCGGGGCAGAGGGGCTCCTACTGCCCGAGGCCTGCGGGCCTCGCCCGACACTGCCGGCCCCCGCCCCGCCCGTTGGGGTGCACGGTCCTCGCCGAGCCCGGCCGGGGATCGTCCCGTGCCGCTGGCAGCCGCCGGCCCCTGCTCGGCTGCTCCGGCGCTGGGGCTGTGGTGTCAGCAGAGTTCAGCTGCCCTTATGCGTGCGGGCGAAATTCCTGTTCCTTTTCTAAGTGGGACTTGTTAAGACTTTATATTTCTATGGTTTTGGGGCTTTAATTACGCCTCTTCCCCGTGTTCCTTTTAACAGTCCTGTTCTTTCGCTGGGATGTGAGCAGATGTTGCCCTTCCCCGGTAAGTGCTTTGCCCCACAACGTGGAGTTTAAGTTTGTGCATTGAAGTTGTTCCTGCTCTTGCTCTTTTAGACAATGTTTTCTTGATCAGCAGATGAGACCTGGTGTTTCTTCACAACTTTGTACAGGAAACTGATTTTTTTCCTTTCTGTGCACACTTCCCTTACTGTGGGAAGGTTGGGTGTGAGCTTGTAACTCTTGCAGACTTCAGGTCTTGTAGGCACTTTTCTGTGTGCTTCACCTGTTTGTTTTCTTGTGTGATGTAGCCATGTGCAATAAAGCTTTCTTTTAGAAGGAAAGAACTTGGCTAGTGAATCATGTCAGGTAGTGCTGAGTGGAAGCACAGCTTGGCTTTCTGGTGAATATAAAAGCATATTTATATTATTTATACTATGAAGGTGAGTCTGCTGGGAAGGGTTGGCAGCGTGACGGAAGGAGCTGTGACAGGTTTGTTGTAGTACCTGTCATGCTCTGAGTTTCAGATAAAGAACTGAGATGCCTTTTGTCTGCTGCTAAAGCATGTGGTATTAGGAAATGAACTTTTTTGGTGGAGATGAAGGAGGTTTTATGAAGGAGTGCTTGTAAACTGGAGGGGAGGAGGCTGACATCTGATACCTGCTTTGCTTCAGCTGTTACTGATTACAGTGGGCTTGAGAGATAGAAGTGGTGCTTTCTTTCCTAGCACAGGAAATACTGGGCTGTAAGTGTTGAAACTTTGTGCAGATAAGTGAAGGCGGGGCGTGAGGTTCTGAAGTGTTTCAGTGACAGGTTCTGTGCCTGCTTTGGAGCTTGGGGAAGGGCAGAGGTGCACCAGCAGTGATATATCTCTGCACTGAAAGGTGCTCTTGTCCCACTTCAGGTTATAGGAATGATAAATGGAGAGCCAGGCTGAATTCTCTCACTGGCAGTGCTATAGGTGCCTATCTGGGGTACTGTTAGTATCTATGCATCAACTGTCTGCACTTGCAATTATTAAAATATCAATGTTAACCTGCTCAAGGATCAAGCCATGCAACCCACAGATGATACCACAAAAGTGGAATAGGTCAGCTTGATAAGCTCTCATTTCATTTTATTTATTTATTTTCCATAAAAATGGCCATCTGCAGCTGGAGGAGACAGAAATGGAGCCTGCCCAGGCTTCTGAAATAGAGGCTACAATATTTTATCTCAGATCTCATTCCACCTACATGCAAGCCAGGATGATGGAGAGAAGTATGTTGTCAGCTTGCAGGAGTAGGAGGAACGTGGCTGTGCAGTGCTTTGCTGGCAAGTAACCTGGAAAAAAGGAGTAACTTAGGAGAAGGGGATCTTTGGGCTGCTGGAGTAACAGGCAGGAGCCTGGCAGGTCTGATGGGCCAGGGAAGAGGAATTGTCTCTGTGGAGGAGGAACTGCCTTGGCATCCAGCATGGAGCTTGAGATCCTTCACCTGCACAGCTCAAAGGGCTGTGAAGGCTGTTCCTGCTCTGGTGGCTTCCTACTGGGAATTGTAACTGGATACAACAGGATAGGGCTCTTCCAGTTGGTGTGGATGATGGCTTCAGAGCACGTGACTCCAAACAGCCAGATTAGTGCTTATCAAATCCTGTGAACCAGAATGAAACCCCCAGATACTTAAACATGCCTGTGTTTTATAGTAGCTTTCACTGGCTGAATGAAAGCAATGTCATGTTTCTCTCAAAATAACCTGTTAGGTACTGAATGGCCTCAGAAATAACTGCAACTGTTCTGCATTTGTCTCCAGCCTGAGTAGCTGGTGGTGTACAGATCTGCCTGTGACATCCCATGTGGGTTTTAAACTCTGAGAAATGAGCTTCATGTCTTGGAACTTCAGCCCTCTTCTAGATATTGGTGCTGTAACTTCCCAGTGCTGTCAGGAAAACTTTAGGGATATGCTTAGGGCTCAGTTTGTGCTGTAATTCCTGTGAAGAACTGGATTGTTTAAAGGCAAGTATATCTGTCTTCGTGGTGCTTCAGAATTTCAGGGCGACTGAGTGGTTTGCTTGAAAGACCTCAAAGTGAAGTTGGTGACAGAGTGAAGACCTGAAAGTGAAGTCAGTGGCAACTGAATTATTGGAAGTACTGACATTTTACTGGAGCTGTTTACTATGCCCAGCAAAGAGCTGGAGCCCTCAGCTCCTGCTGCCTTCCAGCTTCTACCTTGGATGCCTTAGCCCCAGACATTGCTGTGTACATTGCAAACGTGTCAGCTGCTTGTGGGATGGGCAGAGGTCACAAACCACAGCCTCCTTTGGTGTCAGCTGGCCTTATTTGGAGAGCAGCTTTAGCAAAACAGCCCCAACTTTGTCTCTTGGCTTTGAGCAGCTGAGAAGCACTGACAGAATGGACTTGGTACCACAGAAGGGTAGATGGAGTGTGAGTCTCCCTGACTTGTTCCCCTCACCTGCTTCATAGTTTCTGGTAGTGGTGTCAGGGAGGTGAGCCCCAGCTGGCTGTAGGTTTTCCAGGGGCAATGTGTCATCCCTTAAGGAAGGCCTCGAGTCCATCCCTGCTGCTCAGAGCCACAGGGAGGAATGAGTCTGTAGTAGCAGGGAAGAACTGCAGCGTGATCTTGTTGCAGGCAGTGGTATCTCTGACATTGAGTGTGTTACGAGGTGTCAGGTTGTGCTGCTCTGAGCCTCAGGTGCTCTGTTCTCCTTCAGGAAGTCCCAGTGTGCACCTGGAAGTGAGGCTTGGGCCTGCAGAGCCATGCAAAGTGAGCTGGGGAGGAAGGGAGGGCGGGCAAACAGGCGACTTTCTGGAATGTTGGTTGAAATGGAAAAGCTGTTTCTGGAGTTGTGGGTGTCCAGCAGGAAGCACTGTTTGTAAAGGCTTCACCTAAAACAAAGTTGCTGATGCCTGGCTTTGGTTTGTCTTCTGAAGCTCCTCAGACTTGGAATCTTCAGGTGGAGTCTGGAAAGCAGCAGTTGTTTTGACAGTGAGTGTGGCTGCAGGTTAAGCTGGTAACTGGATGGGTGCTCTGTAGGACTTCTGGGGCAGCTGGATCCTTCAGAGGCACTGCTCCTCCTCATGGGTATTAATGCTGAAAATAGTTGCAACAAGGTAACCATGGTAAGATCCATCTGGAAGTTTTTTTGGAATTTGTGTGTGCACATGCCTGAGTGAGGCAGCTAATGGCATTGTAAGAGCTATCATGGTGGTGGTGGAACTCTTCCAGACTGATAAGGATGGGGGGGAAAGCCCAGGCTCTACAAAAGACTTCCTAAATAGGGTGTTCTTGGCCTTCCTTGGGGGAGCTGGATTTCAGAAGACTTGAGCTGGTTGTTCCTTGTTCAGGGATACTGTAACTAAACTTATCCAAGCTGCTGTATTGAATTATTGCCATTTCTGAAAAATTATTACCTTGAGCAAGACTGCAGTGGAAGTTGATTTTGGAGTAGTAAATCCATTATTTTTCCTCTTGATTAGGAATGCAGTGAAGAGCTGTAAAGCAGCATTGGTGGGCTGGCTTGGGGGCAGGCAGTTGTACATAACCACTCATGCCAGTAATGAAATGTGTCCTCAGGAACACAAGCAGATAGATCCTAAGCAGTATCAGCCCTCTTTTTAAAGAGAAATTGAACCAAAATGCTGAATTGGAAATACTTCAAAATGCAACTTTGCAGCTGGGTGTTAGTTGAAGGAGGGCAGAACATCAAAGGAACTGAGGCTTGGAGGAGCCCTGGGAGGTGACAAGCAAAGCAAGTTGTTCTTTGCCTTGCTCAGCACATCTGGCTGTTGTTTGCAGCATTCATTGTGATGGGCTGACAAACCACGATGGAAATGGGGCTGGGCTTGCTGCAGAGAGCTTCATCCCAGGTGTGCTGGGGCTGATGCTGTCCCTGCCTTCTGTGGCAGTGCTTGTTCACCACCTGATCCTGCAGCGTGCAGGGGATCAGCTTCAGAGTTGATTGTGTGTCTGGTGAAGCCTTAGAACCCAGTGCTGGATGAGCTTAGCTGGGGCAGTTATCCTGTCACCTGTGGAATCTGCTTGAAGCTGGAATGAAATCAGAAACTTGGTGTTAGTCCCTGGCCACTTGGGAAGAGCTGGGCTTTCCAAAGGGCAGCCAGAACAGAGCAGCCCCTGACTGGGGGGTGTTCTTCAGAGCCATAACAGGGAATGTTCAAGCTTTGGGCTTCTGGGACTGGACAGCAGGGAAGGCTGCCATGAGGCTCAGAGCTTCCAGAGCATGGTCTAGAAGGCATGTGGGAAAGATTGTATTCTGTTACTTTGATATTTAACTATCTTTTTCCATCCTGTGTGTGTTGATCTCAAGCTGTGTGTTCTGTGCTCCCCTCCTTTCAATTTTATTCCAAAAACTCCTACATCATCTGCAGAGTGACCTTGTCTGGGGTTAATTTCAGAACTGAAGTTCTTCTTTACTGGGCCTATCTCTAGCACATATACCAGATTTCACCTCTCAGGTCCTGCTTGGTTCAGCCCTTACTGAGATAGGAATTGAAAAAGACTTTTCCCACTCTAATTTCTGCTGCCTACTTTTCAAGTGGACATCATTGTCCCAGTAACTTTGCTTGCTGGATGTGTTTCTCCCTTCACACCAGCCCATGGCTAAGACTTCTACCACAGGCTCTTGTACCCTATTTCAAGAAAGATTTTCATCAGGGAAAACCAGTGAAAATGGTATAAATCTTTCTTTAACTGAGATTTCTGAAAACAAAGTAGCATGAATTAAATCTCTAGGGTGCCTGTCTGTATGATGAAGTCTTTTGTATATACAAGTCTAATAGTCTCTAAGTATTTTGGATTGTTCTGGTACTCTGAGGTTTAGTTTCTGGAACATGTAATCAGTATGGGGGGAAGTAATACACCAGGTTGAATTTGTGGAGGAAGGCTGCTGCATTGCCATAATTAAGTCTTTGTAGTTTTTCTTTCGAATACCAGAGATTTGTGCACTGGTATAGACATTATTTATAGAAACTCTGGTAGAACAGTTTTGTGTTGCCCTTTTGTGGGCCTCATTTGCTTCTCCAAGTTTGGGACTGCAAACGAGGGCTGTAATCAAAGCATTAATTCTGTGGTGTTACCTGAAAGGACAAATAAAAATAGTTTCTTTTCCCCTGTACTTTTAAAGGAGGGTTTTGACTTCTCTATCAGCCAGGAAAAGGCAGACTCCTGACAAAATGAGACTTGTTTTCTCCAATGCTGCTTTTTCTGCTGGTGGAAGTGCCTGGGGGGAGCTGCTGCCAGGCACCTGAGGGAGGAGAGGGCAGAAATCCTGTCTGTGTAGTTGACATGGAGTCAGTGAAGACAAGATGCTCTTGGTTGGCTTCCTGAGTGTCCTTGGAGAGCAGAGCAAAGGCAGGATTGACTGCAGGGCACCTCCCCAGCTCACCCTGAGGGCAGCCTCTCACACAGGGCTCATGTGCATCATAAGACTCGCAGGCCCTGTGAGTCTGACTCCTCAGTTCCTCTGAGGTTTGACTGTTCTGGGCAAGTAGGATTCGGATTTTTTGGGGTTTCTGTACAGTGGTGGCAGGATTTCAAAGAACAGATGGAAAATCAGATCTTCCCTTGAGTATCTTCCCTGTCATGTAGAGTTTAGCACTGTCTAGGTCAAGGGTAGACTACCAGAATACTGATTTTTGGTTTTTCAGTTGCTAGGAATAGGAGTTGAAAGTATTGAAGAGTTGAGTGAAACTGAAGGGTGGATTAAAGTAACTGTAACAACAAGAGTGGGGACACAGAGATTAAGAACAATTTATTTAAACTGTACTGCTGGAACTATGGCTGTGGAGTGTTAATACCTTCCACATCCTACACAAGATGCTGCCTGAGTAAAGGAACTTCAGGTGCTTTTGAAGTGAGGCCTCAGTTTTGTAGAGGAGATGTCAGAAGGATCCAGTCTAGCACTGATTCACCATTTAGCTCTGTCCTGTCACTCTCATGGTATCACTGTGTCCATTCAAAATGAGTGTAAGTCCAAGGCTACTCATGGAAGTGGCTGCCACTAGGTCTGGAATTGGTGGAAAGTTTCCTTGGTATTTCTAGGCTTGGAATTGGTGGAAAGCATTTCCCTGGGATGTTCTCTGCAGCAGTTAGAGGGGCCCAGCAGCCTGGCTGTCCCTGCTCCCCCTGGGAGTGGATGAGGACAGGAGGGAGCCGTGGCTGTGGCTGGCTGACCTCATCTCTGGGAGCCATAATTGACCTCAATGTGTACCTGGGGAAGCTTTGCTGTTCATTGCTGTCATGGAGGCTTCAGCACACAGAGATGAGCTGCTGGGAAGTTGTGCTTGATGCATCCTGGTTGGCCTGGAGACCTTTGCTTGGAGACCTTTCCACTCCTAGTGCTGCATGTGCTGCAGCTGGAACCTGTCTGGAGTTTCACCTGCATCCAGCAGCCTTTGGTGTCTTCTCCAACTAAAACTGCTGTTGTCAAAGCTGACTTCTGCTCTTCTGTGGGTCTCTAAGTTCAGGCTTTTCAAATACTTGTCTGTCCCCTGACAAAGAGCAGATGAGCCAAAATTGGAGGCGGTGAGAAGAAAACTCACCTGCCATATCACAGAGTGGCTTGGCTTGGAATTTAATGTGAGGACATTTCTGAACTCTCTGCAGCCAGGTTGCTGTGGTCTGACAGAGTAGAAACACCTCTCTTTGAAGTGTTTTCACCTGATAGCTTTGATTTTTTTTTTTAATTGTTATATTTGAATTTTCTTTTTTTCCTTTTTATTCACTTCTGAGAACAAATACTTAGTGTAGCATAGGCATGGTTGAACTTTTGATCCAAGAAACCTGACTAAAATGTCTAAGCAGATTGCATTTCTAGATTATTTTGATTATTTTCCTTTAATAAATGGAAGCTTGAAAGCAAGTGAAGTGTACTTAATGTAAACTTGCAAATTTACTGCCATTGCCTGCAGAACTTTTCTTTCCATCTAAACACTGTGCATGGTTTTTTAAGAGTGGATAAGCTTTCCATCAAATTAATGACTAATCCTTATCAAACAAGTGTTCATCTTTACAATTAGAGAACAGGAATGCTTAATTGTGTGCTGATTGGTGAACATACTAGTCATGAGTACATTTGAGAATTCAGATTCTTCATTTTCTCTCACTGCTGGTAGCAGGAATTTGCTGTGAACAGGGCATTATATTCTGGTTGGATACCCATTATAATTAAATTACCATCTTTGTCTATGTTCAGTGAACCTTTCTTTGAGTAACTTCCAAAAGAATGCACCTTTTTGCACTTTGGGAAAATCTGAACTCTCTGAGGAAAAAGGAGGAAGATGGAACAAGGTAAATATTTTGAGGTCTGCTCAGCTTTCCTTGTAGGTTTGGCTGGTGGATTATGGTCAAGGCACAGTTGTGTTCTAATGCAGAGTACAATAGCTTGCTTGTTTTCTTTTACTTTGGGCTGGAATCTCTTAATCCCTTCAGACTCAAGCATGAGTATCACATGATTTGGAGGTGTTTGGTTAGTGTGCTTCACTGCTGCAGAGCATCCCTGGACGTAACAGATGAGTAAATTGGGGCTGCACAGAGAAGCCCCATGGAAATTTTCAGTTTTGGAGATCCATGGCCAAGGCTTTAGTATTTTAGGCTGGGTTGTGTTCTGGCAAAGCCATGTGGTCAGTTAGACTTGGCAGTAAGGAAAGAGGTCAGATACCTGCTCTAAAATTCCAAATTTATTATAAAGAGGATTCCAGCTTCAATGTACTGACACTGTACCTGAGTGTTCAGTATCCTACAGTGTTCAAATCATTACAAGGGAATTTGGGGCAAAACCTCCTGGTAGGAAAACTGGTGGTACAGCTAATTGTGGGTCCTTCTTTGAGAGTCTGTGACCACATGGGGCATCAGTGGGTACAGAACTGTGGAAGTAACACACAGAAACCCTTGTTAAAGTAAACAAATAATAAATATTCATTAAGAGTGAATTTCAAAAAGCAGTAGCTCCCTGTATAGCTGTCTAATGGTACCAGTGTGCCTGGTCACTGTCATGTTGCTTTCCCCCCCTTCAGTTCTGCAGGCTTTAGAAGCTGGAACCAAAATGCCTTGCACTTGTCAAACTGGAATTTTTGCTTCTAATGATAGGCTAAGGGTGACTGCTAAACACTGACCTGGGGAGAGGAGTGGGCAAGGGGTTTTCTACAATTGCATAGGATTCCCTAAAGTGCTGCAATATGGTAATGAACTGAGGATGGCAAAAATATTCCAGTGAGTTAGAAAATGTTGGTCTTGACTCTTGGTGCTGCCTTTGCAGAATTTGGTGTGTTAAGCACAAGATCAAGGCAGTGGCTTCAGTCCCTGGTTCTACCTGCAGCTGGAGCCAGGTGCCTCCCAAGGTGTTCCACTGCATCAGAAGAATTGCAGAGCTAATTGGGCCACTGGAATCGTGGTGACTCTATACTTAGCTCATTACTCCAGGCAAATTATCCTTTCCTTCTGCAGTGTTGACTGGCAGGCTGGAGAGCTGTCTCGCTTTCCATTGCTGGGCATTCCAACTCCTCTGCAGTGTTCTCATTGCTCAGGCACTTCTTCCTGTGAGCTCTTGAGGGGCTGGCAATAGCTGGGCAGCACAAGGCTCTAAGGGTGAGTTCTGGAGTAGTTCACTGAGGAGCCAGCAGTGCCAAACCTGCTGTTGTAATCAGCAGGGAGTAGGAAGCAGTCTGGAAACCTGCTTGGTGCTCTGCTCACCTGTAGAGGGTGGTTGGATTCATCACTGCCACTGCTGATGCCTGAGCTGGGTGGGTCTGGTGGAGTCAGCCTGGCAAGTTGTGGACAAAGAGTTTTGCTTCATTTGACAAGTGTAAGACTGGTATAGCAAAGACAATAAGAGCTATTTCTTGCTCTCTCTGTGGAGCGTGGATTTTTCCTGAGCTGTTTGTGCACGGGCCCGGCTGTGCTGCCCTCCTTGCAGGGTCACACCCAGAGAGCAGCCCCATTAACACTAATGGCGCTGTTGCATCATGTCCCAGCCCGCCGTGGTCCCATTCAGCACTCAGGTATGAAGACTTTTCCTCTTGCATAAGGCACCTTGATTTGCTTGGGTCGGGGAGGAAGCACTTGGCAGCTCCCTAAAGAGTAAGTTCCAAGCTGCTGGGCCCTGTAGCTTATTTTCCTAAACATTAGGATTTCAAGTTACTGTCCAGCTTTCTAAACTGTATGAATGCCTGAGGCTGGACCACTGCTCACAGAGGCAGGGATTACCTGAGCAGCCCTTGCTGGATGCAGATCCTTTCCTGCTTCTAGCTTGCTTCTCTCTCCTAGACCCAAATTATTTGCTATTCAAAGCAGAGACCTAGTAGGGCTAAGCTTCATGTATTTGAACATATTTCAAGATCTCAGGATTGCAGTATGGCTTAACCCACTTTGTCTGTCTCCTTTCAATTTCTAAGTATTTCTAACTACTGGTGCTTTTTTTTCTGGTTCTTCCAACAAAATTCAGCTTTTAGTCTCATTGTTGACCCTTACTGCCGTGTGTCAATCCCAGCAGATCAAATTGTGTAGTAGTTAAGAAATTATTTTTCTGTAAATATAGGTCTAATAATGTATATTGAGTTAAAGTGACTTCATGAAGGCAAGGAGTGGTCAATTAGAACTTCCCTTTCCAAAGAAATTGGTCTGAACTGACTTGGATCCTGAAAAGGACAAGAAAAGACTGAATGTTTTTGTGTAAGAAATGAGCAGAGAGGAGAATCTGGTTTAGCCTACAGCTTAAAGAAAGGCCTGATGCCAAAACCTGATTTATGTGCTTCAATTCCACAATTTTTATGCTGCTTCTTGCCAAGACAATTAAAGAATTCCTCGAGCTGATCTGAATTTCCAGGCTGGGTTTGGAAGGGGATCGCCACTTCTGCAGGTGCAGAGAACACTCAGTCTCTTCAGGTAGGCTGATGAGTCTTGGTGGTTTCATTGCTGACATATTTGATTTTCAGGAGTCTGGAGATGGGATTGTGGAGCACATTTGTGGTGCACTTGCAGGTGTAGCCAGCTGGTGTTTTGCTGCTTGTGAAAGGTCAACTTTTAAGCTTCCATGGATTGATTCCCAGTAAACTTTAAACTGGTGTTGCAGCACCTGTTTTCTAGAGCTTCAAAACTCCTGTTTGACTCTGGAAAACTTAGGAGGAAGAACTCAGGTCCCTGTGTGGGGTTGCTGTTCTTAAGATCTGTTTAACTATTTGTAAATAATTAAAATGTGGAAGGTGAAGGAATACCCTGGGGTCAGTTCAGAGAGGGCTTGTGCAGCTGTTTGAAGGTAACTTTGGTAGGAGAGCCCCATGCATCCATCATGCCTGCAAAAGAAAACACAACCAGCACCTTGACTGAATAGCAATTAGTCAGGTTGTGCCATTGTGTTCTCCCCTGGGTCACCCTTTGGTGAGTGTTGTTGAAAGACTTGACTTAGCAGAGTTTGTACATGTTGAAACAAATTTGATGGCTTGAAACTTGTCTGAAGAATCTGTTGCTTGTTAGGTCACTCCCAAAGGGCCGTGACCCCTACAATTCATGACTTGGTTACTTTGATTTTTTGTTTTTAATAACATTTTAACTAGAGTTCAGAGATTAAACAGAAACTGGGAGTTTATTGCCTATAAGAATGTGAAAGAGAAAGTGTGAACCTTCCTGTGGAGCTGGGAATCCATAGATCATACTGGGTGAGTGACAGCTCAGCCTCTACATGGAATTCAGAGCATCTTTGCCTTGTTATAAAAAGCTTGTTGCCTGGTGCTGATCTGTTCCTCCAACACCAAGCTTTTTGTAACCTTTAAACTCCAAGTACAGGATAAGAATTTATCCTGTTAAAACCTGCATTTGTTTGAAGAGTTAACTCCTGCTTGTTCACCTCTGTCCTACATCTCTAGATCTCAGTTATTTAAATACCAAGGTGTGTGTCACTCAAAACCTACCTACCCAGTGAGTTCTTCTTTACCAGAAAAGTAAATGGGACCTGGAGTGAGCAAGCAGCTGTGCCTGTCTTGCTGCACCTTTCTCATTCTTCAGTTTTGCTTATGGAACTGCTAAATCAGGATTTAGGAGTTGGTCTGCTGGTGAGTTTTTGTGAAATCCTGGAAATTTCTTGAAATATTTGAGATGACTGTCTATCACTTATCTTGAAGTGATAGATTTTACATTGTGTCTGATGGCAACTTTAAGGGTGTGCTTCTTGGGGAGGAATGGGGAAAAGTCCTTACAAATGTCTCATCTACACAAAATAGGCTGAATGAATGCTCTGCCATATGCTGGAATATCTTAAAAATGGAGTAGCTTGGATGGAAGGGTCTGAAGGCTTCAACTCTGAAGTAAGGAATGAATGTTTTAGTTTGTCTAGTTAGGTGTGTCCTGCTTTGAAGCCTCACTGAATTTTCAAGTGAAGAAGTCGCAGATGAGTTTGGTGTTACACACTAGGCTTGAATTATATCCTTTTTTAGTACTTTGACATAGCTTGGTGCAAACCTTTTACAGAACTGCTGCTCTAGCTGAGCATCACAATTCCAGTGTTGTTCTTTCCTTTCTTTCCAGTGCTTGAACTCCTTGTCACCAGTGCCAGAGTGACAGTGCTCCTTGCAGACCCGTTTGAGGTGGAATCTGCAGCTCCACCTGTGTTGTGTCAGCCTGTTGCCTGTTCAGAGTTTAACAGGCACTCTTAGTGCTGTGCTTAGCATGGCTGCACTCATACTCTGAAAGGGTTTTAACCCTTAACCAGGCTTGCTGCAAGTGAAACATTTAACAAGTATTTTTGCAGTTCTTTGCTGTGTTTCTGTGGTAAAAGGGTACCTGTGCTGATGGTGCTGGCTTAGAACAGCCTTCACTTGGCACAGAGCTGTCAAGGATTTCAAATTATCCTTCAAAAATGCAGCCCTGAAATCGTTGTGTATCTGAGATATTGCTTCAGATGTACTTGAGATTTCTGTAGGAAGTGGAAGCAGATGCATTCCTTTTCCTCAGAACTTTTATTAATTGTTAACTGAAGTAGTTGAATTGCTGGGTTTTATTTGTGGTAAGATTTGATATGTTGCTTGATAAACGTTCATGTGTTTTTGCACAGATTGTGCTTACTCCTTGTGGTTTTTGGAGTAGTGGGTTGTTGGATTTGTGGATTTAAGATGCTTATGTGTTTAATTCAGCAGTGAGAACTAATGCACTGAAACTTCATCCTGGAGAGTTACTTAGTAACGGTGTTTGTCCCTGAGCTGCAAAAAATAATGCTAAGGAAATTAGCAAGGTTCAATGGAAATTGTACAAAACACAAATGTATCTATTTCAGAGCCTCTGCTAGAGATAATAAAGCCTTCAGTGGTTCCTGTGCTCAGGCACAGACTCCTCTTCCCCTATAGAATCAGGACTTGCAGTTCTTGTCTCTGAGCTCCACTGGAGCCTGGCTGTGAGCAGAGCGATTGCCCTGAGCTGCCCGTGCAGCTCCAAGGTGTGATCCCCCCAGCTCTCCAGGGAGGGCAGAGCATGGCTGTGCTGCCTGGAGCTGCTGCAGAGCACTGGCACCCCCTCCCCTGCCCGGGATTACATATCCGGCTGGGAGGTGAGGCCACTCTGCCAGACACTTCATCTACTTTGGATTTGTCAGCATCTCAAAGACACAGACAAAAAGCACTTTGTCCTGGCTGCTCTGGAAGACTGACACTTGAAGGGCTCTTTGCATTGTCTATTCAGTGGTGCTGGAGCACTGCTCTGCACTGAGCACATTGTTGTGTGGCAGTCACTCCTCTGGGCAGTTTGCAGCTTTCCTGAGCATCTCAGAGCAGCAGCTTCACATGAGGCACTTGTTTGAGCAGCTCCAAGGTCAGCCTCAGGAGACTTCCATGGCAACTGGTGCCCTTCAGCACAGTCAGGCTGTGCCAGGGCTGACTGCTGCCCTCATCCCCCGGCTGCTGGAGCTCCTGCCCCTCACTGCAGTGACAGCACACTCTCACTGCAAGTACTTCTTCATCACTGCTGAAGAAGCTCCAGAGGATCTCTGGAGATGTGGTGGTCTCTCCAGAGAATAATTTGTGCTTATTTATGCTCTATTGCTGGGATAATCTGACAGAATATTCTGGAAATGTTGCAATCTATGGTCCCGTCTTTTATGCTGTATTGCTGAGATAATCTGACAGAATATTCTGGAAATGTTGCGATCTATGGTCCAGTGTTTTTTTAAATATTATAATAAACCTTTATTCAGAGCTTATTCCAAGTGCCAAGATACAGGACAAAAGCCTGAGTCTTTACCTCACTGTACAGTTTTCCTGTGGCCATTTTCTGAAGCTGTGATTGTCAGGGCTCTTAATTTTTCATATGTATGAGAGCTGTGTGAGAATTTCCCTAATACTTGCAGGTGATCATGAAGTATTTGGTTTATCTTTGCATAGTTGAGCTTGGTTTCCTACTATTTATTCCATGCTGTTTAGGTTTCTGTTTGCATTTACCTCAGTTAAACAATAATAATTAACTCAAAGCATTGAACTGATGCAATTATCATATTGGGAGAACAAACCAGTAACCATAATGCAATAAGCATTATTGCAACTTCCTGGTAATGAAAATTCCAGTAGCAGAGTACTTGATTTAATTTTTAAGCTTTGAGAAAATAGTGGTTGTGATAAAATGACTTTATAACTGACTTTCACTTAGGCAGCTGCTTAATGTTAGGAAAAAGCTTGGGGTGTGAGGAAGAGCTTTGTTAATAGAGGGAATGTCTGAGCTCTTGTTCACATTTGAACCCCTGTAGTGTTTGTAGTTATATTTTTAAATGACTGATGCTTCCCCAGACAGTCTGCATGACATTGTTTACTCCCTTCTAGTGAATCTTAAGTGTTTTTAAGCTGGAAACTGTGGAGTTAAAGGCACTTGGATATTGCTGCCCTGTTCTCCCACCAGACCACGCAGCTGAATCAAGTGTGTGTCTGTCTCCTGGAGTGTGGTGAAAATAGGTAAGAGCTGCTCACTGAGGGATAGAATGTGGGACTGCTGAAAAGAGGCAATTTCTGACACAAAATCTGCCTGTTGGTGAGGGAATCTGCCTTAAGGTCCCAGGGGCAGTTTGTGTATGCAGCTGCTGTGGACATGGCACTGAGGATGCTTCCAGGAGAGACCAGTCTCTCTTGGCTGTGCGTGGCTTTGGCAGTTCCTTGGCAGGAGAGGCTGGTGAACCAGCCCAGCTGTAGGAGGAGCACAGCTGCAGCCTCTGAAGGGCCTGCTGAGCAGCCCTGAGGAACTTGGATGTGTTGTGTAAGGACAGCTCTGACTCAGTGGGGAATGCAGGCACGTGGTTCAGCTCCAGCAGTATCAGTGCACAAGGCAGAATGAGAGCTCCCAGCCTCAGCAGTGAGGGCAGCAGTTCAATCCCATTGCCCTCTTAGGTGGCATCACAGCTCAGAAACGTGGTTCCTGCCCCCTTCTGTGTCTTAGTGCACTGAGTGTTGGGTGTTGGGGCCCTGTGTGCTCTGCTGAGCACCTGAGGGCTGAGCAGGCACTGCCTGCTGGGTGACACCTCGGGCTGGCTCAGAGGCTCAGCCATTCTGCACACAGAGGCTCCTCACAGGGCCAGGCTGCTCCACACCAGCTCAGAAGTTTCTCACGTGACAGAAGGTTGCTCCAAAGTCAGCCTTTCTTAGTTTGTTGCTGAATTTTCTATGGGTTTTACAGATACTGCCATGAGATTTGTATCTTAAGTATTGGTATTTTGAGCAGTTATTGAAGAATTGAAGTTGAATGCTTGTGGAACAACAGTGGGTTTGCAGGCAGGGATACATTAACAGTATCTTGGAATTGAACTATAGAATTAACAGGGCCTTCTAAATATACTGCAGCATTGCACTCCTGCCAGTGATTGTGATGCCAGGCCTGGACTATGAATACATCCTCCATGTGCACACTCGTGAGAATGACAGGACAGCACGTGCTAGGTTTGGAGATAGTGTTTCTTTCCATTTGATAAGGAGTGTGGCAGGATTGTCCTTTGCTTCTGGGTGTTACACACACTTGGTGTTCTGGGACTGTCCAGGAGTGAGTGCAAGCAGCAGGGTATGGGAAAATCTTTCCCTTGAATGACAATTTCTGCAGTTCATGCAGAGAAATCTGCTTCTGCTGGGCCTTTCACTGGCTATGACCTGTCAGGGAGATCTGGTTTTCTGTCTGCATGAGAAGTCCATTATTTAACTTTGGTCTTCCAGGCCTTCCAGTTTTTCTTCTTGCTTAGTTTTTAGCTTGTGTAGTAGTTTATTCTTCATTGGGTAGGTTGTTAGAGGGGAACACCTGGTAAATAATACTTGTAGGCTCTGCAATGAATTGGTGTGAGCTGTTCAAATGTCTGCTGCTTTCTTACTCCTGACTGCTCCTCCTAGTGTGAAGGAAGTATGGGGGTGTTCTGGACAGGAAGGAACAGGTGTCCTGAGAGCCAAACTATCCAAAGGGCACTGCCAGGCATAGCTGCCCTGGTAGCAGTGAGGATGGACTTCACAGTGAGGAAATCAATAAAATACCAGCTCTGAACACCTTCTGAAGCTCCTGGTCTTTTAAACATGCAAACTCTTCAGGCAGTCTAGAGCTGGTTTGTTATTGCAGGCAAATGGAGACCTGAAGGACACTTTGGTCTTTCTTGGAGTTGTTCTCCTCCCTAGCTGCACTAGCAGGAGATGTGTGTTTTCCACAGAGCAGTGAACATTTACTTGTAGCCACAATGCATCAAGTTCTATAGTGAAAAGTGTTAGTTGAACTAAAAGTGGGAGGGAGGCAGCCTGGAATGCCAAAAGATGGGATTGCCAATGACTGATGAAGGATCTATACCTTGCTTCAGACTTGCCTTTCAGTGGGTCCTGGGGTTCTGATGGAGTTTAATAGACAGGTTGACTTAGTAGCAGAGACAAATGGTGACTTGCAGTGGGGTTGACACTGTAAAGAGGAAATGTGAAGAGCTGACATGCCCTTAGTGCCCTGATTCCCATACCTGTGCATGGCCTGTACATTAAATGTGGGCTGCTGGAACCTCTCCCTTCTGTGGGAGCAGAGTGAGAGACTCAGTTCCTCACTGCTGCTGCTGGAATCCTGATCTCTCCTGGAGCAGCTTTGCTCTTGAGCTGTCAGAGCAGCTTTGCAGCTCTGGGAGCAGCACTGCTGTAGCAGTTGAGTGAGCACTGGAAGCCTGAGTAAGTACCACCAAGTTTCTCAAGTCTGACATCACATCCAAGAATTAGATGGCTCTCTCTCACCATGGGGATAATGAAATAATTCCTACTGTGTTATTCATTAACTCACATTTCATTCAGTGGCTCCTAAGAGGATAAGGAGTACGTTAGAGGTGAACTTGCATAAGACTTCTGACATCCTTTTGATAAGTTAAGTAAGAGTTAAAGCTGTGGCAGACAAAGCGTGGCACTGGGGCCTCACTGAGGCAGGTGGCCTGTGCTGTGTTACACAAACTGACTTGTGAGCTAATTTAGTGGCTTTTTTTGTCAATGGTTTCAAGAAAACAGCCTGCTCTAAAGTTGCTGCAGCAGTAACTGGTGCCCAGAGCTGGGCTTCCTGCTGCCAATGGCCGTGGCTGCTGCTGAAGCTCCCATGCCAGCTGGGAGTGCTGGTCTGTTCTGAAGGCTTGCCAGGGGTTTGTCTGGGCTGTGCAATTGAGCCAATAAACTAATATAAATAAAGATTAGGCTGTTTGTGGGAGGAATGATGATTGGATATTCAGGTGTCTCACAATCTGTCTGATCTTTTGAGTATTGCTGTGAGCGTGCTGACATCAGTAGTTCATCCCCACAAGTAATAACTGAGGTAATTCTAAACAGAGGCTGCAGTAGGATGGGACACCTGAAAAAATCCAGAATTTCCAGGTGGCCCAATAAGATTTTAAATTACCTGGTATTTGTAGAAGCACTGGGTGAGGTGGCTTTATCTGGGAAGAGGTTGTAGGTGATGGTCTGGTGAGTCAGGCTGGTGCCATCCTGGGGAGGCAGGTGTGTCCCTGCCTGCCTCTGGGCTGTGGTCCTGGCTAGGAAGTTGCTGGGAACCTTTCCAGGTGGGTGCAGAGTTATGGTTTGGGTGCTGAGTACACGACTTCAGGCCTGAGTGCTCAACTCTGCTGCTCAGACCCCTGGTAATGGAGTTGTGTTTCCCAAACACAGAGCAGGAATACCATAAAAATTGGGAGTATTCAAAAAACTGAACTCTGGACATCTGTTCTGGGCACAGAAGATCCTTCTGATAGCTTGAACTCCTTAGTTTTCCAGCCTTTTAAAAGCCCATTAACATACAGAGCAGTGTGGGAGCTCTGGTGGGTGCTGAGCATCCTTAGCAGAAGAGGGGCCATGAAAGGAGCAGTGCAAGAAGGACTGACCTGCTCCAGGACTCCACACTGACTGCAGGGTGGAAGGAAAAGGACTCTGTGAAAAGTTCTGGGTTCAGGGAGTTTTGTCCCCTCCAGATCACTGGGTGAGGGTTTCTGGGAAGAAGAGGATGGAGAAGGGAATTAAGGATCATACATATTCCAAGGGAGGCTGAGCAGATGCTTCACAGGTGATCACAGTGCTTGCATTTCCTAATGTGTAACCCTTCACTCCATGGTTTTTGTGTAGGGCTGCTTTAGGCTGCAATTGCAAGCTTATTTCCATGTTGTGTATGAGCAGTGAAAATACCTGCTGGGTCATTAATGCAGGGCTTGGGCTGTCAGCTTTGCCTTCCTTGTTTACTCACTGTGCAATTCCATGTAACAGCTTAGGCCAAAAATCCAGCACTGAGCCTGTCAGCCTGTCAAGGGTCCCTTCCCTTACAGCAGCACTTCCACACCAGTGCTCTGACTTCTGAAATGTGTGAAATAGTAAAATACCAGAACAGGCCACTCTGTCCTACCTGTTCTTGCAGGATCTGTTTTTCAGCACCCAACTCAGTAGCAACTGGAGAAGAGAAATCTTTAGTTCAAGCCTCAAGTTGTTCAGGCTGAACATGGAAGTTTAGGTGCTGGTTCATGGTGGCATTTTTATTTTGGAGGCCTCTCCCATCAGGGAATTCCTGTGGAACAGTTCTGGCAGCTGGACCTGGAGCTGATGCAGAGGGTTCACATCTCTAAGCTAATGACACACAAGTGGTACTTTAATAAACATACAGACCATGGATCCTTGTTCTTCCTTGACAGACTCATCTGAGCTTCCAGCTAAGCTTTTCTGCAGAAAGATGTAATCTTCCATCCAGGAGAGGGAGTTGGGCTATTTTTTGGCATTTGAATCTAAATGAGCAAAATTGTGCAGGCTCTGAAATACAAGACCTGAATGCTGAGGTTGTTCCTGCAGTGAGCTGTTATTTATCTAAATTACAGATGCTTTTTCATCTCAGCTCTGAGCATTTGCTTCTAGATTTGTCTTCACATGTAGATTTGTGTTCCATCAGCTGCATAACCTTCTGAAATAAAGGCTTACAGTAAAAGCAAGGCACACTTAAGTATTCTGAGCATTGTTCTTACCCTTGTTGTTTTTGCTCTAAGCATTAAGTTTTCCTTTGCCTTTGAGTATTTCTCTGAAGTTGGGCTCAGATTCCAGCTTTAATACTGGAATTGATTGTCAGGAAAGGATATTCCTGGTGATCCTCAAACCTCAGCTGGATGAATCCAAGGAACACCTGGATGTAGTGGGACTGTGCCAGTGGGGGCTTGCACTCCCTGATGTGCTGCTCTCCACTCATTCCAATTGTTCTGGATTTTTTGTTTTTTTTTGCATATTGATCTTGGTTCTTTGAGTGCAAATGGGAATGTACAAAGGGGCAGAAGTAACTTCTGTTGTTTTGTAGTTGGGTATTCAGCCTTGTTTGTGTGACATGAATCTGGTGGGGAGTTGGTGTCTCTGAAGGAAAGCTTTCTGGGAAGTTCATCCCCCTGGATCTGGTGGCAAGTGTTCCTGCAGGCAGCCTGGAGAGGTACGGGAAGGGGAGGAATTCCTGCCCTCTCTTGGTCTGGATTTTCACCAGAGATTGCACCTCATCAGAGGTTTAAGGAGCTCCTTGAGTACCTGAGCAAACGGAGGCTCAGAATTGGGTTTGTTCATTTCCAGCAGCTCCATCCTGTGCGTGCAGCATGACCCAGGGTGTCAGCTGAGGTCAGGGGCTTTTGCTTTTGATTTCATCAGAGGAAAGGCAGTGAGGCAGGACCCAAACCCCAACGTTTGTTGCTCCTTATTTATATTTAACTACTTTTTTAAACTAAAATTTACTGGATTTACTTTTTCACTCCAAGCAAATGCACCTTGAATATTTTATTCTCATGGGTTTAATGCAGATTTCTCAGAGTTCATGTTTAGTAAGTACAGACTTGGTTTTGATACTCAGGTGGTTATCAGAGGGTGCTTCAAATGGAATGATAGAGACCAAAAATAGATTGATTTAGTTGATCTTAATTTTACTGTGGAGTGCCACTTCTGTGGATTTAATTGAAACTTGAGATCTGCAAGTCACAGGTAAGAGCTGCAGTGCTACAAATGTGACTTGTGCTATTTTCACTTCTTTGGGAAAGCTTGTGGGATAATGCACACATGCTCTTGTTTGTTTTAATGCACATGTTAGTGCACACATGCTTTTGTATGTTTCTAATGCACACATTAATGCACACATGCTCTTGTATGTTTTAAATGTACACATTAATGCACACATTGATGCACACATGCTCTCGTATGTTTTTAATGCACACATTGATGCACACATGCTCTTGTATGTTTTTAATGCACACGTACTTTTGTATGTTTCTAATGCACACATTAATGCACACATGCTCTTGTATGTTTTAAATGCACACATTAATGCACACGTGCTCTTGTATGTTTTTAATGCACACATTAATGCACACATTAATGCACATGTGCTCTCGTATGTTTTTAATGCACACATTAGTGCACACATGCTCTTGTATGTTTTAATGCACACATTAGTGCACACATGCTCTTGTATGTTTTAATGCACACATTAGTGCACACGTGCTCTCATATGTTTTTGATGCACACATTAGTGCACACATGCTCTTGTATGTTTCTAATGCACACATTAGTGCACACGTGCTCTTGTATGTTTTTAATGCACACATTAATGCACACATTAATGCACACATGCTCTTGTATGTTTCTAATGCACACATTAGTGCACACGTGCTCTTGTATGTTTTTCTAACATGCAATTTAAAGGGGACATGGTAAACTTACTGTAAGGATGGTTATAAATCTTTATATTTTTAAAGAAAGGTTAAATCCTGGTGGCTGATAATGATTTAAATGCAAAAATTGAAGTGGATAGCTGCAGTCTTGCATATATGGCATACATATTTTTTAGAATCTGGAATAAAATGAAAATTACCTTCCCTGATGCATCAATAACAGAGTGAGCTGTGAACTGCTCTGACTTCTGCAATGCCTGTGGGAGAGATGTGGATGTGTTGTGTTTGGGTAATGTGAGGAAGAGCCCAAACCTTTGTTTCTTTAAAATGATGATTTATCTCTTAATTGCAACCAAGTCTTTCGTAGTAAATTAGGTTTGTTTTGAGTCACACAGGGAAGGAGTGAATGTTCTCTAAAGGATAAAACATCTAAATGACTACTTACATTCTTTGTACCATTATTCTTCCTTCTCAGGGTTGGTTGTATCTACCAAAAGGAATGAGTTTCTGTAGGGAAAATAATGAGAGAGGTTTTAAATAAGTGTCTGTATATACTAATTTGTTGTGCTTTTGAAAAGGTCTTTTAGTATAAAATAGGATGCTGGAGGAATATCTCTTTTAGATAAAAACTGATCTGCTACAGAGAACTTGGTGTGGTCTGATTTAATGGCCAGGTAGGAAGGGAAATCTTCCTGCTCCCCAGAGAAACTCATTCCTGTTGGAATCATTGTTTGGATGGCAGGATTGGCCAAAGGAGATTCAGGTACCCTATAGAGTTAATTCTCTTTTCCACATTTGCTGGTACCCTTCTACAGAAGGTTGGACTGCAATGGGTTTTAACTTTAAATAAGAGAAGGGTGAGATTGTGGCTGTTAACAGGAGCTCTGTCAAGCCTTGTTTCACTGGCAGAGCTGCAGTCTGTTGCAGAACTCAATTTCAATTCCAGCTGAAACTCTGTGTTTTGATACACATCCGTGCCTCAAGCAACCACAAACCCTTCTTTGGTGTCTCTGAAATGCCTAAATATATTTAACTTTGACTTTGTGCTGTTTAGTTTTTAGAATAAGCATATTCTGTTAATCCAAGTAAATTCCTTTCTGGCACTGAAGGGCTGTGCAACTTCAGTGTAAGGGAACAAGCCTGTGTAGTTTCAATACTATGGAAGTTGTTGTGGAGAGAGTATTTTGGGGTCTTGTCCTGAACTCAGCCTCCCTGGGCAGCCTAGGGACATAACTTTAGAAATTGTAATCATTCTTGCCTTTGACACATTCAAGATTTGAACATTGCAGAGCATCTAACTTGATTTAGTTGATGGAGGACTATTGGGCTTAAAGATCCATAAAAGTACAAAAATACGTGTTAGAGTCAACTGGTTCTGAAGCAGCAGCGTTGTGTCTCTGGAGGAATGCATAGTGCAGTGTGACAAAATTAACTGCTCTATTAAAGACCTCAGTACTTCACACCAGATCCTGCTAATGTGTGTAATTGATCTTCCAAACCAGCCACGGGAATTGAAGCCCATTAAAACATTTCTCCAGGCGATCACAAGAGCTGCAAGACTCCTCCATGGGCTCCTGCCTCCCACATCAAAGGGCTGTGCTGCCTCAGTCCCTGCTGGCTGCTCTGCTGAGGCTCTTGGGGAGGTGCAGTTTCACTGGATCCTCAGACAGCTCCGTGTCCCTTTCCCATGTGCCTTCATGGCCAGGACCTTTTGGAGATTCTTTTCCTTTGCCTGCTGTTTGTTTGAGTTGAGGTCTGTCTCCAGCTCTTATTTAAGTGCAGCTTGTGAATGGAAAGTAGTATTTTGCTGTTACATTTCCTGCTTCTGAAATTAACTGTGACTTTCCACAAGTGGAAAAAGATAGGAATAAACAACTGTCTTAATTCTTGGAAGATACTGAGGCCATTTAACTACAGGAGGGAAAGTATTTGCTTTTCCTCCTTTTTCTTTTTGCTTTAGTGAACTGATGAGTTCTAAGGCCAGGTTGGACATTGGGGTTTGGAGCACCCTGGGACAGTGGAAGGTGTCCCTGCCCATGGCAGGGGGTGGAACTGGATGGGCTTTAAGGGCCCTTCCAACCCAAACCATTCCATGGTTCTGTGGACCAGCTGAGCAGGGAAAGGCCAGGAAGCAGCAGGTTTGCTGGAGGCAGGGTGCTCTACATTATCCAAAGATGTCCCAGTCCTGAGTGTGTCTTAATCCCTGTACAGGGAGCCAGAGCTCTTCCCTGCTGTGCCTGGCTGAGGGCAAGGCCACTGGGAATCTTCTCCCTCTGTAACTTCACTGGGAACTGCTGAAAGTTTGGAGCAGCTGGAACCTGCAGTGGACTGATGGAAATGCCTGGTGGTTCTCCCTGGAAGGAGTTGCTGCTCAAGGGCAGGGAGGGCAGGACCCTGTTCTGGTAAATCCTGGGTGTGCCTGGAACTTGCTGGGTAAACAGGACCCAGCAGAAAGCTCTGTGCAGTCCCTTGGGCTGCTGGGCTCTCCTGACACAGCTCCTGCTGTCCCCTTATCATGGACAAGCACACTTGGCTTTATCTCCTCCAAATTTGACTTCTGCAGTATTTGCACACATGGAGCTTCTGGTGAATGGTGAGTGCCCTTGGTGGCTTGGCAGCCTCGTGGGTGATGGCCAAACAAGTGTGTGGAAAGCTCTCTAGGAAACAGCTTTTTGTGAGCCTAGAAAAGCTACTCTGATCCTTGATTAGTTCCTGAAATGTGCAATTTAGGGGGTCACTTCATCAAAAAGGGTTGCTTGTAGCTAAATAAAGCTGTCTCTCAACTTGGGTCAGCTCTTTCAATATGGTTATTTTATTCTGTTCAGGATTGCTTTGCATGGACTAATAAGGGAATACCTGAACTCAAGGCTTTTCTTGGTTTGAGTTAATTACTATTTTATACTATAAATAATACAGTGATCAAACATACTTGTCCCCTGCCATGGTGATTGAAGGGAAGGGCTCTTCACCCTCAGGTTCCCAGATTCTGGCAGAAATACATAAATTACTCCTAAAAGCCCCTTCAATTCCCTTCAGCATGGAATGCAGTCGTGTGCTTGACAGCTCTGAAGTGGATCAGGGCTTTGGGAGGGTGCTTGGTGTCTGAACTGTAAACTCTGCCATTCAAACTGAAACTACTTGAACATTTCACAAAGGAGTGAGCAGGCTGAGAGGTGAACGCGCTAATTGATTAGTTCTGTAAAGAACTGTCATTTCTGCAGCAGCTGAAGTGATTCTTAAGCTGCCTCCAATTCTAGAAATCGGAAATGTCTTGCAGTTTTTCAGGCTGTGCTGCTCTGGAAGCAAACAACATCTCCAGCACTGCAGAGTGGTGGTTCCAAGATCTGCTCTCTGGGTTAGTTGTGTGTTGTGTTGAGGAGTTGGAATATGCCATGATGGCTCTGAAATGCCAGAGGTGTGGGAAATAAGGAAGGGGGGTGTTTAGTTTGGGAGGAGCATGGGAGCAGTACCCTTTCTGCTGGCACACCATGCTCAGGAGATAGCAGCCTAGTCTGTTTTAAAGCAAAACCACCTCAATACCACATCAAAAAAGGCATTTTTGGAGTGTGCCACAACGTTACCAAGTGCTGGGTTAGTTTGAAATATTAACTTTGCAGTGGTGTAAGGTGATCCAGTGCGAGTCCTGGAACACGGAGCCTCCCGATGGCTGCTGTTCCTCGATGGAGGCACTGAGGGTGGGTGTGAGCATCTCCTGTGGCCTCCTTGACAGGACAGGTCTTTTCAATGCCACTGAAGAATGAATGGATTAAAGCTTTACCCATCATTACATTGTGCAAGGTGTGCAAGCAGGAGAAGGGATGTCTCATTCTAGGTCTTGCTAACAGCAAACAGATTTTTGTGTCCTGCCTGTCCCAGGCTGTGCAGCACAGCAGTGCTGGAGAGGGGGTTTGGCAGAGTGTGCAGGGACAGACACAGGGAATGGCTCCCACTGCAGAGGGCAGGGATGGATGGGATATTGGGAATTAGGAATTGTTCCCTGGCAGGGTGGGCAGGCCCTGCCACAGGGTGCCCACCCTGGATCCCTGGCAGTGCCCAAGGCCAGGCTGGACACTGGGGCTTGGAGCAGCCTGGGACATGGGAGGTGTCTCTGCCATGGCAGGGGTGGCACTGGGTGGGCTCTAAGGTCCCTTCCAACCCAAACCATTCCATGATTGCTGGGCCTTTGTGGGGACCACGGTCCCCATTAGGAACACCTTGTAATAACTTAGGCATTTATTTCTCAGAGCATGAATGGATTATTAATAACAGGTATTTGCTGTTTCAGAGAATTGTCTTACAGCAAAAGCATCCAGTGGTGTTTTGTTAAACTGATTTTCAAAGTTTTATGCCAGAAAAAGTGTGGTGAAAATGAGGTCAGCTGAGGAGCTGAGAGCTGTGACTGTGTGTGTTGTCCTGAGGAACTTCAGGTTGGGAGAAAAGTCCCATGGGAGTGTATCTTGAAACTCCAGAGGAACTTTCAAATCACAGGTTCTTCCTATTTTCAAACGCTTCTTTCTGTCCTTTATTCCTTGTTGGGGTCTGTGGTGCTGCTGTTGGGAAATGCCAGCAGGTGAGGAGCTGTCCTGGGCAGTGTGGGCTGCTGCCCCTTCCCTTGACAGGAGGGCCTGAGCTGCAGCAAGATGTGCCTGGAGGAGGGAAGGGGATGAAGAAGTGTTTTGGGAGGATGAGTAAAGCCTTGGAGACTTTGATTAACAGCCACTTCTCCTTGTTTGCTGCCTTCCTTCTAGAAAGGCAGAAAGATGGGAGGGAGTGTGACTCATGGCAAATGGGCTGTGAGGACCTTAATGGAAAAATGGGAACTGTGAGCAGCAAATGATTCCCTTCTTTCTCCATTATGCCTTTTCAAATGGAAACTTCTGCTGCCTGCTCTAACCTTGCTGTTTGTTTCATAACTCCAGTCTGATATTTCCCTGCATTTCATGGCTCTTTGGTTACCTGTTGACATAAATCCCCTTCCCAGCACACCTGGTCACCTTTCCAGTCTAGAACCTCCACAAATCCACTGTGTCTGTGTCCTGTCAGCTTCCAGAAATCCAGATTCAGTTCCCTTCCTTCCAGGTTTCTCCACAGTTCAGACTGATCTGTGTAGCTGTTGGTCCTTGGTAGCTGTTCCTCCTCTGTCGTGCACATAAAATGGAGCAATATGGAGAAATTGAAATAAAAGGAAAATTATAGACATGGTACAGAAGATCTCTGATGGGTAAATTGTGTCCTGGCTTATGTGGAAATAATTGCAGCTTCTGGATCCCAGGGTTTTATCCAAATGAAAAAAGAATTAAAAGAAAAGAGAACCTGAAATTTTGTAGGAAAAAGTGACATTTTGTTGTGGATTTTGGTTTCAGGCTGCTGTGGTGTTTTGACCTGGGTTGTTTTGAGATCAGTGAAGGAAAATACTGATGTAGAGTCTTTTATTTGTGAGCACTTTCCTAAAAAGCCTCTTTTTTGGGAATAATTAATGCTGTTATCCCAGCTAAGTATTGATTTTTATTCTAGACATCAATTATGGAAAAAATGGATCTTTCCTAATGCAAAATCAAATTTTTCTGTGCTATCTGTTGCTATCAGACCCCCAGAAGTGCTTCTCTTTCCTTCCTCTGTCATTCCAAGTTCTGCTTTCCTTTCAAGATGTTTTTTTTTTTTTTGCTTTAACTTTGAACTGTTGCTTCTGCATTTAATTTCTGAAGAGTGCAAGAAGTGATCTTTAACAAATCTGCAAAGATAATCAGCTTAATCAAACTGCTTTCAAAGCAGATTAATGCCACTTCCGAGTGGGAAGATGAAGGGAGCCCAAATGCCGACCTGCCATTAGTGGATGAGTCAGTGCACTGACAGATGTTGACAAAACTTTTTTGATGCTTTGGACTCTTCTAATTAATTTTATTCTTCACTCATAAAAGCAGAGAGAACAGAAAGGGGAACGAGATCTTTTCAAAATGCTCTGATGCAGGACAGTTCCATGGGTGCTGTGGGAACGGGGGATGTTCCCTGGGGCTGTTCTGCTCTCCCTGTCAGGTATTTGAGCGTGGCTGTGTGCAATCCTTCATATCCAGCTGGAATGATGTCATTTCCTTCAGGGGAGTGGATGATGGACAGGATGGAGAGAGCTGGGAAGGGGCTGAGCCTGGAGCAAAGGAGCCTCAGGGGGGCCCTTGTGGCTCTGCACAGCTCCTGCCAGGAGGGCACAGCCGGGGGGGTCGGGCTGTGCTCCAGGGAACAGGGACAGGAGCAGAGGGAACGGCCTCAGGCTGGGCCAGGGCAGGCTCAGGGTGGATTTTGGGGAATATTTCCTCATGGAAATGGTTGTCCAGGCCTGGCACAGCTGCTCAGGCCAATGCTGCTGTTCCTATCCCTGGAGAGATTTAACAGCACTGTGAATGTGGCTCTTGGGGACATGGGGCAGCTTGGTGAACACAGTGGTGCCAAATCAGTGGCCTCAAAGGTCTTTTTCAACTTTAGAGGTTCTGTGACACGTGGCACTAAAAACCAGGAAATGCCTCCCTGAGGATCAGCATTCCTTCTTCTCCTTGTGCACAGTTTCAAACTTTCTATTAAGGATCAGCCTTGCCCCATCCAGCCTGGGAGTGGCTGCACTCCCAGAGCTCCCATCCATCCCTCTGTGGCTCCAGCTCAGCCACCAGCTGACCACATCCCCCAGCTGGTGGGCAGTGATAGCAGCACTGTGTTCCTGCTCCTGAGCACGCTAAGACTTGTGTAAAAATAGCAGGGAAAGCAAGCTCAAATCCACCAGGAAGAACAGAAAAAGGAGAGTGGAGGAGAAGAACAACCTGTGAGCTAAAGTGAGCAGCCAAAGCCAGAGGTGATGAAAGAAATGGGGGCTGTGTGGTAATGCTGTGCAAGAGAAGGTTCCCCTCATGGCAGAGCTGGGTCAGTGGGAACAACGATTTTGGGAAGTTCAGAATGTAAACAGGAATGCAGAACTTCTCACCAAAAACCACACTTGCATCATGTTAGGTTGGGACATGGTGTGGCACAACTGGTGTGGAAATGCCATATTTTGGCAAAGGGAGGGGAAAATACATCTTCAAAACAGTCAATTAGTAGGAAAAAACTGCATTTGGTTGTGTTTGTTTGCATCTTTATGAGGATAACTGGCAGCTAGAGAAAATCTGGATTTGTTTTTCTCCCCAGTTATTTTTCCCTTGTGCCATTTCCATGCTTATCAAATCATGGCTCTCCTGCTTTGGCTGATAAAACCTTTCAGCAAAGAAACTGTAGAGACAACTTTCCAGTCACCTAATTAAACAAACATGTTGATTGAAACTTCTCCAGAGTGCTTTTCCTAGCAATTTGCCAATGTTTTATTAAAATAAATGTCAAGAAAAACACAGTCACAGGCTCAAATAATTTAGATGTTGGAGTTCCTGTAGTCCATCACTGCTCTGAGTAGGGCTGGCTTTGATGTTGGATTGGGTAGCCCTTGGAATCCCAGGGTTGGGGTATGGCCAGGGATGAAAGTTTTACAGTTTGGAAACAATTATTTGGAATTTCCCCCTCCAGCTGTGCTATTACTTGTGTTTCACTGTGTGATTGATACACAGTGCAAATACTCTACTTCTCCATAATGTCTTCCAAGAAAAAAACTGGAGGCAAAACCTTTGTGCTGAATGTTCACCCAGTGCCCAGGTTCCCAAAATAGGCACCAGAGCAGGATCTTGGAGGATGACTTGAAGGAAAAGTGAAGTGTTCTTGTTCCTATCCCCTTCATCCTGGAGCAGAGTCACTGGTGACATGTTTGAATTGGGCAGGGCCAGGTGTCCTTGGGCAGCTGTGCTGGAGTCAGGGGAGGGGACTGTGCCCTGCCCAGGTGAGACCCCACCTGCAGAGCTGCACCAGCCCTGGGCCCAGCACAGCAGGGACCTGGAGCTGCTGGAGCCAGGCCAGAGGAGGCACCAGAGATGCCCCAAGGGCTGGAGCCAGGCTGGGAGAGCTGGGGGTGCTCACCTGGAGAGGAGAAGGCTCCAGGGACACCTCAGAGCCCCTTGCAGGGCCTAAAGGGGCTCCAGGAGAGCTGCAGAGGGACTGGGGACAAGGGATGGAGGGACAGGACCCAGGGAATGGCTCCCACTGCCAGAGGGCAGGGATGGATGGGATATTGGGAATGAGGAATTGTTCCCTGGCAGGGTGGGCAGGCCCTGGCACAGGTGCCCAGAGCAGCTGGGGCTGCCCCTGGATCCCTGGCAGTGCCCAAGGCCAGGCTGGACACTGGGGCTGGGAGCAGCCTGGGACAGTGGGAGGTGACCCTGCCATGGCAGGGGTGGCACTGGATGGGCTTTAGGGTCCCTTCCCACCCAAATCATTCTCTGCTAAACCAAACCAGCTCTGAGAGTGTGACAGCCCAATAAAGGTGCTGCAAAGCCCATTTTTAAATGACACACTTGGCTCAGGATTTAGTGAAAGGATCCTGTCCCTTTTCCATCTCCTCCCCTTGTCTTTCCTGATGGTGCTGGGTCCCTTCTGAGGCTCCCACAGCTGAGGTGCTGCAGAGGAGGTGCTGGGAGCCCCTGGAGGGGGTGGCTGCATCCCTGTCCTGAGGGGCAGCTCCCTGGGCTGTGCTGGGAAATGTTCATTAAACAGCTGCTCCCCACCTTGCACTGCTCCCATCAGCACTTGGTGCTTTGGACCAGCAGAACTCCTAGCAAGGTTTCTTCTTACAGGCAGCTTTTGCCCTTATTTTGGCAGGAGTTGTTGACTTAGGAAGTGATAACAGTGGAGGTTCTTATCAGAGCCCAGCAGCCTTGCAGCAGGAATGCTGATGAGCGTGTCGGGGGGGTTCGCTCAGCTCTGGCAGCGAGAAAGCGGAATTGTTAATGCTTATATTGGAACGGTTTTGTCCTGTTTTTAAACTTCTTGACAAAACTCTTGAGATTTGGTGGCTTCTTCCAAGCCTCATTAAAATCAATAAAAAGCTTGTTGCAGATTTTGTGAAGGTTTTTTTTTCTTTTTTTCCTCGTTTGGACTGAAACCACACAAAATCAGTCCAGCTCCTGCACCCGAAATGTGTATCTTGCCTTTTGAAAAGCAAATACGTGGCCAGAACAGTGTCTCTGAGGAGTCATTCTAGAGTTGTATAGTCTGCCTTCAGAGCTTTTTTTGTGTGTTTAATGAACTTGCTCCATATTCCTCTCAAAGGTGACTTTGTATCAACAGGCAGCTGTGAAGTTGTACTTGTTGCACGCTCAAGCTGGTACCTCAGGGTCCAACTGTGCCCATTCCCACCTGGGTGCTGGGATTGATCATCAACCCATAAAATTGTTGGGATTGGTGTTTGACTTGTTGGCTGAGAGAGATTTTTTTAAAATAAAAACAAAGTTGACCTCTGCAGGTAATGAAATGTTGCTTTTAGAAACTGTTTTATGAAATGGTAAATCAAAGTTTAGCTGAGGTTTTGGACAGCTGGCATTGACACAGGGGCTTTCTGTTCGAGCACATCCTCAGCTGCCTGTTTGTATAAATACTGAGATTCCATGAGATTCCCTACAGTGTCCATCATGTGAGATGGTACAGTTCCTTCTGGTGCATATCAATTTGTATTAGAATCTTAGAATCATGGAAAACCTGCATGGGAAGGGACCCCCAGGGATCATTGATCCAGCCCCTGTCCCTGCCCAGACCCCCCAACACTCCCACCCTGCCCATCCCTGGCAGCTCCCCTCAGTCTCCTCTGCTCCAGCTGAACATTCCCAGTGCCCTCAGCCCCTCCAGACCCTTCCCCATCCTCGTGCCCCTCCTTTGGTCCATCTCCAGCAGCTTTAGATCCTTCTGACATTGAGGTGGAACTGTCCCCACACTCGAGGAGAGGCCACCCCAGAGCAGAGCTGGACAGGCCCCTCCCTCACCAGCTGGTGATGCTGGGCCTGGGGCGCAGCTCCTTGAAATGCACAATTTTTGATGCACAACTTCTTAAACTCTTCCTTTCTACTCTGTCAGTCCTAAAATTACATCTCCTTTTTCTCTGTGTTACTTCTTTTCCTTGTCATAAGCCATAAACTAAAGGACACAATGAACACAAAATACAAAAGTATTTTATTTCATTTACCAGAATGTGAAAATTATCAGTAGTTGTGGCACATCAAAGTACAGGGAAACTGTTTCCAGCAGCAGGATTATATGGTGGAGAATTGGACTTTCCAGGCATATCCAGATGCTACTGGGAGAGATCCAAGTTCCTGTGAGGAGCAAACCTTTGGGCACAAGGCAGTGGTGTCCCATCAATTTGGCTGCTTGTGTGCTTTAAGAGCAATGGGGTTAGTCTGGAACTTTCAATTTTAGTGTTTGGGTATTTTAGCATTCAATTTTATGTCCTTCTGATGCCACAGGAGATATCTGTTGGTCCTGTTGGAGTGACTGTAGGAATGAAGCAGATCAGATGTTTTCTCCATCTAATTTTTGACAAATGTGTATTTCTGGCATACTATCTCATTTTTGGTGCAATAAGTGTTTTGTAGAGCACTTGGAAATCCAAAGGAAAGGGCTTGGCAGGAGTGGCCTGGTGAGCATTGCTGATCCCTGGGACTTTTGCAGCACTGGACCAAAGCACATGGGCAGCAACCACTCTTTGGGGGTCTTCATTGGCTTTCTTGGGGCCAGAAATTCCAGTTGCAGTGTAAAATTAAACCCACTTTGAAGATCAATATAAATCCAGTGGGATCTTCTATAAAACTCTCTCCTGTAGCTCATATTGTGAAGTAATTTAGGCTTTGTTTACTCATTTATGAAAACTCTGAATTGCTTTGTGGCCACAATTTCAGAGCTGCTCCTTGCCAGAAGAGAGGCCTTATCCACAGGTGTCCATCAGAGTCCAGTCCTGGAATTCCCTCTCTGGGCATCTTAAGCTCTTGTTACCACTCCAAGGCACTCAGACTTTTTCTTTTTCCCCTTGAATTAACCCAAACTCCCCCCAGAGTGGAGTGTCCTGTCTAGAATAAAGGTTCAAAAGTGGTGTTTTGAAGGGAAGTTCATGTTTTAAAGTGTTGTCTTTGTGTTTGCAGCTGCCAATGTGAAGTGTCAGAAGAGAACAGTTGGAACTTTCTGGGACAAGAGAGGACTGTTTATTCTCTCATTCTTTGGTAAGATCAGCTGCTTGTTTGTGCATTCTGTGCTCATCATTGATTATTCTCTTAATTTAATCAAATGTTTTCCAAGATCTTAGATAAAAAATTAGTATTTCAACGAGTTGGAGTTTGCAACCTTTAATTATTGAACAAGAAGGTTCCTGACTCTTAGTTGTGCCCCAGCTTCCAACACAATTCTTTGTCCTGCTCCTGTTCCTGACCAATGTGCCAATGTCTGTGTTGGCAGCTGCTCTCCCAGGCAGTCCTGGTGAGAGCTGCTCAGTCCCTGCAGCCTGTGGTGTCAGGAAAGAGGAGAAACCTCCCTGTCAGGACTGAGAGGAGGGAAACTGAGGATTTCTCCTTATCTCAAAGTTTCCTTCCACCTGCCAAAGGGGGGAAGTGTTTTCAGCTTGCTACAGAAGCATCTTCTGCTCAAGGTACAGCACATTCCTGAATGTTCAATTCTCAAATTTTCTAATGTTCCTTTGCCAAAAAATTTGCATTCTAAACTCAGAGGGCAGCTGTGCCACTGTATGTAAACAGCTCAGGGGTCAGCTCAGTCTGATTTTGATATTAAAATACATGGAATTCAATGGGGAAGGTAAGGGAACAAAGTTAAATGCTTGGATTCTTCCTTTTTCCTTTTTTCCCTCCATTTTTTCTTGCTATAAGTCCAACTGTATTTAAATATATGTGAATCTAAATTATCCTTTATTTAGCTAATCTTTTTTGTTTAGATTCACTGGCAAACAGATGGTTATTGCTACTCTTAATTATGCACATAATTTAAACCAGAAGGTGCATCTGAAACAAAAGGTAATTAAGATGTTCCCATAGAGGCTGAGCAGAGTCTGAGGTTACAACCTTTGCTCATCATTTATCCTTTCAAGCAGAACATAAGGATGGAGAATTGACAGGACCATTCTCTTTTTTGACATAATTTAACACACATGGAATTGCAGGTAAAAGGGCAGACAGTAAATTGATAGCATCACCTTTTTTTGGCCTCAGTCCTGACCAAACCCAGCATTTGTACCAATAAAGCCAAGTTTTATTTCACTGCTCTGTGTATAAGCTGGCTGCTGTTTTTATGTGATCCTATTGATAAGGAGGAGCCTGAATTAAGGCTGCTTTCCTGGCCAGGTTTTTAGCTGAGCTGTGTTTGTACCTTTCCATTTCACTTCTGGAAAATGGGTTTTACTGTCAGGGCACAGCTGCAGTTGAACAAAATGAGAATTCTCCTTCCATTCTGCAGTCCTCAAAGTGGTGTGGATCAGCCTGAGACTGGATTTGTGCAGGACTTGCTGCTGGGCTGGCCTTGTCCCCAGCTGTCCCTCAGCAGCAGGGTGGGCAATGATGAAGGGTTCAGGAGTGCTTTTGGAGTTGATGGTATGAGGAATGTTCTTTCTTCTAAGGCTTCTAAAGCCAGAAATGCCCTTATGAGGTGGCAGCAGTCCCTGGCATCCCCCTTCTGTTGCCATGGGAAGAGTTTGGTGAGCTGGGAATGGCTTAGAAAGCTTTGGGATAGAAGGAAGTGTGGATTCAGGTGTGGTTTGGGCTGTCCTGAGCAGCGTGTGCTGCACCCAGAGCTCTTCCCTTTCCTTTTGCTCAGCCCAGTGACCTTGAGCTGCTGGAGGGAGCGGGCTCAGCTCGTGGATCTGATGGGAAAGGAAAGATTTCTCTCCAAATATTCACTGTCCAGCACCTCAGAGAGCCTCACTGCAACAATTCAGCCTTTTTTGCTATTTCTGTCAGCAATTTTCAGCATTCCTTTGGTGGCAGGGAAGTTGCTGAAGCATTTCACTGATGCCCAGCAGCAAAGTCTTTGCTTTAGAACCAGTCCTATAACTCCTTGTACCATTCATCTTGGCAGCATCACCCTTTGCAGGACTCTGATAGTCCTGATCCAAACTGAAACAGGCAGATATTTTTTTTCCACACAGCTTTCCCAAAATTCACCTTAAAAAGGAAGATTCTCACATGGAAAAAGCCACACTGTCACAGTAGAAGCTGTTCTGCACTGATTTCAGGAGTTACACTGAAACTTGGTATTTTGGGTAGTCTCTGCTGGATTTTAGGAGCACAGCTGTAAGATATTGAAAAAGACTCCATTTTCTAAGCTAATACTGTTTTTATTAATATGTAGGTGGTTATATAATAAACTTATAAATTACATATATCTAATCAAACTGAAGTATGAAAGAATTTTTTCCAGCATAGTGCCTATTAAATTAAAACTTTTCATCAGAGATACTAAGCAAACTTCAAATTTGTAATAAAGCAGAGTTTTAAAATTAAGTTGGTGTTTCTTTGATAATTGTGTGTGAAGCTGAAGGAGTTCCTTGAAATAAAGAGGTATTTTTTATATCCTACTGTCCTGGAATGGTTTGGTTGGGAAGGGACCTTAAAGCCCATCCAGTGCCACCCCTGCCATGGCAGGGACACCTCCCACTGTCCCAGGCTGCTCCCAGCCCCAGTGTCCAGCCTGGCCTTGGGCACTGCCAGGGATCCAGGGGCAGCCCCAGCTCCTCTGGGCACCTGTGCCAGGGCCTGCCCACCCTGCCAGGGAACAATTCCTAATTCCCAATATCCCATCCATGCCTGCCCTCTGGCAGTGGGAGCCATTCCCTGGGTCCTGTCCCTCCATCCCTTGTCCCCAGTCCCTCTGCAGCTCTCCCAGGATTTTAAATCTACTTTTTGCATTAATTTTTAGTGAATCCATGGCAGTTGGAGCTCGATTCTCCTCATCATTTCCCCCTGTTATGTAAATAGATTGACAAACACACCTTTGTGAGGATCCTGATGTGCAGCTGTTGCTCCTTTGCCCTCTGTCAATGTTCCATACCAAGCTCAGGATGTGTCCAGGGCTCCCTGCAGTGCTGGCAGCTGATGGATTAAAGTGGTTTTCTGTGTCAGCCTCAGTACTGATAATTTGAAATACATTTATAAGTAAAGTGAGATATGAGCTCTGGATGCGAGCTGAGAACTGACTGCACTCTTGTGATGTATTTTCATTTGTAAGTTTTGTGTGCCACAGTCTGCAAACCCCATAAATACCTGAGTGAATCCTGGTTGAGCAGAACAGGGAAGAACCTACCTGGATGAAAAAAGCTGAGTGTAAAATCAATCTCAAACCCAAATTGTAACTCCTGTATTCACTTCAGTCATTAAGTTCTTAACTGGATGATTTGTAAAAACCTCAGGACTGTGTTAATATTCCCAGAAAAAATTTGCAGATGATCAAAGCTTGGGGATTGTTGGGTAGTGGAGAAGGCAGGTCCCAGTGTACTGGTCTGGAACTCTTGGAAATGTCAGTGCAGGAAAATGGATATTTTGGTACATCCACAGATGTCCAAAATCAGCCATAAGTGCAGAATGAGGATTTTTATCCCAGTACGAAGTGCAGTTCATGTGCTGTAGTTGAAACAAGCTTGTTCCAGGAGGATCCAAACCCAGATCAGCCCCACCAATCCCTTTGGATTTGTATCCCACGGATTTCTGATTCACCATCTGCAGGCAACTTGGGAGAAAATTCCAGGGTATCCAGAAAAATGAACATGTTTTAATTTAAATTATATAAACAGTGGTCTAATTGCTGCCTTCAGACAGGTGTTCTCCCAGCAGCACATCCAAAGGTAATTTTTCAGGATGAACAGAAGGAACCAGACACATTTTGAAACAATTTTGGCTCTCAGGAGAGGGAGCTTCTATAGATTTCATCTTTTCATAATTACTGTTTGCTCTCAGTTTTCTAACAGCTACATTCACAGTCTTTAAAAGTTAATTTGTATTTATTTGCTAAAAGAAATGAATCTTATTTCATCATTATACTTTCCTGATTTTCTAGATTTTAGTAAGTGAAGAGCTCAGAGTATTGCAAGTAAAGACGAGGATTCCTCCTCCTGCCCAGGGCCTGTCATGGTAAGCACAGGGGCTTTGTAGGCTCTGTGACAGAGCAGAAAAGTTTTAAATGGGAAAAACATGAGGGAATTAATGTTTACATGTGGGGTTGGTGAGTTTTAGGCACAGTGCTAATGCTTTTTTCCTAATGCTGCTATAAATCTTGCAGCTTCTAATGACTTTATTCATCAGGCTGTAGGAAGGAAACTGGTTGCTAATACAAAATTGTTGGGTCCATGTTGGAGAGTTTGGAAACTTTAGTGAGTTACTGCTCCTGGGATTCTCTGGACACTTCATCCTGTGGGAGCTTTTCCTTGGCTGTGGATGGCTGGGGAAGGTGGCAGCAGGTGCCAGTGCTGCAGGTGACTGTCACACTTTGTTCCTCAGGATGAAGAGACTCAGCACAGCCTTGAATGCATCCAGGCTAATCAGATCTTTCCCAGGAAGCAGCTGATCCGAGAGGATGAGAACCTTCAGGTAACCACCACACTGCTCCTGTTCAAATCACACTGCCTGCAGCTGGTTATGGAGTCTTTGGCCTCTTCTCTAGAATTTGAATTCACAGTTAGCACAGAAACTCATTTTCTTTGTTGGTAGGACAGAGAACTTGGGCATTTTGTTACAAGAAATTCCTTCAAGTGTCTGAAAAATAGCACTGCTACCTGTGCACTAATTCCAAGGGTAGGGTTTTATTCCACAGTTTAGAACTCTGTTGTTTTGAAAAAGCAGCATCAAGCTGATTAAACACTGCCTTGGCACCTGGTTATTATGAAGTCAAAAGTCTTCTGCTGCACAAAAAGAGATATTTTAAAATTTCTTTATTTTCCAAATTTCCTTTTGAAATCAGTTTAGTTCAAATGATTTACCGTAGAATTGTGGAATAGTTTGGGTTGAAAAGGATTTCAAAGCCCACCCAGTGCCACCCCTGCCATGGCAGGGACACCTCCCACTGTCCCAGTGTCCAGCCTGGCCTTGGGCACTGCCAGGGATCCAGGGGCAGCCCCAGCTGCTCTGGGCACCTGTGCCAGGGCCTGCCCACCCTGCCAGGGAACAATTCCTGATTCCCAAGATCCCATCCATCCCTGCCCTCTGGCAGTGGGAGCCATTCCCTGGGTCCTGTCCCTCCATCCCTTGTCCCCAATCCCTCCCCAGCTCTCCTGGAGCCCCTTTAGGCCCTGGCAGGGGCTCTGAGGTGTCCCTGGAGCCTTCTCCTCTCCAGGTGAGCACCCCCAGCTCTCCCAGCCTGGCTCCATGTAGACACTCTGGCATCAACTGGAGAGTTTCATTGTAATACAAAGTATTTTTATTTGATTCAAGCTACTTTGGTGTAAAGCCAGATCAGTTTCAAGTTGAGTATTTTCACTTCCCACCAGCTCAGCTAAACTGGGCTTAAGTCACATTTTAATTAACCAGTGACAATTTCCATGTGTGGTGTAATGAACTGCAGGCTTTGACTTTTATAAAGCAGCAGCTTCTTGTGCATTTTCATCTTTACTGTGAGAAACAGGGAGCAAATGCTTGGTTGTAGCATTTAGGGATCCAGCCTAGGCTGGTTACCTGAGCTTGCTGGGTGAATAGTGGGGAAATAGCAGGGAACATTTTTCATCCTGGATGTTTTGCCTGCTTTGGGATGAATTTAATAACATTATGGAAATGCCACTCTCCATTAAGTAAGGAGTGAGAGCATAAATCAAGGGCTTTGTCAGCCTGCTTGCCAAAATGTGAGGATATTTTTCATAAAAATTCATTGCTTTCCCTGACCAGGCACTTACCACTCAGGAAAAGTAACATAAAATAAGGGATCATTTAAGAAAAAGGCTGCAATTAACCTCAGAGCCAACCTTACCTGATGTTCCTCCTCAGCAGCAATAACAGGGCTGAATTCTCAGCAGGCTTTGTTTGATTTCTTGTGCTGCAGGAGGGGCAGGTTTTTGGGAAATGGTGTCTGAAATGAGATTTTTGCTGCCCCTGTGCAGGTGCCGTTCATTGAGCTCCACGGGGAGAGCACGGAGTACGTGGGACGAGCAGAGGATGCCATCATTGCCCTCTCCAACTACAGGCTCCACATCAAATTCAAGGAATCTGTTGTCAATGTGAGTGTTCTGATCTCAATGGCAATAACAGAATTTGGGATAAGAGTATAGTGATCCCCTCCTTTTAAGAATGAAAAATCATTTTCTGATGTTCAAATCGATTTTTCGGGCACAATAAATGTGTATTTAGGCACCAAAGGGTGACTCAGCAGCTCTGAAAATCAGATGTCATAAGGAAATGTCACATCCCTCAACCTTCAGAGCTGGCTGTGTCAGCCACTTGTTGTCCCCAAGCTCAGTGGGGAGAAATAGTCAGTGTTCCAAGGGGCTTTTGGAGCACCTAAACCTGGTTTGTGCCTTGCTTGGAGCTTCAGAAGGTGGGAGTGGGTCCAGCTGCTGAAGTTCTGTGCCAGATATTGAGTGGTGGTTTGAGTGCAGTCTTTGATGTAAGGAGGTCAGGAGTGGGACCTCACCTTCATTGCATTTCTTGAGGGAGTTTTATTCCTGTGTCCATTCCTGGAAATGGCTCCATCTGCACCTCCTCTGGTAGCAGACACAGTTAAATGGGTGTTGGGCAGTGTTGGTGCTCACACAGACCACTCTCACCAGCTGGGGACACTTGCAGGGTGGAAACCAAGGGTGTCCTGAGGAATGCCAGGGAATGATGGAGTTGCTTTATTAGAGAAGCCATTAGAGCATGAGCTGCACTTCCTGTCCTTAGGACAATTAGGGATATTGCTTTATAGGGATTTTCAATTCAGTATTTTTGAGCATAGCAGGAATTGATGGTTTTCCAAATCACGTTCCTTGATTGTGTTCAGGGAAGAGTCCAGAGAAGCTTGTGAATATTCCCCTGTTAATTTTTCTTCCCTGACTTTCACATGCAGTGTTCTGCCCTCTCATTCTATGTGATATCTCATTATCATCAGCATCATTAACCAGAAATAACCAGAGTATGAGGCAGAGCAGAATATAAATAATTCTTTGTAACCATATATGAATGTCACTAATAACTTCCTATGAACTCTGCTGAAATCCAGGGCAGGGAGGGCTTGGGATGTCTTTAAAGATAAAACATTCTTCAGTAATTAAGACCATATTTAATTCATTAATTTTGGCAATAGTAATTCTTTTGGTTATTGTTGATCAAAATTTTCATTCAGATGGTGATTTTCTAACTCAAATGTTCACGGAGTAGTTTTTGATTGAGTTCATCTTGATTCTTTCCTGCTGTTTTTATATCATCACAGCTGTTCAGCAAATACCTGTAAGAGATTCTTCATTCCTGGGCTGTGGCTTTTCCCTCTTGTTTGGTTCAATTCCCTGGCTGTGAGAATGGTGCTGTGACACCTCAGTGAGCAGCACAGAGCTCCAGATCACCTGGGCTGGGAAAGAAATCCATTCCAAGTTGTTCATGTTCCCATTGCAACAGTGCAGAAAGGGGCTGTGTGTGGAGATCTTTCCCATGGATCATTTCCTAGATCTCACTGCTAATAGGAACACGGTGTTTCAAATGCAAAAACAAAAGGTCCCACAGACCATGCATAAATTGGGGGATTAGGACATTCAGGGGTGTTGACTTATATTTATCCACGGGATAAAAGTGCAGACTCAACAGGGATCTTGGTGCATGAGGGAGGTTTGGTTCCCAGGCCCAGCTCTATTGATTCCTTAAGAAAATGTCAGACTTTGCAGCTGCTGAGTGTTTCTGTGTAATCACTCTCCTCCCTGTAAGCTAATTGCATTGATGGGAGAATGAACATTTTAGTGGAGTTTGTGGAAGCATGGGTTGCATGTAATCTCTTTCCAATGGTGGATTTTGGACACAGTACCAAAGGAAAGTCATAATGGGGGGGACTTTGATGAGGAGCTGAGTTTTAGTGTGAGCTTCCTCTTGCTTGGAAAGATGGCTGGATTGGGATATTCCTCATGTCCATGGCTGCTGTGGTTCATCCCTGCTGGAGAGTGGCATAATCCTTGTCTTGTCCTCAGGCCCTGCTGCCCAAATTCTTCACACTCAGAGCACAACAGTTGTGAGACAAGAGAGGGCTCAGAGGTGGCCTTCAAGACAATTCCAAAGTGTCATCAGCTGTAATTAAAAGCAAAATTTACTTCAGACACTCCTTGTGGGTTCCATGACCCCGGGGAGGGATTCAGCTCCGTCCAGCCTGGAGCCCTCAGAGCTGTCCTTGCACCCCCAGTGCCTCCTGTGCCACCTCCTCCCCTGCTCCAGGACACCCAGCCTTGGCCTGGTGCTTGTTAAGGCCACCAGGCAGCTCCACAACCCTGACATTGTTCCAGCTCTGAGCTGGGAAAACGAGGAGGAAATTCCAATTCCTGCTCCCAGGGCCTGCGTGCCACGGGAGGTGCTGGGGAGCTTTGGGCCCAGTGGGGCACAGCAGGATCTGTGTCAGGGTCACTGTGCTTGCAGCAGCCTGGCTGTGACCCCACTGCATCCCACTGGGAATTGTGGGCACAGATTGGGCTGTGGGGGGTTGTTACAGCACTGAAAATGTAACTTGTGCTTTTTCTAACTACAGAGCTGTAATTCTCTAAATATATCTTATACTGCTCTTAGATAACAGACAGCTCCAGTCATCAAAATAATTTAAAAAAACTCCTCAAAAAATAAAAAGTTGGAGTTGTAGAATGTTGCTGTTACTTAAAATGAGATAATTTTAAATAAGAGACAGTAGGGAGATACTGCAAGAGCAGGATGCTCCTGTACTCCCTATAATGGGATGTAATTTGCCTCAGATAACAATGCATGTTTATTCCTATAAAAGCCAAAATGATTGCTTTCCCTGCCTGGTTTCCATGCCATTATTAGAGGGAAGAGCCTGCAGACAGAATTGATGGCTCTTCCAGGAACGGGCTCTGGGTGTGGGACTGGCACAGCCTGGAGGATGAGCAGGGGCAGGGGAAGGTTATCAGGGAGGCAGTGACAGCAGATAATTCCACTGAGCTTTGCTGGGAGAAGAATAATGGCCAGGAAGGAGATTGAAAACACAAGAGGGCCACAGGACAGATTTTTATGACTGGGAAGGAAAATTAAAAAGATTAATGGGAAGGTTGTCCTGAAGAAAAAGCTGCAGATTGTGAGGGAATCACAGGTGGGCTGGTGGAGGGGAATGGATGGCTGGGGAGCAGAGGGCACAGGGAAAGGGCAGGGAACAAGGAGTGACTTTGGAAAAAGGAAATGAAAAATAATGCAGGAGGAGAAGAATTAATTTGTCATTAGAGTGCAGACAGAAGGAAGAGGAGCCACAAGCAGAATGCCAGGAGGAGGGAAAAGGTGGAGAACTGCTTAAATGAAGATGGACATGAGAAAAAAAAGAATAAAACAGGGCTTGGGGAATAAAAAGATAACAGACAAAGCAGCACTGGACTCAAAAAGCGAGTGTGGAATCTTGACTCAGCTGGGAAAGATGCTTTACTTTCCATGTTGGTGCCATTTGACTCAGTGGTAGATTTAAATAAGTTATTTTAGAACCATTTAAGTTGGAAAAGCCCTCCCAGGCTATCAAATCCTTCCTGTGCCCCATCCCCACCTTGTCCCCAGCCCAGAGCACTGAGTGCCACATCCAGGCCTTCCTTGGGCACCTCCAGGGATGGGCACTCCAGACCTCCCTGGGCAGCCCCTGCCAGTGCCTGACCATCCTTTCCATGGAGAAATTCCTGCTGGGAATCATTTCTAGGTCTGGGTGGGGCTGTCCAGTCATGAAGACAGGCTGGAAGCTCCATTCCTGTCCATTGAGCAGACAGAACTCTGACAGTTCACCTGCCTGGCAGGTGGGGTCAAGCAGGCTTGGAAGGAACTGCAGGTGAACTGCAGGGATCAGCTGTGGCACAGAGCACTGGCTGTGTCTGTGCTGCACCCCAGTCCTGCTGCTTTGGTGGAGTCAGCCACAGGCTGAGCTTGGGGAGGGCACAGAGGGGCTCTCACAGGAGGGATTCCTCATTTCCTGCCCCCTTCATGTCACTGGTTCTGTCACAGATCTCAGCCAGTGACAGTGCTGAGAACATGGACAGAAATTCAAGCTCCAGCTTTATTTAAAATTCAGATTTGAAAACACAAACTCCTGGGCTGTGGAGTCAGACATCCTCTTGCCAAGTCCTGTCCTTGGGTTTTCTGTCATTTAATGTCCAGTTACAGCAGAAGGAGCAGAGTAACTGCCCTGTCCCAGCCTGCCTGGCACAGCAGGGGAGGGTGGGTGCCTCCAGAGCTGCCTCTGGCTCTGTCCGCCATGGAATAGGGAAAGGCTGAGCATGAATAAATCCCTGCCTGTTGTAGCTGGGTATAGGAACCCAGCACATCCCTCTGGCTGTCCAGGACAGCCAGGACCCCTGCCAGGGGGCTCAGAAGCCCTGGCACAGAGCCCAAAACACCTGTGGGTTTGATTATGGCCCATGGAGCAAATCACCAACCTTAGATGAAGATCAGCAAGCCACAACAGTTTTAGTAGAATATTAGTGAAGTTATCACGGGATGAAAAGTAGATTTTGGGGTTTTGGTATGGGGGTTCAGAGGCAAGATGGAGGGAACTGGGTGTGTCCAGCCCTTCTCCTTCTTCTTCTTGGCCTCCACCTTCTGCTGTGATTTTGGCACTTTTGGATTGGTTCAGAGTAGAAGCTCAGTGTCTAACACAGGTGATGGGTATTGGAAAGGAATTGTAAACATTGTACATGTAGTTTTTAGTACAAAGACATAACCCTGCCCTGGGGGCAGGCAGAGTGCCTGGAACTGTCCTGCTGGATGGACCTCAGCAGGGCAGGAGAAAATTTTTTATAGATAAGAAACAATGAACAACCTTGAGCCTGAGAAATGAAGAGCCCTGACTCCTTCTTTGAGCACCAGGCTGGGAAAAGAGACTTTTAACAATCTGGGGGTCACTGTGAGCAGCTAAAGATCCCAAGAGCTGGGGCTGTGAGCTCTGGGCAGTGATTTGAGAACACTCTGGCTCTGTCTGGGTGCTGCCCTGAGCTGTGCCTGCCTCCCAGAGCCAGCAGAGCTCTCACCCCTCTCCTGGGCTCAGCATCTGCCCTCAGCTCACTCCAGGCATCTCCCTGCTCAGGGGAGGTTTTCCCTGTGTTTGTATTTTTGAGAGATCTCTTTTCCTTACCTGCTGGTTTTAGTTAATGTCCTTTTTTTTCATTCCATCTAAATGAGGTACTTTTTGAGCTTTGTGGTGCCTGAGAAGATGCTGTGTGGATTCCTTATCCTGAAGCTTTGATTGGAGGTGACCTTCAAGGGCTTGCCCAGGCATATGGAGAAACCCTGGCTCTTCCAGCCACATCTTGTGGGCCCCAAGCCAGACCTTAAACTGCTGCATCTTAGTCCTGTGATGGCAAAAATCAGAGTCTTGGAATGTTACTAAAGGATAGCAGAGGTTTTATTGCCTTGTGCAATATCCATATAATCTACTAAACAATTCAAACAGCTTTGTGCTTCACATTAATTACAGGTATTAGCTGGATTTAGACAGTGATTTATGACTTCTGTTCATTTAAGGCAATAATGAACATTTACCCATCTCGGGTAAAGTTCCAAAAGTAATACTGAAAATTGATATTTTCATCTTGTGGCTTTTCTCATCTTTAAAGGTGCTTGCATGTGCTCTCATGTGTTGCCTGACCAACTTGCTGCTGGTTAAACATGCCAGGAAACAGAAGTGTCTATAACTGCACTTTAACTGGGAGAGATTCAGCATTATCACTCTAAATTTGGCTGCTTCCATTACAAGTGTTGCTCTAAACAGGCCAAAGGGTCTTTCCCTGGGGAGGAAATATTGGATATTGCCATAGAAAAACATCCAGACTGCAGCAATCTGTTAAGGGGATCTTGCTTAGCAGTTCTTTTTGAACACCATCAGCTGAAAATATATGAAGATTCCTAAATTTAGACCTATAAGAGAGAAAACTGCTTCCTTGAGAGAGGAGCTGGAGTTTCTGCTGCCTTTCCTGCAGCCTTCTCAGGTGCTCCCATGGGATCCCTTAAGGCTTTTGGACTCCACAGGACTGGAGCTGGAATGTGAATACCTGGTACCAAACCTCAGAACTGCTGAAGTAATTCCTCATGGATTCATTTGTTTTCCTCTCTTCAGACTCCTTGTAGCCTGCAATAAATCCTTGTGAGATGTGCAAAGAAGTTGCTGTTAGTGCTGCAGAAATGCAATGATCTGGTGTGTTTAATTGCAGGTTCCACTGCAGCTCATTGAGAGCGTGGAGTGCCGGGATATATTCCAGCTTCATTTGACTTGCAAGGACTGCAAGGTTATCAGGTAGGAGAGGGGGAATTTCCTTTCCATGTGCCATGGGCAGCTGGGGTGGTTCAAGGAAATGGGGTTTCTTACTTGATTTCCCTCAGAAGCTTTTTATTTTGTCTGATTTTTATACAAGGAGGGCTGTGTGTCTCATTGTTGTGATTCAGAAGAGGAGCAAATCTTGCTCTGAGCCCACATGGCTGATCTTGGCTTTGTTCTGAAATTAATTTCAGTCTCACTGTGTTGTCCCAATCAGTTAAAATACATTGCTTCAATATATTATAGTTATATCAGTATTTCCATATCAATAGGTACAGAAGTAGATAAAGCCACTGATACACACATTGCAAATGAGTTTTATCAAGATTTGGGGCTTGGAGGCTTCATCCACCCTGCATTCTCAACACCTTTGAGAGTACAGTCACTATCCTTGAGGCATGGTGACGTCTTGGAAAAGAAAATGAGGGAATGAGGGAAGAGAAGGTGAAGGAAGGTGGGAAATCCAGATGTGCAGGCAGCAGTAACTCCTGGCTGTCCCTCCCCAGCTCCAGGGCTCTCTGAGCTGCCCAGCCTCAGCTGCTCCTTGCTGGGTTTTTTTTTTTTAAACTTTCTGCTGCAGAAATTAATTTTGATCTATGAACTTTAATTAAGAAGAAAGGAACATTTCTTTTTGATTAAATGTTTGCTGGCTGTACCTTTTGTGTAATGAAAGGAGCCCCAGCCATCTCTGAGCACTCAGAATGTTTAACAGGTCAGCTGCTTCCTGAAAGGCTGTTTTTTCACCAGGACTGATTTTACTTTAGAGGTAATATTTAGTTTAATTTGAATTCAATATTTAACTTCCTCTTCACTTGTAGCTCTTGACATTTAAGAAAGTCACCCTTCTTCCCTACATTAATTTGTTTTTTCCCATCAATTGTAGAATGAATACAAATTATTTGTATTTTTGCCATCCTTATCAATTTTTTCTCAAAATTGCTTCTCCAAGACTGAGGGCTTGGTGATGGTTGGGAGATGATGAAGTTTGGGACTGAGGCAGAAGAGTTAGAATATATTCTTGTTCTTTTTCATGAGCAAACTTTGTATTTTGAGATTAGAATTCAAGTGGAGATAATACTTGTTATTTACACCACTGACTTCAAAAGAATTTAGAAGGAATTTAGGGTGAGATGTATCTTGTCTGAGTGTGGATGTTTAATAGAGAATTACCCTGTCTCAGTGAGTAGTCTGGGCTTGCTTTACAGTCAGTGATGGGAAATAAATAAACACCTCAGGCTGCAGTTCCTCCCAGCTCCTGGGAGATGTTGGACATGGCTTTTCCCTTCCACGTTGTGGCTCTGAGCTATTTGCAGGTAGGGGAGATAAATCTGCCCCAAGGGAATGCAGATGCCATCATTAACCAGGACTGAGCAGAATGGAAATACTGGGGCAATATTTAATAACTATAAAATCTTAAAGAAAAACGTCAGAGCAAAATAAATCACTGGTTTATTTCCACCCTTTTACTCTAAAGAGTCCAGGAATCCTCTTTGAAAAGAAAAGGTAATGTGATTTTAATGCACTGCTTTGAAGATTGGTTTCTCCTGTGCAGGGAATATTCTCTCTGTGTGTTGTTAGTCTGTAACATTGGGCAAAGCTCAGTCAGTGCTTCCCAACACAGCCAGAAAGAGAAGGGTTTTCAAAGGACCTTAAATCCCATCTCATTCCACCATGGGCACCATGTTCCACCAGCCCAGGCTGTTCCAAGCCCTGTCCAGCCTGGCCTTGGGCACTGCCAGGGATCCAGGGGCAGCCCCAGCTGCTCTGGGCACCTGTGCCAGGGCCTGCCCACCCTCACTGGGAACAATTCCTGATTCCCAATATCCCATCCATCCCTGCCCTCTGGCAGTGGGAGCCATTCCCTGTGTCCTGTCCCTCCATCCCTTGTCCCCAGTCCCTCTGCAGCTCTCCTGAAGCCCCTTTAGGCCCTGCAAGGAGCTCTGAGGTGTCCCTGGAGCCTTCTCCTCTCCAGGTGAGCACCCCCAGCTCTCCCAGCCTGTTCTTGTTTACAGGACTGTGGTTATAGTTCTATTATGTAGATTATAATGTGTGGGGCAGTTTTCTGAGTTTCCCCCTGATCCAGCAGTCAGAAGGGGCTGTAACACATTCCTGTCTTTGACCTGAATGATCTGCTCTTGATTTTATAGGTAACACATGGAGAAATGTCCCCCTTATTCCTGGCAGGGCACACCCTGGTTATTCCCAGTCACAGAATGTTGCTGCTCAGTCAGTCCTGACTCCTTCAGTGTTTCTTTACTCATTCCACAGGTTTCATTTTACTTCCCATTAGAGTGCACATGGAAGCAGAACTAAGTTGTCAATAAGGTGTTTATCCTCACTTTGTGCTCTCACAGAGCTTTTCATGCTCAGCCTGTCACCTTCTAGAGTGGCTTCTCCTACTGAAAGTCACCCATGGGATGTTTGTCTCTGGGCCAGGTGTCAGTTTTCCACCTTTGAGCAGTGTCAGGACTGGCTGAAGAGGCTGAACAATGCCATCCGCCCCCCGTCCAAGATAGAGGACCTGTTCTCCTTCGCCTACCACGCCTGGTGCATGGAGGTTTATGCCAGTGAGAAGGAGCAGCACGGGGACTTGTGTCGGCCAGGTAGGTGGGAACAGCCTTGGGATCACCAGAGCAGCACCTGATATCCCTGGGAGTTCCTGGGGTGGCTTTGATTCAGTCAGTCAGGTGTGGAACCAGCAGCATTTTGTTCACCACAACAGCAGATTTCAGTCCAAACCGTTCTGGGTTGATTGCCACATTTTTTGTCTGGCACACTGATCTGCAGGGTGGATGTTGGGGAGGAGAAGGGAGCCCTTGAGCTTCTCCTGGGTTCATTCACAGCCACAGGCAGTGATCTTTTTCTGTGGAATACCATCCTTGCTGCAGGGGTTTTGAAGCCCACAAGTAAATAAAAGCTCAAGCTTGGCATGCTGCTGGTTGTAGCACTTGGTTGAGTATGAGAAATCTGATTTCAGGCACTCTGTGATCTGCTGTCAGTCACAATTCACTGCCTCAGGGAAGTGTCCCAGTTACCAGGCTGAGAGATGTTCCTGGGATTCTGTCCTTGCTGCTGAGGCTGCTCTGGAGCCTGGCACAGGCTCTCATGTCACTGGTGTCTGGGGAGGAGCAGGGCTCACACAGTGGCAGGAGGGGCTCCCTGGCCCTGTTCCTCTTTACACACTTCATTGGCAGCTTCTGGAAAATGCCAAAAATCTCCTCAGAGCAGAGTTTCACAGCCAGAGCTTTTCCCTCTTTACTGAATTTGGGAAATGGGAGCTGGCAGACCTGTGGAAGTCTTGCTGAGTCTGCTCTTCCTCACTGAAACAGAGAGACTTCAGCCTGATGCTAGGTTAGGATAATCATGGAATCATGGAATGGTTTGGATTGGAAGGGACCTTAAAGCCCATCCCATTCCACCCTTTGCCATGGGCAGGGACATCTTCCCCTAGACCAGGTTGTTGCAGCCTGGCCTTGGACATTTCCAGGGACAAGAAGCAACATTTATTTACCTTTTTATTAATTTTTATCAATCATTTTTTTTTCTTGCAGCTTTGCTTTTCTATCAAATCATTTTCTTTAATATAACTTTATCTCCCTGTAGCTGCCTGTGGCTGGGGGTAGATGTTCTCCTTCAAAGAGCTGCATTACAGCTGAAATAAATCAGTGTGAATGTGGCTGAAGAAGTCAATCCAGAGACATTGGCATTTCTATGTCCAAGGAGCCCATTATTTGGTAGATACAGACAAAAGTACTAAAGTGCTTCAAAATCCATCCAAGTATCAACAGAACACATTTTCTGGGAAAAATATGTTAGCAGTGTCTGTAGTAGAGATCCAAGCTGTGGCTCACAGGGTCAGCTTTAATTGGAAGCACAAGCCCACAAAATACCCAGCTATGCTTTCCCTGGGCTTTTGAGAGTGGGCTGGGAAGCTTCTAAACATTATCAATGTTGGCTCAAAGTGCCTCTTAAAATACCAGCAATTCAGGAGAAATGGACTAAATATTAAGGTTGGTGTTTTGTTTCCAGGAGAAAAACCTGTGGCTGCACAGTAGCTAAAAATTAAGAGGGAAAAATCAAACAGAATGTATGATTTTCATGTAGCTTTATGTGTTTGTCTTAAAATCCACCAGACTGAGCAGCACTGATTTGGGATATTTCCAGTGTTCTCATTTGCTATCCAAAAAAATCCTTCAGGATGTAGCACAAGTTTTAAGGAGCAGTGATGGGGAAGCCCATTCTTGTGGTGCTCCAGTAAAAGAATTTGTGGGATTTTTAAATTTAAAAAGTCACTACTAAGGACAAACTTGGCAGAGGTTATTGCCTGGCTGGAATGTGTTGTCCAATTCCACCTCTACTCTTGACAAAGGATCTTTATAATACTGTAGTTAATTAAGTCCTGTAATTAGGCTGCTGTCTATATTCTTAATTTACCTATTTATATTTATTTCTAACTGTTCATTAAAAATCATTCCAGACATGTGCATTTACATCTTGGGTTTAAACATGTATCTCCAGATATCTGGGGGATTGAAAGACTTTAAGGATTTTCTAAAATATTTAATGGAAAGATGTAATACTTAAAGCATTAATTTTTCAGCAGATTTCCCCCCCTTGGGTGCTGCTCTGCCTCAGGATTTAATGCTCCAGTAATTTAAAGAGACAAGCAATGGATGGACTTTCAGAATCACTTATCTAGTGCTGCTCACATGCTCATTAAATTTAGCACTTCTCTTAGCCCTGGAAACCTGAAAATTTTGTCTTATTTTCCAGACTTTCTGTCTTCTTATTCTTTATTGCCATTGTATATTTTTCAATTGTATTTTGAGACTTTAAAACAAAAGTGTCTAGGAAATAAATGGGGCTCATTCCACTTCCTTTAATGTATTAATCCAGGAGTTTGTGAGGCTCTTGTGACTGATATTTGTGTCAAACAATCATTTATGTGTTTTACCTCTCTATCTCCACCTGACTCACAGAAGAATAATGTCCAATTTATGATGGAAAACTCAGCTCAGGATAAATGACAGCACTTGCCTCCAGCCACACAGGAAACCTGGGGCTGGAAATGCATATTCAAAGGATTGCCCACGTTCCAGGGCACATTCCAGGTCTTGCCCTTTTTCACCAGAGCCTCACATTCTTCTCATTGATAGAAAATTGTTCTGAACTTCCAACCATCCCACTTGGATTGCTGATGGATCTCAGTTCCTTTGCTGATGTCCTTGGTTCTGTTCTGCAACATTGGTTTTTTTATATGAATTTCCAGAAGTTGGTGATTTCAGGGTAAAACTCCTTGCTGGACTCTGGCATTTCTGGGGAGGTGGCCAGGGCCAGATGTCAGTGCCAATGTCAGGGTGAGGCTGTGAAATGCAGCTGGTGGCTTTGGGCTGAGGGATGTGCTGCTTTTCTCTGTTCTGCAAAGTAGGAATCCTAATTCCTTATTTCCCATTCATTTCCCCTGTGCTCTTGGTCCCCAGGAGAACATGTAACCTCCAGGTTTAAGAACGAGGTGGAGCGGATGGGGTTTGACATGAACAATGCCTGGAGGATTTCCAACATCAATGAGAAGTACAAGTGAGTGCTGGGGCTCCACAGCCAAACTGCATCTCCAAATGCTCAGTTACTGAAACTTTTTTCAACTTCTACAGTTCCCAAGAAAGGACAATCAGAATTATGATTTTTTTTGTTGGTTTATAGAAAAAGTGTGCTTTAAATTATTTAATGTTTTATTAGCTGCTGCATTTTTTTAGGCTTGGAAATACCAGGTTTTGATGTGGCTTATTAGAGAATAAGCATTCTAAGGGAGATCTTAAATGAGCAAAGAGTGGAGTTTGAACTTTTGAAGACATTTTTTATTGTTTCTTATTGTCTAACTACAAAGTAATAAGTTTGTTTGTAATAAGTAATAAGTAATAAGTTTGTTTGTAATAAGTAATAAGTAAAAAGTTTGTTTCCTCTTACTTATTCATCTGCAAATTTAACTCTTCCAAACCTGTTTGGGTTTTTTAAATTTTTTAATTAAAAAATTTAAAAAACCCAAACAGGTTTGGAAGAGTTAAATTTGTAGATGAATAAGTAAGAGGAAACACTTTCTGAGGTACTCAGAGTGCAGACAAAAGGCCTCTTTAGGCTCTGGAGCAGAGGAGGGTGCTCTGTGATCCCCAGCTGGGGGGACAGGCTGTTCTGGCTGACCCCTGCTCCTGCTCCCAGCAAACCCAGCTGGAACACTTTGTGATGGAGCAGTTGGAGTGCTCTGCCTGTGCAGGATAATGACTCCCAGCTGGGGGCTGCTGTGCCTGCAGGAGCAATCTCTGCTTTGGCCTCTGCAAGTCGGGGGAAGGAGAAAAATCCATCCCTCCGTATTTAATGCTGGAGGAAGGGAGTTTATTAACATCCAGGGAAGCAGGAATTCACAAAAGGGCTGTGAGGCTCCTGCAGTGCTGCCTTGTGCACTCTGGAAGCCTGAGCTGCTCCATGGGGCTGACTGTGCTCCTTTTCCCCCAGGCTGTGTGGCAGCTACCCCCAGGAGATCATCGTTCCTGCCTGGATCACGGACAAGGAGCTGGAGAGCGTGGCCAGCTTCCGCTCCTGGAAACGCATCCCTGCCGTGGTGTACAGGTGAGGAGCAGCTGCAGCAGCCTTCCCCGGGCTGGAAACGGCCACTCCTGGCAAGGAGAAGCTGGAGGAAGTCATCATTGGGAATTCTGGGAGGTGCTCAGGCTGCTCTGGCTAAGGCAGACACTCCACGGGAGCTCCGAGTGGGAATAATGGGTTTTATTTCGAATTCCAAGCACACGCTGGAGCAGCACTCAGCATTTGCATCTCCTGCAAATCATTCCTGGGGCAGTCACCCCAGTTAAGATTGATTTTTAACTTTTCTTAATATGAAAATGAAAAAATGGGAAATGAACACATCAGAGGAGAGCTGATAAATGGCCTCCCTGGCTGGGTACTCCTTTGGCTTTTCCCTGACTCATCTGGCTGATTCTCAGACTGCAGTATAAACAAGGACAAATACCAAAATTACTTGAAGGAGATCTAAAACTCAGATTAAAAATTAATGTGCAGTTTAGCTCTATCTCCATATTTTAGATAGTTTTAATTACACAGACCCTTCTCTAGACTGAGTCCAGCAATTCTTCATAATAAAACTGCTTGTCTGAGAGATTGGGTTTTGGCAGCTTCTTTAATAAGAAACACATTATTAAAGAATTATTTGTTTTTTATGAAAGAATTAGTAAAGAATTATTAAATTCTAAATTATTAAAGAGTTATTTGTTTTTTCAAAATATTTTGAATTTTGTGGATACCTGGTGGCTGCCCCATCCCTGGAAGTGTCCAAGGCCAGGTTGGACAGGGCTTGGAGCAACCTGGGATAGTGAAAGGTGTCCCTGCCCATGGCAGGGGATGGAATGAGCTTTAAGGTCTCTTCCCCCCCAAGCCATTCCATGATCCTATAAACCTGTCACTAAATACCATGGCCCCTTCCCTGGCGTGGTTATCCTCCCATAAATCTTTAAAATCTCTTAAAAGCATCAGATGACAAAGGGATTAAAAAGATAATGAATACTGCTATTCCCTAAGCCTGGGCACCCATTCCTGATGAGCATGGGGAGCAGGAAAGCTGGCAGGTCCTTGCAGCTTGTGTCAGAGCAGCCAAGGGCAGGAGAGCTGTAGGCTACAGAACTCTATTTGCTGAGCTTAAGGGTTCTTGTTCAGTGAAGGCAGAACAAATTGGCTCGTGGCAGCAAACCATTACCTTGAAATCCTCCTGTCTTTCCTCCTTCTCCTCCCAAACAACGAAGGGCTTTAGTGTGGTCTCTTTTGGAATGGTGAAGGGGCTGTTCCCTCCTCTGCTCAGCTCTGGGAAGGGGAAAATGCTTTCTAGCATATGCTAACACTTAAAAACCTGGGTGTTTTATTATTACAGTACTAAATGTGTGTGTATATATATTATATATATGTATAAAGGAGAATAATATGATTTCTATGTGGGTTTGGGTTCAGCTTTTGGGCCTTTTCTGCAGTTGTCACATAATTAGGGGACACCTCACCTGCAAACACACTTGCCCTGGGCAGCATTTCCCCTGCTGTCATCACTGCACAGAAGGAAAACACTTTGTTCTCATTCCTGGGAACACCTTGCATTCCAGGGGTTTATAGAAGAGCAATTGAAAAGTCAAAAGACCACAGAGACTGAAATTGTTCTGTCCCCATGTTCAATTTTCATCAATTCTGCTGAGGCTCTGGGTGGTAAACCACATATGGGGATTCATTGCTGAGCTTCAAATCAGTGAGAGAAAAGTGTTTCTCTTTTTTGATTTCTTTTTTTTTTCCTTTATCTTAACATTTGGTAATAGATTTTTCAAGACATCCAGTTCATCACTCTGGGCTCTAATAGAGCTCACAGCAGTGAGGGGGGAGGCTTTCTGAGTTTGACTGGGCTTGGAGCATCCTGGTCTAGGGGAAGGTGTCCCTGCCTGTGGCAGGGAGTGGAACAGGATGAGTTTTAAGGTCCTTTCCCACCCAAATAATTCCATGATTCTATGATTCCATATACAGTTTTATATATATATATATATATATATATATATATATATATATATATATGCATAAAGCCAGCTTTTTTTCAGGAAGGGGCAAGAGCTTCCTCAACATTTTTTATCCACTGAAATTATTTTGGGACTCAATGATTTTAGTTTCGGTCTTGATCACATTACTAAACTTCTTTTTGCTTTACTTCATGGGAAGAAGAAGTAATCTGGATTTTTTAAAATAAGTCCAGTCATTTGTCTCAGGTACAGATCACTGGGACAGAGACCAGAAGCACACCCTGGCAGCAGGAGATTCACTGTCCCTGTGAAGCAGCCCAGGCTGAGAAGCCCAGCAGGCTGATTTGGAGACCAGCTCCAGGAATGCTCCGTGGGGATTGGGCTGTCAGGAGCATTGCTTCCATTCTATGATCAGATTTCTAAAGAAATCTCACACCAGACCCTGCAGTTTTTCTTTCTGTTTCCAATTCTTTAAGCCTATTCACACATTTCATAGAGTCACAGAAATGCAGATTGGGTTGGAAGGGAACTTAAAGCTCATCTGATTCCACCCTGTGCCATAGGCAGGGACAACTTCCACTATCCCAGCTTGCTCCAAGCCTCATCCAACCTGGCCTTGGACACTTCCAGGGATCCAGGGGCAGCCACAGCCTCAACCTCTCTGGGAACAATAATTTATGTAGATAAATCTGGCCCCAAAAAATCAATGTTATGGAGAATGCTCTTAGGGTTTTTTGGGAAGACAGTAGCAAGGGCTTCCTGCTATCTTGTAGAAACAGCATCATGAGAGCCTCCCTGAAGGTTCTCTGTGTGGAAATGTCCTTTGGCCTTGCACTGCTGAGGGTGAGCCCCCACACAGGCCCGGCATCCTGGGCACACAGAAATTCTGTTCCTGCTGTGAGTTACATGCCTGAACTGCAACAAAGGGATTTCCATTACGGTGCTGATGGTTCAGAAATGCAGCACAGGGAGCAGTTCACCCTTCCCTGCTCCTCACTGCTCTGTGGTTACAGGGACTTGGGGGATTTATTGTTGTACTCCAGCATGGTTTGGACACAGGAAGCCTACACAGAGGTGTACATGTGTCCTGCAGCTGTACAACAGCTTGTAAAGGGCTTTAGAGTTACCTAATGCTGATTTACTCTTGGTTTCTGCAGGGGGCTGCAGGTTTTTTGTCTCTAGGGAGTTTTCCATGGGTTTTGCTTTAAGTTTTTTGAATAGTTTTGTTTTGTTCCTGAGCTCTGATTGATGCCCTCTTATCCCAGCTCTGTCCCTGGGGATCTCAGCATCACACTGGCTGTTCTTTATCCCTGTGGCCAGTCCAGCTAGAGTGAGTGGAATTCTTCAGCCCTCCAGTGTGCCCCTAACTAGAATTGTGTGCTGATTTCTGGTACCTCTGAACACGGCAGATTTGTGCAGGGCACTGCTGGGGCTGCACAGCCACCAACAAGCTCATCTCCCAGCCTAATGATTCTTCATTATTTGTATAATGCGAGGCAAGGACCTGGAGATGAAAATATAACTCTTTATGAACCTATGAAAATTATTCTGCAGCAGGTAGTAATGAAATCTAGGAGAACATATGGAAAAATAAATGAGCTGCTCTGTTCAAAATAGATTTCTTACACATATAATGATGTTTTATTTTCTTTTATTTGTGCAAGCGTAGCGGGGAACTAGGTGGCCTTTCAGTGATTGGCACGTATTTTTTCCTGAACTAATTTGCTCTGGGTAGAGCTGTTTGTGGAAGGCCATTAATTCCAGCAGAAATTCATTTCCCTGTGCCTGCAGTCGGCTGGCACCTGGTGTAAGAGCTGGGGCTTCGCATCGCTTTTCCTTTGCCTCACTTAACGCAGCGTGTCAGTGCTTCCTCTCACTGAGGGGATTTTATATGAAACAATTATAAAAGAGCTATGAAAAGTACTTCAAGCCCATATCCCAGCCTGTTTGATCACTTGGAGGCTGAGCACCACGGAGCCTGTCCCTGTGTTGCTGTTGGATGAGGAGCAGGAGGCGGCGGCGCCCACGCGGTGCCCGCGGGGACACTGCGGAGGAGGTGCTGCAGCACCCGGGGGTGACAGCTCTGACAGCACAGCACAAACCAGCCTGTCACACCTCCAGAAACATCCATCAGAGTGCTCAGAGCCAAAAAGTCTACACTGGTTGCTTTGAGTGGGCTGGCTTCCTGTTCAGGGCTGTTAAGATTTGCTTAAAGGTTACACTGACCCTCAGCGCTCTGGGCTCCCTGGTTAGAGGGAAGTGAACAGCTCCTGGCTGCCCTGAAGCTGAGGTGGGCAGTTTGTCTGCAGGAAGGCTCTAAAATCTTTTCCTGCATCAGAACATACAGGAGTTGTAATTGGCAGGAGCACACTTTGGAAATCCAGGATTCAGGGGGGACTCCTGGGTGAGAAAAGCATTGCCCAGAGGCATCTCTGCTTGAAAAGCTGTTATTCCCAGAAATGCACCCCTGCCCTGGGCTGATCCAGCAGTGTGGGCAGTAGGGAAAGGGGGAATTCTGCCCTGCCCTGCTCAGGTGAGACCCCACCTGTAGAGCTGCCCCAGCCCTGGGGCCCAGCACAGCAGGGACCTGGAGCTGCTGGAGAGAGTCCAGAGGAGGAGCTGCTCCAAGGGCTGGAGCCCCTCTGCTCTGGAGCCAGGCTGGGAGAGCTGGGGGTGCTCACCTGGAGAGGAGAAGGCTCCAGGGACACCTCAGAGCCCCTTGCAGGGCCTAAAGGGACTCCAGGAGAGCTGGGGAGGGACTGGGGACAAGGGCTGGAGGGACAGGACACAGGGAATGGCTCCCACTGCAGAGGGCAGGGATGGATGGGATCTTGGGAATCAGGAATTGTTCCCTGGCAGGGTGGGCAGGCCCTGGCACAGGTGCCCAGAGCAGCTGGGGCTGCCCCTGGATCCCTGGCAGGGATCCCAAGGCCAGGCTGGACACTGGGGCTGGGAGCAGCCTGGGACAGTGGGAGGTGTCCCTGCCATGGCAGGGGTGGCACTGGATGAGCCTTAGGACTCTTCACAGCTGAAACTGTTCTGTGATCCTTTGACTTAAACAAAGAAGATCCATGTGGAGGAGTGCTGAGATATTCCAGCTGGGACATGAGGCAGGGATTAACTGTTCTGAGGTGCCCCTGAAGTTGTGTGTGCTGCTCTGGCCACTCCACCTGCAGCTCTCTGCACCCACAGCTGGGCCTCCTTTCCCCAGGGCTGAGCTCCCTGAATTCAGGGTGCTGCTGGGCAAGGTCAGGGAGAAGTTTGTTCCTTCCAGCTGCAAACACTTCAGTGGCTGGTGCGTCCCAGAGCTGGTGGCAGCAGGGGGATGTGCCAGCACAAAGGCAGTGAGTGGAATTACTGTGATAATACATTTCAGTCCTCTTTTTATAACAGATCATAAGGGAGAGTCTTCATACCTTTTTCAGAGCATGTTTGCAGTGGTTCAGTGAGTTTTAATTATTCCAGGTCTGTTCTTTTTGCGTGGTACAAGAAGCCAGGTCAGATTAAGGAAATAACTACTAACTCTTCCGATGTGTGAAACAAAAAAATATTGTTTGAATGTCACCTCCCAGGAGATGAGATCCATGTCCAGGTTAGGGTGTTCTCAGTTATCCCCATCCATGTTGAATTCCTCTATCATGCCTCATCATGTTGCTGTTCCACAACACTCCACAGCTTTCACTGGCCAACAGGCCACAATACTGAGCAAGAAGATGCTTTGTTTTCTCTTCCTGACCTTGCTTTGACTCTCACCTGTCAGTGACTGTGATGACAGCCATCATTCTGTAGGGAAGCTGAATCCCAGGTTGGGGATAACTGCTGAATGATGGTCCCTGTGGGAATGAAGCTACTGGAGCACTCCACTGAACTTTTTGTGTCCTGTGTGCTCTTCATGCCGACTGTTAGCTGTGTGTTCCTGTTCTCAGGCACCAGAGCAATGGGGCAGTGATCTCCCGCTGCGGGCAGCCCGAGGTGAGCTGGTGGGGCTGGAGGAACGCCGACGATGAGCACCTGGTCCAGTCCGTAGCCAAAGCCTGTGCCTCAGACTCCAGGTCCAGCAGTAACAAGTTAATGAATGGCAATTGTTCCAGAGATCTGTCCAACGGAGGGGACCTCTCTGATGTGGAATTTGGTAAGGCTGCTACTGTTGCTTTTCTGTCAAGGGCAGAGCTTTGTGTGAAAGTTTAATCTCTGGTGCTGTAACAGAGGGAATCTGTTGTATTTAGTCCCCATTCTGCAGTGCATGTGCATGGTGGGACTGAGGGAATCGTGCTGTAACCAATGTCAGAAAGATCCTCTGAGCTCATCACCCGTTTCCTCCTCCCCAGACTCCTCCATCTCCAATGCCTCAGGAGCAGAGAGTTTGGCAATCCAGCCTCAGAAGCTTTTGATCCTGGACGCGCGATCTTACGCAGCAGCCGTGGCCAACAGAGCCAAGGGGGGTGGCTGTGAGTGCCCAGGTGAGCCAAAGGGGGGGGATTGGCTGTGAGTGCCCAGGTGAGCCAAGGGGGATTGGCTGTGAGTGCCCAGGTGAGCCAAGGGGGGGGATTGGCTGTGAGTGCCCAGGTGAGCCAAGGGGGATTGCTGTGAGCTGTGAGTGCCCAGGTGAGCCAAGGGGGATTGCTGTGAGTGCCCAGGTGAGCCAAGGGGGATTGGCTGTGAGTGCCCAGGTGAGCCAAGGGGGATTGCTGTGAGCTGTGAGTGCCCAGGTGAGCCAAGGTGGGTGGCTGTGAGCTGTGAGTGCCCAGGTGAGCCAAGGGGAATTGCTGTGAGTGCCCAGGTGAGCCAAGGGGGATTGCTGTGAGTGCCCAGGTGAGCCAAGGGGGGGTGGCTGTGAGCTGTGAGTGCCCAGGTGAGCCAAGGGGGATTGCTGTGAGTGCCCAGGTGAGCCAAGGGGGGGGATTGGCTGTGAGTGCCCAGGTGAGCCAAGGGGGGGGTGGCTGTGAGTGCCCAGCTGAGCCAAGGGGGATTGCTGTGAGCTGTGAGTGCCCAGGTGAGCCAAGGGGGGGGGTGGCTGTGAGTGCCCAGCTGAGCCAAGGGGGGGAGGGGGTGGCTGTGAGTGCCCAGGTGAGCAGCATTCCTCCTCAGCTCTCCAGGCAATCAGTCAAAGGGGCTTTGCTCCAGTGTGATTACCCTGACACCCTTCAGCACTGCCTGTACACTGCTCATCTGTCTGAACGTTCTGGATCATGGCAGCCCCCACCCAGCCCTTCAGAGGGCAGGTTGAGCTGTTAATTAGTCTGTTCTCAGGCCATTAACCCAGCTGGCAGCAGTGCTCAGTGAATGCTGAAGCCTGTGGAATCTGCTGAAGAGCTTTCCCTTGCTGAGTCAGATGTATAAACCAGAGAGAGACAAAGGTGTCCAATGTGCTCGTGTCTAAAACCCCTGAACGTGTAAAACCCACTGGCTGCAGAGGAGAAGAATATTCTAGAATGGTTGTGCAAAATACAACTTCTCAGCAATTTCCCTAAAGCTGGAGCATTTTTCAGTATTTGTATCATAGCAACTGCAATCCTGCCTCACCTTACATGTGTAATACAGTTGCAACACCACATTCTGTGTTCTTTGGCACTTGTGAATTGGTGGTTTAATAAACAAGGTATTATTTATGGTCACTGTTGGGTATTAATGCAGCCTGTTAAAATTCCATGGGTGGAGAGGCTGGAAAAAAATCCCAGACAGAAAAACTGGAGATAAGATAACGAAAGCTCTTTTGACCTTTTATTTGGTCTTTGCTGCAATAGCTGCATTTTGATTCATAGCCACCAGTTTAAAAAAAATTATAGGTTTTTATTTAACACCTCAAAACCACTAAATAATTCTTCATCAAAGAGTAAAATTACAAAACAGAAAAGCACAGTATAGAGGAAGTTTGATTCTCTTCCTGTATATTGGCTTTTTAATTCTGTGGAGAAGATTTTCAAACAGCTTGTCACCTTCAGTAAAACCTGTTTTGCTTTTTGCTGCCAAATTTTCTGCAGGTATTGTCAGGTCTGCTTCATTCTCTGTATAAAAATAGCTCCTCTATGCTGTACTTTAGATATAATTCAGTAAAAAAACAAAAAAAATCTGAAGTTGTCTGATACTGTCTGAGGCTGCTCCTGGAGTTGCAGTCCCTCATTGTGTTTGGCCCAGCATTTGTTGGGCTGATAAAGAATTGGGAAATCAAGTGATACAAAACATCACAGACTCCTGAATTTTCTTGTGCAAGCTCTCAGTATCCCAGATTCTGAATCCTGATTATTTTTCTCCCATAGAAATGGTCATTTTAGTTACTGTGTGATCATTCCTGTGCAGACTGAAGCATCACAGCAGAGGGAAGACTAAATCTTGGGAAAACTACTGAACTGGTATTTTCTGCCTCTCTTTAGGTGCCTCCTGAGCACTGGCCCTGTCTGTTCAGGCCTCCAGTGTTGCTTGAGCACATCCAAAGTAATTCCATGTATTTGGTTTTCCTGAGCTCCTGGTATTTCTCACATGTATGATGCTTCCTCATACAATTCCCCTCAGAAGAAAGCAGTGGATGAAGTAACCTTTCAGCCTTTTTGAGTGTTTAGGAAAAGGAATCTGAAATCTAACTTAAATCCATAAATTACCAATTAAATATTATGTATGTTTCATATCTTTTGATGTTTCTCAGTCTTTTTACAAACATTCTGGAACCTGGAGCACAGGAATTCCCAGAGGTCTGCACTCTGCTTTTTGTAACCTGAAATGAAACATTTCAAATAAATACAGCAGGACTTAGCTAAATGCTTCCTGTTTTGCTGGGCTGTCATGTTCTGGAATACCCAGCGAGCTCCAAGGACTTACAGAATCTTTGTAAACAGATTATTTCATCTGTCCACAGCAGCAGGGGTTTGTTTTTATGAAAAAAACTCCTCTTTTAGAAAGGTAGTTGTATTTTCTTCCCTCTGTCTTGCTCTTTCCCTGCAGAATATTACCCCAACTGTGAAGTGGTGTTCATGGGGATGGCAAACATCCACTCCATCCGCAAGAGCTTCCAGTCGCTGCGTCTGCTCTGCACACAAATGCCAGATCCAGGAAAGTAAGTGGAAGTTTGGGGGTTTGGGCCTTTGGTTCCATGTTTCTGCAGCCACATTCTTCTGCTGATGATTTTTAAATTGAAATTCAGTGGATTTTCCCTTGGTAATAGCGCTAAGCTGTGTTTTTCCATTTTCATGGAAGTCACTGGTTTATTCTGATTGAAGTGAACATAGCAAATTAGTTCTGAAATTAGAGTGTAGCCTTGAATATTGATACCAGAATGTTGTTTCTTCTGGTGGGCTTCTGAGCACTCACATTTAGGCTGATCTGCTATTCCCAGCTTTTTAATAATCCTCACTGTTGGCTCACAGCTGGAAAAATGTGGTGGTGTTCCATGTACTTCACTCATTTATAATGTCATTTCAGGAGAATATTTCATAACCTTCCAGTGCTGTGGGGTAACTACTCTGTCATATCCCCTCACCTTGGGAGCTCCTGAGCTTGGGTCGTCACTGTAGTTACTCCAGTCCTGTTTTTCCTCCCACTTCCCTGTTTGGAATTTGCTGCTAAAGCCTTCCATGGTTTCAAAGTAGATGCAAACCTTCAGCTCATCCCAGATTCTGGCAGTTCCTTGGGTTGGCTTGGTGGCTTTGCTGCTTCCACCTCTGGGAAAGTGTTAACAAGACACAAATGAAAAATGCTACAGACTGACGCTCACAGCTTATTAAAACAGGAGCTTTGCCGTGATAAACTCAGACATCCAAACCTGAAAGCATTTTAAAAGAGCAAAAACTGTCTTGCCTGCTTTCCCTCTAGTTGGCTGTCAGCTCTGGAGAGCACCAAGTGGCTGCAGCACCTGTCAGTGCTCCTGAAGTCCGCGCTGCTCGTGGTGCACGCCGTGGACCGGGACCAGCGGCCCGTGCTGGTTCACTGCTCCGATGGCTGGGACCGCACGCCCCAGATCGTGGCCCTGGCCAAGCTCCTGCTGGACCCCTACTACAGGACCACAGAGGTGGGTAAAGCAGCTGGCAGTCATTGGGGTCTCTGGAGGGAGTCTGGCTGTGAGTTATTGCAGGTTTCTCCCCTGGCAAAGGCACTGAAGCTGGCAGGAGTTTGTCACCTGTAGTCTGCAGTTACTCCCAGGTGTAGGTGCCTGTGTTACTCAGGAGTAGCTCACATTCCCTCTGCTGTAACTGCACAGTTATGGTTTGTGCTTCCCCATATTTAGTTTAGGAATATGGAGTACAAAGAGCTGCAATTGCAGCTTCTGCTGCACCCCTGCAGGTACTCAGCCAAGCACTGATAGAGAGCCTTCCTCTTTGCTGCATTTCCCAGCTGCATGGTTTTCCAGTCCTACATTTCCATTGCACTCTGTCAGTTGTATTTCTCCTGATTTTCCCCTGTTCCATCACTTTCCAGCACTGTGGGATGTGTGCTGGCTGGCTTCCATCTGCCAGCCCACGGGCAAGATGCCTTTGTTGTCCAGAACAGAACTCTGTGTCTGAACACTGCTGTGAGCTGCTGCTTAAAGCCTCACACACACTAGGACAAGGAGCTGGAACTGCCTTTTGGGTGGAAGTGTGAAAACCTCCTGGATCCTTTTCCACATGGATTCTAGAAGCTGGCATCCATCAGGCAAAACTGGCCTGGGCACAGGATCTGCTCCTGGTCCTCCAAAGGGTGCTGTCCTTGCTGCTTGGGGGGCAGAGTTGTGCTGTGCACACTCAGGGCCTTCTCTGTCACCCAGAGCAAACCATAAACTGTAGCTGTCTGTACCAGGATTAGAAACATTGAGGAAAATGAGTTTTCAGTGCTGTCAGATTTAAAGCCTTTCAGCTGCCAGACATTACTTTGGCTCTAATCACAGCCATTATTTTGGCTCTAATCACAGCCTTCAACTCCATAAACATTCTCTACAATTTTTCTTTCCACTAAGAACCAAAACCTGCCTGCCCTGTGATGGATTTCAGGTCCTGGGAGACAAGGTGTGACATTCAGCTGCTCGCCCAGGCACTGCTTGGGAATGTTCTTTGCCCTTTTCATGAAAAATCACTCAAGTGAACCTTTAATCAACCTTGTGACTGCTGTATGCACAGACAAGCACCTGCTCCCCCTGAGCTTGGATGTCCTGTTGTGGATGGATGGTTTTCTTTCCTGACAAGTGGATCTGACCATCATTTTCAAGAAAAGTTTTTATATAACTTGTCCAAATACTGGATACCGTGATCCAGAAGCTTTGGCAACATGAAGTTCCTACTTTTCACTGCCTGGATGAGATAGGGCTCATATCAGGATCGTCCCTGCCAGTCACTGAGGACTTAACCTGCCTTATTCCCTTTCCTGTTCATGTAGTTTGGGAATCCTTATCTGTCCTAATTCCATTTCAGAGCACAGAGGCATTAGGGAAAGCAGCAAAGAGAACTAATGAGCCCAGTGCTGAGGGGAAATAGGAGAGAGGACACAGCGATTCCCACAAGTCTCAGACCATCTCAGAAAACTGAACCAGAGAAAAATAGGAATTCTTCATCTCTCCTCTCCTCCCTGCAGGGTTTCCAGGTGCTAGTGGAGACTGAGTGGCTGGATTTTGGCCACAAGTTTGCAGATCGCTGTGGCCACGGGGAGAATTCGGACGACCTCAACGAGCGCTGCCCGGTGTTCCTGCAGTGGCTGGACTGTGTCCATCAGCTCCAGAGGCAGTTCCCCTGCTCCTTCGAGTTTAACGAAGCATTCCTTGTGAGTTGGGAGGCTGCTGGCTCATGCACTGCTGCTGAACACTGCTCGAGAGCCTGGGGGCAGATTTTCCCACCTTTTTGTGTTCTGTGTCCAAGGCCAGGTTGGACAGGAGTTGGAACAACCTGAGACAGTGGAAGGTGACCCTGCCCATGGCAGGAGGTGGAACTGGATGGGCTTTAAGGCCCCTTCCCACCCAAATCATTCCATTATTTTATATACATATGAATATATTCTATATATGCTCTCACATGATAAAGGGAACAGAAAAGCTGCCCAGATAGAAGGGACAAAAGCACTTGTGTAACCCACAGGGTCTGTTCCCTCTCAAAAGCAAGAGCCTCAAGGACTTCTTTTAGACTTTAAAGAAAAAAAATATATTAATTGAATAGTCTCACCTAAGAAGTGTAAAACATCCACACAGCTTGAGAAAAACCTTCTTACTTCCAATGCAAACTGCCCCCTGCTTGGATCTTGTTTTGACTTGAATACTCCTCCTCTAAAAACGACCTGCTCCATTCACTTTTTTCAGTTTCTTCACTGAAAATGTGTAGGATATAGGAGCTGTGCTTACCTTCTTTGGAAGCAGACAGTGTTCCTATTAGGAATTCACCCAGGATGGTCCAAATCAGTTCTCAGATCTCTGAGGAAGTGGCAGTCATGGACTGCAGGACCAGTAGTCTGAAGAGTAGAAGTTTTTATGAAGTGTCTGATCCACTAAGAGATTTAAGGCACATTCCTGTGATTGTGGCTGACTGGAATTACCACTTGCCAGCTCAGCCATGTAACTGAGCCCATGTACAGTCCCGGAGTAGCTCAGTTGTGAAATGAGATACAACAGGTAGTAACTGGCTTCACAGCACACTGCTAATCTCCATGGGCTGAGAGAGAACATACCCGTGCTGTGCTGGCCTTTGTAGAGTGAACCCCTAATTTATTACAATATTGAACCACTTGTCTTCATTTAAACATCTGAATAGTCCCAAGGAAGTCATTGATATGCCTGAAGTTAAGCTGGCATTTGTTAGGCTGGGCCCAGCATGGAGTGATTAATGATCAGCATTTCTGTGCTGCATGAATGTTTTGTAGCAGAGGAATCATGATTCTGCTTTGCCTGGCCTGCAGGGCAGTAAGTTTGTATCAACACGACTTGATTAGGAACAAATATTTTGTCTTTCTATGTTATGTTTTTTCCTGAATTTGTTCAGTTCTGATTTTAAAAGATTCTGCTCCCGTTGCATTCCTGTGCAATTGGTTTGTAGGGAAATATGTGAGAAATGCCGGGGTTGCTGGGGCGGGGTTTGCTCCGGGGAGGGAAGGGAAGGGAAGGGAAGGGAAGGGAAGGGAAGGGAAGGGAAGGGAAGGGAAGGGAAGGGAAGGGAAGGGAAGGGAAGGGAAGGGAGCTGAGGCCCAGCCCTTGTCCAGCTGACACTGTGTGTGTGTGGCTCTGTGCAGGTGAAGTTGGTGCAGCACACCTACTCCTGCCTCTTTGGAACATTCCTGTGCAACAATGCAAAGGAGAGAGGAGAGAAACACACTCAGGAACGGACCTGCTCCGTCTGGTCTTTGCTGCGGGCAGCAAACAAAGCCTTCAAAAACCTGCTCTACTCCTCCCAGTCGGAATCTGTATGTACCCCAATCCCCTCCCGGGGGAGAGCCCTGGGGGCTGCCCCAAACAGCATCCTGCAAATGGGGGTCCCCTGAGAAACAGCCCAGCGATGGGACCTGGTGACCTGGGGTTCCACCACAGCTGAGGTGGTGGCTGCCCCATCCCTGGAGGTGTCCATGGCTGGGTTGGATGGGGCTGGGAGCAGCCTGGGACAGTGGGAGGTGTCCCTGCCCATGGCAGGGGTGGCACTGGGTGAGCTTTAAGGTCCCTTCCAGCCCAGACCCTTGTGTGGTTCTCTGAGCTGTCACCACGGACAGAGAGGCGATTCCAGACCAGCTCAGCTCCCTCTGACATTCACCTTGGAACACCCAGCTCAGGCTGATGTTTGAAGTCTTGGGTTAATTTTGGTGATATTTGGGGAATGTCAAATGCTACCTCAGAAATTTCTCTGTGCTGGAAAGGTGCTTTCTGTGACTAAATGTTTTACTGTTTGTAATGGAAAACATTTCAGTGTTTGATAAATAGACCTCTCTGGAGAACTGAGCAGTGACACAAAATTGCCTGCAAACCTAGACACTGTGTCTAAATTAATTTTAAATCTGAACAGAAAAAGTGGCTCAGATTATTTAGTGTATCTTTGTTTCTCTTGATACCTTCAGGTTTTTAGTTTGGCTCCTCCATGTAGGAGCTCACTGAAGGTTCTGGGAAGGGGCTCAGTTGTGTTTGGTACAAGGTCACATGAGGGATTCAGGGGTGCAGAGCATGGGCAAGAGAGCAAACACCAAATGACATCATGGTTAGGACTGCAAGGACTTGCATAAATATTTAAACCCTTTTTATTTCTTGAAGTATCAGATGTCATAAACTGAACTGTAAGGGCTGTGCAGTGGCTTTGTGTATGACGGATGTGGCTTTCAGTTGTTTCTTAGCAAAACCAAACTCTGGCTAAGCAGGAAGGAGTTTTATGCCCACAGTGGTTGTAAAAGAGATGAGTTTTCTACTCCCCTGAGCCCTCCTTGGCTGAGTGTGCCCTGGCTCTGGGCTCTCACTGCAGTGAGCCCTTGGAGCCTTCCCACCTGACACTCCTGGGGAGAGTTTGTGAGGAAGAGCAGACATAGCTTGGGGGGATCTTAAAGCTGTGGATGCTTCTAGATTTCCATGAAAATGCCAGGAGGAGCATAGAGAGGGCTCTCACAGTGACTGTGTGGACAGGTCTGTCCTTGGGCTGCCCTTCTGTGCTCTATCCCACTTGGCCCCTGTTCTCAGGAAATACTCACAAGGACACTCCTTCTGCACGTGGGAGTTCGGGTTATTTCCTGGTTTGGGTTCATTTTCTTGTGGTTTTGCTTCAGGCTGTAAAAGGTGCCTATGGTGCAACTGCATCTCTTACAGAGCCAGAGTTGTTTAAGAGCAGCAGCCACCCCACAGCCCTTCCCCTGCTCAGTGCCAGGGAAGCAGAATGTTCAGAGAATCACAGAATATCCTCATTTAGGAAGGGACCCACCAGAATCGTACAGTCCAACCCCTGGCCCTGCACAGGGCATCCCAAAATCCCACCCTGTCCCTGAGAGCATTGTCCAAATGCTCCTGGAGCTCTGGCAGCCTTGGGGCTGTGCCCATTCCCTGGGGAGCCTGGGCAGTGCCTATCTGGTGGAGCCAGCTGTTCCTCTGCCATTGCCTGCTTTTCCATGGGAAAGTTGCTTTGAAAAGAGTGGAATTGCTAAAATAAGCCCAGGTGTTTTTAAAGTGAAGCAGAAAGCATATTCCACAATCAAGGAATCCCTTTTGAGAGCAAGCTGCCTCTTCAAGGAACTTCTGCATGTACTGAATATGTACCCATGAGTGCCTCCTCTGGAGCCAGGCTGGGCTGTGGTGGATTGGGGTCCATGGAGTGAGTTCAGCTCCCTCTGGCACCGTGCAACACAACACACAAGAGAACCTCAGCACTCATAACAGGCCACTGAATTCCATGAGTTGTGAAGGTGTAGGGTCACAGAGAGCTCATTGCAGGAGCTCATCCAGGAGGAGCTGAAGGCTGGCATTTTTCTGCCTCTGACAGAAAAAGTCATTCTAGCCCCAAGTGTGGCTGACGAAAAGCTATCACCCAGCTGAGACCTGCCCAGTGAGCTGCCCCCCTCAGAGCTGAACTTGTGCTGCTGGGAGGCAGCAGCTGACCCTTGCCTTGTGCTCCCCTGCCAGGTGCTGTATCCCGTGTGCCATGTGCGGAACCTGATGCTCTGGAGCGCTGTTTACCTGCCCTGCTCCTCCCCCTCCACGCCTGCCGACGACACCTGTGCCCCCTACCCTGTGCCAGGCTCTAGCCCCGAAGAGCAGCCTCTGGGCAGGTGAGCCTAGAGCCCAGAAATCCCATCCTGTAAAGTAAGATCAACAGAGAATATTGGGGATATGAAAGGAGAATGTTTGGGTGGGAGGGCAGGATTTCTCCTGGGTATTGGCGGAACTGTGGGACTGAGCTGCCCAAGCACAGCCTGTCTGTGGGGTGGGTTTGGAAGCTGTCACATTGCAGGGCTGACAGCGTGGCAGAGAGAAGCTGAGCAAATAGAGTTCAACTCTGGGTGTCACATAGCCACAGAGAATTCCTTCTATCCTTGTGGGATATAAGCTTTCACTGGTTATCTTGAATTTGAGTTCTTTTTCAATGTTGCATAACCATTTCTTTGCTTTTTGTACAGTGACTCTGAGCACATGTTAATTAGGAGGTGTGACCAGGCTGTAAGCATTAGGGCTTGCTGGTAAAGGGATTAATCTGGGAATGTTTGAAGTCTGGTTTAACATATTTTCCTCATGGCAAATGAAGTTCTGAAGCAGCTCTGCACTACAGATGGTCGGAATGTGCTCCTGGATAATACTTGCCACAAGTCCATTAGCTGGCAGATTGTTACTGTCCTACCTGGGGGGCTGGTTTTGAACCACAGTAGCTCAATGTTCCAAAAACATCCTCTGACTTGGGAGTGGGATTGTTTGTCCCTTTGCAGGCTACCAAAGACAAGATCCTTCGACAATCTGACGACAGCCTGTGACAGCAGCGTGCCTACAACCAACCGCCGGAGCAGCGACCCCAGCCTCAACGAGAAGTGGCAGGAGCACCGCCGCTCCCTGGAGCTCAGCAGCCTGGGCCCCCCTGGGGACGACCCCTTCGAGGGGGACGGGCTGGGCAGGCAGGGCAGGGCCCCCATGGGGGCAGAGCTCTCTGTGGCAGCCGGGGTGGCAGAGGGACAAATGGAGAACATTCTGCAGGAGGCCACTAAAGATGATGTTGGGCTGGAGGAGCACTTGAGGGGTGGCCTGGAGGCAGCAGGGAAAGGGGACGAGGTTGGCCTGGATAAGGAGAAGAGAGCTGACAATCTGTGTGGGGAAAAGGCCGAGGCGGGTACAGGTACCGTAACGAACAATCCCACAGCCACCCCATACCCAGCCTCACACGGTGCTGCAGAACTCAAAGGACAGCAGGACGAGCACAGCGACCCCAGCTGCGCTCTCCAGAAGGCACCTCAGGGGAGAGGACTGCAGGCTGTTCCTTCCGAGGGCTCCGGAAACAGAGATGCTCCAAACAACACGGAGGAGGAAGGTCTTGGGAAAGGTGAAGGAGAAGCGGAGAGCGTGTGCAGCACGGCCCAGGCCAGCCTTGCCTTCCCTCTGACAGCCCCGCTGGAGGAAAGGACATCCAACATCGAAAGCTCCACAGAAACCTTAACAGAGACCGAAGCAAAGCCCGAGCTCACGGCCAGGGCTCCGTGCCACAGACGCCACCCCTTCGACAACAGCGCTGACGAGCTGCCCCGAACTCTGCAGAACAGGCCGGAGGGGGAGTGCATGATAGAGCTCCAAAAACTGGGATCAAGAGTGCATAGGACTTCTGGTAGCAGCAGCACACACCTCCCGATGCCTTCCCCTTGTGCCTTGCCTCTAGCAGACCGCAAAGATGAGCTGGTGTATAATGGGGAGCTGGAGCTGGAGAACAAACTGGTGGAGAAACCCGCGGGATTCACGGCCCCGAAATTCCCCGCCACCAATGGACACTGCGTCAACGGCGAGGACGGGCGGATCAAGGCCTCGCTGAGCCGGCAGGTGTCCACGGCCAGCTGCAGCTCTGCTCAGCTCCACCTGAGGAACTTGCACCACAAATGGATGTTCAGCCAGCTGGGGAAGCAGCCGGCCAGCAGCCCGGACCAGCCAGCCCGCAGCCACCTGGACGATGACGGGATGCCCGTCTACAGCGACGTCATCCAGCAGCGCCTGCGCCAGATCGAGACGGGCCATCAGCAGGAGGTGGAGACCCTCAAGAAGCAGGTGCAGGAGCTGAAGAGCCGCCTGGAGAGCCAGCTCCTCAACAGCTCCCTGCGGCTCAACGGCGACTACGGCGACGAAGTGGTGAGTGAGCATCGCTGGGCCGAGCTCCCCGAGCCCTCAGCTCCTGGCTCACGGCTCAGGGCCTGACTTCTGGGCTCTGACTGACCTCTCCAGGTCATCCTGAGGAGGGCAAACACTGCCCAAGTACCTGATAGTGGCAGGTGCTGGTGACTGATGCTGTCACCAAAGTTCAGATTGAGCAGAAAGGTTTATTTCCAGATGGGTGTTGCACAGCAGCTCACACACCCCTGGCCATACCTAAACACCTTCCCTGGCCTTGGTAAAACCAACCAAACCCTTGGTTTACCAAACCTCAATAAAACCAAACAAACCCCTGGCTTACTGCTGTCTTCACATAAGGCAAAGTTATTTTCCTGTGCTGTTTTTGGCACAGGATCCCTTGGTTCTCTGCAGGTCCCAGCTGCACTGGCAAGCTCTGTGAGCTCAAACCCATCAGGGTCACACCATCCCTTTCAGGTGCTCCGGGCTCAATGACTGGAATAAATTTCTAGAATTCTAAATTAACTGGAATAAATTACCTGAGCTTTTGTGGCAGCTGTATTTCAACAAGGGTTTTTCTCTCAATGAATTAGGGATTTTAAGGGAGCTTTTAAACAATTTGCACTTTTATTTTGAAGTGTCTAAAGTTGTAAAAGTAGAGACTTCTGTAGAGAATTGTGCTTTCCTGTGGGTTTGAGCACTTGCCCGTAATTCCTGAGGCTCTCGCAACACCCATCAGAAATTTCCTTTTCCTACATGGTTTATATGCCTGCAAAATTGAAAAAAATATTTGTAAGAGATTCCCAGCTTCTGTTTGTTGAATTCACTGTTTAGAAGTGGCAGAGGTGCTGGATAGTCCCAGGTACGTTTGTTGTGAAAAATCCTTGGAGCCTTTTTGGCTCTTCCCATTGGAGATGCAGCACAAGGTGCTCATTGGGCTCAGTGTCACTGCTAAAAACTTGAATTCCTTGGAGAAATTGGGTGCTTTGCCTTAATGGATTCTGCTCCCATTTTTTAAGGGCCTTCAGAAGCTGCAGTGTAGGGCTGGCAGTGCCTCCAGAAAATTCCCCATTCTTAAGGACCTGATCTCTACCTTCTGTTTGTGCCTCAGCTTGGGAGTTGCAGGTTTTGCTCTGGAACTCCAGGATTGCCTATTCCTCAGGCATTAAAATATATTAGCTCAAGATTTCTTGCTATTTTGATATATTTTAAGGGCTGGCTGAGATTTAAGTGAGTTAAAATCCACCTCTACCTGGATGGATTATATTAAGGAAGCATTATTCCCAGAACCTATACATAGAATATACATGGCTCAAATTCTGAGTTTCCCATATGCAATTTGGCTTGTATTTTCCAGAATCTTTGCCAGCAAAAGAATATCTGTATTACTAATTATAGTTTTGAAAGTGAAACACCCTTGGAAAGGAATCAGGACCCTGGAATTGGAGCCACAGGGAGCAGGTTTTGGTTAATTACCCAAAGCCTTCCCAGAACTCTGCAGCAGAAACTGGATTCTGAATCCACTCTGCCTCACATCATCCCATCACCAGAGGGTCCAGGCCTGCCCTGTTGGGGTTTCTGGGTTTTATTTGTGTGGAACAGGGATCTGGGGGGTTCCGTTCAGCTGTGTTTGTTTGCCAACAGACGTCTATTCCCGACTCGGAAAGCAATCTGGATCAGAACTGCTTGTCTCGCTGCAGCACAGAGATTTTCTCTGAAGCCAGCTGGGAGCAGGTGGATAAACAGGATACAGAGGTACAGACTAAATCCCTGTAAATTGCTCACTCTGGGATAATCCTAATTCAAATTATCCTCTGGCCTTTGGTCGTGTGCCGCTTCTTGGGAACTCTTTCCTTGCGTTCCGCTGGTCTCCCAGCTGACATACCAGTACCTGTGCCTATGAGCCCTCTGCTGCACAAGCTCTGGGACTGGGGAGGGGGCTCAGCTCAGGAGACACTGCCCTGTCCCTGACGCCGCTGGCCGTCCCCACAGGTGACGCGGTGGCTCCCGGACCACCTGGCCGCGCACTGCTACGGCTGCGACAGCGCCTTCTGGCTCGCCAGCCGGAAACACCACTGCAGGTAACTGGGGGGACTGGGCTGCTCTGCCCCGGCACCAGCACGGGCACAGCCCTGCCCAGGGCTGCCCCTTGCGCACAGGGCAGCTCCTGCTGCTCAGCTCACTCTTGCAGGGAGATATTTCAAAGCCACATTTGGTGTCTGCTCCACTCCAGCCAAAACAGATCCCACCTTTCTTTCCCCAGACTGGATTTGGAGGCAGTTTAGATTTATACACAATAGAGCTTTGTCCTCTTTGCATTCAGAAATTCAATATATGAGTTACATGAAATACAGGAATAGCATCTTCTTCCCATTGCTGGTTGGAAACCTGCTCCTTTCCTTCTCTAACCTTTCTCCCCTTTTATTAACTTGCTCCTACAGAATCTGAATGGAACACCTGTGTGAGGTCAAGGTTTTCTGGATTATTCTTTGCTAGACCTGTTGCCACAGAGGCTGCAGCATCTCAGGCAGCAGCAGGGGCTTGATGAAGAGCCAGAGGCAGAGACCACATGGCTCAATATGCTGGAGTTAAAGCCAGAGAATCTCCAGTTTCCAGTTTCCAGTTCTGTTTCAAATAAATTCCTATTCCTGGTTTCTGAGCATGCAAAAACTATTACAGGAACCATCATTTAAATAAATCTCAGTTACCACATTTTGAAGCTCTCCTGCTTTTTGAAGTTGCAAAGAGTTATGAACATAGTTTTGAGTTTGTGTCTGGTTTATATTTTGCTCCATTTAGTCTTGTAAAGTTAACCAAACCCAGGGAAGAAGGAGAAGAATCTGAATTTATTTTTTTTACCATGCCCACTGCGCTTGTGCAGATTTGTATCCCCAGGGCTCAGTTCCCTAAACCTGAGCTTGGGACAACTCCCAGAGCCTGGATACACACAGCCCCATGAGGAGTTAAAATGGACTCAGGGTTTCAGGTCTGGCTCAAATCCCCCTGTAGGGTCTTTGCTCCTTCAGCTTCCACATGTGCAATGACCCAGCTGTTGGTGAGACCAACACCATGAGTATCTCTGTAGTAAACATTTACACCCCTCCCTGGGAGTGGAAATGAGTTGAACCCCACAGTGTAAGGCCTTGAGCAGAGTAAAACCTTCCAGCTTCCTTGGTTGCCAATGTTTGCTCCCTCTGCCTGTAGCCCTGAGCTCTCTCTCCTCCCTGCAGGGACACTGACCGAGTTGATCAGCTCTGGTGAGCATTTCCAGCAGCCTCTGTCCGTTGTCTGTCAGCCTTTCCTGGGTGACTTCTCCCAACTAACTCAGCTCTTCTCCCTCTTTGTTTCTCACTTGCCTGGAAATCACCAGAACTAAGCTGGGGGTGGCCAGCACGAGCTGCTGGGGGTTGGATCTGTGTGAACAGCCCTCTCTCCTCACAGAAAGGCTTTTAGGACTTGGCTTTTGGGAGCTTAACTGGGATGTGGCTCAGACTAACACTCACTGTCAGTCCATGTGTGTACTGCTCACTGACAGGAGATTGTCTTGCAAGTATCATGCATTTATTTTTGATCATTTCCCTTTTTTCCCCCCATATTTTTGGGAAAGGGCCATGTGTTACCAAACAATTCCAGTATTGCTGTGCAGGGTGTTGGCAAAAACCTGCCACTTGTTTTAGAAGGACTGAAAATCTTTCCATGGCTGGAACAGGTGCCACAGAGCTGGTGGAGGGTCAGGATAACCAAAACATGCTGAATATCTGAGATTTGGGGTGAGGAGAGGAGTGGGGAGTGTGGCTTTCAGCCCCCCTTTCTCAAATGAGCAGCATCCCTTTTCCAGCCTGTTTTTTAAAGTCTTTTTTTAATCTCTGAAGCAAAGCAGGGACCACCAGGATAGAAGGATGAGCTGTCCAGAGCTTTCCAAAGCAGTGTCAGAGCACCATTGTCTAGGATAAAACAACAAAAACCCCAGCATATGTTAGGAATGGTGAGCTCCAACAAAGAGATCCTTGTTTTAATCCCTCTGGTTGGTTTTCCCCTCATCCATCAGTGACCTACTCTGGGATAATCATTCCTTGAGCAGGAGATGGGGCTGTGGGAGCTGTGTGGCACCTCCCAGGGCTGTTCCCACTCCTGCAGGTGCTTCTGACAGGGATTTCCAGCAGGGCCCTCCAGTTTCCAGAGCCTCTGCAGAGGTTGGTCCTTGTCAGCCTTCCCATGCTGGGGTTCCAGCTCCAAGGCCTGGAGCGCTGTGTGGAACTGAGGAAATGAGCCCACTGAGGTGGGAAATGGGATTTCTCTGCTGTTTCTCTCCCCATCAGTGACCAGCAGCTGGAAATCTCCTTTCTTGGCAAGGAAGGATTAATCAAAGCTGCTGGGTGTCAGCAGAATTCCCTGGCAGTCTCTTGGCAGCAGCAAATCTCCAGTGCAGAACAGCAACAGCACCAAATCCTGGTGCCAAAGAGTTAATGGAGAGGGCAAAACCCGGGTCCCTGGAGTGCTGCTCCCAGCTCCTTGTAGGAATTGAGGAGGACAGGGCACACAGGGCTCCCAGGTTTGGGGGGGCTGTAGAAGGTAATTAATTAAGCAGTAACGAGGTGCATGTGCCGGTGCGGCTCCGCCAGTGCCGGGAATGCTGCGCGTGCCCACCCGTGCATGGAACACCTGCCTGCCCACCCCGGGCTTTGCATGTCCCTCCTTGGCTCAGTTTCCTGGATGCAGGAGTGTGGGACTCCTGGAGTGGCTGTGGGGGCAGTGGGAGGATGGCAGCAACCGAGGGCTTTGACATTTCCATGTTTAAACCTTTCCAGCTCTGAGCAGAGTCTGGCCTGCTCCCAGCACATCCTCCTGTGAGCCAGGGCTGGATCAGCTGTGTGAGCAGGGCCAGAGCCCCCCCATTCCCAGTGTTCCCCACATTCCCCACGCCTGGCTCAGAAGGGCCCGTGCTGGCTCTGCTTCAGCCCCTCAGCCCTGTGCCCCAGCGTGGCATTGGCATCGTGCTGGAGCTCCTTTACAGCACATCCAGCCTGGCAGTGCCCAAGGCCAGGCTGGACAGGGCTTGGAGCAGCCTGGGACAGTGGAAGGTGTCCCTGCCATGGCACTGGGTGAGCTTTAAGGTCCCTTCCCACCTAACCCATTCCATGGTGAATGGCAGAGAGCTCTCTGTGTGACAAGAGGGCACAGCCTGTCCAGCCTGGCTCAGGGCAGTGCTGAACAGAGGCATTTAATGACCTGCAATTCCACACTGGCCCTGGCTCCGTGCTCCTTCCTGTGCCCATTCCCTGGATCTCTACTCCATACATAGGAGGGAGAAGCACAGACACTGGAGCTGTCCCTGTCCATGCCCTGGCCTGCAAGGACACATCTCCCCCATCCCAGCACTGGGAATATCTCATTTTACAGCTCAGGTAACTTTCTGAAACTCCTTCTGATCTTTTCTTTTCCATTTCTCCTCTGTTCCTGATGCAAGGAATTGTGGCAACGTGTTCTGCTCCAGTTGCTGTAACCAGAAGGTGCCCGTTCCCAGCCAGCAGCTCTTTGAGCCCAGCAGAGTCTGCAAATCCTGCTACAGCAGCCTCCACCCTGGCAGCTCCAGCCTGGACCTCGAACTGGACAAGCCCATCACTGCCACGTCCAACTGAATTCCTGGCCTGGGAGCGGCGGGGGAGCAGCCGGGCCGAGCCTTCCCCAGGACGCGCGGATCCGGGGCCGAGGCCGGGAGGCTGCGCTGGAGCTGGGGCCGTGGGCGCTGCTTGCTGGGACAGACCTCGAGGATGGGATCCTGAGGGATTCTCCTTGTCCAGCTCCTCCCCCTTTCCTGCCTGTCCTGTCTGTGTGTCCGTGTCCCCGCGCGTGCGTGTGTGTATATATAATAATATATCTGTTTGTTTGCGGGAGGGCCCTGGAGGTGGGGAGGGAGCTGGTGAGAGCCAGGATCCCTGGGGTATTTATCTGTCCCACTGCAGAACTGCTGCAGACCGAGGATTTTGGGGAGCAGGGAGCAGAGGGAGCCGGGCCGGGCCGGAGTGCAGAGCCTGAATAGCTGCAGCCTCCAGTGCTTTCAATCACTCCTGTATTCCAAACCCGAAACTGCTGTTTGGGAACCTGTTGCTGCTAGAAGAGGTGGGAATCTCCTTCCCCAGAGACCTTTTCCCTCTCTGTTCTCACAGTGGCTGCCCGAGGGGGTCTCAGTCAGGTTCCTGCACTGGTGGCTCTGTGCGTGCACACCCAATCCGTGAGGTCTGAGCCCTCACAGCGGGAACACCTGGAATGCTGGCTCAGGAATGCACGTGCTGTTGGTGAGAGCCGAGCCAGGCGTCACACCGGGCCTTGCCAGGCGTCTGACCATGCAATTCCTGCTTCAATCCAACTAGGACAGGAGCAGACCTCTGCCTTGTCCTTGCCCATCCGTGTGAGCCCCTCTGGGAGCAGAGCATTGCCATGGTCAGGTCCTGGCTGGTCACTCGCACTTTACTGGACGATCCAAACTGATGGAAGGCGGCCGGGACCCGCCGGAGCCGCGGGGCTCGGCCTGTGAGGATTGCGCTGGTGCTGGGCACCCTCCTGGGATGCTCCTCCTTTCCCAGGCTGTGTTCAGTGTACTCCAGATAGGAAAAGCTGCCTGAGGAGCTTAAAACAATCCAAAATACATTATGGATTCCCCTTCCTCCTTCTGTTCCAATCAGACTCACCTCACTGATGGGTGAAACTCCCAAATACCTGTTTGTAACCAACTGGTAGGTGCTCATCCCTTTCCCTTCCCATAAATCCTGCTTAGTGCAATCTGGCAAGGAGGAAGAGTAGATCCTGCTCACAGTGCATTCCCTAGGCACAATCCCAAATTCTCTATGGTATTCCCAAGAATCCTGCTGGAGTATTTGAGAGTTCTAGATCCAACAGCTCAAAATCCAAGAAACCTTGGGAAAGGAGCATTTCCCTTCCCTGGAATGTCACAATCACATCATCCAAAGGGAGGGTCACGTGGAGAAACCATCTGGCAGAGCTCAGTGGGTCTCCAGGGAGACACTGAGGTGGTTGGAGTGTGCCCTTCCCAGCCTGCCAGGATCCGTGCGCTGCCGTGAATGCCCAGGAAGGAGGAGGCTGCGTCCTTGTGGGAAAGGGGTCTGGGAACGGACGGAGCATCTTGGGATCTCCCTGGCACAGGTGTAGAGAAAGAGACACTGGAAGTGAAGTGAAGGATGGGGTTTCCAGCCAAGGCAGGTTTAGGATCTGTTCCTAACCCGGCGGTGGGGGCTGGAAGAGAGGCACAGGCATCGCTGTTGGTGCAGAGCAGGACGAGGGTGGCGAGGGGCAGGTGGCAGGGCTGGGGTGGGGGGACACCCCAACCTCGGGTGGCTTTGGGTGCAGAATCAGCCGGAGCCTCCGCACGTGCCAAGGGGGTCTGCTCCAGGCTGGGGCTGGGATGTACAGTGTGAATAAAAGCTTGCAGCTCTTTAGGCTTTTTTGGATCGATGAAGCACTTTTTTTATTAATATTATTTTTTCTTTGTATGTAAAGGAGGAAGCCGTCTCTCCGTAGCTGTGTACAGAAATAACCCTTCTCTCCGCAAGAGAGTAAAGTGCTCCTATATTTTTCATTTTTGTCAAAAGCGAGAAGTAAATACTTTAGAATTGTTAAATATATAAATAAAAGTGAATAAAGTTTAGACTTTTGCATGGGAGCATTTGCTAACACACTTTCTAATTTTTTATGTTTCTTCCCCGTCCCTCGGAGGGGACGTTATTGGAACACCAAGGCCTTGGAAAAGGAGGCTGCAGCTGCTGCCCTTGGCTTTCTGTTCTATGCTGTGCCTTTCCAAGGAACAACAAACTGCCACTCCTAAACTTAAGACAAAAAATTAAATCTTAGGCTTGGTTTTCCTGGTGCAGGAGTCCCAGGAAGGGGGAAGCACACAACACAGTGTGTGCCAGTCTCAGTTTCCTCCATAGTGTGTTTTTCTTTTTCCCGTTGACCAGCCATGGTATTTCAGTCTGGTGATGTTACCCAAATACAGGAGCAGCCCGGATCTCCAGGGAATTCCCCTGCTTTCCGTGGGGTTTGGCAGTGGAGGCTCCATTCCCACTTGCACCTGCCTTGTCCTGATGCTGGATGGTGGAGCTGTGGCTCTTTGGGAGCAAACCAAACTCACTCAGGTTAAGATCTCTTTGTCCCAGAAGGTGGAGAACTCAACTGGTGTTTGTCCTGCACAAGGATTATTCCCATTTTCCAAGCACTGCCTGCTCATTCCAGCTGTGCACAGTCCTCAGGCCCCGCACCATCATTTATTTCTTCTTTTACATATTTGAGGATTTGCCCTGAATTCCTGGGGGTCTGAGCAGCTGTGAGGGACCTTGAGCACAATCCATCTGTGATTCGATGGTGTTCATCAAATCAAAATAAACCAGGTTGGGGTAGAGCTGCTGATGGAATCTGGAGTGGAAAAGAAGCAGGAATCGCGTTTGATGCAGTGTTTCAGTTACACCTCACAGTGGGATTTCCTGGAGCTCCTCTCATCCTTGAGTTTCTCCTGAGGGCTTTCTCAGGAGCTCCTTGTCCTGCAGATGTTACAGCCCCGGGCACAGCGCTGCCGGGAAGTTTCTGCTCTGGGAAGTGCCGAGTGTGGGTCTCTGCCCCGGCAGGGGGATCGGGGAACTTCTGAGCTTCCCCAAGGTGCAGAAGGGCTCCTGCCAGGGGCAGCAGCTCTGCCCGAGGAGGACACGGCTGAGGTGCCAAAGCTCATTTCCCCGTGCTCAATTCTTCCTAAGGAGCCTCTTCCCTCTCTCCTTTGTCCCAGCTCCCGCACAGCCTATGGGCCTGTCGGGACACCGGCGCTGCTGTCGCGATAGGCGGCTTCAGTGCTGCCCCCGGGCTGTGGAACAACCTCCTGAGTCGGGATCTCAGACAGGGTCAGGAATCACCGGGAGCTGAGGGCCCCTCTCATGCCAGGGTCCCCTGCTCCCCCACGGGGCAGGGGGAGGTGGCACTGGGGGCACTGGGGGCACTGGGGGCACTGGGCAGGAGGGATCTCACCTGGGAGGGCTCAGTGAGGGTGGTGGAGGCAGGGGCAGGGTGGGGAAGGGAGGGAAGAAGGTGTTTGGGAACTGCTCCACGACCCGGGAAAGGCTGCAGGAGGGGGAGGAACCCTGCCCTGGGAGGGGTTCCGAGGTGCTGGGAGGCTGCAAAGGGCAATCAATAACCACGGGCGGGAAGCTGAGCAGGTTCAGGGCCTATCAAACAGTCCTGGAATTACCCAGGATGAGGTTTGGAGTCAGCACTGAGCCAAGGGCAGCTCTGCAGGAGGCCCAGGTGTTCCCCAGGCTTGGAGCCGCCCATCTCTTCCCACAGAGCAGCTGCCACAGCTCCCATTGTTGCATTTTGGGACTTCAGCTCACCATTCTTTGCACTTGGACATTTTATAAATGCCGCTAAAGTTTGACTTTATTATTTAACAAATCTGCGTTTTAAACCAATTTCCCACAGCTCTGTCACAAAATGATTTTCAGACCTTGCAGTGGCAGCAGGTGATGGGTTTGACTGTCCTCTTTTTGGGTGGGATTTATATTAAAATGACATCTGAAGTCTCAATTACTTACTTGAAGCACATGAAATAGTTGAAACCATGCCAAGCTCTGAGGACAGAGCTGTTCAGCAGCACTGGAAGTGTCAGACCCTCATGTGTGTAACAGCCTTTATTCCTCTGTAGCTTCAGAGTGAATATTTAGATCCTAATAAATCTATCATTTTCCTACACAGTGATGAGTTCATAGTCCCTTGTTCTCTGAGTTGGTGCATCTGCAGAGCTCCCAGTTTGAGGGGCTTATTTTTAGGCAAATTACAGCTCATGTATGAGGAAAAATTAATCCTGGTGTTCAGAAATGTAAAATAGGCTGGGAAAAGGGGAAGCCTGGATTGGCAGCAGTTGGAGATGAGCCCTAGGGAGAGCAGGGGATCCCAGCCCTGCAAACACTTCCAGCACGTGGCCTTTCCCTCCTGGGTCACATCCACCTCCTGCTGTTGGAGCCACGGGCACATCTGGGGGTGGATGTTCTGCCATGGTCACTCAGACCCTGCCCTGCTCCCTCTCTTTGCTGCTCCCTGAGCTCCACAGGGCACAGCAGCTCCTGTGCACTGACCCTGTGAGATCCCTGACACCAAACTGCAGGGACAGTCCTGGTGCCAGGACACAGGGAATGGCTCCCACTGCCAGAGGCAGGGATGGATGGGATATTGGGAATGAGGAATTGTTCCCTGGCAGGGTGGGCAGGCCCTGGCACAGGTGCCCAGAGCAGCTGGGGCTGCCCCTGGATCCCTGGCAGTGCCCAAGGCCAGGCTGGACACTGGGGCTGGGAGCACCTGGGACAGTGGGAGGTGACCCTGCCATGGCAAGGGTGGCACTGGATGGACTTTAAGGTCCCTTCCCACCCAAACCATTCCATGATTCCATGATTCTGTGATGTAGGAGATTTTCCAAACCCAAATGTTCTTTATTCTCTGCAATCACAGACAACAGAAGCCCTTTGCTGCTGGGGCTGGTTCATGGCATTTGGGTGATTTCAGGGAAGCTCTGCTTGGCTCAGGCTGTGATCCCTGTGCCAGGACACAGGGAGCCCATGGAGCCTCCCTTGCTGTGTCCTGTTGGGATTGCTCCACTCTGCTCCTCCCCAGAGCCACCCTTTGTGTCCTCCTGGCTCTGCCATCTCTGAACCTCTGGACAACCCCAATCTCAGCACACAGCTCCTTCCCCCTCTTCCCACTCAGTGTCTGGCTGCTGCAGCATTTCCCAGCTATAAATTCCAGCTGTCTTCAGTCTATTAATCCTTTCTTCTTCTATTAGCAACTTCTTAATTAAAAACTTGTAGCCAGCAGGGCAATACCAAGCAGGTCGACTGATGGGCTGAGGGGAAGGAGAAGCCCACAGCCAGTGCTTAGGTGGAGAATTACTGGATTTCAGTCCAAAACTTATGTCGAATTTATGTCAGGATGGATTGCAGCATCATTAGGACACATGCATAGGGAATTAATCCACTTTCTGGAGGCCAGAGAGAATAAAAATCCCTTTTTTCTTCAGAAAGCTGCAGTTTCTGAGGTCAATGTTCACAGCCACAGTGGGTGGAAAGGGCTGCCCCTGGAGCAAACCCCCCCCAGGGGTGGAAGTCTGTGGTCAGCACTGGAAAGCAGGAAGGTGAACAAGGAAAATGGTGGATTTCTGGATTTAATCAGCTTCAGATAACTTTCAGTTTGATTTTGGTTGGTTTTCTTAAACAAATAAGAGTGTCGGCACTTGAAGAGCTGCTGCTTCCAGCTCTTGTCTGGATTTTGTCACTGGGGCTTTGCCTAAAGCACTGTGAGAACATTCCAGCACCTTGGAGTGACTCTCGGGGCTGTGTCTGCACTAGGAAACCTCAAAGCCGTGGATTTCAGCCCGGGGCAGGTGGGGGTCGCTCCTAAAGGATTTGGTTTCACCCCTTGTGGAACGGAACATTCCAGCACACCTGGAATCTGCAGGTACCCGAGGATTTGGGGGATTGTTTGGATTGAAACCCACCTGGTGTCCGTGCGGGGGCTGCGGGCGCTCAGAGCCGGCTACTCCCGAACACCAGGGCGCTGTCCCGGAGCGCTGCCCCGGCCCCGTAGCCGCCCCTCGCTGACTCCGCGGCCACCGGGCACAACTCCTGCTCGCACCACCTGGATGGAGACAGCGCTGGGCTCTGCCGGTCCTGCCACCCGCGCGGGGCTGGTACCGAGCCGAGCCCGGGGGATCCCGCCCGTCAGTGCGGGAATGGAGACGGCCCGAGCGGGGAAAAGCCCCGGGGCTGAGAGCAGCCGCTGCTCGCTCCCAGCTCTGCTCGCGGGCCTGGCCATGGCCAGGGCTTGGATCGCTCCGGAGGCGGAGCAAAGCCTCTGGCGCTGCCCATGGAATCTTCCAGAACACTCGGGGCGCGCTGGGCTGTGCCTACCTCAGGGCAGCGCAGATGTCTGTGGGGGAAGCGCCGGGCCGAGCCGCGTGTTCCATTAAGAGAGCTCCTGCAGGGGAGGAGGAGGAGGTGTCAGCATTCCCAGGCTCTGCCAGAACAGCCCAGGGCTCAGGAACAAAGGCTGGTGGTTACTCCTGAGCAGTGCCTGAAGGCTGAGCTGCTTCAGCATGAAAGGTGGGAACTGAGCTCCAGAGCTCCACCCTTGAGCCAGGTGTGAATCAGGTGCCTGTGGCTGATTCCCAGCCCTTTCCTGGTCTGAAATCCATCAGCAGCACAGGAAGAACCTGGAGCTGCTGGAATCTACAGGAAACCATGGAGATGCTCCAAGGGCTGGAGCCAGGCTGGGAGAGCTGGGGGTGCTCACCTGGAGAGGAGAAGGCTCCAGGGACACCTCAGAGCCCCTTGCAGGGCCTGAAGGGGCTCCAGGAGAGCTGGAGAGGGACTGGGGACAAGGGATGGAGGGACAGGACCCAGGGAATGGCTCCCACTGCCAGAGGGCAGGGATGGATGGGATATTGGGAATTAGGAATTGTTCCCTGGCAGGGTGGGCAGGCCCTGGCACAGGTGCCCAGAGCAGCTGGGGCTGCCCCTGGATCCCTGGCAGTGCCCAAGGCCAGGCTGGACACTGGGGCTGGGAGCAGCCTGGGACAGTGGGAGGTGTCCCTGGCCATGGCAGGGGTGGCACTGGATGGGCTTTGAGATCCCTTCCCACCCAGCCCATGCCATGGTTCTGTGATTCCTGGGTTGCCCTGCCTGTGTAGATCCGTGCCAGGCTGTAGGAGAAGTCCCTGGCTGCCATCTCCATGGTCAGTGCCCGCTCTGAGCCCGTGGCTGCCATGAACTGCCGGAGGCTCCCGATGGCTTCCTGTGCCCTCTGCACAGCTGGGGACAGCTCCTCAGTGCCTGAAGCCAGCTCCAGCTTTTTCTGCAGAGAGAAAAACCACAGGAAAAATTCCAGTGTATTTGCCTTGTGCCAGGGAAGGGGCTGCTGGGACCCTGGGCACACCCAGCTGCTGACAACAAACTCAGATCCAGGTGGCTGCCACTGGCACAGGGGGAGCAGCCAGAGAAGGGGATGTGCTCAAAGGAAGCTCCCAGCCTTGCCTTGGGGAGGGAGAATTCCCTGTGACCAGAGCCAGCACATTGCTGTTTCCATTCTGGCTTCCCAGCTGCACATGGAGACCAGCTCTCATGCCCAGTTTTCTCTAACTCTATACCTGTATCAGGGCTAATTCTCTCAGGATTATATAATGGCTTGCACAAATATGCTCAAGCTGTGTCCAGGCAGGAAAATTCACATTTAGAGGAGCTTTCCTCTCCAAATTGTGTCAGTGGGAAAGGCCCCAGGACAAGAGGAAATGGCTTCAAGCTCCACTGGGAGAGGTTCAAGTTGGATATTAGAGAAAATTTCTTCACTGAAAGGGTGGTCAGGCACTGGCACAGCTGCCCAGGGCAGTGGTGGATCCCCAGCCCTGGAGGGATGTAAAAGTCATGGGGATGTGGCACTTGGGGACATGGGTATGTGGTGGCCTTGGCAGTGCTGGAGAATGGCTGGACTTGATCCCAGAGGACTTTTCCAACCTAAAGGATTCTGTGATTCTGATGGAGATTGGGAATTTAACTGTGCCAGCAGCACTGCCTGAAATCTCCTCTGGCTGAGCCGAGCTTCTGTTCTGCCACATCCCAAATCCCTTGTGAAAACACCAGGGATACCCTGCTGAGAGTCTGGAATTGTTCTTTGGGGCTGGCATTCCCACACTGTTCATCTGTGTCTCCTGTGTTGTTCCCTGTTAGGAGGAGTGGGACACTGCCTGTGCTGGGGGCTGGCCCTGCCTCGTGGGCTGTGGTCCCATCTTCCCTCACTCCAACCCCTCTCTCTGCAGCAGGACTGAGGGATCAGCTTGGAGAGCATCCCCAAAGGCTGGATGTGAGCAGCACAGCGTGGTGGGAGGTGCTGTTCATTAATTAGCTCCATCAATAACCTGCAGACCAGACTGAAGCCTGTGAGCAGCAGCTACACAGAAGGAATTTTTTATGTTTCTCAGGCTTTCAGTGCCGCAGCTCCTCTTACTGGACCAGAAATTCCATCTGGGCTGGGCTGAGCCCACGTTTGCTCTGTGTTCTCTGAGTGCTCAGACCCCAAACTTCCACACTTCCACACTTCCCAGTGCTGCTGTTGCAGGCTCCAGGGGCAGAAACACCCCCAGCATGTGCTGGTCAATACAAGAACAACTCCAGTGCCAACATAAATCCCATAAAGCTCCAACCCATGGAATACTAATGAGGTGTTCTGAAGGAGCCCAGAGGTTGTTGCTAATGAGGATCACAGATCCCAGAGGCATCAACTCCCACAGTTTGGGTGGGAGCCAGCATGGCACCAGCCAAGCACAGGGACACCACAAACACCTGCTGCTTGTGGCTGGGACACAGACATACTGCCACAGCTGGAGGACTTGAACACCTGGAAATATGGATCAGGAATGTAAAAGCATCATTTGTCCTTAAGGGATAAAAAAGACCTTGTATTTTCTTTGCTTGCCAATATTTTTTTTTCCAATTGCACTTATTCCTTTCCTAAAAGTCCTTCATCTCCTGGAAGGTTTTTCCATGCTCTCTCTGCACTTGGGCTGGAGAGACTGGGAGCTGCTTCAGGGCAATGCTCAAGGCAGGAGCAGCTCCTGTTCTCTGCTGGTTGCTCTGCTCCAGCTGTGGGTGGAGGCACACACAGCATCACTGCCCCACCACCCCTTACTGCCTGAAAGGATCAGCAGAGGAGCTGCAGAGCTCCAATAGTTCTGATTCCCTCTGGTTTCATGGAGGCATTTTAAGATGCTGCTTGTTTGTTTGCTCTCACTGGCTCCCAAGCCATGTGGTCAGAGTGGTTTTTACTTACAAGATTAATCATGAGTATCTAAAAATACAGTGACAGGAGGAACATCCCAACCAGGGCTAAAAGCACAATTTTGTGTCAATGCTTGGAGTGAACACATGGCCCCACATCAATAACCTCCATTTGTTTCCTGCTGCCTGAAAATTGGGGTTGTGGTCTGAAAAGGACCTGAAAACACTGTCATATGTCTGAGATTGCAAGGCTGATTTACAGCCTGAGTTACAGCCTGAATTACAGCCCTACACAGAAATTCTTGAGGCAAGAGTTGATTCTGAGCCTTGCACGACATGTGCGGGGCTGGTGCTGAGACCCTGTCCTGGGATGTGCCCAAATTTCACCTGAAGTGACTCAAATGCAACAATCAACAAAGTGCCCTGAGCTATTTTAGAGGCACTTTTCAGATTGTAATTGAATTTGAAAGTACACCCAGGGCTCTGGCTCAAAATTCCAGCTAATAAAATTTTAGTACAACACAAACTGACTGGTCCTGTGCAGTATCCACCTGAAATTCTCACCACAGCACAGCTGGAAGTCAGGATGTGTCCTGGACTGATCCCAAACCATGGCCAGCAGGAGAGGGGGGAGAGGGGGGATTCTGCCCCTCTGCCCTGCCCAGGTGAGACCCCACCTGCAGAGCTGCCCCAGCCCTGGGACCCAGCACAGGAGGGACCTGGAGCTGCTGAAGAGAGTCCAGAGGAGGCCACAGGGATGCTCTGAGGGCTGGAGCTGCTCTGGAGCCAGGCTGGGAGAGCTGGGGGTGCTCACCTGGAGAGGAGAAGGCTCCAGGGACACCTCAGAGCCCCTTGCAGGGCCTGAAGGGGCTCCAGGAGAGCTGGAGAGGGACTGGGGACAAGGGATGGAGGGACAGGACCCAGGGAATGGCTCCCACTGCCAGAGGGCAGGGATGGATGGGATATTGGGAATTAGGAATTGTTCCCTGGCAGGGTGGGCAGGCCCTGGCACAGGTGCCCAGAGCAGCTGGGGCTGCCCCTGGATCCCTGGCAGTGCCCAAGGCCAGGCTGGACATTGGGGCTGGGAGCAGCCTGGGACAGTGGGAGGTGGCAGGGGTGGGATGAGAGGTGTTTTTAGGTCCCTTCCCACCCAAACCATTCCATGATTCCATCCCTGTCTCTCACACTCACTCTTCTCCCCAGGATTTCCAGACTCATAACCTCTAGACAAGGTGGTTTGTCACAAACTCACTTGTGTACTAAAACCCCTAAAAATTCATCTTCTCATAGTCATATTGTGCAAGGATGGGGCAGTTCTCTGTATTTCCCTTTTCCTGATGATAATTACAACCCTTGGTTCCTGCTCCTGATCACAGCCCCAGCAGCACTGGGCATCTCACCATCAGTAGAGACAAGTGATAGAGGATAGAAGCAAAACCTGGAGTTACCCTTGAAATGACTTTCAGAGAACCAAGAGCTGTACAGGTACTAATGCTGCTTTCTGCAAAGCCTCTGACAATGGGCACAAGTCCTGCACACTGAGAACCTTGATGGACAAACATAAAATAAATTGTACTCGGTTTGTGTGCATCAATAAAAAGGAAATGGATTGGGGCAGTAAAAACCCCTTTACGATGGGTTAAATTATTTCCTCAGTAGACAGGATTGGGAGGAATGTTTCAAAATGAACCAGACTCTCAGACTGAAAGAATTTGGACACCTGGCGCTCAGAAAGATGTTGTTTATCACCTGTGAGTGAAAACCTGATTCTGGTGTAGAAACTCAAGCACGTTCCTGCAGAACTCTGCAGACAGAAACCCCTCCCAGGCTGCCTTTCCAGCACCTGGCTGCCCGAGGCATAAAGGAAAAGCTTAAACTGGCCAGCTCTGATTCTATCCAGAACAGGAGCATCCACCCTGCTGAGCCCAGCCCAGCCCCTCTCCCTGACATGCAGCAGTGACAGGGACAGTAAAGGCAGTGGCATTGCTGGAATTTGGAGACCTTGAAGCCAGCACTCCCCTCCCCCTCCAGCCTCACCCACAGCGTGATTGATGGGAGCACTGAGGAGCTCGTTAATTAATGAATCTCAGTGCTCCCGTTTCTGCTCTGCAGGTCCCTGCTCTGCATCACGGGCTGTGCTCCCCCATGCTCCCCAATGCTCCCTGATTATCCAGCTGTTGAGCAGCTGGAGGGGCCCTCCCAGCTGCACCAGGGAGCTGCTCCAGGGTGCAGCACAGCACCTTTGTGAGCTGTTTGTTCAAATTAGTGTTCGGTGTAAGACTGTGGGGGCTGCTTCTTTCCAAATTATTTTAGAGCCTACCCACAGCTCCTTTACTTCCCCATCCATTACCTGCAGTGTCAGCCTAAGCAGCTGTTTGCCAACAGCTGGATTTGCCCCCAGCAGATGTGCTCAGTGCTGCTCCTGAGCAGATCTGGCTCCTTGTTTGGTGCTCAAATCATTTGAGGTATTTCTCCCTTCTCAAAAGTTGTCTGAGAGGATGGCAAGGGGACCCTCAGCCCTGGAGGTCACAGAGGTGCACAGAGCACAGCTGAACTGGGGGGTGAGATGGGACACAAGCTGCAGCCACTGTTAGAACTACCCAGGCTCTGGAAAGCTCTGCCCAGTCCCCAGTGCTGGAGGAGAACATTGTGCCAGACTCTTCCCTCCTCATGGGGTCTGGGTGGGAAGGTGAAGGCTGCACACCACCAAATCCAGATGCCCAGGATTCCCTTGCTGTGCCTGGGCTAACAAGATCTGGATTGCTGTGTCTGGATTAATAATGTCACCTCTGAGACAACACCCTCTGATCCTGCCTCCTGTCTCCCTTTTTGGGATGCTCCAAGGCAGGAGATGCTCCTTCACCTTCATGAAACTGAGCTGCTTTGAACTCCTGTCACCTGAGCAGCTTTAAAAGTAGAGCCAGAGAACAGCAAATCCAAAGAGGCAGAAATGGAATTCCTTTGGCTCTTTCCATCTTTTCAGGGAATAAAAATAGAAAGTCATAATGCAGTAGATAGCCCTAGTGAGGTTCAATATTCAGCAGTCCTGTGGTGATTTTCCAGTTAAGAAACAAAACCACAAAATTATTTTGGATTCAGGAAGGTGAGTCACATTAAAAAAAAAAACCACTTATTTTGCTACCTGTCTTGAGGAACTCTGACAGTGCCAAGCTCCCCACTGCTGAGCTGAAAGCACACAAGGATCTCAGGATTAGCACTGCCTGCATCCTGCTTTTGGAAGAGCTATTTAAGGAGCAGAATTGTAAGACACAATTCCAATTGCTGGAATACTTGTCTAAAGCTTCAGTTTGGGCCTATTCCCTGCCAGCCTCAGGCAGGAGCACAAACCCCAAAGAAGGCTGTGCCAGGGTGAGGCTGAGCAGAGCTGCAGCTGTGGCTCACCTGCACTGTGGACAGGAACACAGCCATCACCTGCCCTTGGCTCTTGGCCAGGGATCGCAGCACATCCAGGGACAGGATATTGGTTGTTCCCTCCCATATGGACAGCACCTGTGTGGAAGAGCATCGAGGAACCTTTGCAGTGACTGCAGCAAAGAAGTGGAGTGGGAGGGAACAGAGACACAGGGCAGACACAGGGATACCAAGGATATCTCCAGAGATGTCTTGTCTCACAACAAGTGGAAGGGAGCAGTGGAGCCCAGCTCCATTGCTGTGCTGGGGAACAGCCTCAGCACCAGGAACACACCCTGGGGGTGACTGGGCTCAGCAGGAAGGCAGTGAGGGAAGAGCTGACACACCTGGAGTGAGCCTGGGAGGGCTCTGTTCTCCCTTGAGTGTGTCTTTAGCAGGGAAGCAGAGTGCTGTGCAGGGGACTTGGTGACACACAGGACCTTCTCCTGCCACCCTCTTACCAGAGCATCCCGGAGTATGACTGGCAAGCCTGTGTCCTCCATGTAACCTTGGCCCCCAAAACTCTCCATTGCCTCAACAGCCACGGCAGAAGCCTGCAAAATGCAGAGAGCTGGCATGATCCACAGTGCCTGAGGGGAAAATCCAACCTCCCACACCACACAGCAGCTCCTGCTGGGATGGGCTGACCTGCTCATCTCCTGAGGCAGGTTGGTCATTACCTGCAGGAGGAGTAGATGGGAATTGTTGCATTGTAATTTCAGGGTTTACCTCAGAACCCCGGGTCCCTCCCCTGGTAATTCCCTCCCAGGTGTGTCAGTCACCTCTCCTTCCCCCTCCCAGCACTGTCTGTCAGTCCTGGCATTCCAGAAGGGCATTGAGTGATTGGGCAGATTCAAAGGATGCCCTCTACCCCTGGGGGGCATTGGGCCATCCAGGTGTCCTTTGTCCCTTTGTCCCTCCCCTCCTGTCCCTGCTTGGTGGCTCCCTGCCCCTTCCCTGCCCCTCTCCCCGGGGTTAAAGGAGCAGCAACCACGGGCTCAGGGAGTTCTATTGGAGCTGGTGCTGCATTCAGAGCCCTGTGGGCCAGAATAAAGCTCTGGATCCAAACCCTCCATCAGAACTAACTCCTTTCCTTCACCATCCCCTAAAGCTTCTCTGCCAGAGGGAAACCTGAGGAGCAGCCCCTGTTATGGGGGGAAGCTCCATCCCACAGCCACCAGAGCTCCTGCAAGCCTGGACTTGTCTCCAAGTGCCCAGTTGCAGCACCCAGCCAGCCAAAAGTGTCTGTGGGGTGAAACACCACACACCCAGCCAGCCAAAAGTGTCTCTGGGGTGAAACACCACAGTTGCTGCTATTTGGTTCAGCAGCAAGGGCCAGACAAGCTCAGGCACGTCCAGTCCAGCTATATTGGTTATTATTCCAATAGGGAATGAAGTCTGAGTGACACTGAGAGAGGACCTGCAGGAGCAGCAGCCTCCAGAGCAGGAATTGCTGCAGGTATCCCCTGCTCTCACTGCTGTGTCACTCACTCCTCTTCCCAGCTCTGTGCTTGCCAACATTCCACACTCTGGGCTAATCAATCTGTTCCATACCTGCTTCCCTGTGTACAGTTTGGCCACTGGGATGAGCAGCCTCAGCAGCAGCTGCTCCTGCTCACTGGCCAGGTTGGTTTCAGCCAGGCCCAGCAGGCGAACGATGTCCATGAGCAGCAGGAATGCCCCTCTCACCTGCACCTGTGAGCAGAGGACAGCATCACTGGCAGGGGTCTTGGACTCTGCTGACTCCAGGGGTGAGATTGCTTCGGGGTAAAATGCCACCCCTGCCTGCTCAGACCCACAGCTTCAGAGACTCTGAGCAGCCAAGGCACAAAGTATGGAATATTAAAGGCTCTCTGCCACTCTTGGACACTATGATGCAGTGAAGGGGGAGTGCATTACATCAGGCCTACTTGAGCATTAACAAAGCTCCTAAAAGGCATCCAGGCTCCAAATCCACATGTTTTCAAAAGGTAATGGATGTGAGATGATGGTCAACCTCTGAGCACCAGCTACTGCAAAGTCTGTGACAGATTTCTTCCTGAGCAGCTTACTTCCCTGGCAAGTTTTGGTTTGGGAAGCATCAAGGTACAGAGCTGTGTGTTGTGGGACAAGGTAGGGTCTGCCCTTCCATTCAGAGTGGGAGTTCTGCCACAGGCAATGAGATGCAGGAGCCTGAAGTCATGCTTGACAGATGCTGACCACTTTCCCCCACCTTGCAAGAGAATTTTTAAATACTGTTTACAGCCCATTTCCTGGGGCAGGAGCTCCCAGAGAAGTTGGATGAGCCCATACTAGTCATGGACAACAGTCAGGTGACTGTGGTGTCAGGCCTGGACTCTGAGGCAAACACCCAACTTCAGAGGTCATGACTTATCATAGTAAGGGCACTCCTTTCTCTCAGAGAAACTCCCAGGTAATTGTTTAGGATAACTTGAAGTCCAGCAGAGGAGTTAGGTCTGTTATCAGATCAAATCCCACTATAGTAAAACAATTCCCTTGCTGCATCCACTTTGCTCTAGCAGGAATGGCCTCCTAAATCTGAGTGCAGGCAGGCTGGCTGTGCTCACTAACAGCTCAGGATCTCTGCCCTCTTTTCTTCCCACCAGGTCCAGCTTGGCTCCCAAAAGCCTCACCTCCATCCGGGCTATTGTCTGCACGTGCAGGGGATGGTCCTTGAGCAGCTTCCCGAAGGCCACGCGCTTGCGGGCGTAGTCCCTGCTCAGACTGATCATCCTGGAGGATGGGAACACACACAGGGAACAGTTACACCAGCAGCTTTCCACTTCTGAGCATTCCCTTCCAGTCCCCTCCACCCTAAGAGCCCTGCTCAGCTGTACCACACCTGTAAAGGTCACCCACCCACAGGTCACCCTCCTCCTGCAGCACTGCTGGCTCCAGGCCTGTCCCACAAAGGGGACACTTGGCTCAGTGCCATGTAAAGTGCCCTTGTCCTGCTCCTTCAGCCCTGGGGGATCTGTGCTGCCTTCCTTCACCTTCTCATGGAAGCCACTGCACCAATGACGTTGTGGATCCGAGTGATGTTCAGCATGTTGGAGATGGCGGCCACTCCACGGCCCTCTGCAGAGATCTGCAAGGAGCAAGGGCTGACATGAGCCTTTCACAGCCCTTGGGTAGGGATGGACATGGGAATGTGTCAACAGACACATGGACATGGCTGTCCACTCTGTCCCTGTCTGCCCTCAGGCACTCAGAGACCTGCTTGCTTTAAAATACATTTGTCTCATTTTAGCCAAGTCTGTGGTGTGATGTGGCTGCCCCATCCCTGGAAGTGTCCCACACCAGGCTGGATGGGACTTGGAGCAGCCTGGTCTGGTGGAAGGTGTCCCTGCCCATGGCAAGGGCAGGAATAAGATGAGCTTTAAGGTCCCTTCCAACCCATCCTATCCTGGGATTCTGTTTCTATGACCAGAGAAGTGGCTTTTGGAGACTGTGTCAGCATGATCAGTTCTGGTCCCTGCTGCTTGCTCCCACCTGCACACTACACAAACTGTCCCTCTGCTGGCTCAGGAACCAGGATTAGAGAAATGACCAGCCTAAAATAACTTTTTGTTATTGTTGTTGTCTTCTCTCACATCTTTTCCTGAACCCTTCTCACCTCTGCCCCACACAGAGCCCCACCAGTGATTTGTTCTGTGATGTGGACAGCCAAGCCACAGAGGTGGAAGAGAGGAAGTTTTTCAGTTGGGATCTCTGCTGAAAGCCCCAGGAGTGAGTGCCATGCCAGGGCAGCCCAGTCCCCAGGGCAGGGGAACTCTTACACACCAGCTCTGCTCTGGCTCCTTGCAGCCACAGCTCTGCTGTTGCCATCTGCCTCGTGCCCAGCTTGTCCTTCAGCCTTTGCACCTGGATGTTGTTCAGCTTCCCCTCCTCATCCCGAACCCTCAGGAAGAACAAGGACAGGCCTCTGGAGCCCTGGGTACACTGCAAGGCACAGAGAGGATTTTATTACAATGCAACAAGGAAGAAAAATAATTCCCCTGCTCCTTCCCCTGGTTCCCCAGCCAACAGAACTGGTTTACCTGTCCTTCAGCATCTGCTATCCTGGCCAGGGTTAATGCCATGTCAGAATCAGCTGCTGATGTGAACCACTTAAATCCATACAGACGATAGGTGCCATCCGGCTGCTTCCTGGCCACGGTCTCGGTGCCATTTGCTGAAAAAGAGGAGAAAATTTCCTGGTCTTGTGGAAACTTCTGTGTCAATCAATGCTGATTTTACAGCATAAGCAGCAGCTCCTTTAGGGCACGATGAAGATGGAGCATGGGTGAGCTGTTAATCTCTTTCATTGACCCTCGATAAGAAATGCAGTGTGTATAATCCAGTTCTTCAGGAGTTACCTCAGCCAAGAACACAAAGGGCTGTGTGCACAAGAGGACAGAGACTGGGTCTTTTGTTGGTTAAAAAGCAGAGCTGTGCAGAGGATTTGGATGATTTCTGCTGAAGTCCTAAAGCTCCCTGGCTTGTTAGGTTCCCCACATCCTTTGTGTTCTGTTCTCACTGCCACGCCTGCTCCCACCCCACAGCACGTACCAACATCGGAGCCACCCCTTCGCTCGGTCATCCACTGGCCAGAGGTCCAGAACTTCTCAGGGTCACGGGATGTCAGACGGTCAAAGGCATTTTTCAGAGATTCAGGAATACCCAGTGACTGTTTGAGGGGAGAGAAAATAAACTGAGATGATCATAACACAAGAGTTGACATTATACAGTTGCCTTGACTGCTGTGTTCAGGGCTCAGCCAGGCCAGTCTGGAAGCCAGTGTCCTACACTGCAGAGGATCTGCAGGTGCAGCTGAGAGCCTGGGAGCCAGCACAGCCCCCACCAGCTCCTGCAGCAATGTGCAGACAGAAGGTGCAGAGCTGTGTTACAACACAGAGTGCTGAGCATCCCTATCCCCTCAGATTTCTGGAGAGAGAGGTCTCAAACAGCCCACGTGCCAGGTTCATGTATGCTGGATGTCACCAGCACCCAGGGAGCTGCAGGGGAGAGGGAACTGCCTTGTGCTGCTTTAAGTTATTGTGAATTTAAATGCCCAGGGTTGGCTACCTAAGGGATATTTTCCTCTGAATCCTACATAGCCACTGAGGCAATGCAAAGGGGGTCACTAAGATGCAGAGCCAAACGTTCCAATTGGTAAAGTCTTGGTGGTTTGGTGAATTTATGTCAGGTATGGATCTGGCCTATTATATCTAACTGCCACTCCAGATAAATATGGGAAAACAAACTGTCTTGTAGTAAAAATATATTCCTAATATCATAGAAATACAGAATGGTTTGGGTTGCAAAGGGTCTTAAAGCTTGCCCAGTGCCCCCCCTGCCATGGGCAGACACCTTCTACTATCCCAGGTTGCTCCAAGCCCTGTCCAACCTGGCCTTGGACACTTCCACTTGGGACACCTTTCCAGCTACCTGCAGTGCCACAGGTGCCATGTGCAGCAAAGGCCTTATTGAACACAGTGCTGTCAGTGAATATAAACGTTGGCAGGGGCACAGAGGCTTTGTACCTCATGGAGAAAGGCAGTGGGAGACAAAGCTGAGTCACAGAGCAAGGAAGGGCTGTGCCCAGAACCAGATGGATCAGTGCTCCTCCATCCTTGGCTGGTGCTCCTGCCTCTAACCTGCAGTGCCAGGACATGGGCTGTGCCCTCAGGGAGCAGCCAAGTTCATACCTCAATGACTTTGGCTGCCCCATCAGTCATGGCCAGTGGACAGCTGAAACCTCCAGAGGAGCTCGAGAACAAGTACAGTTTGACAGCCTGGTACAGGCGGCTGGGAGAGGGAGAGACAGAGGGAAAACAGATGGGTTACACAGCAGTGCAACAGCACGAGGATAAAATACCTCAAGTGGGAAGAGAGGAAAAATTACAGCCAGCACCGGTGAGGATCAGACCACTCATTTCTGAGAGGGCAAAAAACTGTTCCAGCCAGGAAGAGGGAAGAAGAACAGCAGAGTTTCTCAGTCCCAGTGGGACAGCCAGCACCAGGCCAGCTTGTGCAGTTTTTAACAATAAGAATTGTGGGTCTGTCTCCATGGTCTGGAATACAAAACACCTGTGAGTGAAATCCCACATCTTCAGCTGCATTACAAATAACACTCACAAAGCTGGAGTGGTTCAGGGAACTGCCAGGCCCCACAATCAGGAAGGTGACATCAAAGAATATTATGATCAAGTGTGGGCCATTAGTTATGGCTTATCATTGGTGAGGTGGAACATTGCAGTGGACAGACAGAGCTGCTGGGGACAGCAGGAGGTGTGCTGCTGTCCGTGCAGCATCTGCTACTGGTTACACAATCAGCTCAGTCCTGCAAAACGCTGAATAAACCTTGCTAAGAATAATCAGGAAGGCACTGAGTCATTCCCAATTTGCCCCAGTTACCTCCAGTTCGAGTATCTTTTCTCATAGGCCTCAGCAATCAGCCCTTCTTCTGCTGAAATCTCCTTCATCCTCCTCCACGCCGAGCAGGTGTGGATGTGATCCACGCGCCGCCCCCAGGCATCGAACTGCCGGAACACGGGGGGGTTCAGCTCACATTCCCAGCTCAGAGCCTGGATCTTGGTCAGCAGGCGGTTTCCAAACCTCTCCAGGTCCTGATGCACCTCCTCCAGGACCTGTGGAGCAGCAAGGAGAGCCCTTCAGCACATCCCAGCCTCAGTCCCAGCTGGAAGGGCAGAGGACTGGTCATGCTGTCCTGCAGTGCCAGTGGTCTCCTGCCACTTGGCCCTTCCATGCATTCCATAACACAGCACGACAGCTCCCTCAGCCTCTGCTGGCACAGCTGTGCTCCGCTGTCACTTTTTCTCTATTTTCCCTCAAATCACTTTTTCAAGTTACTTTTGGCAGCGTGTCTGGATTTCACAAAAGACAGAAGCACTTTAGTGTCAAGGCTGAGAATGACACAGATGCACACAAACAGGGGGGTTGGACGAGACGGTCTCCAGAGGTCCCTCAGCCACTCCAAGATTTACTGCTGGAGAAGAATGCCAGGGGAAAGGCTGCCAAAACTGGAATGCCTTCATCTGTACAGGAAAACTTCCACTGGGCTCAGCAGCTACCTGCCTGTCAGATTAGAAAAGGAGGGATGGAGCAGCCTTTTCAGCTTCAGCCTGGCACACAACATGTCTAGATTCAAATTCCCACCCTGCACCCAGGCATCTTTCCTGAAGGATCCCTCCTGAGGGATTCTTGTGCCCTCGTTTCTGCTGGGCTTGGCTGACCTGCATGGAGTAATATGTCTGTAGTTAATGGAGGGGAACCAGCACTCACAGAGGAGTGATTGATTCCAACCCCCTCAGATCCCTATTTCAGGGTGACAGGAATTGCCTTTTGCAAGTTCTCCTCCATGTCTAGGAGTAAAGCCAAGTGAGGTTACCCAGATTTAAAAAACCTGAATATTAGATGACTAAAATCAGGCAAGGAGGACCCAGCCTCCAGCCCTGTTGGACCTCATTGGCCTAAACACATCCAAGACTGTTGGGGGTCAAAGAATCACCTGATATGCTTCCATGAGAGGAATATTTTTTGCTGTTCTCTGCCTCTCAAGAGATGCTCATTCCCTCCTCAATAAAATAATAAAGGAGGTGAATGCCATAATTGCTGCACCCAAAATCATGCAATTATAAACCCCATTAATTTCCTGTTGATGAAATACAAACATGGCTTTTTCCTTTCCCTGCCTGTCCCTGTATTGACCTTTCATTCATCTACACCCTGTGTGATTGATTCCTTCCTCCCTCTGCCACTCCATGGGTGTGATGAGGATCAAACACACATTCTCCAGGTGCCACTCTGGAAATCTCCATCCTCAGACCAGCCAGTTTTCCTTCAGCAGAACAACAAAACAGTGTTAAAAATCACAAAACAAGCCAAAAACCATGCAGGAGAGCCTGTCAGCTGCTCCAGCTCATGTCACTCCCATATTTGCCATGGGCATGCACCTCTAATCTTTATCACTGTTTGACAATAATTTGAAGGTTGTTTCCGAGGCATAACCCAGGAATCCAAAGTTCATGGACTTTGCTGAAGCATAAGACTCTTTGAACTGCTGACCTGGTGGGTTTTTGCAGGCAGAAGAACATGAGTCTGCCAAGCAGATCTCTTGGTCTGGGTTCCTACAAGGAATTCATACAACAATCCCTTCACCATCATCCATATTTCCTAAAACCTCCCCACTGCTTTACTGGGAGCTCATGCCCTGACCACACACAGCCTGCCAAACCACCAAATTACCCAAAAAAATGTGTTTATTTCCAAGGTGAAGGAACAAAATCAAAACTCCTACACTTGTGACTCCTGAATGTCGCACACAGCAGCCTCAGCGTTCCAAAGAAAGGACACTGGGATGTGGAGAGGACAAAAACATTTGGGTCAGGGCTGAGGCTGCTGGGTGGTCTCATTCACTCTGATCTGTCCTTTGATGTCCCAAGCATGAAGATATGGGAAATGTGCAAATTAATGCACATTAGGAGTGCCAATAGATATCCTTTATATTAAAGGATGTATTTTCAGGGCAGCAAAGCCTGACAGATCCCTCTTCACAACAACACCCAGAAAAAGCAGATAGATGCTTAATTCAGTCTTCTCCTTAAATCACCTTCAAACAGAGAAAGAAAATTTTTGTGCCAGTTCAGGAAAATTTCTGTGTTTGACATGGAATAGCACAACAGGAGTCAGCCTCCAGCTTCGGTGGGACACCCAAAGCTTCAGGGGTTGCTGCTGTCCTAGAGAGGAAGGTGTTCCCATGGAGAGCAGGCTCAGTGCTGCAGGCAGCAGCCCAGGCTCTCCTTTCCTGCAGTGAGGCAACACTGCCCCGCTGGGCCTGAGTGAAGAAATGAAAGGAAAATCTGCTCCCGGTTCTCTGGGAGATTTTGGAGGAAGGAGTGGAAGCAGCCTCGTTGTTCTGATCCTTTTATTCTTTAGGAGACCTGAATCATGCTTCTTCCAAAGGTGCAGGTTAGGAGCAGGACCTTCATGGTTACCCAAAGGCATCCTCCTTTCCTGTCTTCTCTTCTGCCAAGAAGGCCACAGTGGTGCTTAGGGAGGCCTCATTCCTCTCTTTTGGGATGGCTGTGACAAGCTCCCAGCACTGCCACCTCACTCTTCCCACACTGTGTCTGCCAGGCCTCACAGACCTGGAGAGCAAGCAGGGGAAGTGGGAGCCTCACTGAAAGCCAGGTCCCCTCCCCTCTGATCATCTGGTGGCTTTAGGAGTCATGGCATTGCTTCTGCTGGAATAAATCATGGAGAGAGGTCACACTCTGCTCCATGAAAACTGCTCCCTGAAAAGTGGAAAGCAGCTGTGGCCCTTGGGGTGATGGCAGAGGCCAGGCAGAGAGGTGAGCCTCCTCCCAGGGGTTCCTGTAGGACTGGAGCTCACAGCACAGACACCCAGAGCTTGGGGCCTCACCCCCTCATCTGCGCCCCTGCCATCCATACCGAGCCTTTCCTGGCTGAAAAAATGAACCCAGAAATGCCACCAACCTGTGCTGGGAGCAAGCAAACCCCAAGAGGCCTTTCCACCTTCTTAAATTCTTGGCAGAGAACAGCCCCAGTCCTTAGGAATTTTCTTTAAAATCCCTCTTTCCCCAGGAAGAGAGGTGGAGGAACAAAGCAGAGTTTACAAGCATCTCAGTCTGATTCCTCTCTCAGAAATTCCTTTCTCTACATGACCAGACAACAAATGCCCGCACTGACAATCCCAAAACAGCACTGTAACACTCAGCCCAGTCCCAGGAGCCCACTGAGCCATTGCTGTGTGTGTCCTGGCAGTGTTTGTCACCCCTGCCCTCAAACACTACAGGTTTTAAGGAATGCTGATAAATTCCCTCCAGTTAAACACTGAAAGGCACAAAAGGGCTCAGACAAATGTTCAATTCAGAGTCTGAAGCAGCGACTCGGCAGAGTCGTGGTGGGTACACACAGGAGCGCAAACTGACCTTGGGAGGAAGGTGTGTTTTCAAGTAACTCCGTAGCAAAGTGTCTTCCAAGTACTGGTTCCCAGGCTCAGGCTGCTCTTGGAAGAGGCCCTCTGTGTCTCTCCTTGCGAGGTGCATTTCCGAATCTTCTAACACTTGTTTTTCCTTCATGCCAGCCTGTTGCTCCTGCCCCACAGTCGTGTTGATTCCTTTAATAGTCAGCATTTGGCAGCTGCCCCAAGGCAGAAAGTGACCTGATTGCCACGACTTGCAGGTGACACTGGATCTCCACCAGGGCAAGCGACAGGCAAACATGATCCCGCACGGCCCCGGGGGTCACGCCTACAGCTCTCACTTGCAGACACCCTTCCTCGCCCGACAGCAGCACAATCCTGGTGTGTTTGTGTGTTGTGAAATTATTCTTGTAAAATCAATGAGGTCTTCTCCCTCAGGGAGGAGCTTTCCAGCAGCTGTTGTTAACTGAACTAGGGAAAAGGTCTTGGGAAAGAGATCAGAAAACGGTCTGGAAAAACACAAGTGTGTTTGTTGTCCTATCAGCTGGGCAAACCATCATAACTGGACAGACTGGCATTTCCAGAGCTGGGGGACGAGCATCCCCCTGAATTGCTTGGAGTAGAGATGAAAAGGAAAAAATATGTTTCCTTATCTGAAGGATAACAAATTGCCTGGAGATGGGAAGAATTGGTTTAGGCAGATTATTCTGTAAATAAGATGCAAGTGAAACAGAACCCAACTTCCTTGCCTAGATTATGACACTGGCTCCAAAACACTCTGCTCTTTGTGAAGTCCCTGATGCCTTTGAGTTGGGATGATACCAAGTCTCCCTCTCCCTAGAAAAGTATCAGAGTATTCTAAGAATGTGGATTTGAGTAACTTCAAACTGCACCTCCTTTGGGGTTATATGCTGCTAATAAACCCAGTATTTTACTATAAAGTGATTTTAAACAAGTATGATACCACACTACTGCCCCTGCCATGGTTGTGCTTTTGCAGGACTTTGTCCTGCCCGAATTCCTGGGACAGGGCAGCAGGGATAGGGACAGGAGCAGATACAGAAGCAAGGACAGGGACAGGGACGGAGATAGGGACAGATAGAGGGGCAGAGTAAGGGCAGGCATAGCCATGTGAACGGGAACAGGTGACAAGCCGCGAACAGGGGCAGGTGCAGGGCAGGGTCAAGCCTCCGCCTCAAGGCTTGGGCCGCCGCCGCCGCCTCCCGCCCTCAGCACCGCCCACGCCCGGGGCTCCGGCGGCGCCGTGGTCGAAGGAGCCCGCGGAGGGCGGTACAGGGGTGGGCGGTACAGGTAGGGGAACTGCCCGGCCGGACTGGGGCGGGACAAGGCTGTGCCTTAGGGGAGCCCTCAGCACCCTAAGGTCTCCCGTGCCCCAGGAGGGCCCCCATTGTCCTTCAGGGGCTCCTCAGGGAGCTCCTTACGGGGCGCCTCAGGGGGTCTGGAGCTCCTGAGGGACCCCTCAGGGCCTAAGGTCCGCCCGTGCCTCACAGCGCCTCAACAGCGCTTCCCAGCGCCTCAGGGGAGCTCCGCGCACCTCGGGGACCCCCAAGTACCTCCGGGAGCCGCTCCCCGCGGGAGCCCCTCTCTGCTCTGGGGCTTTCCCGCGCCTCAGCGCTCCCTCAGCGCCTCGCGGCTCCCGCGCCTCAGCCCCGCCGCCCGCTCGGGCCTCAGGGGTTCCTCACGGTGCTGCTGTGTGAGGGGCAGGACCCAGCCCCGTGTCCACCGCGGCCGGGCCTGGGCTTCCGCTCATAAAATCCCTCAGGAACCTCTCAAAAAAAAATGAGTAAAACCCATCTTCGGAGCCATGGCTGCTTTTTTAAGGGCTGTGGTTCCTCACCTTTCCAACATCAGGCACAAGGGGCAGAGTGAGGGGTGCAGGGCTGAGGGTGTCAGGGAGCAGTGGGTTCCTAAGGATGCAATTTGTCTTTTCCCTTTCAGTACTAATTTACTGATATTCAGTGATAAGGTGGCTGCAGAGTGGGGGAGCGTTGGAGTTCCAGGGCAAGTTCTGTCCTTCCAGTCCTGGTGAGACACTGATGCCAAAGTCTTGTACCTTGTACCTGAACAGCTGGGCTGTAATGGGTCAGCTTGGTCTGGGTGATGTTTCCTCCTCAGAAAATCAATATAAATATTTTATGGTTTATAAAACATGTTTTCTTACATCTTTGTCTCATCTAAATCAACTTTATTTAGTTAATAACCTCATGTTGTAATTACAACACCTTTGTCTCCTTTGATTGCATTCCAGTCCTGCTCACAGTGCCCAGGTAAAAAAAAGCAAACTACTTTGCTAAAATATTTAACACGTTAAAAATTTTGCAGGTGTGTATTTGTTTAAATATACTTTTATAGCTGTAATCTGTCCTCATTACTAAATGAAGTGCTAAATTTAGCATAAAAGCTGTCACCGTGTTCTGATCAACATGTCTTAATGACTGCCAACAAATGGAAACGTGGCTTCCACAGGAGTAAAAAAGAAAAGGCACAAAAGGTGCAAATGCAGAACAAGGCTTGATCAGCTGAGTTAATAAAAGGCTGCATTAGGTCAGGAGTTAAATCACCCTGCCGTGTTTGTGCTATTACTTTAATCCTTACTGGGGAATTTGAGTAGCTGCGGACACAGCACCGTCCCTCTGGGACCTGTTGGTGGTGTTTCCTTTCATTAACATCCCCCATTTGCAATGAGATGTGGAGATCTCCCAGCAAGTCATTTTTCAAACTAGTTAACACAGGCCTTGTTAATTCCAGCTAATGGAAGTTTTTAATCAGGATTGTCAGATGGTGCTAAATCAAGCAACTCACTCAAGTGAGAAACATGGAATATCCAGTGTTATTGCCTGTACCAATCAGCTCTCCATTCTGGTAAAATGAGTATTTTCCTCTTCAATCCAGGTTTATCTATCTGAAACAATTGGGACTCTCCCTTTTTTTTTTACCTTTCAAGGTGTCCCAGAAGAATCATTCCCTTATTCTGGCCAAGACCGATGTTAGCACGTTTCCTGCTTACCCTTGCTAAGATATTAACTGCTATTGGCAGACCTCCAGTTCTTTCACATTCCCCCTTCACACTTTCTAATGGTTGTAGGAATTAACATTTGTGGTTTGGAATATGAGAAATGCATTCTGAAGTGGCACCGACTGACACCAGGTGCACTTGTGGCCCTGAATTTCAAATACTATTGATTGTTTACCAGTGAGCAGGAGTTTTCATGCTCTGCAGGCTCAGTGCCATGGAGTACCCTTGGTTTACTTTGCTTTACCTGTCCTTCCTGGCAATTAGCTTTCAAACTCTGAGGAATTTAATTCTTACTTTAACAGAGATGAGAAATAGCAGTAACTGTGCTTTCTACGTGTCTCATGCCTTTTTCTTTTCCAGGGTTTAGTTACAAGTGGAAGGCAGGTCTTTGAAACACAGGATGGCTGCTCAGCAGCTACTCAAGCAAAAGAAAAAGCCCTCTAAGGTAAAAAATTAAAATGTGGTGGTTCAGACAATCTTAGCTTTCGGTTTGGGACCTGGCACGCCTGTGCCTGCGGAGGCAGGAAACCTTCCTGTTGTCTGCACTGTTCTTAGTTGGATTCATTCCAATTCAGTGAGAGGCAGTGTGGGGCTCTGACATGATTTGACTCAATAAATGTAGGCTCATTAGGTGTGCACAGAGCTTTATTAGCAGGGAGAACAGCAATAAAGTAATAGAAGAACTAAATTTAGTGCAGTGTCCACTGCATTGTTCGTGGTGGCATCGCGCAGCGTGTATTTACTGTAGCTCCAGGTGCTGTTTTACAGCTTGGAGTTAAAATCACTCTGTTGGCAACTCAGGCTGCTGGCAGAGCTCAAACCAGCAGCCTTTGGTACAGCAGTGGCTGCCACACCAGCCCTGGGCTTGTGTGGCTCCACAATTAAAACTGCACACCTTTTTTGAGGGGTGGCTCTCTGTTAGGTGCCAGCACTGGCGCAGTGGAGGGGGTGGGAATGTGATAAAGGAGAGGGCACATCCAACCAGTGCACTCTGCATCTGGGTAATGATGTCAGATCTACTGAACTCTGCCCTTAAATCATTTAATCCACCCACCTCACACATGAGTCTTCCCTACCTAGCTTAAACACCAGAGAAACCTTAAAATTTCATGTTATATTTCGAAGTTACCCTCTTCCCACCTGCTGGGACTTGTTTCTAAATATAATCTGTGTTACACTTAAGAAGGTGCTATTTCTGGCCTTGGCTTGCTTTTGCAGGAGGCAGTGCTGTTCCCTGAGAGCATCAGCACAGAGCAGCAGTCCCTGGTGCTGGTGAAAAGGCTCCTGGCCATCTCTGTGTCCTGCATAACCTACATGAGGGGGCTGTTCCCAGAGAGCTCCTATGGCACTCGCTATCTGGATGGTAACACCTGCACTTTGTGCTGAGGGCTTCTTTCTACTCACTGCATTTTATCTATCAGCTTTTACCTATAATCTGCCTGATGTGTTATCTTCTGGCTGCACATGTGGGTGACTTCACTTTGGGTGGGGGTTGGCTACAGATTCTCACATCTTCTCAAGTCTGGGTGCAGACAGAATTTCTGACAGAGAGCATGGAACCCTGAGCTCCTGGCTTCTCTGTTGGTGTTCTCTTGGTTTAGAGTCATTCCTTGGCATTGCCAGCCCCATGCATCAGGTCTCAGAGCCAGGAGAGTGACTTAAAACACAGAAAGTCTTAAAATTTACTCTTATTGGAATGTTTTATTTTCTTTTGGATTTTTGAACCCATGAGGTTCACATTTCAAATTTTCAGTGGGAGGCTGAAATTAGATTTGCCCATTTTCATAGAATTGTGGAGTGGTTGGGGTTGGATGGGACCTTTTAAAGGCCATTAAGTCCAACCCTCTGCCATGGACAGGTTCACCTTCCAGTAAACCAGGTTGCTCCAAGCCCCATCCAACCTGACCTTGAATATTTCCAGAAATGGAGCATCCACCTTTTCTGTGGGCAACCTGTGCTAGTGTTTTACCACCCTCATTATAAAAACCTGACTTACATCTAATCTAAATCATCCCTCCTTCAGTGTAAAACTGTTTCATTGTTGGGATTTGGGGTTTATTTCCATGAAAACTATCTCATATGTGCTTTGGGAATCAGAACTTTTTAAGGAAAAAAAAGAACTTTGAGAACCAAACTCTTGACACATGATTCCAAGAATTAGTGATGCTTTGATTCATGAACATCTTTATGATCATTCAAGGTGTGAAATGTCCCCATGCATTCCAGTCCATTTCTGTGTTGTCCCTTATGGCATTAGTTGCCCTGAAACATGTTCACATGTACTTTGTAGATTTGGTTGAGGGCACAGAAATCCCAAATTCGTTCTTGATCCCCTAACCCTGAAAAGCCACTGGTCAAATGGTCAGGTCTGTCTAGTGCCTCTTTGGTGAGGGGTGTTAACATCTGGCCTGCTCACATCTTCCAGGGCCCCTTGGTTGAATCCTAAGGTATTATTAATGCCCCTTTTCACCTGTAGGACAGGTGTGCCTTTTGCCATTCTGAATGCCTGGAAGCACAAGTAGAAGGAGCTGTGTGGAAAAGCTTCACAGAAAGTTTATTGTGAGCACAGTCCTTGGGACATCACTTCACATGGATGCTGATGAAGTCTGAATGCAGAAGGGAAGGTGTTAGGGAATGCTCAAGGGTGGAGGGAGGAGAGGATGAAGCTGCTGGTGTAATAAAGCTGTAACTCCCTCCCTTCTTCTGGGAGAGCCCAGGGCTTGTGAGGAAAGCTCTGACATTTGCAAACCCAGCAATAAGCTTGTGTCAGCCCACCTGAGACTTGGTGGAAATCCAACATTTCCGCTCAGGAAGGACCTTCAGATAAAGCTTTTACCCAAAAAAGGGAGGATGGACTGGCTTAGTTTCAGTGTTTGCCCAAGAACTGTGATAAGGATTGTAACTATGTGCTAAATCTGGTTTTGCAGACCTCTGTCTAAAAATTCTCCGAGAAGATAAAAGCTGTCTGGGATCATTGCAGATAGTCAAGTGGTAAGTGAGTAACAGCGAAACCAAGACAAGATTGTGCTGAGTAGGAGACATCTGCCCCTGCAGTCTTCTTCTTCCTGAACTGGAAAACATCGTGCCCTGGTGCCAGGGGAGCTCCCACTGCAGCTGGGGGTGCTTGGCCCCTGTGTAAGCAGGACAGAATTAGTGACTGAGGTCATGTGAGTTCGAGGGCTGTGGAAGTGATGGCTGCAGTGAGGTCATGGTCAGGCCCCAGAGCACATGTGGCAGCAGAGGTGCAGAGAGAGGCTAAAGACTGTCATGAGATCCTTTCTGTTGTGTTTAATTTTTTCTAGTTTCACTTTGATAGGGATTCTTGCACTTGTTTTTCAGTATGTACAATATTTTATCTCCCTCTCTAAGAACCTCACAGTTTTCTTCAGGATGTATTTCACAGTTGGCATGTTCCCAACAAGCAGAAAAACTGTCCCTGATGTGCTAGGGAGATACCTGCTGCACATCCTTTGACTCCCAAGAGTAAATATCTGGCCATTGATGCTTCAAATAATATTTACTACTTTGAGAAAATCCATTGCTGTAAACTCTGCATCAGATAACCAAGATTTACAAGACCAGACATGTTCAGATTGAGCCGAGCTCTGTACAAGGCTGATGGGAAAAGAGCCATCAAAGCTCTGGCTGGGGAGCTGGAACAGAGCACAGAGCAGGAACACTCAGAGCCAGCCTTTGGCCTCCAATCCTTGTCTTTGTCAGGATTCAAGCAGGCTCTGGGCTGACAGGATAATGCCCCAGAAGTGTAAACAGTGCACAGATGCAGAAAGGAAAATGCTGCCTTTGGGACTGACCTGAAAAGGACTTCACAAGTCTCAAATGTTGTTGGTTGTGTTGACCTAATTCCAGAAAAAATGCCCTTTAACCCACATCTAATGAGTATGTTTACAGATCAGGAGATAAATATTGCTGGTTAGTATTAACATGTTTTGGTTTTTTCCCTGGCAGGATTCAAGGTTGTTTTGATGCTTTGGAGAAGCAGTATGTAAGTGGTTTTTTTCACTTTTTATTAGAGTGTCCTATTTCTTCATAAAGTAAGGACAAAACTTTCCTTCCATTCCTGCTGTATTTCTGTTGTGATCTTTGATGCACCCAACAACCTTTACAGCTGTGGGACAGGGGAAAGACCCTGCCCTGAGTATGAGATTTGGGATTTTATGCCTTGAGCTCAAATCCTGTCCACTTTCTCTGGCCTCTCCTGGCTCTCCATGGTGTGGGAACCAATTTGCAGCCTGCAATGGATTTTCCTGAATTCTGTGCTCTACATTTGTGTTCTCTTAAGTTTGATAGAGGTCCTGCCAGGCAGAGCTGAGATCTGGATCTCCTTCCTGGTTTTGTTTTCTTCAGAGAGGTGCTGTGCTTCTGCTGTCCTTCATCTCCTTTTCCCTAATCTTTCCCCTTCATCTCATGTTCTCTAACCCTCCTGGCTTTTCTCTCAGGCTCAGAATTTATCTCTTTTTTCCCCCCTTAATTCACCAAATAAGGTGTGTAACTGCTTCCATGACAAAACCAGCTAGCAAGTTCTCCTATTCCTTGCTGATTTTCACATCAAAACTGCCCTGCACAGGAAAAAGCACCAATTGCTGTGCTCTGTGTCTGCACTGCTCACCAGCCCAGCTCCTCCAGGCCAGGTGGAGCACTGGTTGTTCTGACACTGGTTGATCTGAGTGTTCCTCAGACATCAGTGCAACTGTCAGTGTGCACAATAATTAACAGTGTTGTGAACAGTTTACTGCTTGCTGACAGCTCTAGGAGGTATTTAGCCCTTTGTTATTCACGAGAGACATAAATTAATTGTTTGACAAGGATTAAGGAAAAACTGAGGGATTTAATGCATGTTATAAGATTGTTTTTAAGGGCAGGCCCATGTGCAATTCCTTGATAGAGCATAAATTAAATACCTTTGGGGAATTTCCTAGCAGAAAGCAAATATTATCCCTTGAGTAGGGATGGGTGCTCTTGTGAAGAGTTTTAAACCAGTATTTGGGGATTTGTTTGAAAGGAGTCCCAAGGGGGATTACTGAGCATGGGGGTTTTTTTTGGGAAACTGCATCAAGCCAGGCAAACCGGCCACTAGGTGTTGCTGATGCTGTGCTGGGAAGAATCTGCAAAAAGGGTTTTAACTCCTGGTTTGTTGAGTGTATTTATTCCTTCTCCCTGTGTAGGCAGTCGGGGTTTGATAGGAATTGCTTTTCCTTGCCCGCTAAGGTTAGATGTTGATTTTGTGTTTTGTTTTGGTTTTCTCTCCTTAGCTACACGTGGCTGTCCTTGCAGTAAGTAAATGAATACAAAGTGGTTTTCTCTCCCCTCCCCTGCTTGAAAGAGATACAGAGTCAAGGTTGTGTCAACCCATTTGTGCCTTTTTTAAAGAGAGGCCAAAATGTGTGTGATTTTTAATAGAGCTGTGACCTTTCTTAGATACAGTAAATGTAGAGTTCAAGGCTGCATGGAAATGTTTTGCTCAGCATGTCAGACTTCTGACTGAGGCCTTATTTGTCTCCTTAAACTCTGAGAGTGATTCCTATCATGGAAGCTGCCATGTGCTCTCCATTTCCCCCTGCAGAGGGATCCTCTTTATTAATCTGATCCTGGAGAAACACACACTGGTGGTTCTCACTGTTGGCCCCAGCCCCCTGCAAAGCACCAGGAGCTTTGCTCACCATCTACCCTGTGCATCATCTGAGCAGTTAAATCCCAGGCATCAATAGCTGCCTGTGAGGGCTGGAATGGGAATTAACTTCATTCCTCCAGTATTGCACACATGAGTGTCTTCACCTGTCTTTGAAGTGATAAGTATTGACTGCAGATAGAGGAAGGCTCTTTCCCAGCCATTCCTTTCTCTGATCCCACACTAAAGATAGCACAGTCTCTGCTGTAAACTGAAAAATCCTTGTTAGTCACTGGTTCAAGTTGTCCCAGGGAGAATGTCCTCACTGTGCTTTCTTGTAACAGATTTACACCAATCCCGAGGTAAGAAAGAGTCTTAATTAATCTTTGAGGCAGCTGAAGACATGGGTGAGTACATTTGTATTCAGAGTGGAGTGGAGGCTTAAGTCCTACCCTGACATAGCTCCTTGGTGACCCCATTTCTGTTCCTGTGCCTTCAGTCCCGAGTGCCAGCTCAGTGAGCTGCACTGTGATCAAACACCCGGCTGAGGGCCCACCAGGGCCTCAGGCAGGGATGTTAGCAGATAACTAATGGGCATGTTCACAGTTTTGTTTTCTTTCCCAAAGACAAAAAATGGGAAATTCAACATTACTCATTTGCAAACCACCTTTTTAACAGCCTTGATGAAAAGAGCTGGTTTTTCATGCAGAGAGGTGTAGGACAGAAGTCAGGAATCCCTTCAGACCTGCGTGGGTGTGTTGGGTAGTGCCTGGCCTCGGCCTCTCCGTGTTCCCTGTTGTGTTTCTGTTTGGTTTCACCTGGGGGTGTGATCCAGGAGTGAGGGTCTGCATCCACTCTGGGGACAGAGAACAGTTTCAGACCCTTTGCATCTGAACCTGGTTCCAGTTCTGCTGTGTGGCACCTCAGAGTCTGGGGACAGAGCAGGAGCTGAGCCATGCCAAGGCTGGATTTGCAAGGAAAGCTCCGAGTTAAGAGCCCAGCTGAGCTCCTACTAATCGACCTCATTGTCTCTGGAAAAAGTGAATTATAGCCATGGAATTGGTGTACAATAGACCCTTTCTCATGGGGGGAAGCTGTCTGTTCTTCCTAATTGTTTTATTCTTTAATTCTTTTAAATGGAAAATCATCCACTATTTTTGTCTACCTCAAAAAGAGTCCGAGACCAGTGAAGTTCAGCTATTTCCCATGCAATATTGTTTGGATTTCCCTGTGGGAAGAGTCCTCCAGGCCCTTGTCCCCATTCAGAGCATGGGGCCAGGCTTCCTTGTGGCACTGGTCACCTGTGCAGTTTCCCAGTTTTCCTTTAGCAAGGGTCACTGGGAGGACTGGCCAGCCCTGGAGCCTTGCTAGAGACTGAAGCAGGAGAGCCAGGCCCACAGAGGAAGTGGAAGGAGGAGGCAGGAAGTTTGTAATTTTGTTGTGATTCTTTCAGTGCTAGGTAAGATGTAGCTGTTAAGAGAATTTGCCAAAGCCTGTGCAAGCAATAATAGAGTTAAAATTGTCAGCATGTCAGATTAATTCTGTGCTCTGGCAGAGAGTATGAAAGGACTCTCCAAGCTCAGGACACATCTTGTTTCTCAAAGTGATCCATTTCTGCTTCTCTCTCTTGTTACATCTCTAGACAGTCACTGAAATGTATCAATTCAAATTCAAGTACAAAAACAAGGTGCCCCAGATGGACATCAGCAGGTAAGGATTTGGGTTGATTTCTCAGGGTTATACTAAAAACTGTGTTCTTGAAGCATTAAGAAGTTGCACTTTATGATTGCCCAGAGAGGTTGTGGACTCCCCATCCCTGAAAGTCCTTAACCTTAACCCTAACCCTAGGGTCCAGTCCTTGTCCAAAGCAAGGTTGGGTGGAGGAACATGGTTTACTGGAAGGTGTCTGTGCAGATGGCAGGGTGGGGAGCAACATGAGATTTAAAGTCATTCCAACCCAAAGCATCCTGTGATTCTGTGTTTGAGCAGGTCCAAGTCATTAAGCAGCTGTAAATCCCATCAGAGTTGAGGATATTCACCTTACAGGGTATGAACTGCTGGGAGAATGAGCTGAAATGCTCCTTCACAGCACCACGAGGCCCTCAGAGCACACCTGAGCAAGGACAGTTGACAGGAGTGGTGCCTCATCAGGGAAGCCATGCAGAAACCAGCCCAGTTGCTGAGCTTGCTGCTGTCTCAGCTAACAACAAGTGTTCTTGCACTGCCACCAGGCAGCCTTGTGCTTTCAGATGAAACCTGCTCAGGTTTGAGCCCTTTCACCATGATCCTGTGCCCCAGATTTTTTTCCCTTGAGCATTTGCATACGTGTGTTCTGCTTGAGCAGCCCTGCGTGGGTGACCTGAGAGAACTTTCACTTAGGCTGCCTGAGCTGATGGTGCAAAATATGTGGCAGAAAGTAGCAGCTTTTTGCCTCTTTTTGGCACTCTCTGTTAGGTGTTTAAAGCTGTGTTTAGTAGGCCATAATCCTGTGGAGCTTCAAATAAATGCTATCAAAGGCCATTTACTATAACCAAAGCAAAGAAAATTAATTAACCTGGTTTTACTTTGTTCTGCAGTTGGCACTGGTGACAGATGGATCTTGGAACCTGCCTGGACAGCAAGAGAGCTCTGCTGTCTTGTGTGCTCCTTAGGAAGCTCCTCCCCAACACTCCTGGAGTGTGCCCTTAACTGCTCTTTCTCTAAACACGTGCAAATAATCTTTAACCATAAGGCAAAATTATTTTCTTTTGGGCAAATCTGTATTATCTCTGGAATGACTTTTTGGCTGTGCCCTCCATTTCTGCTTCCAAGCTGCTGTCCAGTGTCTGGACAGCACACACAGGGGAAGAGGAGATCTGGGATGTGAAGGATAATAGATAGTCCTTGAGTACTTTGGGGTTTTAATCAGCCTTACCCATTAATTCCTAGAAATAAGGACAGTCCCCACATGGAGCTTGGGTGTCCTTTCTGTCATCCAGGGAGAGGCCAAGCCATCTTCCTGTCATGCTTGAATGTGCTCTGAGGCTCCAGAGCCTGTGGCCCTGGATTCCTGGGCTGTGTTTCTGTGGGGATTGGCAGTGCTGTGGCAGGCTCAGGCGTGTCCCTGCAGTCTTTAATAATCCAGAGTTCTGGCACAGATCAGGGAATTGTGTCATCTTTGCTATCAGCTCCTTCAGCTGATAATGCTGCCTTTTACACCTGCAGCAGCTGTCCTGTGCAAACTTGGAGTTAATCACTCTGGGAGAGAGGTTTTGTGAGGCTGCAGCATCACAACCAAGGGGTAAGGGGAAACTTTCTCCTAAATGGTCCTTGCCTTATTCTAAACAGATTTTGGGGGACTTCCTTGCCACAGATCCCACTCCTTCCAAGGTTCTGTTCCTTATCTTCTGCTTTTTGACTCCCTCCTGCATCACATTGTCTTTATGTTATTCCCATATTGAAGTAGTGCTTGACCTGTTAATGCTGTTAATTCCTATGGACATCTCATTTCTTTTTTCCTTATGAACTTTCCTTTTGCCATTTCTGATCTGCTAATCCCACAGTTTGTAATGGTGATGGATATTCCACCTTAGGCACTGCCTGCATTTTCCTCTCACTGTATGTTTCTGAGCATGCAGGATTTAATCAAGGACCACAGTGCACATCTAATACCACAGAGTTTGGACTTCATGATCTTAGAGGTCTTTTCCAACATAAATGATGCTGTGATTCCATACCTTGGGGATTCAAGCTGTTCCACAGCCACCCCATTTTCATGACCCAAAGAAGTTCAGTTGGAAGGGGGAATTGATCTTAATTTGCTCCTTTCTGAGGGTCAGTCAGTCAGCTTTGCTCTGGGATATTCATGGGTTACTTTTTTACTGCTTTTGATGCAATTTGGGGTGATTGTGTTGGGCACCCTCCAGCCTACACACAGTGTCAGGGGTCTTCCAAAGGAGCTACACATCTTTGTGACCCCTTCTCATTGAAAGTTAGGGAAGTTCAGGTCCCTTAGTCACACAGTGATTCATCTGCTTGTCTGAAGTTGGCTGGCTGCTCTGAGTTGCTCATCTCATCTACCTCAGTTTTAATCAAAGAGAAACAAACTCCTCTGGAGTGCCATTCATCCCACTCATGTCACCCATGGGTCTCTGTCTGGACTGCTGGCTTGGAGCAGCCAGCTGACATTTGGATGGGTGAAGGAGGTGAGGGGAATGCCCCTTTGTCACTGCTGAAAAATGTGCCTCTGAGCTGCTTTTTCTTACATGGAATTGAGTGAGAACATGCAATTCACTTCTCTTCAAAAACTGCAGAATGGACTTGAAAATAGCCCCTGTGATGAATCGCCTTTAGATGGGATCCTCAACTCATTCCTCTCATTCCTGAAATTGCTTAGGTGAAAGGCACTTGTTTTATGGTCCTTTGATCCAATTTAATCATGTTCAAACAAGTGAGTCATGACATTTGTATAATGGTTGCCCCAGCTCCGAAGTCTGTTCAAATGTAAATGCCAGGCCTCTGAGTTTGGAGCGGGTGTTCTGCGGATGCCACCCCATCCCTGGAGCCTGTTTCACTTCCCTGTTTATCTGGAAATTACATAAAGACATTGTAGCTTTGTCACTGGTGGTTTCAGACAAGTCAGTGGGTGCTCTGTGTGTGTAATTGGATCGTGAATATTCATGACTGAGGATAACAAATCCATTATTCTTCTTCGGATTGCAGCAACCACAGGGAGTTTGTGGCTGGGCTGTGCAGCAAGGATGTCAAACGTGCCAGCAGGCTCCTGCTCAGGACCCTGTACCTGCTCATGCAGGACCTGGGGCCACTGCCCAATGACATCACCCTGAGCATGAAACTCCTCTACTACAACCACGGTAGGGGGAGAGCAGGGTGTGCCTTGGGGAAGAGTTCCATCAGTCTCTGTAATAAGTGTGAGCCCTGGGAATAAAATAAAGCATAGAAAAGCTGAGATGGGAGAAGCTGTTGGCTGGCAGCACTGAGAAATGGTGTAACACAGTAAATCTTTCTGATGCACAGGGATGGCAAATGTTTTTAGGAAAGGTTTAAAATCCATAAAAGAAGTACAGCTATGTGGTGTGAAAGGGAAAAATCCTTCTTCCCTGGTTGTTTTGTTTTGGTTTTTGGTTTTTGGGTTTTGTTTGTTTGTTTTGGTTTGGTTTGGTTTTTTTTGAGTTTGTTTCCTTAAGGAACAAGCAATGTCAGGTTCTGCTCCAGCACTTTAATGGTATCTCAGCATCCTAAAGAATTTTTTTCTTTGAGCTCCCTGATAACATTTGCTCAGCTAATTTTACCCTTTGCATTCTGTCCCTTCCTCCTAAAAAAACCCAAAAAAACTTGGAATATTTTTAGTAGTTGATGGTACTCGAAGTTGGTTCATAACTGCTCTTTCTAAATCAGACTGAGGAGAGATGGAACTCACTTTCCCTGACCTCATGGGGTTCCCTCTCCCTGTGCAGTCACTCCCAAGGATTACCAGCCCCCTGGCTTCAAGGAAGATGGCAGCCCTGGTGACCTCTTGTTTGCTGGGGATCCCATCAACCTGAAAGTGGGCTCAGTCTCCACTGATTTCCACCTCATGAAAGTCAGAGTGACAACTGAGAAGAAGAGGGTGAAGAAGGCTGACAGCAACCTGATCCAGAAGAATGGCCCTACTGAGATCTCCCACCAAGGGCTGGACTGCGAGGAAGATGAGGAGGAGGAAGAGTGCACAAAGGTATAGAAATAGCTCTATCCAATTCTCACCAGAAGAATAGAATTTATCTAGCAAAAACCTCCTTAAAAGAAACATTCTCCTCATGGATTTACCACCTGGGTGTATTTTTTAGGTTATATTATTTAGACAAAACATCATTTGTTTTACAGAATCACCCTTGTCCTGTCAGAGCAGATTCAAATGAGCATGAAGGGGACATAAGTGACACTCATCCAGGTAGAAAAACAGAAGCATCTTCTTTTTGCCTTGAAGATAAAGGTAAATGCCCAGTTTCAAAACTGAAGGAGTTTCTGCTCCTGATTGTATCTCAGCATAATGTATTCCACACAATGTCCTGGGTATGGTCTTTCAGTGCTGTTAATAACAGCAGGTTATTTAGATATTAGGGGAAAAAATTGTTCCCTGGCAGGGTGGGCAGGCCCTGGCACAGGTGCCCAGAGCAGCTGGGGCTGCCCCTGGATCCCTGGCAGTGCCCAAGGCCAGGCTGGACACTGGGGCTGGAGCAGCCTGGGACAGTGGGAGGTGTCCCTGCCATGGCAGGGGTGGCACTGGATGGGCTTTAAGGTCCCTTCCATCCCAACCCATTCCATGATTCTGTGATTCTCTAATATTTAAGTTTTGGATATGTGCAAAGTTTGTCAGGCTGTTTGTGTCAGGTCAGACTGAACTGTAACAAAGGGCTGGTTGATTATGCTTGGTTTGTTAACAGAAACATTTGATTTTGTATCAGTATCTTTGTACCTCTTTATCTCAGCAGTTTTTTGAGATATGGAGGAAATGCACAGATCATCAAAACTGAGTTACATTATCTCCATGTTCAACAAAGCTCTTTTCCTGTAGCTGTTACAGTTTGACTTTTGCTAATAACTTCCATGTGGGAAAAGATACATTAAAATACATGAGAAAAAAGCCTTTTCTGTGCCTTTAATCAACCCAGCCTGTGCTATACCATGCTGTTTGACCTTCGAGGCTCTGGGATCTAGCCTGTGGAACAATACCATCTAGTGACAAAATGGTAAATAGCATTCCTGGGATTGCCAGGCAGTAGGATAAAGCAGCTTTCCTGCCTGTGAAATCACCTTTGCAGGTCTTTCTCCTGCAGATTCCCCGATGACTAATAAGGAATTCACTCATCCTGCCATTTTTGTTGCTCTGGGGATTTTTACAGGATCCTCCTTCTCTAAACAGTTGCCTCATCTCATGACACTGAGGCACTTTGGACACCCCCTCAAATTTTATTGAAACTGTCTGAAAGGTTAATAAATATTAACCAGGGGAGATCTCCCCTCCTATCCCCCACCCCTCACACTTAGGGCATGTCTAGACATAAGCTTTGTTTTCTTAGATCCAGGTTAAAAGGGAGATTTTAATTGCTAGAGCTGCTGCAAGCTGATGTTCAGATGACACTTCATGCTGAAATCTCTCTTTCTAGGAATAAACTGCCACTGCTGGCAGTGTCTGAGAGCAAAGCTTACACAATTTCATGGGATTTCTGCCTCAGTGGTTTAGTCAAGCTTCCAGATGATTTATTTTTATTAAATTAAGCACTTTGCAGCTAATTTTGCCTTGCTGTTTGGGTTGCAGGTAGCAAGAAGAGAGGAATCAAGGAGACAGACAGGATGCCTTGCTCAAGGGCATGTCAGGAGGTGAGGAAGCTTTAGTGGTTCTGAGATACTCCAGGCACAGGGGAATACATTGCCATGGATCATTGCATCATCAAATTCACTAACATCAGTGGATTTACTGTGCAGGGTAACAATACATAGAGGCTACAGAGTAGCAGAGGGATGTCAACATAAACAAGAAGCATTTAGGAAGAAGCTTTCCATGATCAGTTAATTTCCTCTGCCCAGTACTGGAATTTAATTCTGTTCTCTGGAGTTAGGACCTCTGAGTAACACACACAGAGCCAATCTCTGTCCCAGCCAGCCTTGTTTACCTGTGGGTGGTTTTAGATTAAGGGTCTGAAATCACTACTCTATTTTAGGTTTGAAGGGTGTATTTTTTGCCTAATATGGTCTTCACCTCTCCCCTCTTGCTTCCAGACTTTCTTTACATGTGAGTCACAGGTACCTAATGATTCCTATCCCTTTTTGGTTACCCCTCTGGGCTAGGAAGAATTATCCCCTGGAGGTACTGATCTCTTTTTTGATGGTTGTTGGGGCAACCCAAAGAATTAGGATAGACCAGGTAGGTTGTTTCAGATAAGTAAAAAATTAATCCCACCCTGAAAGCTGGCCAGCCAAACCCTGAGTCACCATCTGAACCCAAATTCACATGCAGAGGTTTGTTCAGTGACATGGCAAATCTCTGAATACCACCAGACTTGCCACTTGATCCTCCTCCCATTCAAATTAGCTGAGAATCATGTGAGCTTGAATGGTCAGAAACTGCATCTTTACAGGATAAGTTAATGAGAGTAGGAAATTGCTACTAAAATTTTCCCCGCCTCTGTTGAAAAGAATCCCGGGGTGTCTAACCCAGACAGCAACTGCAGACTGCAGCTCACCCTGTCATTCTAAAGGCATCTGCGAGGTATTTGCCTTGACTCTGGATCTTAGAAGTGAACTTGTGTGCCTAGGCTGGTATTTTTCAAACTTTAACCACATTTTTTTTCGTGTCACATCCTCCGCTTTCCTTCTGATCATTGTTTATTCTGTCGTCTGTGAAAACAGGAGCCTTTTTTGTTTGCAACTCATGGTTGCCCCACTGATTCATGCTCTGACCTTCTTTTGGGGCTGTCACCATGGCCAGCACAGCACCAGACACCTCTCTCAGCATGTGCATTTCATTAGAATTCGGTAGCAGGAGTGAGAGTGTCTGAAGGTGGTGGAAACAGCATTAGTTGCTGAAAAATGGAAGAATCACTTTATCCATCATGTGCTTCCAAAGACTTTTAAAAAAATCCCAAGCCCTGGGAGATTCTTTTCTTAATGTATTCTTTGATGCTATTTTTAAAACCTCATAGCTTAGAAACTGGCTAATATTTCACCCCGTTTAGGGAAAAACAAAGTCAAGCCAGTAGTTAGAATCATCACTGTAAAGCCTGCACTAATAAAAATTTGACACTTTTTTCCATATGAGAGGGACTTTCCCTTCTTTTCTGAAGGAAGTGGTTAAAACAAATGACCATTGTGTATTCCATGTGAATCAGGAAGCCAAGCTGGTGGGTGAAGTTTGTCCTAAAAAATGAGGAGAAGCTGGGGTTGAAGTTTGAGTTAGGTGTTGTCTGACAGGGTCAGGTGTAGGTGAGATGGGGAGGAGCAGACCTGGTGGGGTGTGAATGTGAACACCTTGTTGCCATCCAACCACTATTAACAGTGTTTTCCAGCTCTTGGGTTGGGGTGGGAATGCCAAAATCTCCTGAATGAACCAGAACAATTTAGAGTGTCACAGAAAATTGCTGTCTGCACAGGGATTTGATACTCAAGAAGTTCTGAGTTCAAAACCATTACCCACAGTCACAAGTTGCTTTTGGAAATGTGGTTGAGCACATTTCTGCTCTTCAGCTGGAGTGAATCCTTCTGATTGCTTGGTTACCAAAAATAAAAACTGGACTTGAGCTTATTGGTCATTATCTTGCTGACCTAGAGCTCTTCAGGAAAACCAGGAATGAAAGTATTAAAGGCTTATTTTTGTCTCATTGACATGGGAGAGGCAAAAGGATGTGAATCTGCCAAAAGAGAAGCAGCTCTTCCTGCCCAGTGAGAGCTGGAGCTGGCCTTTAGCAGTGGTCACAGAGAGTCTCTCACAGAGGGCTTTGCAGGTTGGGGAAAAATTTTCATGTACTCCACTGGCTTCTTATCTGCCATCTCATGATTGATGATCCTTGGGATCAAATGAGAGATTGCCCTTTCCCAGCAGAGCATCTCTGCACTTAATCATCCAGAGTTAGGCACCAGCATGTAAATGAGCTCACCTCTCCTGGCTTCAGGACCCTTCTGATTGCATCAGCCAAGGGTTTGTCCTCCTGTGCTATCTTTGTGCATCTTCCTTCTTTCCACTGGCATTTTAGGAGCTGTGAAGAGTTGGGGGAAATAGAAAATTGCTGCCCATTAGTTTAACTAATAGAAATCTGCTAGAATTGGGTCCTGCACTGGACTTGGGATTGCTTCTGAGTTCTTCAGCAAACTCTTCTATCCTCTTGTAAAGGACATCCTTGAATGTCCTTGTCCTGAAAATTGATTTTGGTCAGCTTTGTCTTCGTGTAAGCAAACATGTTGCAGTGGAATGAGTTTGGAATGGAACAGAACTAGGAGATGAGTAAAATCTGACCATGTGAACGCCTCTGCAGGCATTTATCTCCCATCAGGAAGCTGTGGGCTGAAGTTCTGGGGTGGTCCTTGGAGCACAATCTCAGTGCACAGTGAGGCAGCCGTGCAGGGAGCCCTGGCTCACCCTGAGCTGGGAATGGTGTGGCTGGATCAGCACAGCACCAGGCAGCTCTGCCTCCCAAGTTTCTGGCTTCATCAGCTGCTGCCAGACACTGCTCCTGCTGCTGGGCTGGCTGTGCTTGTAGACTGCTGTGGGACATGAGGGAGACAAGTGTTGACACTTGGCATTGTGTGGGCATCCCAGTGGGACCAGGGATGGCTCAGGGGTTCTGCTCTGGGATTCACTGGCTGCTGTAGCCAGGCTCCTGCCATGTGGATCAGCTCTCCTGACAGGAGCTGTCTGCAGCTGAGATGTCTGGGGAGAGGTTCATACCTAAGTGTTGTGAATCAGGGCTGCTCTAGGCCTCAGAGGACAGTCTGTCTGGCCTCCAGCTGCTGCTCCTTGTGCAGAAGACTTGGCTACCTGGCCATGTGCTCCTTCTCCAAGGCACTGTGTGGACACAGACTTTCATGGATGATGCAGTAATACCTGTCCAGTGTGCCAGGGATCAGTGTCAGTTACCCTGATAGAGACCTCAGAGCCCCTTCCAGTGCCCAAAGGGACTCCAAGAGAGCTGGAGAGGGACTTGGAATAAGGGCCTGGAGGGACAGGACACAGGGAATGGCTCCCACTGCCAGAGGGCAGGGATGGATGGGATATTGGGAATGAGGAATTGTTCCCTGGCAGGGTGGGCAGGCCCTGGCACAGGTGCCCAGAGCAGCTGGGGCTGCCCCTGGATCCCTGGCAGTGTCCAAGGCCAGGCTGGACATTGGGGCTTGGAGCAGCCTGGGACAGTGGGAGGTGTCCCTGCCCGTGGCAGGGGGTAGAGTGAGATGAGCTTTAAGATTCCTTCCAGCCCAAACCATTCCATAGCTCCTGTGCCCTGCTGAGCTGCAGTGTTGTACACAGCTTCTTTCTGGCAGTGAAGGTCAGCACAAGTGTGTTCAACTGCAGAACAACAGCTTGGAGATCAGGACCTTTGTTGTCTGATTTTTCCCAGGCAAACCACGTTCAGAAGTGCCATGACAGAAGGCAGTTGAAGGATGAAACCTGCCATGTGCAGAGCAATAGGAAAGCATTTTTCTGTAGCAATATCGTTATCTTGAACTTTCACAGAAGAGGAAAAAAGCAGCAAGGTTTATCTCTGTCTGTCTATCAAGAGAGTGTATCTGATGAGAAGTTCCCAGAACATTTTCTCCTCCAAACCAGCTGAAGCTACACAGACCCAAGCAATGAAGAGAGAAAGATTCAGAGATGAGCTTGCCTCTCCTTCCTGTGAGCTCAGGCCATGCTGGGAGGAATGAGACAGGGAGGTCAGGAAATTCCTGGCTTCTCTCAGTCCACGTCAGATCCTTAGCTGTATCTTGGGGCCATTCATCCCTTCCATGAGTTATCCCTGTCTAGTGTGCAGGAAACAGTTTCCTAGTGATCTCTGCATGCAGAGGTGAGGCCTGTCACCCCACAGGTCCAGGGAGATTTAACCCTTGCACCCTCAGATTCCCTGGCAGCTCCCACAGGGACATCTGCGGGAAGATGTGGCGCTTCCGTGCTGGCTGCCACTCCATGTGTTCATGCTGTGCATTCTAGCAGCCAGACCCTCTGGAGAAATCCACATAAATTAAGGTTGAACACATCTAATATCCCATGAGGGCCTGCTGGGTAGCAGCCTCATAGGCAGAAAGAGTGTCCATTGTCCTTTTCCCCTCAGTTACAGAGTTGGAATCAGGATTCTGGGAAGTGATTGTGATCCAGCAATGAGAATGTCCCTCACAGAAGTGGACAGTGTGATTGAGGGCCCTGGAGGAGATTAGCAGGAGAGGTGTTGGTAATTTTGTCTAATAACAGAAATTTTTGAAGCTGGAATTTTGGAATTTTTGAATTCTGGAAAGATCTGTTCATTAATCCTTTAAAAGCTACAAGATACACGAAGGTGTGAGACAAAAGAGTGGCACTGAATGACAAAGGTTTATCAAGAACTGAGGAAAAGGAAGAGGACTGGTGATAGTCAGTGATGTGTTGGCGTGGTTTCCTGGGCACAAAAACGTGGCAGCTTTCCACAGCAGCACCACACTGAGGGTCTCTCATTGTTCCACCTGCATAAGTTGGCTTTCACAGTAACCAGCGTGATCCTCCTGCACAGATGGAAATCAGGAGGGATTCCACTGATGTCAGTGTGACCATGGTACTGGAAACTGATGGGAACCCAGTGCTGGGGTTTAACCACAGAGCCACCCCTGCACAGCCACCGGGGTCAGCAGGGCCAACCAACCTGCTCAGAGCACAGGGAGAGGGAGAGCGTTCCTTGGGACCTGCTCCCCTCAGGTGGTGAGTATCTGCAAGGAAGGAGGCTCCACAACCTCCCTGGCTGACTTTCACCACTACTTCGTTGCCCTCACATTAAAAAAATTAAAAGTTTGTCCATATGTTTAAATGGAATTTCTTGTATTTCCCTGGAAGTGCTCAAGGCCAGGTTAGATGGGCTGTGGAGCAACCTGGGCTAGTGGAAAGTGTCCCTGCTCATGACAAGGGAGTGGAATGAGATGAGCTCTAAGATCCCTTCCAACACAAACCATTCTGGGAATCTGTGATTCTGTGGTTTCAGTTTGTGTCCATCTCCTCTCATCCTTCCACTGACACCATGATGTGTCCTGTGACCCTGGGATTTTGCTGTGCTTCGGAGCACGGAGCAGCCAGATGTCAGTGAGCAGGCAGGAATTAGGTCTTAGGGGACCAATCTGAAGAGTCACCAGGTTGATTTTTGGAAGTGACAAGAGTTTGTTGTGCTGTTGAGTCAGTGGTAGCTGCAGTTGAAATCACAGGATGCCTCAGGTCACTCTGATTAACATCCCTGATGATGAAAGTCCTCCACACAAACTGTTGTCCTGACACCTGAGGGTCACTCTGCCTTATTTCAGCAGCTCATTCTTGTATCTCAGCCCTTATTCTTCCAGCTTGCTCGATGGAACTGCACTTCTTTTGACATTCATGTGCTTGTGAATTTGTGGGGATAGTTACAAGGTACCAAACAAAACCCTCCGTGTCCTGGACAAAGGGAACTCTTCTGAGGACATAAAATCTGCCAAGTGCCAAACCCCAGCATGGGGCAGCCCAGGGACAAAGAGGGACACAGCCGAATGCTCTTGTGCAATTTTAGCTGTTCTGCATAGGATGCCTTGGGAAGCAAAACACATGTCAGGAGAGCTGTAAATCTTCTTCAATTTATGCTGGGAATTTTTGGCCGGAATATGTGGGGACACTGGGGATTGCAAACTGCAGAGCACAAAAACCGGGTCCTGATTGAGTCTATCTAAGAATAGCAGTGTGGCTGTGGTCTGCTTGCTCTGCTTCGTCCACCCGTCTGCCTTGGGAAGGCTTTAATCTAAGTCTAATCTATTTTTAGCCTGATATCTTCTCCAGACAATTCGCAGCTGTCCTGTGAGTTTTATGCCAGAAATTAGTAACACTTGTATGATTCACAAGTTAGCTGCAGTTCTACAGGAAAACTCCTGCGGCAAAATATTGCTTTTTTACACGTAGTAAAACAGGAGATTCACACTCACTGATATGACCCAGACCCTGAACTCTGCCTTGGACTCAGAGTCAGGAGGTCATGGAGCTGCTGCTGCCTTTGCTGCTTGCTCTGGGCTTGTCCCACCTGTCAGCATGGTCCCTTTTTGGGGTGAAGGTGCAAGGGGCTGCACTTTGTCCTACCTACTTCTACAGTTCCTGGCTCATCCGTGGGGCTGAGGTTGTGTATGAGGAAATGCAACATTCTCACAGCCCAAGCTCTGACATCAGTTATTCAAGTGAAGCATCCCAGTACGTGGGAAAAATTAGAATTAATTAACTTCTGGAGGCTTTGATTGTATGTTTAATCAATGGGAGGGATTTCCTGCTTCTCACCACACCGTTGAAGAGGTTTACTTTCTGCTTCAAGTCAAATAAGCATATGTCGGGTCTGACTTAATCCCCTTTAGAGCAGCATTTCTGGGGAAGAGGCTGGAGTGTTTGGTTAAGGATGGGAGCTGAAGTTGGACTTGGGGTCTGTTCCTGGCTCCAAGCTCCTACGTGAGCTTGGGCAGGGACGGGCCAGGACACGTTGGCTGCAGTGAAATACCTCTCACTGTTGACATCTGATTCATTGAATGGGTGAATAGTGCTTCTCTAGAGCCCTCCATGGCTTCCTTGGATGTTTTCACTCCTCATCTCAGGTTCCTGCGAGGTGCTCGTGCTGCCTGTGGTAAAGGGCAGGAGAACTGGGGGGAGCTGGAGTGCAAGCAGCTGCTCATCGTGGCTATTTCTCCACCTTACAAGTATCCCATCCATGCAGGAAATTCTGGAGGAATAGCAAAGGGGTAAAACCTTCACTGAGTAGCTTTGTGGGCTGTGGAAAATCCATTCCTCAGGAAATTAAAGCACCAGCTCTAGCTAGGTTTAAACAGAAGGAGAGCTGCCTCATCCAGGTGATGGAGCTGGGAGACTGGGAATTGTGCCCCTGCTTTGTTGTGTGGCCAGCAAAACAGGGTACAAACCCTGCAGCTGTGTTAGCACTGCAGAGGTTTGGATGCAAGGTTTCCTTCTCTGGGCACTTCACTTCAAAACTAGAAGGAAGCAGACGAGTTAAAACAATGTTAGGGAGAGGAAAATAAATAGCTGCCAAAAATGCCAGTTGGAGCAGCTGAATATCAGGTGAGGAGCTGTAACACATGGCTCTGTCCTCAAGCAAACACACCTTGGGCAGCCTTGGAAAGCTCTGTCAGCCTGACTGTGCAGGGTGAGGGAGAACCTGCCCAGCCCACTTTGGCACATTCTTGTTTTCTCTGCTTTTAGGGAAAGGAAATTGTACTTTTGCATTAAGCAACATTGTATGGCTCATAATGAAGAGGAGGGAAGAAAAACAAATTGAAACACGATAGAGAGGCGAAGGGAGGCTGTTGCAAAGTATTTTGCTGTTAATCCCTAATCAGAGCTATTTCACACATTAGAAAGCCCATTGCTATGCAGAGATTGCCGAAGCCTCATTCCAAGGTCAGATGGAAAGCCAGCCTTGGTGACGTGAGTGGGGAATTCTATAATGACCACATCTTGTAATCTGGAGACCTTGTGCTCATCCCCGGGATGTGTTCTGGAGCAGCTCTTCATTAACTCTTTGTGCTTGCCCTGCTGCAGTTCCGGGGTTCCTGGTGCCTTGCAGTGACACTAGAGGGAGGTACTCCTGTTTGGGAGCAGCAGTTCTCTTAGCACTCCTTTCCCTCGCCGTTCACCTCGCTGTCATCCAAGTGAACTTTGTTTTGGAGGAGAAGCTCTGTGCTGTGGTGTGTCCCCTCAGCTCCAGTGAGAGAGGCCACATTGCCAGACTGTGCTTTGTCCCTTCTGGGTGGGCGACAGCACACATTGCTCTCAGCAGCTCCAGATTATTATTGTAGAAATGCAAATATGTGACATGATAAGGAGGATAAGTGAGTTTGTCCCCTGGCACAGCCAACACTTCAGCTGTCGTCCTGGTTGGCCATCTCCCTGTGGTCTGTCTGAAGTGTCTGTTCCATTGACTCACTTAGATTCTCACATATATTTATCTGTGTTTTTTAACCTCTTGGGTCGCAGGCTCAGAGTATTTCTGGGAGAGGTTTGTGTCTTTCTAGAGGGAAGTTAAGCCTTTTGGGAAAAAGTTTGCTTGGCTTAGTTATTTTTCACAGACTCACAGGTAGTCTTGAAGCCTGAGATTGACCAGCTCACACTGAATTCCTTGATCTACAAACAGAGGGACTGTGTGTCTTCTCCTGAAAGGCTGTGACAAATTTCACTTAAGTGCCTCCTGTTTTTCCATGTGTTATGATTATCTGAGGTTGGTTGAGAAACAAATGCCCTGTCAGCTATTATATTCCTCAAGGATCTCCTTGCTCCTGCTATTTTCTGACAGTGATGGGGAGATGGGTCCTGTCCCCTTGCCGCCAAATCCATTCCCTGTCCCTGAAGCTGAACCTGTTGCTTGCACAACTGTTACATTCCCAGCTCCATCCAGTACTCCAGTTTTGATTCCTTGCCTAATTGCTTTTCTGGAGAACAGGATCACACTGAGCAAAGCCAGGAGGATCCAGGCATACACATGACACTTTTGGAAGCTGTACTTTTTAACTCATGTTGCAGGAGCGTGCCCTGTGAGAATGATCCCTGTTTCTGATGGTTCTTACAGATAAACCTCCTGAACCTTGCCTTCAGCCAGGAAGAGGTAATAGGACCTGAGAAGAAAAGGAAGGTCAGTGAACCAGAGAAGCTGCCTCTGAACGGCAGGAAATTATGTTCGTTCTGACACACAATACATTTGGAAGGTGTGAGTTTGCATTGTCATCTGACTGGTACAGACCAATGTTTAACTCTTCCCCATCCCATGTGTATTTCTGCATGTTTATTTGTCTCCTGAAAACTCTGGATTGCCAAGAGACAGCAAGCACCAGAACTGCCATGGCATTGCCAACCAGCTGCACTTGTTTGATGTTCTTAAGCTGAGAAGTTACCATTCCACATGAACGGTGTCTGTGTGCTTCTTTCTTCCTCTTTCCCCCACACCCCCTGCCCCTCCCTGGATAAGTCCCCTCCTCTGGGGCTGGACTGTCCTGTCACCCTGATTTAAGGCATTATTTCCAGATGAACTCTGAGGTATCAATGCCAGCAGGCAGCATTTCTCATGATCCACCACACTGTGCTTAACTGCATCCTTTCTGCTGTTTCCTGGAGCTTAGATTTTTTTTTTCAAAGAAGGGGTCTTATCTCTATTGAGTGCAGAGATAAACTAATCTGTACACATTTTCTGCCAGTGCTGGATATTTAGATTTTTCTTCTGACTCTGCAAGTAGTGTTGCCATGACTGTATTATCAGCTTATTTCTAAGTCAGCACCCCATCATGTGCCGAGGGGCTCAGCAGTTATGTGATATAAATTGTGTTGCAAAATACCCAGTTTAGAACCTGCTGTGAGAAAGGTACCTGGTGGCAGCAAATACAGGTAAGGAGAGCAACACATGACAGGTATCTGATCCATAGAGTCTGGAGCTCTCATCTGCTGTGGCAGTATCCAAGATTGGCTGCAGACATCAGGGCCCTTCCTTCCTGCTGGAACAGTGATCTTTCCTTACCTAAAGCTGCCAGGAGATGGGATTGATGCATCTCCCTTCTGTTTTGACTCTGCTTGGCCAGAAAGTTGAAAAGCCTGAGTTGAAAGCCAAGGCTGGACCTGCCTGACTGAGCAGAGGTAATGCCCAGACTGAGCCCCCTGAGATGTTCAGCCACCCTCCTTCTCCAGGCAGTGCAGTGTTGGATTGCAATCCTAAAGCCAATCCTACAGATCACAGCAAACAGACCCTGCCTGTCCCTGAGTCCCCCGCAGTGTCTGGCAGGTTCCATGGCCTAATACCTATTTCACAAAACCTGCAGAGCACCAGAATTCTCCATTTTATCCTCACTTTCACTCCATGTTCTCATTTTTGCACCTGTGGCCTAATAAGCCAGTTTGTTCACATGCCAGAGCCAGCCAGAAACTTTCCTTCTGCCCGGGTTTTGTAACAGTGTTTGCTCTTAGGGCTGCACATCCATGAGTGAGCCAGGCTCTGCACGTGGGCCTGCTGTCACCTCACAGCTCTGCCCTGGCACTGCTGGGCTCTGAGGGCCACATTCCTGCAGCCCTGACTGCACCCAAAGCTGTGTCATGCTGTTGGGTCACACACAGAAAGGAGAGTGAAGCATGGCTGTGATTATGGCTGCTCCAGCAAGGTGATCTCACTGCTCTGCATGTGATTCCCAAGGGTTAGGGGCACATCAGCCTGTCTGATGCAGACTGGGGGGTGCCAAGTGTCCTTGCCCCCAGGGAAAGTGCACACCCAGCCACCACCAGGTCAACACACGCCTTCACTGGCCTTATGATGCCCTGGTCTCATAGCCAGGGCCAGGACTCACTGTCTCAGTTCACAAGGGGTTCTAATCAGCTATTTTACGGTAATGACTTTTAGTCATTTTCATTTCAGGCTTGGTTAGAAGTAAAGCAAGTGATGATGAAGTGCCACAGTAAGCATCTGATTTTTTTTCCCCGCTTGTGGTTGCCCTCAGTTTCTAAGAAAAGTCTTTCCACTTTAGATTGGAATCATCTAAGGCACTTACACATATCCTTTTATTTATTGGTGATTCTGCTTGGCTAGTTAAAGGTGAAAAACCCTTTTTCTTGTGTTTCGGTTGCATTTCTAGTTAATACTCATTAACTGACTTAATGTATGTTACACATGATCAACCTGATTCACTACTGACATAAAACAGAAGCGATTCGTTAGTAACGGTCCCTTGCCAATTAGTGAACTAAATTACGTTTGAACAATTTTCTTCAAAGATTCTCCTCCTCCCCTCATGCATCATTTGGCAAGTCCCCTGCATGCTTACAGTAATTGTGTGCGTGCAGTGAAAGGAGACTGTTACCTCCTCAACCAAAATAAATGAATATGTGATCCCGGTGCTAATGCAGCCCTGAGTAATACAAAGAATCACAGCCATCTTCCCTTTGATCACCCAAAGATCCCAACAGCAATTAAGATTAAAAGCTGCTTAAAAAAACCTGAATATTAGGAACATTCTGTAAGGAGAAAGCGAATGCTCCCCAGGGTTTTTCAGAAAGCCAGCAAAGAAAGGGAACCTGTTCTCGTTTATCGCGACCACAGGCTCTTCAGTCACTGTGATGTGGATATCCTCAACCTGCCGATGCACAGCCAGGTGAGTTGGGCTTCTGAAAATCCTTTCCTTCTTTCTGGGACTGTGGTTAACAAGAGCACTCTTTTGGTTTCAAACTGAAAGTCAAACTGGAGTCAAACAGAAAACGCATCGTCTCAACCACTTCCTTAAATAGCCTGTCCTCAACAAGAAAATTACCCCAGCCCCAGGGTAATTGCGGGAAGCAGGTGGACAGGTATCAGCATTTGGTTTTCACCTGAAACCAGAGGATTCTTTTGGGATTTCCATGGCTGTGTGTGATCTAGAAAGTCATCTGATCTGATCACTGCTGCTGCTGTTTCAGTTTTGGAGATATGGCAGAGAGGAGAAACATGACCAGGAGGAGGAGAAACGAAAATGAGTTCATGTTAAAAACAGGAGAGTTCTGTCATTGATTTTTATGGGGCATGGAGGGGCCTCTATCCATGGTGGTGAAACAAAAAATCGCTGTCCCAGTGAGCTGAATGCTCATGTTTTCCCTCCAGTGGATTTAGGAAGTGACCCCAGTGGAATGTCTTGGCTATAACTTGCTCTGAAGGTGTTTAGAAATCAACCAGTGTTTTCCTGAGTGTAATTCTAATCATCAATCTTTTACCTCAGGGGCTGTTCTGTGAGATTACCATCTCGGGATTTTGGCTGGAAGTTTAATTTTTGTAGGTTCTGCATTCTTCCCCTTGAGTCAGCAGGTAAGGTATGTGGCTGTGGCCTGCATTTGTCATGCCACAGGGCTGCCATTCTTGGGGGCCAGGGCCCTCATGCCAAAAGCAATGTCACCCTGCCAAAAGCAATGTCACCCTGCTGGAATCCCACCCACGTGTGTCACCGGGCAAGGTCTTTTCTGTTAATGGATGAGTAAAATTTTCACCAGGCTTTTGTTGTCATCACGAGGTAAGTAAGAGGGATTTGCATCTGAGCTGGCACATTTTCCAGAATGAGTTTCCAAGGCTAATTTAAGTCTGGTTGGCCTGTAGATCTTTCCTTTAAGCGGAGGCTGAGATTCCGAAGGCTCACAGTTTTCCATAGGAAACACCGCCCTGGGTGTCCATGTGCCAGACAGGCCTGTTTGGCATTTCCCAGAGCATCAATGACCCACTGTTCTACTGCAGAATCCATTGGCTGATGGTGTGAATACCTGCCTGGGGAGCTGGCTGCACACTGGGAAAACAGGAATGCAAATAGCCTGGCTGTGATCAGTGCATTCAGTACTCACATCCCTCAAGTGTCCAAGGCCAGGTTGGACGGGGCTTGGAGCACCCTGGGATAGTGGAAGGTGTCCCCATGGCAGGGGGTGGGATGAGATGGGCTTTAAGGTCCCTTCTCAACCAAACCGTTCACAATTCTATGAATTAACGTCCTTCAGGAAGGTTTGTGGCTGTTCATAAGAAAAGCACCCAGCCCAGCCCTGGAAGGCTTTGGGCAAACACCAGAGAGAGAAGGGGGATGTGGGAGGCAAATACAAGGTACTGGTTTCTTTTCCAGGCATGTCATGCTATATTCTGTTCATGGTACTTGCGTTTCTCTACAGGACGTGAAACGGGGGATGTTTACTGTGTTGAAAGTCTGGGCTTGATAACAGGAAACCAAGTCCTTTGTGCAGTGGATTGACCTTGAATCACACACAGACCTTTTTTTCAGTAACAGAGGGTAAGACTGTGTAAAACACAGAAAAATGGTGTCTCCAGAAAACAAAACTGGCATTTGGAGTTGGCTAGAATGTGCCCAAGCCTCTGCCAGCCTCAGCTCCCTGAATGTCAGCCCGAGCAGGTGGTCGAGGCACAGCCACGGGTCAGGGCCTTGTAGGAGAATCAGGGGGACAGTTGCTTTTTGTCCCTCAATACTCTTCCTTAAAAGTTCACTCTAGACAGAAAAACGAAGCTGCATGTGCCTGTGGGTGAGGAGCAGTGCTGGGATGCAGGAGACCCTGCAGTGTGGGGACACTCAGAGGTTTAGGGAAGGACTCCCTCCCTCCCAGTCTTTCCCCACAGAGGCAGTGCTGGCCTTTGGGGCAGGAGCCATCTCAGGAGCTCCTTGCAGGAGTTTGTTACAGGGATTTGATCTGTTGGATGTTTCCAAGTGCTTCCTCAGTGTTATTAAAACAGCACTGCAGGATGCAGCTCCATTAATAACCAATAATTCCAGAGTGAAGGAGCTTCTGCTTACATGCAAAAACCTACATGCAAAAACATGCTGAACTCTGCTCACACATCTCCAGCTGTTCTCTGCTGCAGCTCTCCAGGCACAGAGTGACAGAATGGTTTTCATGGAAAGGGACCTTAAAACTCACCTCACTCCTCCCCCTGTCATGGGCAGGGACATTTTCCACTAGCCCAGGTTATTCCAGCCTGGCCTTGGGCACTGCCAGGGATGCAGGGGCAGCCCCAGCTGCTCTGGGCACCTGTGCCAGGGCCTGCCCACCCTGCCAGGGAACAATTCCTCATTCCCATTATCCCATCCATCCCTGCCCTCTGGCAGTGGGAGCCATTCCCTGGGTCCTGTCCCTCCATCCCTTGTCCCCAGTCCCTCTGCAGCTCTCCTGGAGCCCCTTTAGGCCCTGCCAGGGGCTCTGAGCTCTCCCTGGAGCCTTCTCCTCTCCAGGTGAGCACCCCCAGCTCTCCCAGCCTGGCTCTGGAGTAGAGGGGCTCCAGCCCTTGGAGCATCTCCTTGGTTTCTTCTGGACTGGCTCCAGCAGCTCCATGTTCTCCTTGTGCTGGGACTTGGAGGCAGCTGTGCAGGTGGGGTCTCACTGTGGAAGTTAATCTCCATCTTCCAGTCCCAGTATCTTCCCTGCCATTAACTGAAGACTGGATCTTATCCATTGAAGGCCATCACTTGTTGTTCATTCCTCCTGGAGCACACAGTCCCACATCAGCAGGGCTCTGGTGACTCCCAGCTGTGTCCCTGAAGCAATGGGCTGGGAAGGGACAGCACAGGTAGTTACAACCTGTGTGTTCTCCTGAAAGCTTGGATCAGCTTCCCATGGGTTGGGTTAGTTTTCATCCAGAGTCTTTCCCTGACCCCCACTGCCAACAGATGATGAGGGTGGAAGAGGAATTATTCATGGGGCAGGGACCCCAAGGACCTCTTGTTTTGGCCCAAACCTCCACATTGACCAAGCTCAAGAGGAGCCAGAGCCTATAGCACAGCACAAAAACTCCCCAGAAAAAAAAATTGGTGTTATTCCATGGCAAATCAGTGCATGCTTCAGCACCTGGGAGATGCTGGCAAGCAGGACATCCAGGCACAGCTGAGCTGCCTGTACAATCAAATATTTCCCATTCCTGATGGTTGTTACCTGGTTTCCCTGCTGTACTGGAATTACACTGGAATTACACTGAAATAATAAAGGAATCAGGCCAGTTGCCTGACACTGTGTTCTTTCTATTTTCAAAAAGCTGCACAGAGAGTTTAACTGGAAGCCTTGGAGCAGGAATAGCCAAAAAAATCCCCAACTCCCAGTATTTCAGTACATTTTAGCTAAGGCCAGATGGGCTCATCCAAGTATACTTTGCTGCATGTGTTAATTTTGGGGAAGCTTTGTGTGCTTTAAAGCTTTTGGTGACTTGGAAATCTGACCCACAGTCAACTCACAGTGCTTCTGCAAAGGAGATCTAAGGATTTGACATGGATGTGTCAATTTTCTGCTTTAAAAAAAGACGTCAGCCTGCAAGTAAGCTTGCCATGGCAGTGGTGTGTTGGAGGGCCATTACCTACTTATTTCCAAAAATTATTTAGCCGACTGGCTGGCCGCCTTTCCTTTTTCCCAGGCTCTTGGAGAGAATGTAGGAGCTGAGCTACTTGGCTACAAGAGATTTTCTCCTCTGGATTTGGCAGCTGCTCATTCCGGAAGAGCAGCAGCATATTTGGCCACTGATTGCAAAAGCAAAGGGAAAACCATTATTTTTTCATTTCGCTTTTTTAACTCTCCAGTGGGAGACATTGACTGTGTTTGGGTGACCCTCGTTGCTACAGCATTGCTAAGGCTTCCCTATTCCTTAAAAGTAAAAAATTAGGATATTCAGTTCTTAAAAATGCATATATTCCCCTTGGCCGGGCTCGGAGCAAGCGGGTGCCAAGTGTCTCATTGTGTCAGGCCTTACACAGCAGCACATTCAACGTCACGGCTTCATGAGTCAGGGTTTTCTTTCTGAAAAGGATCACGTCAAGAAAACCAGGACAAAAATTCCCTATAGCCCAGCAACAGAGCGTGCTGTGTAAGAAGCTCTGTTGGGCAGGGGAGCGAGCTGTGAGAGTCAGATCTGTCCGCCTGGGCATCCTTCCACGCCGGACAAAGGCAGTGACGGGTCAGCGCGGCTCCGTGACTCAAGTGCTTTGATAATGGCTCCAGGAGGAGCTGGGCCTGGCCAGACCTGTGGCTTTGCTGATGTCAGGGCACCTTTGAAGCCTCTCCACGAGCTCCTCGTCGCTCACGGTGCCGGGCTGAGGGTGCTGTGTGGGACTGAGGGCGCCGTGGCTCCTGTTCAGACCTGCCGGGATCCTCGCACGGAGCCGGGGGAGCTCGGGGGCATTGGCAGTGTTACATCACAGGGGCTCTGCTGCTGTCACCAGCACCCCCTGTGCATCACTGTGGCAGGAAAAACGCTGCCCGTGGGCAGGCTGGGGGTTTTCAGCTGCTATTTCCTCTGTTTTCCATTAGTAATTCCATGAGTCCATCAGCACCTATTGCATCTGCAGGTCACAAGGTTCTCTGTAAAGGAGGTTGAACATCTCATGTAGGGAGGGATGGGACACAGGGAATGGCTTCCCACTGCCAGAAGGCAGGGATAGGTGGGATACTGTGCAGGAATTATTCCCTGTGAAGCTGGGGAGTCCCTGGCACAGGATGCCCAGAGCAGCTGTGGCTGCCCCTGGATCTCTGGAAGTGCCCAAGGTCAGGTTGGGAGGAGTTTGGAGCAACCTAGTAGCAACACTTAGCTAGTGGAAAGTGTCCCTGCCCATGGCAGAGGGTGAATTTTCAGGTCAGGATGAGTTTTCAGGTCTTTTCCAACCCAAATTATTCTACAATTCTATGAGCTTTACACCCACTATAAAGAAGGAGAAGCTGAAATTCAAAGTGGAAGTGACTCTCCTGAGGTCACAACTCTGCCAGCCAGGAGTGATTTGACAGAGTTCAGTTCTTCAAGGTGCTCTCAACAGATACTTCTCTGCCATATCTGATGTTGTGTAGATTTCTGTGAGGAGTTTCCTTTATTAGTCCAGAATATCACTGGAGAGCCTTGTGAAGCAGAGCTTTGGGAAGTTAATTTTCCCTAAATTCAGCAGTCTGCTGGGGGCCATCTCACTTTCTCCTGTGATCTGCACCTTAGTGGTGACATTTGGTATTTGAGGGAGGCATCAAAGAGAGGTGCATATGGAGTGATGTTGCTGAAGCTGAAACCCTTTCTGTTGGTGCACCCACTCCAATTTGAGATGTTTGAGAGCTCTGACTGGAGGCCAACGGTCTTAAACTCCGTATTTGGTTGATGAAGAGAGATCAGCTCTTTCCTAGGATGATTCAGAGTGGAGACAGGCTCTCCTTTTGAATCACTGAAGGAAGCCTTTCATCCCTCTCTCTGTTATCTGCAGAGGGACATCTCCCCCCTAACACTGGTTTTTGAATGAGCTGCTGTGGATCCCACCTGCATCCCACTGGTCTTAGCCAGCAAAACCTCTGGACTTGCTCCTGTGCCCCTGTGGGGGATGATCAGAAGTCCTGCTCAGGCACAGTATTTTGTGTCTGTGCACTGAGGAGGCTTTGCACCTTCCTCTGGAGCATCTGTTGGGAGTTACTGCTGGAGGCAGACATGGGCTGGATGGGCTTTAGGTCTGATCTGGCCCTTCCCATCTTCCTTTGATCCAGAATAATGTTTAGCCATCGCTTACTGGTGCAGGAAGGATGAGGATTTTGCTGATTTCAGTATTTCTGCAGATTTTTTGAGAAACAAAGAGTCACTTTCTTTGGGTTTAGTGAGTCTGGAAATTAGCACTGATCCCCATGAATCCTGTGGTGTGAGCAGCATTCCTGGGAGCTGTGTAGGGACTCCCTGGGTGAGCACAGCCTGCCTTGGGCTGGCTCATGGGGTGGACATGAGAGAAGATGGTTTGGTGTATGGCACTGGAGCAAAGATGGAATGAGATGGGAATCACTGGGGGGCTGAGTTATGGGTCATGTTCAGGTGGTTTTGCTCTCTATTTCCAGTTCCTCTGAAACTTGGTTTTCTGTTGAAAAGCTATCTCAGTAGGATTTGTGTGAGGATACTCAGGAGCCACACAATTGGGGGACTGGCTTTTGAGCCTTATCTGTGCTATTTTCTGAAGAAGACAACAGGTGAAGGAGGGTGATAACTTTCCCCTGGCTCCAGCCTCTGCTTCCAGGACATGGCGAGGGCAGCGCTGGCCTCCTCAAGCCAAGGCAGGAGGGAAAAACACTTCATTCCTGGGAGCCCACCTGCTCTCCTGCTGCTGCTCCCACAGCCAAGGAACATTCCTTTGCTCAGGAAAGCAGGAGCTCTGTGCCAGGCACTTCGCCTCCTGCGTGGGCCGGGAGGAAGAGGAGGCCAGGCCCGGCAGCTGCCCCTCGCCAGGCAGGAGCTTACGGAGAAAGCTGGATCCCTTCTGAGTAACAGTGAGTTCCTAAGCCAAGTGAGGGTACAGATTCCCTTTGCTGTGAGCAAGGCAAGTCTGTTCTTGGTGGGAAGTTCCTTCTCAGAGGCTCACCTGGGGGAGAAGGAGGGGGATATGGGAACAGCCAGGCTGCGTGGGACTTCGGGGCCGCAGCCTGCTCCATGATGGGCCAGGGAGCAGTGGAGTGATTTCCCTGGCATGTCAGGATGTCTCACCCACAGACATGAATGAACAAAGGTGGGGGAGAACCTTGGGTTTCCGCTTGCCCAAGGTGCTCTAATTCCTGGTGCTTTCCCACTGAGACTCAATGAGAAGCTGCCTTGCCCCTCTCCTTCCTCTTCCCAGCATGACACACAGCTGGGAAGGATCCTCATGGATCTCGGCTGTCTCCTGCATCAAGGGTGGGCAGCATCAAACAGTCTCCTCTGCTCTTCTCACAGAATCACAGAATAGTTTGAGTTGAAAGGGACATTAAAGCCATTCCACCCCCTGCCATGGGCAGGGACACCTCCCACTGTCCCAGGCTGCTCCAAGCCCCATCCAGCCTGGCCTTGGGCACTGCCAGGGATCCAGGGGCAGCCACAGCTTCTCTGGGCACCCTGTGCCTGGACCTCCCCAGCCTCACAGGGAACAATTCCTTCCCAATATCCCACCTATCCCTGCCCTCTGGCAGTGGGAAGTCCTGTCATTCTTGTAAAAGTCTTTCTTGTAGGTTCCATTTAGGAACTGCAAGGCCACAATTAGGTCACCCCAAAACTTTCTCTTTTCCAGGAGGAACAATTTCAATTCTCTCATCCTTTCCTCACAGCAGAGGGGCTCCAGCCCTTGGAGCATCTCCATGGCCTCCTCTAGACTTGCTCCAGCAGCTCCAGGTCCCTCCTGTGCTGGGCCCCAGGGCTGGGGCAGCTCTGCAGGTGGGGTCTCTCCTGAGCGGGACAGAGGAGCAGAATCCCCCCCTCACTGCCACACTGGGGGCTCAGCCCAGGGCATGGGGGGTGTCTGGATCCCAGTGCACACAGCCAGGGCATGGCCAGCCCTCCCCCACCAGCACCCCAAAGTGCTTCTCCTCAGAGCTGCTCTTGATCCCTTCATCCCCAGCCTGAACTGATCCCAGGGGTTGCCCAACCCAGGTGCAGCAGCAGAACTTGGTTCTATTAAACCACATGGATATTCCCATGGACCCACTGCTTCAGCTTGCCCAGGTCCCTCTGGATGGCCTTGTTCTTTGGGTGTGTCACTGCTCAGCTCAGTGTCATCTGCAAACCTGCTGAACATGCCCTCCATCCCTCCCTCTATGTAACTAATGCAGATCCTAAATACCACTGGTCCCGGTATGGACCCTACAGCAGCTGCAGCTGGGATTGAGAGATGCTCAAACTCCAGCGAACTGCAGGATTTCACAGAGTGCCTCCCTCCTGCCTTTCTCCTGGGGGCTGCCCCATACTTGGACCAAATTCCTGGGCTCCAGACCAGGCTGAGCAGCTGAAGGTTCCCTGTGCCAGCAGCAGCCGGTGGCGGGTCTGGCTCTCTCCCAGCACACGGCATCGGGAGCTGCGGGCTGACCCCGCGGGGCTGCGCCTGCCTCTGGCACCCATCACATCCCGGCGGGAATGGCAGGTGGCCCTGGCCCGTCCCTCCCTGCCAGCCTGCAGCGCCCCGAGGCAGCGGCTTCGCAATTCCGAGCAGCGGAAGTGGCAGCCGCACGTCGAGCCACTCGTGGCAGCGCCACGGGTCACTGCCAGCCCCGCCGGCCGCGCTTCCTTCCCCTCCGGCTCCCGGGAAGGGAAGCTGCCCCAGCAAAGTGCCCATCAGCAAAAAGGCTGCGGGAGCCGCAGGGACACCCAGCTGCCTTTTGGATCAGCGCCCGAGGAAAGTGGCAGGAATTGCGCCAGAAGAGTGGAATAGCAGAGCTGGGAGAGCCGGGGATTTCACAGATGTAAACGGGATGAATCCAGCCGCGGGGCTGGGGACAGTTGCTACCTCAGGCTATTTTCTGGAGGTGTTTGGATATTTCTAGGGAACTGCCCTGCCTGTGTTTTCTGCCCAGCTGGCTCTCTCCTCTCCTGTGGTTATGGAAAGATGTTTTTCAGCCAGAAGTGCCTTGGTTCCACAGCACTCCCCGTGTGACACTGCCTCCAGCGCTGGGACCAGCACTCAGTGCTTTCCCACAATAGGCTGGACACCGCTGTGAGGACGCCAAAAAACCTCCTGGCTCCAGAAAGGATTTAGCCCAGCAAAGCCTTTCTGCTGCCTGAATTCAACCCCTCATCCTGCCGTGTCCGAGCCACTCTTGCTTCCATCTTCTCCAACCAAGCTCCTTGCACATCCCAGCTGGGAAGCTGAGTCTGGGAGAAAGTCTATGGAACTGGGGAGTGAAGCTTGGAGATGCTGCAGTGAGCAGCTCCTGCGTGGGAGTGAGGCTCCTGCCTCTCTGCATCCCTGTCCTGTCTCTTCCTGGGGCTCTTGCACAGGCAGCAATCCTGGAAAATCAGGAAGATTTCTCCTGAATGTCTCCTGCTGTGGTCAAGGCCCCGGAGGGTACCCTCCAGTGGTGGACAGCAGACTGCTCTGCCCTGCTCCAGCACATCCCCTGCACCTCCCACTCCACCTTCTCAGGCTCAGCAGGCACTGGGCTTTTCCTGCCCCTCTGCCAGGCTGTTTCCCGTGCTGGGTCAGGGCTTTCTCAAAGTGATCACCTCATCCCAGCTGGCAGCTGGTGGAGTAGTGGTTCCCATGCTCTGCCAGCCACTGCCAAAATTGCTGCCAGGTCCTGCTCATCTCTGGTCTAAAGCCTGCCTGCACCAGCTTGGCTTCCCAGTGCTCCCCCATCCCACCCTCGAGCACCATTTTGGTGGTCTCCATCCAGCTCAGACCCTAAACTGGTGCTGACACCTTTTCAGGCAAACAGATCTGTGCCCAGCAGTGCCCTCAGGTGCCACCAGCCATGTCCCCACTGGGAGAGGGTGGCATCCCTCCTCCCACCTCTCTCCAGGCGTTTGCTGCAGTGCTCGCGTGCAGGCAGCTGGAGGGAATCAGAGGAGCTGCTTAGAGAAAATCTGGGCAAAGACAAGGGAAAAAAAAAAATCCTGGGACCTGGCAAGAACCTACACAAGTTTCCATGAGAAATCCAACGTGGCCATCCAGCCCGTCTGTGCTGGAGCGTTCCCAGGCCTCTCCCGGGGTCAGCAGCATTGCCAATGCCCACCCAACTTTCAGCAGAGCCCTGACCAAGCCTGGTCTCCTGCCCACAGTTCCTGCAGCTCCCGATCCCATTCTCCCTCCCTGCTGCCGGTCCCCAGCAGCCCAGGGAGCTGCCTGCCTCCCGTTGCTCCCGTGACATATTTATTGCTATCAGTTTAGTCTTTAATGTCCTTTGTTTCAGAATATCTGACGGCGCAATTAAGAAGGCCCGAAGGGAAGCGTGTGTGTGCTCGGTCATCAGACCTGCGGTTACCGTCTGTCTGGAAGCGGCGCTGGAGCGGGGCTCGGCAACAGCTGCCAGGCTTCCAGGCTTGTTTTCATTTTCTAAGAGGTTAACTGAGAGCCCGACGCGAAGAGACACCCGTACACACCCAGAAACCCCGCCACACACACGGAGCCACACGCACCCGTACGGAAACACACACATAAACACAGATGTGGGCCGGCACGGGGACATGTAAACACAGCCCTGCTGCGGAACCGGCCCCGAGGACGCGGATGGGACCTGTCTTATCCCGGCTTTCCACAGGCCATGGTGAGGCAGGTCGGGGCTGTCGCACGGGGAGCGAGGAGCCCTTGCACCCTGCGCCTCCAATCCACCGAGTGCAGCTCGTTCTGCCCCAGCTCCGGCACGGTGGGGCAGGTCCCTCCCGCTGCTCGGCCAGGCCTTCTGGGGGAAAAGCCCGGTCACAGTAGCTGTGAAGAAGCACAGCTGGGGCTTGTTTCCTCCAGGGCTTGGCTGCAAGGCGAGCATGCGAGGATGTGGATGCACCCAGGGTCGGGACTGCGGAGCTCTCCCCGCCGGCCACTATGGAGGTGAGCTAGGCCACTATGCCCAGGGTGCTGGAGCCAGCAAGGGAAGCGTTAACATTAATTACAGCAGGGTTAGGAAAGGAGAAAGCCTTTCACTTTGTCCCTAGGGATTGGTAAATCCTGAGGGGCTGCAGCTCCTGGTGCCCTGGACACTGGTGGTGCTGGGGTGGTGGGGACTGGTCCTGTTGGGGTGCTGGGAACTGATGGCACTGGGGTGGTGGGAACTGGTGCTGGTGATTGCTGGGATGATGTGGACCAGTGGTGTCAGGGTGATGGAGGCTGATGATGTCAGGATAACGGTGACCAGAGATGCTGGGGTGATGGGACCAAAGGTGTCAGGCTGACCTGTGAGCCCAGGGTGATGAGAGAGGTCTCTCTCTCATCTCAGAGAGCCAATGCTGGCCCACAGCAGGCTGACACACAGCAGCACCAAGGTGAGGTGTTTGCCAGCACAATTTGGCAACACCAAGGTGGGGTGACCACAGCTTCCGCGTGGAAATCCCCATCCCAGAGCCTGGCAGGCATCTCACCAGGGCTGCCAGGAAGAGACAGACTTCACCCACCCATTGCTGTCCTTCCTGCCCCAACAGCAGAGCCCATGTGGGAAATGCCAGGCTGGGGAAAAAGCAAGGAGAAATCTTTCTAGGAGCAGGTTTGTGCCTCACAGTGCCCGGCTGCAGAGGAGGAGAATCTCCAGTTGCTTTTAAGGGCTGGGTTCATGCTGCTGCCGTGGGGCCTCATTTGGAGCTTGCTCCTCTCCCTCTCCTGTCTTCACAAGACGTGTAGGAACTTCCTATCTCTGGAGCCTCGGGCCCTTAGTCAAATGTGGTTGGCAGCCACAGGCGCGCACACGCTCGCCCGGCGGGATTGCACGCACACCTTGTTTTCTTAGGAAACAAGAGGGGAGCGTGACCCAGGCCAGGTAGCACTTCATTCTGCTGTAATAAATGAACATGTCAACTCTTCTGGCCCTAAAACCTGTCCCAGATGCCCTGAAGGCCAGAAGGGAAGCTTGGCATCCTCATGGTGATCTCAGCCAGGTGTGGGAGGTGCAGTCCAGTTCAGTGGGGTACCCAAAGTGCCCATCAGGGCTCAATCCCTGCCTTGCTGCAGGCATGGGCTGGGGGTCCTCAGCAGAGGGGTCTTGCTGGTGTTGGGTGAAGCCTGGAGCAGGGAAATAAAGGGTGGGACATCCCCAGTTTTAAGTGAGAGTGTCCCCCCTCTTCCCCTGTGGTGCCACTGGGCTGGAAGTGCTGCTGTGCCCTGGGGTTGGAGTGTGGGGAGAGCAAAGAGCAGGGTCAGACCCATCAGTCTCAGCCAGGGCTCTTGTCCCTCTCCCCTTCATATTGAGAGGAACCTCTTCTTTCCTTTCCTCTGTTTCTCCAGGACTCTCCACTCCTTTTCCTGACTCCCTGATTTAGTTCTAGTGGGAAAAGGGACAGCAGGGGCTCATCTTCCCCCAAAGCTGCACTGATGTGCAGCCAAATGTGGCACAACCCTGTGTGCCCTGCAGGGCTGGAAGCCCCCAGCTGGAGCAGGCGGGAGGGGTACAGGGACCTTCAGTGGCATGTGCCCTCTCTGCAGCCCTGGCTCCAAGGAGCCTGGGGACCTGCCACAGCTCCTGCTTAGTCCCAGGGCTGGTCCTTCCCCACCATCCCTGCCATCCTAATGGATCTCTCCCAGTGTTGCCTGCTCTTCTGGGAGCCTGCTTGGGATTTGCTTCCAAACCATTTTCTTCCCATCTCTTCACCCTTGCCACATCACAAAGTGCCCTCCCTTTGCTTAGGTGAGATCTTTCCCCTGAGTCCTGATTTCCTCCTCAGGGCCAGCAATTGTGTAGGTTCAGGCCATCTGAAATGCCTTGTTAAGCAGATGTGTCTCAAACAGCTTCAATCTCACAGGTCCTGCTGAATTTTGGGCTTTGGGCTCAGTCTTCAAGGCAGATTCCACATCCCACGAGACCCGAGCAGGGGCAGAAGAGCCGGGATGTTCACTCCCTTTTGGGCACTGATGTCCGGGTGCTCTGCATGCTGAGGGTCTGGCCAGGGCACTGAGCACTTTGTCGAGCTCCTCCATCGGTGCCAAGCGCAGCCAGGGCTGCGGAAGTGCCCCAGTCTCTGTTAGAGGGCGATAGCTGCGCCGAGATAACCGCGCTATCAGATCCCCGGGGCTGGCCCCGCCCGTCGCTCCAAGACAGCCCGAAGCATCCCCTCCCCGAGGGAGGGGGGTCCCTAAGCCCCGTGCGGGGGTCCCCAGCCAGCCCCAGGCTGGGATGCAGCAAGGAGAGGCCGCTCCAGCAGCTCCACAGGGCTGGAGTTGACCCCGCTCCAAATGAGACTGAACACTTGCTGAGCAAAGCTACCGACAGGGGTCTCGGGGGACCACTGGGGATGTGTCATCCTGCTCCCGAGCCAGCGCCGAGCTCCAGCGGTGTCACACAGAGAGTGGCTCTGCCGGGGGTCCGGATCCTGCCCCCTGTCCCCCCCCGGCTCTTGCGGGCCTGTGCCAGGTCCCCTGCTGGGCACGGGGGCGGCTCTCGGAGCCGGGTCCTGCGACAGAGGTTGCGTTCGTCTCGCCTCCAGCCCATTGTCTTGTTTATTTGTCACGGTTGGTCCCCAGTTAGGAGTTCGAGCCGTTTGGGACAAGAACTGTTTCTTCCCATGTGAGCGTGCGGTTCCCGCTCCGCGGGGCTGTGATGTGGCCGGCGACCCGCAGGAGCATCTGCTATTGCAGCAACAGTGCCCGAATGCGTTTCAGATGGGCTCGGCTCTGCTTTGCGTGCTCGGGCCGCCGGCCAGCCCGGGTTGGAGCCTCCAGCCGGCCCTCGGGATGCGATGTTCCCGTCCTCGGGGACCCGGCTGGGGACCTGCTGGGGGCATGGTCACCAGCCAAACGCGTCTGGCCGGTGCCGAGCCTTGGGGGCGCCGCTGGATGGGGAAGGGGCTCTGCCGTGGGCACCAGTGGGGCCGACCCCAGCCTGGCTGCACAGGGGGGAAGGCGGGATGCTGCACCTGGGATCTCTCAGGGAGCGACCCGACGGCCACCGCCGGCTCTGCCGGCGAGGTGAGCCCGGCTCGGGATGCTGCCGCCGGCTCGGTCCGGGGATGCAGCGCGGGTCACGCCGCGGAGGGGACGCGCAGCCCGCGGCGCCCCAGCCCCGCACCTGCCCCGCGGACGGCAAGTCCCGCCTGGCCGTGGCCCCGGGGCAGCGCAGGCCCGTCCGGCCGGGTTCGGCGGCGTCAGGCAGCAGCACATGATCCGCGCCGCGGGGCCAAGGGCTGAGGTCAGTCAGTCACACCCAGGAGCGGCACTGACTTCACCGCGGGCAGGAGCAGCTCCTCACGTATCCCGCTCCCCGAAGGCAGCGCTGACCCGCCGCTCGGGGCCCGTGGTCAGGCCGCTCCGTTATCGGGGCGCGGGCATCGCTCCCATCGCGAGGGATGGCTCCCCGGAGCCCCTCCTGGCTCCCATCCCAGCCAGCCTAGTTCCTCTGGTCCTGGGGCCGAAAGGGAGTCACTGACAGGGTCCTGCCGGTGCCGCTGGGGAAGCCGCAGCGCCGGTTCCTTCGCGGTGCTCCCGGTCCGGCTCGCGGGGCTGGCCCGCTTCCCCGGGGCGCCGGCTGGGTGGGATCAGCCGCTGGCTGAGGTAATCGAAAGCCCTTTCCATCCCTCCCGAGCCTGGGATGAGCAGAGCAGCGCGTCCTGCCTCGCTGGGGCGATGGCACGAGCCGGGGGCCACCGCCGGCCCCGACTCCAAAACCTCACGGGAGGGTAGAGGAAGCGATTTGGGGAATTTTAGAGGCTTGTTCACGCTTTTCCAGGGAAGGAAGGGTTAATCCCCCGCCTGCTGCTAATGAGCCTTAACTGGGAATGACCCGACACAGGGGAGAAGTGAACCCATTGTCCTCGCCTGTGTTTGACTGTCTTCCAGGGAGACTCATGAAACGCAGAGCCGGGGCGTGAGTTCCCGATTTATGTCAGGAGGCTGTGATTTATTCTATTTATTTATTTTTGCCATCTGGTTGAGGAGGGATGTTGAACGCAAGCGTGAGAAATCCAGATGTGCACAGCTCCTCACTCGCATCGTCCCCAGCCCCGCTCCCGGCCCTGCCCCCGGGCCCTGCCAGCCCTCGAGCTGCCCGGGGCGGGTTGGTGGCACCCCATGGCACCCCCCGCATCCCTGGAGGGAACGAGATGCGGGTGTTGACGCAAGGGAAGGCTGCGTTTGGATGAACAGCCCTGGACTTCCCAGCATAGGAAATGTTGGCCACATAATGCCGTGGTGACAATAGCCATGGGGACACCTGTGTGTCCCCAGCTGCAGGGTCAGGGTGACCCTGACAACCATCAGGGAGCCATGGTGACAAGTGCTGCACGACTGGCCCCGGGGCATCATGCCCATCCTAAAGTGATGATGCCCTGCCCCATGCCTGTGTTTTGGGGGATTGTATTGCTTTGACTGCAGGCAGGAAACGGGCCCCACAAATGGGCTGCAACCCCAAAATGGGCATCCTCCAGGGCAGGGACACCGGGGACACCCAGGGTCCCTTCCCTGGTGGCAGGCTGGGTGATGGAAGAAAGCCACATCATGCATGGGGAGACACCATGGCATCCAGGGATGTCCCTGGGTGCCTCGGCTGTGGGATGGAGGAGCCTGTTCTGTTTTGGCATTCGCCCCTTCCATCAAGGGGCAGCAGGGCCAGGCTGGAAATGGGCACTGCTGGCCCTGCTGTCACCACTGGTGCAGCACAAGGCTGCCACTGGCACGAGGCAGTGCCAGTCTGGGGTCAAACCCGTGCCAGGAAACCTCCCATAGGAGCTGGGGGACACAACTGGCCAACACGGCCCTGCAGGGCAGAGGAAGAGGGGCTTAGGGGGCAACTTCTGAATTTCTGTGGTGATCTTTAGGTCAGGGCTCCTCTGAGACACGAGAGATGATCACACAGGATCTTAGCTCATCCGCTTGCTGTCTCATGCCTGGGAGGTTTGGCCAGTGGCCCAAGGGCTCCAGAGGAGGAGGAGGAAAATTTCATCATCCTGCTCCAACGTCTTCTGTATAATCAGGCTCTTGTTAACCGATACAGCCCCATGCGAGGACCCGGCCACTGCTGCAGCCTTAGGTGGTCTTGGCCCCAGCAAAGCTCTGCTGAGCCTCTCCCAGCACAGCCTGGGAAGCGGCTCTGATTTTATCTGGTGTGTCCCCTCCACCTCGCACATGCTCACTCAGCTCCCTCAGCCTCTTCCCAGCCTTTCTCCGTTTGCCCAGGAGCTCCCAGGGTTGTCAGAGTGGGGCTCCTCGCACCAAGGTGCTCCACACACACAGGGATGGTCCCCTCACCGTGATGGTGCCCATGCCATGATGCTCCCCACGCTGCCATGGTACCCACACCACCATGCTCCCTGTGCCAGGACAATCCCTGCACCACAATGGTCCCACATCATCCCAGTGCTTTTGAGCAGCTGGTGAGTCAATTTAAACACTCCCTCCACCTGGAAAAATATATTTCCAATCAGCCATACCATAGCAGGTGGGAAGGGAGGAAAGAATGAAGTGACAGGGGACTGATCCACAGCGATGCCCTGAGGGGTTTTGGTGCAGTCCCAAAGGTGCCTTGGGGGAGCAGAGGTGTCTGAGGGTGAGCACAAAAGACACCCAAGGAAAAGCAGCCAAATACAGTCTGTTTCTATCGGTTTATTTTTAAAAAAGTACAGCCAGAAGTATAAAAAAATAAATACTTAAATAGAGTTCCAGCAATATATTATTATACACAAATCTTATTATTAATAATTAATTATTATTATCAATTAAATTATAATAGTCAGCTCTCAGTGCACGCTGGGCTTTCCACGGAGTCAATAAATAACACTCACAGCCTGCCCTGGTGCCAGGAGCGAGCCAGCGCCACCTGCCACAGGCCTGGGGCTCGTCCCCGTGTCCCCACGTCCCCATGTCCCACATCCCTATGTCCCCATGTCCCCGTGTCCCCACGTCCCCATGTCCCACATCCCTATGTCCTTGTGTCCCCGTGTCCCATGTCCCCACGTCCCTGTGTCCCATGTCCCCATGTCCCTGTGTCCCATGTCCCCACGTCCCCTTGGCCCACGCCCCCATGTCAGGGCTGCATTCAGCCATGCAAAGCCCAGCTCTTGGTCATTCGTACATTCAGAGCTCTTCCAAAGGGAAAAGCACTTTTCCAAAGTGGAGGACATTCCGTGCCCCGCTGTGCCCGCGCGGGGGGATGATGCTCCACAGTGGGGTGGCTGTCCCACACAGGTGGCCTTGTCCCAGACGGTGGGACCCAGCCCCAGCCAGCACAGCCACCAGTACCCTCAGCTGGGCTCCTTGCAGGGGAGCCCAGCCTTGAAATGTGCAAGGGGGAGCGTGTCCCCACGTCCCTACATCCTAATGTCCTTCCTCACAATCCTTTCTCCAGGGAAGCGACAGCTTTCAGACGGTGCTCGGGGCCATCTGTCCGGCTGCTCTCCGTGGTGACACCGTCCGTGGGGGACAGAGTCCGGCCCTGCCGCCACCCCCACTGCTCCCCACACCCCGTGGGAGCCCGGGGATGGCTGAGGCACATCCCGGGACCAGCCCGTGCTCCTCGGAGATGCGCTGCCTCGTCTGCTGGGTGCTGGCTCTGCCCTTCCCGGGACACTCCGGGCTGCAACGTTCGCCCCCTCAAGGGGCAATAAATTACCAGAGGGCGGATGGGGCCGGCGCAGGGTCCGGGTAATAAATAGGAAGGCGGGAACGGGGGAGGCAGCGGCGGGGGCCGGCCAGCAGCAGAGCGGCAGCGTAGGCGGGGCGGGCGCTCATGAGGGGCTGAGATGAGGTAGGAGGACACGTGCTGCCTGGCCGATGACCTGCACGTACTTCCTGAGCACCTGGCAGCCCTGCTGCTTCTTCTTGAAGGTGCTCTTGCCCTTGGAGCTGTCCCCGTACCTGACGTCCACCTGGAAGATGTTGTAGTTCTTGCAGAGGAGGCAGGTGAGGTTGGAGATGAGGCCTCGGGTGGTCTTGGTGGTGTTGTGGAGCCTCTCGAGGAGCTCTTTGGCCGTGGGGTTGAGCTCCTCCTGGTCGCGCGTGATGTTGCCCAGCGAGGCGTTGAGGAAGGCGAAGAGCTTGTACATGGCCACCATCACCTCCTTCCTCTCGCTCGTCCGGTTGACGCGGAAAGCGGGGAAGAAGATGCCAGCGGGGTTGCAGAGCTTGTCACTCTCGCTGCTGAATGGCTCTCCCTGGCACTTCAGCTGGGAGGAGAGGCTGAGCGTCACCCCGTGTCCCCCGTGTCCCCTGTGTCCCCCTGCCACCGTCCCCGCGGTGTCCCCAGCCCTCGCCCTTCCCGCACTTGTGGCTCAGCCCCCCCGGGCCGTGACCCCCGGCCGTCCCCAAGCGCCACTTACGTAGAGGCTGAAGAGCTCCTGGGCGGTGGCGTTGAGCACGGCCACCTGCCTGCGGGTCTGCTCCTGCACGTTGGAGCGGCACAGGCCGTGGCTGGGGCAGCCGGAGCCGCTCACCAGCAGCGCCCGGCCGGCCACGGGCCGCCGCTGCAGCAGGAGCAGGGCCACGAAGGGCACGACGCCTGTGTGGGGAGAGAGGCCGCTGTCACCGAGGGGACCGGGACCAGGCGGTGCTGGCCCGTCACGCCGCCGCTGGTGCATCCACCCAGGATGATCCCAGTTCCAGGCACCCAAAGGGAGGGTGTCCAGCTGGAGCAGGGATTCATCCCTCTCGAGCGTGAGTCCAGCTCAGCCGGAATGCCCAGACCTCCCGCTCTGTCCCGGCCGTGCCGCAGCTCCCGTCCCGCTGCCGTCGCCCTCACCTGCCCCCCGGCAGGCGCTCCCCCGCCTCCCTTCCCGGCGGGGGGCCCCGCAGCATTCCCACATTTCGCAAGCGGCCCGGTGGCGACCTGTCGTGTTTAATCAAACGTGCAAGACGCTTTTTCCTCCGTTATCCTGGTCCGGGCGCTTCGGGAGCAAGGCCCCACCCCGGGCCGGCTGACTCAGCGGGGCTCCCTCAAGGAAACCTGCTCTCGGCGTGCCCTCCCTCCTTCCTCCCGCCCCCGGCCCCACCGCCTGCCTCAGTTTCCCCGTCTGAGATGTGGGCGCAGCGCCGAGAAGCCCTGGGGAGAGACGACGCAGCTGCCAGAGACTCCAGCCAGGAAATCCCTGGCCGCGGAACAAGGGGACCCTTGAGCCTCCGGCAGCTGGGTCACCCCGGCGTCCCCTCCTGAGAGCGGGGCGCTGCAAGCCCCGATCCGCCGGGACCCCCCCAAAGCGGGATCCATCCCTGCTCGGAGAGGCCAAACCGCCTCTGGAGCCCGCAACTGCGCTGGGCAGCCTCGGGGAGGGAGCCAGGGTGTCCCCGCCGCTGGGTGACCTGGATGACACCAGCAGGGCCCCGGCAGGGTGGGGGTCCCGTGCTCCAGGCGAAGTCCCCGGGCCGTGACGAGCGCCGAAGTCGCCTGCACTTGTCAGCGCCTCGGACGTGCCGCCGGTGCCGGGTAATCCAAGCCTCGGTTTATTTACCCTGCCCAGGTGGGCCAGGACTTACCTGGGCGTGTTCCAGTCCCTGACCCGCCGCTCCCCTCCCGCCCCCGGCTGTCCCCACGGGATGCAGTTCCCTGACCCCTCAGGGGCCCCTCTCGCTGTGTCCCCCCGGCCGCTGTTCCGCCCATTCACAGCTGGGCAGGGACAGGCGCTGCCCCACGTGTGCCGGGGATCGGGGTGGGTGGGGAGTCCCCGGTGGGAGCTGCCCCGTGGGACCCCCAGAGCGGCTTCTGGGCCGGGGGCTGCTCCCTCCGACCCCCTCCTGCACTTGGCAGCCTCCCCATCCTTCCACCGCTCCGGCACGGCGGCGGCTTGGGGCATCGGGAGACCCAGAAGGAGGATAAGGAGCAGTGGGGGGGGAAAGTATTTAAAAGTACAAAAAATAAAAAAAAAAATCCCCCCCTCCTTGAGATTTTTTTTTTTTCCCTTGGAAGCATTTCCAGTTATATAAGTGTCCAGATGTTGGCTGGACCGCGCCAGCGCCGCGCTCCGCTCCCGCTGCCAATTCCCAGAGATGCTCATCCCGGGGGGGACGCAGCGCGGCGGGAGCCCCGCTCCGGCTCCAGCGGCGCTTCCAGCCGGGACCCGCCTGCACCCGAGCATCACCGGCAAAAGGAGGGGAGGGGGAGGAAAAAAGGGAGAGGGGGAGAAGGGGAAATAGTATCCCCAAAGTCGATTTGTTTGTTTTTTTTTTTTTACCTGCCGGTACGAACTTCATTGTGAGCCGCGTCCCGGGAGCGACTTAATAGGGATTGGTGTTGGCAGAAGTATTCAGAAATTCATGTTCATACTGGGGGACTTCTCGGGGTTTATATACCGGTCCGGCGGGCAGCTGTGTTGTAAGAAGAGGGGAGGAGAGAGGGGAGGCTGGGAGAATCTAGTATCGCTGTTTCTATTGACTAGTCAGGAAGTCGGAGGGCCTGATCATTCTTAGAAATAAACTTCAGAAAAGTAGTTGATGACACACTACACTGAATTTTGTGTCGCCCTTTGTTTTACGCGCGGGCTCGGGGAAGTGATGAATTGCAGTGGGCTGGGAAGGATGAATCGAAGCCCCCCCAGGGGAGGTGCGCGGCCGCACGTGGGGTTCGGGGGTGTCGAGGAGGAGCCGCGGGGCTGTGGCTCAGCAGCCGGGAGCGCTTTCACCCCCGGGTCCCCCTGCCCGGGCCGAGGCTTCCCCGCTGGCTGCAAGAGCAGGCAATAAAATGAAGGAGGTAAAAAAGTCTGGTTTGGGGTTTGTTTGGGGTGTTGGAGGGATGGAAGGCGCGGGGAAGGGGTGATGGGTGCCCCACTCCTCGGTCACGGTGGGGTGGCCGCGGTGTCCCCCAGCCCGCCGTTGGCTCATCCCTTTGGGCACAAGGATTATCAGTAAGGGTGGGTTTTCTGCAGGAAAAAGGACAAACCCACCCAGGGGAGAGGCCGGGCCGGCCCCCCCTGGGTTAACCCTTCCCTCGGCGGGGCTGTCCCCTGCCTGGAGCGGGCAGAGGGTGCTGGAGCAGACAGGAGGGCGCTGGGTCACGGTCTCCTGGGGACTCCATGGGATCAGGACACTGCGGGGCTGTTCGCTGCCCGATTTGGGTGAAAAACAGGTTAAATGGATTTTTTTTGTCCTTCTCTGTATTTTTTTTCTCACCGGGGCTGAACTGAAGCTTTAATCAGGTTTAGCAAGTTTGTGCCCGGGCAGGTGAACCGGCGGTGACAGTCCAGGAACGGTGACGCAAGAGCCACCACGACCCCGGGCGTCCTCCCTTTGGGGGGGACACGGCCAGGGGGGACAAGAAGATCCCTCTGTGCTGGCTGGGTCGGGCCATGGCTGCTGCGTGCCTCAGTTTCCCCGTGCAAGGAGCAGCCTGGTCTGCCAGTGGCATTGATGGCCCAGCCCAGTTTAGCCCAGTCTGGTCCTAGCGGGACATCAGGGATGGGCTGGGGACTGTGGGGGGTGGGGACGATGAACTCCATCTCCCTCCCTGTAGCCTCATCCCAGTGATTTTGGGCTATGGGGAGCAGCACATCACATGTTGATGGACATCTGATGGCCTGAAGAACCTAATTAGCTGAGGAATTAATAGCACTTAATTATTGGCTTAGGGAACCTCCTGGGGGGTTGTGTGCAGGGGTTGACATGGATTTGCCCCTTTCTTGGATTTCCCAGGGGTGACTGAGTCTAGGCTGGAGCTGAGCTGGGCTTTGGGGTCCCCCGAGGGGTGTGGGACCCCTGGTCATGGTGGGATCACCAAGGTGTCCCCACCTGCAGCTCAGCCCCTGGGGCAAAAGCGTTGGGATTAAAGGATGGGTTTTCTCCAGGGAAAAAGGCAAACCCACGGGGAGACGCTGGACCTGTGTAGGGGGGATGCTCCTGTGGGAAAACCCAAATTCCTGCTCCAGACAGGCTGGACAGGGAGACGGCAGAATGGGAGATGCCAGGGTGGGAGGTACCAGGAGGGGAGATGATGCCCAAGAATGTCCCTTCCCCGATCCCTTTGGCAGCAGGAATATCCCGATGCCGGTGGAGATGGGCAGCAGGAGGAGACCGTGAGAGGGGCGGGGTCCCGGCGTGTCCCAGGGAAGGGGCCGGGGGGAGCCCTCCCTGCCAGGAGAGACCGAGGGTCGGGGACCTGCGGGGTTTGGGGGCCCCAGGAGGAGCTGGGGCAGGTTGGTCAGGGGGCAGCTGTCCCCAGTGTCCCCACTGCCCCCTCCGTCCCCACCGCCGACCTGCCCAGGGACAAGAGGACAAGCCCCGGGTGCTCCAAGGCCGCCGCTGCTGCTCCTCTGGGCCCCTCCGAGCGCTCCCCTCTGAGCATCCCTGCCCATCGCTGTCCTCAGCTCCATCGCAGACACCTCACCCCGCCCCTGTCCCCCTCCTGTCCCCAGGACGCCTCTGCCGCATCCCTGTCCCCGTCCTGTTCCTTCTTCCCTGTCCCTATGCTGCCCCCTCTTCATCCCTGTCCCATCCCTGTCCCCATCCCGATCCCATCCCGGTCCCATCCCTGTCCCCGTGCTGCCCCCTGCTGCCCCAGCCCAGAACTGGCCTCTCCCCATCCCATAATTGCCCCCCACGCCCCATCCCAACTCAGAACTGCCCCATCCCATCCCTGCTCTGGAGCTGCCCCCTGCCCCTTCCCCACCCCGGACCTCTCCTGTCCCCAGCCAGCAGCTGCCCCCTCCTGCCCTTCCCCATCCCATCACTGCCCCCCTGCCCCGGCCCCTCTCAGAACTGCCCCAGCCCCTCCCAGAACTGCCCCGGCCCCTCGCAGAACTGCCCCGGCTCCCCCCATCACTGCCCCACCCCATAATTGCCCCCCACCTCCCAATCTTACCCCCCTCTGGCTCCCCTCCTGGTCCCCATCCCGCGGTGTCCCCGTGGAGGTGGACACCCAGATTCCAGGGACACCGAGATTCCAGGGACACCCCGATTCCAGGGACACCCCGACTCCAGGGACACCCAGATTCCAGGGACACCCCGATTCCAGGGACACCCCGACTCCAGGGACACCCAGATTCCAGGGACTCCCCGATTCCAGGGACACCCCGATTCCAGGGACACCCCGACTCCAGGGACACCCAGATTCCAGGGACTCCCCGATTCCAGGGACACCAAAAGCCCCAGATGTCCCCCAGGAGTGGGGACGAGGCTGTGGGGTGTCCGGGGGTGTCTGGGGGTGTCCAGGGGTGCCCGGGGAGCCCTCCTGGGGGGCTGAGCAGGAGCTCCTGGCCCGGGGAAATCCAGAGCTCAGTAATGGAGGGCACCAAATTCCCCTTTGACTCACGATGGGTCCCTGCTGGGGCTGCCTCCCCCTGTGCCTGTGCCCACCAATGTCACCCCACTGGTGCCACCCCACTCCTTCCACCCCACCAGTGCCACCCCACCAGTGTCACCCCAGCAGTGTCACCCCAGCAGTGTCACCCACAGGCTTTTCCCATGCATGAGTTCCCTTGGGTGTCCTCTTGGGGGACACCAGAGAAGCCACCATCCCATCAGTGACACTCAGCTGGTGTCACCCCGTGTTTGGGATCCCCCAGCCCTCCCGGGGGTCACATACCTGCACCCTCCCCTCTGCAGCCCTCCCAGGGTGGCCTGGTGGTGGCACAGGCACAGTCACTTCCACGGTCACTCACAGCACACCAAGCTGGCCCGGGCTGCTTCATGGTGACATTGTCCCACCACGAGTGTCCCCAGCTGGCCGTGGTGGCCGTCCTGGTGGCACTGCCAGGACTGAGTCAGGCTCGGTGCCGGGGCAGGGCCGGGCGCTCCGGCACACGGCACCACGGGAACGAGTGACTCCATGGGGACACATGACCGGGTCTTGGGATTTTTGACTCAGAGGACTGGTGGCAGCAGGTGGCCTGGTCCCCATGGTGGCCCTGGGCAGGCTGCAGGACACCGCACTCAGCGTGGCTGTGGTGGTGGCCCAGACGGGGCTGTGACATGTGGCACAAGGTGTCGTGTGCCTGTGCCATTCCGTGGCACATCCCTGGCAGTGCCAGGCCCTGTGGTGGCACATCACAGCCTGTCATGTCACATGCCCTGTGCCACAGTGTCGTGTGCCACGTCCTGTGCCACATCCCATCGTGTGCCACATTGTGTGCCATGCCACGGGCCACATCCCAGCTTGTGCCAATGCCATTTGTCACACACCGTGTTCTCCCATATGCCCCACATCACCCCATGTCACATCTCCTGTGCCCTGGCAAGGACATCAGGCACAGCCTGGCCACCAGGACTCAGCTTCTCCCTACCCACAGCCACCAGGACAGACACAGGGACAGAGGGACACAGGGACACGACGTCTCAGTGGCCCATGGGCCAAGGTCAGCACTTTATTTCCTTCTGCCATTGTACAAAAATAAAGAAGTGCCACATGGGTGGGGGCACTGCCCTTCTCTATGTGTACCAAAAATATCAATATTCATAAATAAATCCTTGTGATATTCATACTTTAACACTGTACAAAAATATAATAAAAATAGATATTTATATATTAGAAACGTCCTTAAATACTTCTGCAAGATGCAGGAGTTAAATTAACCCTAACAATCAATAAATACAATAAAGTAACAAATAATAAGTATAAATTAGGGGTGAGGGAGTGGGGGCTGTCACCCACTGTCACAGTGCAGTGGCCAGAGCCGAGTCCTTGCTGGGCACAGTCAGGGCTGTGGTGGCACAGGGGGCTCGGGGGGGACACGGAGGGGACAGGGATGGATGAGAGCACAGGGGACACTGAGAGCACAGGGGACACTGAGAGCACAGGGACACCGAGCACACAGGGCTGTGCAAAGGGACACCGAGCTCGGGGACACCGAGCACACAGGGACACACAGACCGGGCAGGGACACAGGATTGCACTCCCAGCTTCTCCCTGGCAGCAGAGCTGGCAGGGGGTGACAGCACCGGTGACAGCCGCCGGTGGCAGCGGCGCTCTCCGTGGGCTCGGTGGCGGGTGCTGGGCGAGCAGCTCTGAGTCAGGCTGTGTCAGCCGACCCATTGAATCATTGGAAAATCCAGCAGGGCTCGGGGACAGGGAACAGCTGGGCACCCGGGGGACACCCGGCTCCACCGGGGCCACCTGGATCCAGGGAAAAGCGGGGCAGGATGTGGGAGAGCCAGCCAGGGCTGTCCTGCAGCCCAGCGGTGGCTCGGGGACAGCAGGGTCCCCCCAGGAGCCGAAGCGGCCGGAGATGCTGTCAGTGCGTCCGAGCCCTCACTCCGGTGCAGGTGAGAGGGGCTCCGTGGGGCATCCCGGCCATCGGATGCCTCTCCATGCTGGGAACGGGGTTGAGATGGCCTCACACGGGATGGAGATGGAGATGATGGAGATGATGAAGCTGCAGACGGGCGCTCCGGTGCGGCGGGGCTGCCCTAGGGCCGTGCGGGCCGCCCCGAGCCCCGGGCCGATCTCCCGTTCCCCTTTTCCCGGCGCGTCCGGCGGCTCCCGGCGCTCAGCTCGGCGCTGCGCTCGGCCATGAAGCGGGCGTAGCTCCAGAGGATCTGGCACCCCTGCAGCTTCTGTCGGAAGATGCCGAGGGATGCCGCGGGGCTGGGGAGGGGCCGGCGGCCGGGCCGGGGGCTGGGGGCCGGGAACAGCCCCGCCAGGTTGCTGAGGAGCGCTCGCACCTTCCAGTGGGTCCTGTTCAAGCGGCGAAGGATTTCGGCCTCGGGGGGGTGGAGGTCGCGCTGGTGGCGGATGATGTCCTGCAGCGCCTGCTCCATGTGGATCATCGGCCTCCGCAGCCGCCGCAGCCCCCAGGGCCCCTTGCCCGGCCTCTGCAGCCACGCGGGGGGGTTGTTGGTGCGGCAGATGTTGTGGATGTCCAGGTGCTGCTCCTTCTCCTGCCCAGAGATCGGAGAGGAAGATCAGGGACGTGGAGGCAGCACGGGGAGCGCCCCCCGGCTGCCTGTGCAGGGCACAGGGGTGACCCCTCGCCCTGGGGAAGGGGACTCACGTAGAAGGTGAAGAGCTCCTGCGCGTCCTCGGCCATGAGCCGCACCAGCGCCTGGGTCTGCGGCACGGTGGGGGCCAGCGGGGACCTGCCCCCCTGGCCCGGCACTGCCCAGAGGATGAGGAGCCCCTTGGCGACAGCTGGGGACGAAGAGGAGGGAGTCAGGGGCCGTTGGGGCATGGCTGGGTGCAGGGACAGCCCTCTCTCACAGGGTCACCATCCCTGTGCCAGGAATGCTGCCTGCACCACACACCCAGCCCCTGCGCCAAAAACCTGCTGGGTTCATCCATCCATCCATCCATCCATCCATCCATCCATCCATCCATCCATCCATCCATCCATCCATCCATCCATCCATCCATCCATCCATCCCCCGGCGGGAGGAGAAGGAGGAGGAGGAGGAGGAGGAAGGTGCTGAGGTGCTGTGGAGCGGCCGGGATGCACAGAACAACCACAGCAGCTGCTCCTGCAGCTCCCCCTGCAGCGCGGGCCACCGCAAAGGAGGGGACAGCAGCGACACTCCTGGATCCAGTCCTGCTGTCCAGCTCTGCCAGTCACTGTCCCAGTCCCTCTGTGACCCACAGGACTGGGAATATGGCACTGGGCTGACACAGCCTCTGTCCCTTTGGGCAAGCTGACCCCTGACCTTCCGCCATCGGTCCCCAAACTGTCCCCTCCCGCCTCCCGCTCCCAGCATCCCCTCTCTCCCAGGCTGCCCGCTCCCAGAGCGCCCCGTGTGCCACAGCGGGGAATGTCCCCGAGGGAGGCGACACCGCCGTGGCACAGCCTCGGTGCCGTCTGCCCCGGCACCGCGGGCTCCGCAGCCACGGGGGCCCCGCGGCTCCGGCCGGGGCGAGCGAGAGGGGACACGGGGACAGGGCCCGCGGGCACCCACGGGCACACGCGAGCGCACGCGGGCACCCACGGGCACACGCGGGCACACACGTACCTGCCAGCACTGCCCAGGGCCGCCCGTCGCACCGCATGGCCGGGGCAGGGTGTCCGCCCGGGGCTGGCACAGGCACTTCCTTGAGCGCTCGGCGAGGGGGAAGCGCTCTTTTAAGCAGCCGAGTCACCCCCGCCTCTGAAGGAAGGCCAAGAGAAGTGAAGCTCGGCCCCAGTGAGCAGGGTGACAGCGGGGCGGGAGGAGGGTGGATAGGAACGTTCTTCGAGTTAATTCCTCGAGGGAGTCCGGGACTGTGCGGGGAGGCTGCGGTGCCACCGCTCACCCGGGTCCGGCGGGACCCCCGGCCCTGGTTCTTGGGACAGAGACCTTTGGGATCACGCTGGTGTCACCGCTCAGCACCCGACAGGCTGAACTGAAACCAGCGCCGGCTGCCCCGAAACCCCAATGCAAAAGAGGGCAGTGGCGGCTGGCAGCGGGGACAGGGATGTCACCCGTGTGCCACCACGGGGGGTTCGCATCCCAAATCCAGCTGTGGGAGGCAAAAATCTACCCTGGCAAGGAGGGAGGTGGAGTTGTGGGAAGTGCACGGCATCCCAGCACTGCCTGATGCTCCGGGGGATGCTCCGTCCGCCTGCTCACAGCCACCCACACCTCTGGGTGACAAATTTGGGTGCTGAAGCAAGTGGGGGACACCAGGCTGAGCCCCTGCGCCCGGCAGCACCCCCGGGAACACCGAGGGTGCTGGGTATTGCCCAAGGCAGCGCTGCCCCTTGTGCAACGCTGCCCTGGGAGTGCCCTGGGGCTGCGACGGCCTCGGCACAGGCAGCAGCACCCAGGACAGTCCCCTCTGTCCCCCTGGGTTCCCCTTCCTGGCAGGCGGAGCCCGCACCCACAGGGGTTTTCCCGTTCCTTGGAGGTGAATGGCTGCGCTCAGCGTGCCGAGGTGTGTCGCAATCCCGTTGATTTTGGTGACCCTCGCCGAATTTACGCATTTGGAGAGTTCAGCGATGGCACAGGACACAAGGCAGAAGTTAACAGCTCCTTCCAGGAAGAAGGGTGTAGCGCTCACTCACTTTTAGAAGTATTTTGCTTTCCCAGAATTTCCCTGCCCAGCTGCAACGACCTGCACGCTCTGCTTCCTCCACCCGCTGCCTCTGCCGACTCCTCCTCTTCCTCCTCCCCAGAGCAGGGCTCCGTGGGGCCAGGGTGTGCCCAGGACAGTCCCGGAGAGGTGGAGGAACCAGGGGAAGATCTTGCTCGCTCCACAGCAGTTTGTCCATCCCTCAGGCTGCCTCAACGGGCTGTTCAGCAGCTGTCCACTTGTGTGTCTGTCCATCCATCCATCCATCCATCCATCCATCCATCCATCCATCCATCCATCCATCATCTGTGCACCCATCCAAGAATTCCTCCACTTGTTCAGCTATGCATTAACCTGTCTATCCATATGATCATCCATCCATCCATCCATCCATCCATCCATCCATCCATCCATCCATCCATCCATCCATCCCTCCATCCCTCTCCTGCTGTGAGGGTGATCAGGGCTCCTACCCTCAGCTCTCCCCTGCCCACAGCTGGCCCTATGGCCCCCATATGTCACTGTCCCCCCCTGGGCTGGGCCAGCAGGACACCATGGCATGGCCACCCCGCTGATGGCAAGTGTGGTCAGGGCTGTGCAATAGCAGAGGGACAGAAATAGCTCCAGTGACCGCACGGCCAGCAGCAGTTTCTTCATCGCCGGGAGCGCGTCAGCGGCGTCCCATGACTCGGAGAAGGGAGCGAGAGAGGAAGGAGAGAGCCCCTGGAGCTGGCAGGAAGCTGGAGGCTGCAAGAGCGCGGGGCTGACGTGGGCACGACGTGCCAGGATGGGGGCACAGCCCTGCTCGGAACGTGGGAGAGCAGGGGATGGCTTTGGGGACAGGATGGGAGCAGAGGTCCCACCAGGCTCGTGCTGGGTCTGGCTGAGGGCCAGGCCCCCCTGGGGGCACCCCCTGGCTGCAGCACCCCCAGGAGGGCACAGCCCCCACCCCGTGTACCCCACTTTGGCACAGGATGCCGTGCTGCCAGCAAGGGAAGAGGATGTGGGGACAGGTGGCAGTGTGACAGGGACACCCCCAGGCCTGGGGTCAAGCTCCTGCCTCAGTTTTCCCCCAGTGTGGCCCGGTGTGGGGCAGGGGGAGAGCATAAATGTGGGCCTGGTTTTCCCCAGGGTCAGTGATTTGCTGGGGGCTGCAGCTTTAACCCATTTATTGACCCAAAATACAGAGCAGAGAAAGTGGCCATGTCCCAGCCTGACTCTGTGCCCCTGTCCCATCCCAGTCCCTGCCACCAACACAGAGACCAGCTCTGGGCAACCTCCCTGGACTACACAGAAATAAAAATAATAAGAATTTTATTGACTTATCAAAAACTATGTGAAAATACAACTTGTGAGGAGCTGGGAGTCACTGTCACCCCTCCATGACAGGTGACAGCCAGCGCTGGCATTGAACCAGAGTCCCCTTGGAGATTTTTGGGGTGCCAGGGGTAACCCCAGCTCCAGGAATGCTCTCCCCTCCATGGGGCTGCTCCAGGGCTGTCCCTGAGCATCGTGGCCACCGCTCCCTTCCCAAGGGGACACATCCCATCAGCCCCAGGCTGTCCCCTATAGCACCATGGTGGTACATCACTGCTCTTTGGCATGTCCCCCCGTGTCCCCTCCACCTGGACACACCCACTGTCCCTGGGCCACCCACCCCACCCAGGTCAGGCTAGAGGGAGAGGATGGCACCCAGGGACTGCCCCTCTCCTTGTGCCCACTGCCACAAGGCCACCACGTCCCCAAAGCCACCACATCCCCAGCACAGAGGGAGCGATGCTGAGCCCAGCTCTGTCCCGTGCTGGGGGATCATTAACAATTAACAATTAATGACAGGGGTGGGGAGCAGGGGAGGCGCCACGCTGGGACAGCCAGCCTGGGGACAGCCAGCCGCTATCTGCCGCTCTCCTGCCGCTGCTGCAGCAGCTGGATCACCTCAGCAATGCCCTCCTCGGGGACCTGCCGGGGGACAGAGCGGGTGTCAGCCTCAGGGGACACCCCGGGGCTGGCAGGGGTGCCCGGGGAGGGGCAGGGCTCACCAGGGCGTGATCAAAGTTGAAGGTGCTGATGTAATAGGCCGAGATGTCGGCGGCCGCCAGCGGCTCCGCGATCTGCGCCACGATGCCACACTCGTCTGGGGACAAAGGGGCCTCAGGTCACTGCCATGGGGACATGCGGGGACAGCAGTGCCCCACAGCACCCCCTGGGTGGCAGCGGCACAAGAGGGGACACGGCCACCAGGGCCACGCTCACCGAAGCCGAGGGGCTGCCCCCCGATGCGCACCATGCGCCACAGCTCCCCCGTGGAGCTGGTCAGCAGCAGGTCACTGGGAAAGCTGAGGGGGACAAAGGCAAGTGTCACCCTCTCCCTGAGCCCCCAGAGCCGGGGACAGAGGGACAGATGGCCCCGGGATGGCACCTACCGCTTCTGGGTCTCGGCATCCATCACGATGGAGATGTAGCCCTCGATGAGGGAGAAGGAGAAGAAGGTGATGGAGTCGAGGTCCTGGCTGCCGGCGGCTGCATCCCACGGGGGGCTGCCGAGGGGCAACGGGACACAGAGAGGGGTCAAAGCCCCAAAATGGGGAGGAGAAGGGCGTGGTGGTGGCTTTGGGTGTCTGAGCATCATCCTGGGGCGCTGCAGGGTGGGGGAGAGGGGACAGGAGCAGGTGTCCCCACAGGGTCTGCAGCTCACAGGTGACACCAGGTTTTGGGGCATTCTCAAAAGGCCAGGGTAACTCTGGAGCAGGAGCATGCCACCAGCAGGGACCCCATCCCAGGGGACACTGGAGAACCCCATCAGGAGCATTCCCTCTCCCCAGCACCATTCCCACTGCTTTCCCAAACCCATCCCCTCCTGCTTTAGTCTCCCTCTTGGGATTTGGTATAATGGTGGCTTTGTCCCTTGTGTCACCTCGGGGTTCCCACCCCTCACAGTGCAGCTCCCGGGAAGACAAAACCAGTTTGGAAAACACACCCAGAGTCTGAAAACCCGCTGGGACCAATGACAGGGACCAGTGTCACTGCAGTTCAGGTCGCACCAGGCAAGAGGCCACCCCCACGTCCCCATCCCCGGGACTCACCTGTGGGAGTAGAAGAGGACGTCAATGAGCATGGTGGCGATGGCGGGCAGCGTGTCGGGGGCCACCGTCAGGACACAGAAGCGCGTCTGGGGGCTCTGCACCGGGTGCAGCGTGGGGCTGGCGGCTGGCAGGGGAACGGCCGCGCGTCAGGCCTGGGGACAGCTCGGGGACAGTCCCGCAGTGCCACCCCGTGGCCACCGCGCCCGCAGCCCCGAGTCCCTCGGGGAGCAGAGGGGTGGCCCGGGGTCCCAAAGGATGTGGGTACCACGGGTGGGAGCTGCAGCATCTATGTGGGGACTGGGAGGCCCCAGATGGGCATCTCCGGTGGGGTCCCTCAGATATGCAGGTACCACTGGTGAGAGCAGGAGCACCTTGGCAGGGACCTGTGTGGTCTTGGGGACAGGGTGACCATGGGGGTCCCCCAGGATGTGGGAACCACCCATGGGAGCAGCATCTTGGCAGGGACTGGATGGCTCTGGGACAGTGTGGCCTGGGGACAGGATGGCCTTGGGGGACCCCAAAGATGTGGGTTCCACTGGTGGGAGATGGATCATCTCATTGGGGACTGGGTGGCCCTGGGACAGAGCAGCTCTGGAGGCCCCTCAAGGATATGGGTACCACCGGCTGTGCTGGAGCACCTGGTGGCCCCAGAGGACACAGAGCCCAGTGTCACTCACGTGGCTTGGGCTTGAGGAAGCCGTTGCTGACGTCATCGCAGGTGACAGGGACACACTCGCCACCCTCCTCCTTGTAGATGTCGAACTCCCCGGCCAGCGTGTGGATCACCACGGGCAGGTCCCGCTCCCGCACCTGCCCAGGAGCAGGATCAGCACTGCCACTCCTCCTCAGGGCACAGAGGGGCCCTGGGACGGCCAGCCAGGTGTCCCTGTGCCTGTCACTCACCAGGATGAAGTCGGTCTGGTACGTGGAGAGCATCAGCACCGAGACGTGGTGCTCGGCCAGCGGCGCGATGACCGAGCGCGCGATCTTGGTGACGCCGGTGGCCTGGCAGCCGGGGGGCTCCCGCCCGTTGGAGACCACGCTGAGCACCAGCCACGTGGAATCTGCCACCTGCATGAACTCGGAGGGTGGCAGCTCTGCAAGGGACAAGGGACACTAAGGTAGGTGGCTCTGCAGGGCTGGGCACAGCTGGACACAGAGCCAGGGCCAGCTCAGGCACTGTGTGCCACACTGTCCCCTGGCTGATGCCCCAGGCAGGATCAGCCCCAGGTGTGGGGACACTGGTTTGGGGGTGCAGATCCCCACGTGGAATGAGCCAGACGGGGCTCAGCTGCTCCACACTGGGATCTGGCCATAGGGACCAGGGGGGCAAAGGCTAAGCCCCCCAAACCCCAAGATGTGTCTCTCCTCCCAGGCTGGGGGTGGGGGGTGTTGGCACAGGGAGGAGAGACACATCTTGGGGTTTGGGGGGCTTAGCACCACCAGGGCCGTGGGGCTGCCCAGCTCATCCTCTGCCCTCAGGAGCCCCCAGCCCCATGCCCAGCACCAGGGATGTTCAGGGATGCACACAGGGCACTGGAGGGGGCAAGGGGACGGTCACCCCGCTGCCCTGGGGGTCCCAGCACCTGGTGCCAGCCTGGTGAAGAGAGCCCAGGCTGGCAGAGGGCCACAGGTGCTTCCCAAAAATCTGCTGGTGTTGGCAGGGTGGGCATAGGCCAGCTGTCTTGCCTCCCCCCCCCGCCTTGCTCCCACCCTCCTGCCCAGGAGAGGGCTGGCACTGCTGGGGCACCCCAGCACTCAGCCAGGCTGCTCCCTCCTCTCTGGGCTCCCCTTCCCAGCACGGGACGGGCCAGGGCCCCCAGGGGTCTCCAGTTCCACTCCTCCCATGCAGTAAAGGTGGGAGCAGCTCCCATGGGAGATCACACAAGCCCCCAGCCCTTCCGTGGGCACCCCATGCCCAAGCCCAGCTGAGACCCCAGACTCATCACACCAGTGGGGGGGGGGGAGAGGTCGCACAGGGAGGGTCCAGCACGCACTGAGGGGACCCCTGAGGGGACAGGCTCTGTACCCCGCTCCCAAACTCGGCCCGGGCAGGGCGGGAGCGGGGCCGGATCCAGGGCCCGGCGGGTGTTCCCAGCGCCTGTTCCTGTGCAGGAAGCGCCAGAACAGCCTCGGCTCCGGCCCAGCGCCCAGTGCTGGGAACAGGGGGGCGGGACAGGGACTCGGGGACATGGGGACCTGTCCCAGAGCTCAGTGTTTAATTGCTTTTCAACACCACCCTGGGCGAGGCTGAATGCAAGGGGACCTCGCTGTCCCTGTGTCACCCACCCCAGGGCTTTATCCTGATCCCCTGGGAATGGGGGGTGCAGCTCTCCTGTGCTGGGGGTCCCCATCCAGCCCGGCAGCAGAGGGACACCGGCAGCCCCCAGCCAAGGGGGGTTCACAGGGCACTGCGGGGCCATTGTTCAGCACTTCCCGCCCTCCCCTCGGGATTGAGGAATATTTGTCTGCAGGCCCCAAAATAAAACAATACATGGGGAACAGCTCTGGCTCTGGGAGCAGGGAGAGCCCAGGACACGGTCCCGTTCCACAGCACAAGGAGGTGAGCCTGGGACCCGGCCGTGAGTGCCCGTGGCCGGAGCGCTGCCCCTTGTTCCTTGGGTCACGGCCAAGGCTCCGCTGCGCCCAGCTCCTGCGGCCAAGGCAGGAAGGTTTGGGCGTGGGAAGGCGGGCCGGGATCCGGACCCTCCGGCTCGGCCCGTCGGGCCGGTACCGCGGCAGGGCTGGCGGCGAGGGTGATGCACGGCACGCGCCGGGTCACCAATGGCACCTCCCTGGGAGAGGGACTGGCTTGGAAGGGATCAAACCGCTCCAGGACAGCCCAAAAGTGCCGGACAGGGCTCACCCCCGCCAGCCTGGCTGGGCCTGTGCTTTGCCCTCCTCAGCCAAAGCTGCAGTTGGCCCTCGCAGGGAGGAGGGGCGGGATGAAATCGGACGCGGGAACGATGACAGGAGCGCTGCCAGAGCCTGGAGCGCTGCCCGCGGGCATCCCGGGAGGTGCCTGCGCCCTGCCGGGAGCACCCGGGCTTCGGGTGGCACCTCAGCCCGGTGCCACCAGCCGGGGGGCAGCGCTGCCCGGGAGGGGCTGTCGGAGCGAGGGCAGCCACGCCGGGAGAGCCTCGGCCGGGCAAGCCGGTACATCCCCGGCGCAGGCGCCGAGGGGACGGGACGGGCACGTTCCGAGGGAGCCAAGCACAAGCCGGGACTCGCTCCCTGCGGCCCAGGCGCGGAGCCGGGCTGGGGACGCGCACAGCCCGTGCCTGCGGTGCCAGCCCGCCCTGCCAGGGGGCCGCCGCTCGGTACCTTTGAAGCCCTCCTCGTCCAGCATGACCGTGTAGTCCTCGGGGGTCTCCGTCAGGCTGAAGAACTTGCATCTGAAGCAGAAAAAATCGGTGCTGCTGACCTCAAAACCGCCAGCGTCTCACGGGGCCCGGAGTCGGGGGAAGAAGAGGAGGAGGGTGGTGGGGGGAGAGAAGCCGGTACCGGCAGCGCTGGGGCAGGAAGAGCAGCTTGAGCAGCGGGTGCGTGTAGAGCCAGAGCCCGCGGCGGGCCAGGCTCAGCACCCGCACCCGGTGCTCCAGGATGTGCAGGTCCATGGCGGCCGCGCCGCCCCGGGAGCCGCCGCCGCCGCCGCTATAAGGGCGGACACGGGACCGCCCCGGGACCGGCCCAGGACCGCCCCGCATTGCCCCGGAACCGCCCTGGGACCGCCCCGCCTCGGTTCCTCAACGCCCTGTGACCGCCCTTATCGCCCGGGGACCGATCCGGGAACGCTCCGCATCTCGCTGGCACCGCCCTGTGACCACCTGCCTGGGCCGGGACCGCCCCGCATCGCCCAGGGACCCGACCCGGCACCGCCCAGGGACAGGCCCGGCACCGCCCCGCACCGCGAGAAAGGCAGCGAGCCGGGCCCGGCGGCCTGGGAACAGCCCCGGTTCAGAGCCCCGGGCTGCCCGCACCGGAACCTCGGAACCAGCCCCAGTACAGAACTCCATGGTGCCCAAACCCGCCCAAATTCAGCGGCCCGGGGTGTCTGGAGCAGCTCCAACTCAGAGTCCCGGGGTACCCCCGAACTGCAGCCCTGGGGGTGCCTAAGGAAACCCTCTGGGAGCCACTGCCAACCCCATCCCACCCCCAACCCCAGCACCCAACCGGGTCCCACACACTCAACACCAGGCCTGGAGAGGGGATTCACCAAACCAGGACCACCCCTGCGAAAAGGGGGTTCTGGAGGGAGGAATGGAGGTTTGGGCAGAATTCCTGCCTGCCAGAAGGAGACAGATGGCCTGGGCACCATTTTGGGATGGGAAGCTGAGTTCTGGGGTGTCACGGGATTAATTAGGGGTCCTCTGGCTCTGTTCAGCCACAGGAACTGTGACAGTGGGAGAGGGGGAAAGGCCTGGGTGCTGGAATGGGAGTGCACCAGAGCCTGGCCGCCACCACTATCACAAGCTGGGACAGGTCTCAGTCTCCTCCCATTCCACTTCAAAGGACAGCCCCAAGGCTGGGTGAGACAGCAGGGCTGGGCCACCCTCTGCGGTGACAGAGCAGTGACAGAGCAGTGACAGCAGTGTGGCCCTTCCCAGGACACAGCCCAGCACCTGCCCCCCAGGACAAGGGCAGCCAGGGAAGATGGGACCCAGGGAAGGGTGCATGCCAGGGTCAGTGCTCAGTGCAAATGGGATGCAGGGGAGGGTGCTCCACAGGGACAGAGAACCGTGGGTAAGGTCCAGGTCAGGGTGCCCCCCAAAGCTGGCACTGGTGCAGCAAGTGGGAGGTGACACCACCCTTGCCTCCTGCCACCCTCCACCCCCATCCCAGGCCGAGAGAGGTGGGAGCCAGGGCTGCGCCTTTACACACTCGCTTTATTGACCCCTTTGTACAAAACTGCTTTTCCCGCTTTATTTTACAAACCCACCACCCACCCTCGGGGAGGGCAGGGTGGGCAGAGGGGACCCCACAACCAGGGAGCACCTGGCTGCTGCTCACCCACCCCGTCTCACCTGTGCTGGGACCCAGGGGGGGCAGCAGTGGTGGGGCGAGCCCTGGCAGGGTAAACACTCCCCCTGAGCTGTGGGGAACTTGGGGATGGGAGGGGATGGGATGGGGGGGCTTTAGCCCCAAAACTCGGCATCAAATTCCGCTGCCTCTAGCACATCCTGCCTCGGTCCCTGTCCTGCCTCGGAGGAATAATAAATAGGCTCAGTGAGTAGGTAAGTTGGGTACTACATAAAGGGCTACAGCTTGATATATCCTCACTAGATAAGAGGGGGGCGAGGGGTCCCAGGGCTCCTCGCGTACCCCCAGTGCCCCGCGCCAGGCCTAAGTGCTCGGGAGCCGGGGCTGGGGCTGCCCGGCTGGCGCAGGGTGGGGGCTACAGGGGGGACCCAGGGGGTGATGGGTGGAGGGGCTCTGGGACGGGGAGAAGGGCCCGAGGGGCAGCCCAGCCCCCCAGTGTGGGGAGGGAGCTCGGGTGGCTCAGCCACCCCCTGCCCGGGCTCCCACCGCTCGTGGTGCCAGCACCCTGCGGGGTGGGCACCCAGCGCAGACCCACGGTGTCCCCTTTGGTCACCACACCTGGCCAAGCTCCACGGATGCCCCGAGAGGGCCACGCTGTTCTCACGGAGCCGCACAGCCCCCCTGTCCCATCCCTCCAGCTCAGAGCCCCCAGCGCCGGGTGCCAGGGGTCCCCCTCGGTGTCCTCGCGCCCGGGTCCGTGCGCAGCCCCGCTGAGCCCGGCTGCCCGGGGTGTGGGCCGGGCCCTACAAGTACGTGTCCTCGCTCTCCCGGGAGCTCAGGCTCTCCTTGGACTGGTGGTGGGGGGAGACCTGGGGGTGCAGCAGCTCCCGGGTCGTGCCGGGCGCCCCGTTGCCCTCGGCCCCGGGGCCGTTGGCAGGACTGGCCGGGCCCTTTTCCCGGCTCTTCTCCTTGCTCTTGCGGGCCTTGGGCACGGGGGCGGGCCCGGGGGAAACGATGATGGAGGGGACGGGCTCCAGCGCCTTGCGCGGCGCGGGCTCCGCCTCGCTGATGGCCTTGGCGCCGTGCAGGCGCGGGGGGGATTTGCATTGCAGCTCTCCGTGCGTCTCCCGCCACTTCTTCAGCTGGATCAGGTGCTCCCGCTCGATCTGACGCTCCGTCACCGGCAGCTCGATGACCTGCGGGGACACTTTTGCCATCAGCGACAGTGCCACCGGGGCTGGGTGTGGGATCCCCCTCAGGGCACAGGCCACCGCTAACCAAGCTTTTTGGGAGCTGCTTCCCATGCTCCACCCACCCAGGGACAGCCCAGTCTGGCAGCACCGGCCAGCTGGGCTAGCTGGGCCCCCAGACCGTCCCCAGCACCTCACCTCCTGCACCAGGAAGGCCTCCTGCATGATTTTGGGGCTGAGGGCCCTCAGCCTCTCCATGGTCTCATACTGGCCCTGGCAGGATTTGAGCTTGTCCGAGGAGCCCAGGGTGTGTTTGAGCAGCACCAGGCCCACCCGGAAGATGATCTTCACTCCTGCAAGAGGAGACACGAGGCAGTGAGTACCAGGCAGGACAGGGTGACACTGCCACTATGTCCCTCAAATGCCGTGGACCAGCAGATTCCAGTCCCACTAACAGTCAGGACATGCAAGAAGGTGAATTTGGGATGGAAAACAGCCCACCTCCACCCCAGGCATGTGGCTGCCCCAAACCTGCCCTGCTACAGGTCCCATGGCCGTGGGGAGTGCAGTCACCCCAGGAAGAGGAGGAGGATGAGGAGGAGGATGGTGGGAGCTCCCACCTTCACAGAAGAACATGTCCCAGACACGCAGGACGGAGCTCCAGGGCAGCGTGCGGGAGAAGGCGCACATGAACCACTCCGTCATGTACAGGATGGGGTCGATCTTCTGCTTGCTCAGGTGCTTGTAGGCCACAGGTGAGACCTTGTGCAGCAGTGAGAAGAGGATCTGTCCGTCCAGCTGGATGGCTTCCTGCAGGGACAGGGACCAGCATCCCAGTGAGTACCCCAGCCCTGGATCAGCCCCCAGTGCCTGGCCCCAGCAGGGGCAGCCAAGCCTCTACACCTGATATTGGCAGAGCTGTGTCCCATGGATGAGACCCCCATCCCTGAATGTGAAATGCTTCTGGGAGCCAGAGCACAACAGGGAGACTCTGGGAATACCCAGGTCTTCCCCAGACCCTTTCTTTCCCCATGGTGAGGAGCTGGACAAGTTTTTGGCCTGGAGATTCAGAATCATGGAATGGTTTGGGTGGGAAGGGACCTTAAAACTCATCACATTCCACCCAATTGCCATGTGGTACCTTCCACTATCCCAGGGTGCTCCCAGCCCTGTCTAACCTGGATGAGAACACTTCCAGGGATAGGGGCAGCCACAACTGCTCTGAGCACCCTGTGCCAGGGCCTCATCACTCTCCCAGGGAACAATTCCTAATTCCCAATATCCCATCCATCCCTGCCCTCTGGCAGTGGGAGCCATTCCCTGGGTCCTGTCCCTCCATCCCTTGTCCCCAGTCCCTCCCCAGTTCTCCTGAAGCCCCTTTAGGTCCTGCAAGGGGCTCTGAGCTCTCCCTGGAGCCTTCTCCTCTCCAGGTGAGCACCCCCAGCTCTCCCAGCCTGGCTGCAGAGCAGAGGGGCTCCAGCCCTCAGAGCAGCTCCATGGATTCCTCTAGACTTGCTCCAGCAGCTCCAGGTCCCTGCTGTGCTGGGCCCCAGGGCTGGGGCAGCTCTGCAGGTGGGGTCTCACTTGGGTGGGGCAGAGGGACAGAATCCCCTCTCCCCTGCTGCCCACGCTAGGGGCTCAGCCCAGGACACATGGCCAGGGCATGGCCAACCCTCACCCAGCAGCACCCAAAGTCCTTCTCCCCAGGGCCGCTCCTGATCCCTTCATCCCCAACTCAGATTGATCCTGGGGATTGCCCCAACGCAGATGCAGCACCCTGCAGGTCCCTGCCACTGCTGAATGCACCATGAATCTTTTACTTACCAGTTTCTCGCTGTAGTAGCCAGGGAGGTACTTCTCACAGATCTGCACCAGGCACCAGAACGCTTGCTGCAAGCCAAGGGACAGCAGGTGAGCACCCAGAGGACATCCCTGCAGCCCACTCCCTGCTCCCAGGGACCACGGGAGAGAGTGGGGAGCAGCAGAGCACCCCTGGGGCGCTTTGGGTTGCCCTGAGCAGGGCACCCCTCCCATCAGCACCCCCCAAAGGGCCCCACACCCTCCGGGAGGTGCCAGCTCTGTCCCCTGAGCCGCGTGCCCATACCTCAGCTGGCATGTGCATGAGCAGGACGGCGGCGATGGGCGCCTGGGCCTGGCAGTACCCCTCCTCAGGGCGGTACAGCGTGTACGCCTTCAGCACCCGGAACAGGTCCTGCTGCCTGCAGAGACACCGGGCACGCACAGCTGGGCACACACGGCACACACAGCTGGGCACACCAGGCACACACAGCACACACAGCTGGGCACACCAGGCACACACAGCTGGGCACACGGCACGCACAGCTGGGCACACACAGCACACACAGCTGGGCACACACGGCACACACAGCTGGGCACACGGCACACACAGCTGGGCACACCAGGCACACACAGCTGGGCACACGGCACGCACAGCTGGGCACACACAGCACACACAGCTGGGCACACGGCATGCACAGCTGGGCACACGGTGTGCACATGGCCCAGCAGCCTTCCCCATGCATGCCAGGCACGAGCCTGGCTCAGTTCCTGGCTGGGATCCCTTTTCCACACAAAGCCGGGGCTGCAGGACACAACAGCTCTGGGAAGCTCGGCCCACAGAGCACACATCCTGCCGGGATCTGGGAGTGGAGGCATAGAGACAACCACCCTGCCCAGAGTGAGCCACGGACAGGCAGGGACCCAGCTGCAAGCACAGGGGCACAGGCACTCCCCAGCACATTGGGAGCAGCATTTTCCTGGTGAAATGGAGGGCACAGGCTGCCACCTCCTCCCTCTGCCCTCCTGTCATGGCAATTCCCACCCCACTGGGTGTCAGAGCTGGTCTGAGCCATCCTGAGCACCAGTGGATGCTCTGCAACTGTGGGAGTATAGGGAGGACATTGGGGACACGAGTGTGGCTCCATGAGCTGGGACAGACAGTGCCCACCCCATCCATGGCTGCTGAGGGCTGGACACACAGTAGCTCCACATACCCATGGCCTCCACGTGAGACGAACATCTCATGGAAGGGGAACTGCCGATGGAGATCCCGCTCGATCACATCCAGCCACTTTGGATCTCCTGTGAGGAGGTCCAGTTCCTGGGGAGGGAAAGATTGGGGTGAGCAACACCCTTGACACCCCCCCACCAGATGTCTGAGATCCTAACATACACCCAAGCCTGAGCAGGAGCCACCCCAGCGCTGTCCCCTCCCTGGTGGAGCAGGAGGGTTCCCAGCAGGACTCACATCAAACTTGCCCATGTTCTGCTCCAGCTTGACCTTGCTCCCAGACAGGTACTGCCAGGCACGGCCCCGCAGCGAGGGTGGGATCCCCTTCTGGCACCGCAGCCGGATCTGCGGGACAGACACAGAGACACAGCTGTGAGGGGAAACACAGAGCACTGCAAACAAAGAGACTCCCGGGCAAGGGGGGAGCCAGGCCAGCACAGGCTGGGCCCCTGCTGCTTCCCAAACAAGGAGAAGTGTCCCTGAGCCCCTGGGATGCAGGGATGCCAGCTGGAATGGCAGTCAAGCACCAGCAGCACGGGGGAGCTGCCAGAGGCCCAGCAGAGGCTCTGTGGCTTGCAAACAGCTCCAAACAAGCCTGGCACTGCCTCAAAGGCAGATCCTGCTGGGAGCTGGAAAAGCAAACACTGGAGTCAAGGTGGGGAGTGAGTGGCTCTGTCCCTCATGGGAAGCACTGAGGACACAGGGGAGGCTCCCCAGCCCCCAGTCCAGTCCCCCACCCCCCCGTGGGGCCATGGAAAGCAGGGATGTGCACCCTGACCAGTGTCTCAGCCTTTCCACCTGCTCATCCTGGGCAGAAGAGCAGGTCTGGTGCTGTCTCCGTGCATGGCCAGATCCTGAGGCCCCTGGAGGCAGCTCCATACCCACAGTTTCCTGTGCCCCTGGTTTCCCTGGCACTGGGCACCAGCCAGGACCAAAGTCCAGGCGAGGCAGTCGGTGCCTACCCTGCGTGGGGAGCTGACCCAGCTTAGCCCTGGCGCTGCCTACACCAGCAGGGACCAAAACAGAGCCCCCAGCATCCCACTCCAGCTGCTCATCACAGCAGCAGCTCCAAATCACGCAATGATGGAATGGTTTGGGTTGGCAGGGACATTAAAGACCATCTCATTCCATGGGCATGGTCACCTCCCACTGTCCCAGGCTGCTCCCAGCCCCAGTGTCCAGCCTGGCCTTGGGCACTGCCAGGGATCCAGGGGCAGCCCCAGCTGCTCTGGGCACCCTGTGCCAGGACCTGCCCACCCTGCCAGGGAACAATTCCCAATCTCCCATCCATCCCTGCCCTCTGGCAGTGGGAGCCATTCCCTGTGTCCTGTCCCTCCATCCCTTGTCCCCAGTCCCTCTGCAGCTCTCCTGGAGCCCCTTTAGGCACTGCAAAGGGCTTTGAGCTCTCCCTGGAACCTTCTGTTCTCCAGGTGAGCACCCCCAGCTCTCCCAGCCTGGCTCCAGAGCAAAGAGGGTCCAGCCCTTGGAGCACCTCTGTGGCCTCCTCTGGACTCTCTCCAGCAGCTCCACATCCTTACGTGGTCTTTTCCCCACAGTCCTCAGCCAAGGTATGCAGCAAGGTGGGCCCCACAAGCCTGGTGCTTTCCCCACAGTCACCCCTCACAACACCCTGCAAACCCTAGCACAGCCTCCCCTCCTCATGTCCCTGCTCAGGTGGCACATGCCAACTGTGCCAGAGCCCTGAGAGCAGTGGCCAACAGCTCCCAAATCCTCTCCTGCCTGCCCAGGGCTGTGTTTCCCTGTTTGCTGGAGCAACTGAGGAGCAGGTGGTTGTTTCCAAGCACAGTTCCATCACCTCCCCAGGGGGTTTGCTGCTCCCTCACTGGTTGTTTGCACGGGTAGGTTCCTTTGTGCTGGCAGGAAACACAGGGGATGATGCCCAGGGCTGCTGTGGGCAGCTCCATGGCTGCTGACAGCTCCCATTTCCAGCCAGCTCCCCTTCCTGCTGACTGAGCTGCCAGGAAGGAAACTGCCTCGCTGGGTTTTGGTTGGGCAGCCCCTCCAGCTGGCCCAGCCAGCTCCTCCGGGGCCGAGCAGCTCATCCCCTTGGACCCACGTGGGGTCCCACTGTGATCTTCCAGGGACTGGGAGTGTGTCTGGGCTGAGGGATGCTGAAAGCAAGGTGAAGCTGGAGTGCTGCCCAGGCTGGGAGAGCAGTGGGAGCTGCCCACCCACACGTCTGCCCTCCTTCCAGCACGCGGTGCTGGCACAGTGCAGCACCATGAAGGATGTGGGGTCAGGCTCGGCTGGGATCGGGGCCAGGCAGGGAGCATTTTGGGATGCTGGAGCGGTGCAGGTGTGAGCAAGCCCAGCAGGAGCTGGCCCAGGGATCCACGGGCTGCCTGCCAACCCTGTGAGGCAGCCAGAAAAGTACTGGGGTTTTTCAGAGGCTCAGGGAGCTCCCCCAGAGCAGCAGGGACCTGCACCAAGCAGGCTCCTGCCAGACCAAGGATAGTTGACAGCATCCAAGGCCAGGCCTGGCAGCCTTCCCTGAGCAGCCCCAGGGATACAGGCACAGAGCAGCATTCCAGAGCAGCCTCTCCAAAGCTCCAGACATTTGCTGCAGGACAGACCATAAAGCACATCAGCCCCATGGAGACTCCCAGAGGCTCGGGCCAAGCACAAGGGAGCTGCTTTGCCAGGCACAGGGCTGCTGGAGCCCTCACCCCATCCCAGAGGGCACCCTGTGACACACAGCTGGAGAGTGGTGGAAATTGCCCGTGGAACAAAGCGCCCGCCTGCCGTGGCCCAGAAAACTCTCCCAAATCCTTTAAGAGCAGCCAAGAAACAGATGAGGGATTCCGGTGTCATTCAGCAGGCACTGAGTAGGGACAGCACTCTGGGCACACTGAGGAGACTCTGCCACCATGGGGAGGAGGATGAGGAGAAGGCCCTTCCGCCACTCTCTGGCACTGCTGTCCCATGCCAGCAGCCTCACTGCTCCCAGCAGACACACAGCAGCGACCCTGGACTTGCTGCATCCCAATTCCTGCCTCATCTGCAGGCTCAGGGATCAGGGAGCCCAGCAAACCAAGCCATGGAGTCAGCACACCAGGAGTCTCCCAGGACCCCCGTTTGCAGACCAGTGTCACGCGCATCAGACTCAAACATTTCCTACACCGAGCTTTTTTTGGTCTGCAAGATGCTCAGAACAGAAGTTTCCATGAGCAAACAATTCCCATGGCTGCCTGTAGGCAGCCAAAAAAGCTCTAGGAAGGCTCCAGCCCGGCAGGGAAGAGTTGGAGGCAGAAGTGGGCTCCAAGTTCCAGTTTCCAAGGGGAGTGAACAGCCCATTCAAGCCAGTAGCATCATGCAAAGGCACCCAGACACCTGTCTGCAGGGAACCAGTGACACCAGGCTGCTCCAAAGGGACACCGCTGTGCCTGGCTGTCCCTCACTGCCACCTCCCAGAGGTGACAAGGCTGTCACTTACCTTCTTGTGTTTCTTGGCCATCCACTTGTCCCAGTTGTTGAGCATATCCAGCCACTTGGACTCCCGCTGCCGGAGCACCTCCAAGGGCACCTCCTCCAGCCTGTGGGACCGGGAGGAAGAGGCCGGTCAGTGGGTGCCTGGCTCTGTATGGTGCTGAGCCCCCTGGCCTCCCGAGCACCCTGGGTGCCCCCCATGCCCAGGTGGCTGCACCCCTCAGGGCGCAGGGCTCAGGACACGCTCGGCAGCTGCCGGAAGCGCTCGCCACCCGTGAGTGAAGTCACTGCAGCAGCAGAGCAGCTCAAACCTCTCGGGAGCAGCCTGCACTGCACACAGCACATGCTGCAGCATCCCCAGGGACATGCCAGGAAGGTGAGGGATGAGCAAGACCTGATCCCTGTGGCGGGGCCCAGCTGCACGCAGAGAGAGCCGGGGCCATAAGCATCGTGTCATTCACACAGCTCCAGCCACACTGCGCTCCCAACGCCTGGCGCTGCTCCAGGCCCGGCGCCGAGCCCGGAGCAGGGTCCCTTAGGAGGGAGGGGAGTGTTTTCCAGAAACGGCTCAGTCTAGCCAGGGAATCCAATTTAACCCTGCTGAGGCAGGGGGGATGCTGCTGAAATGCCGAAGCCGGCACCGCGGCCTCCAACCCCCCGTGGCACCACATCTGTGCAGAGATGGGTGACAGGCAGCTCGGGCAGGCCCAGGCAGGGACATCCAAGGAGAGCAGACACTCCTCCAAGCCATCAGTGAAGACTCGATGCCTGCTCAGGCTCTGCTCCACACTGTCCTGTGGCCATGCCAATCTCAGGAAGAGTCAGATCCTTCCTGAGGACCCGAGGCCAGTGGCCTGGCGCTGAGCATCCTCCAGCAGCCAGCCCCACTACAGGACACGCAGGCCCTGCCTCCTCCCTGCACATGCCGAGCCGGAAAGCAGCGGCAGGGTGAGCCCAGGGCCGCATCCAGCTGGCAGCGCTGCCCCGCGCCCTGCCCAGCCCTTCCAGCCGAGTCCCACCCACCGCAGCGGGTCGGACGGGGCGAGCGCGATTGTTCCGAGAGCAAACCCGCTCCCAAAGGATCTGCTTTGCTTGGCTCCCCACCCTCCCCAGCACGGCCAGGCATGGCCGGCAGCTCCCCAGCCCGGCATGGGGATGGAGGCAGCGCTGGCCTCCAGCCGGGGCTCCGCGAGGCGTGGGAAGCTCGGGAGCGCGGGACGCTGGATACAGGAGCTGGCTGTGGGCCTGCTGGAGCTCTGCCAGCACAGACTGGAAGCTGTTCCCAGCTGATGGCTGCTTGGCAGCGGGCAGGGAGTGAGGACCGGCTGCATTTCATATGGCCCAGGCGGGAGGGTGCGGGCACTCCAGGCAGGGAAGTGACAGATGCCCTGTGTCGGGAATGCGTTCCTCTGCATCCACGCTGGGTGACAGCCCCACAGCTCGGCCCCTCGCGGTGCCCTCACACTGTCCATGGATGCTCGGATACCCTGCCTGCCCTTCCTGTGCTTCCCCTCCCAGCAGGGCAAACCCAACTCCGGCAGCCACAGCAGGAGGTCATGTACTCCCCTTCATCCCCTCCTGGACAGACAGTGAGCCAATAAAGGCCTGGAGCAGGCCAGGATTGGGCCCCAGCACATCTGCGGGGTGCTGCAGGAGGCTCAGTCCCCAGTGACTGCAGCCACCATACTGTCAGCACCCTTGGGAGCAGCCACTGGCCTCCAGCACCACGACCTTCATCCAGAGCTGCTGCTGCCTGCTGCAGGGACAGGGACACCCACCCCAGGGACAGCCACAGGAATGACAGCCAGGACAAGCGTCCCCTAAATGTGGTGTGTGCTCAGGACAGGGTACAGCACCACGGGAAGGAGAGGCCACACCACTCCCACAGTGCCGAGGGACAAGGTTTATCACCCAGAGTGATGCACCTTGCCCAGCACCAACATTCCAACCTCCAGCACCTTTTCACCCCACAGACCCACCCAGTAACACCCACAGGCTAAGGGGAGTCAACACTGCTCCTCACAGACAGGCAAACTGAGGCACAGCTGGCACCAGAGCACTCAGGTGGGCAAAGCCCAGGGAGCACGCTGCAGGCGATGTCCCAGCAGGAGAGGAGCCGGCTGCCACGCGCTGCTCCCACTGCCACCCCGACTTTCTCTGGGCGTTGCTGTGAAAGCAGGGCCAGGAAGGCAAACGCCAAACACGCTGCCGAACCAGCTCGACAGCAACAGCACATTCCTGGGTGTCAGCACCACCCTGGGGCCTAGCGCCTCGGGTTAGCCTCACTTCCTCCGAGGGTTTCCTCCGCGGAGCGGGGTGACCATGGTGCCCAGCACTGCCAACAAGGGGCCCTTGGAAAGACACCATGGTCTGGCCTCCTTGGCTTGACAGAGGCCAAAAGTCCACTGGAATCACTGCCTGGAGCTGACCAGACACTGACCTCGTGTGCTGGCAGCTCCCTGACCCCAAATGGGGTGGACACCACTTCCCAGCCATTCGCTCTCTTCAGAGGGAGATGGGACAGCTGGAACAGCTTTTGGGGCTCTTCACACAGCCATCACAACATCATGGAAGGGTTTGGGATGGAAGGGACCTTAAAGCTCATCCAGTGCCACCCCCCCTTTGGGCAGGAACACCTTCCACTGTCCCAGGCTGCTCCCAGCCCCATCCAGCCTGGCCTTGGGCACTGCCAGGGATCCAGGGGCAGCCCCAGCTGCTCTGGGCACCCTGTGGCAGGGCCCTAGCACCCTCAAACGGAACGATTTCTCCCAGATATCCTATCTAACCCTGCCTTCTGACAGAAGGAAACCGTTCCTCCTTATCCTGTCACTCCAGGTCCTTGCCCAAAGGCAGGAGTCCAGCTTCCCTTGCAGCCCCTTTAGGCACTAGAACGGGTTCTAAGCTCTGCTCGGAGCCCTCTCTTCTCCAGGCTGAACACCCGCAGGTCTCAACCTGGCTCCCTTGTTCACATCCCGGCTGCTGCGGCCTCCGCCGCGGGCACGAACGATGCCTGACAGCGGTCCCGGGCGGCCCCGCGCCCAGCCCGGGGGCGGCGGGGACAAACCCCCCGGGGCGGGGAGAGCCGCGGCCGGCCCGGCCCAGCCCCAGGCCCGGCCCTGCGGGGGCCGAGCGGCCGGAGCCGACTGGGCCGGGCCTGGGGCGGCTCCTCTGCGCCTCGGTGCCCCAGTGTCCCCCCGGCCCCTTACGGCCCCGGCCCCGGCCCCCCCTCACGGTTGCCCCTCGCGGCCCCACTCACGTCCCCTCGGCGCCGCGGCTGCCCACGATGAAGCCGAACTTATCGACGCGCCGCTCCTCGGGGCCGCCTCCGTTGATCTCGGAGTCGGAGCCGAGCGAACTAAGCTCATCGCCGCCAGGGTCGGCGAGGCTCTCGCGGGTGCCCGCCAGGCTGCGCCCGCCGGGCGAGCTGGGCCCGCCGCCCCCGCGGCTCTTGGCCATGGCGGCGCCTCAGCGGCGGCGCGGCCGCTCCGCCATGCCGGGACACGGCGGCGGCCACGCCCCGCCCCGGCCACGCCCCCTCCCTGCACAGCCATTGGGCGGGAGCAGGGACTCGGCCAATCAGCCGCCGGGATTGCGGAAAGAAGAGCCCGCCTCCGAAGCTGATTGGTCGCGAGGACGAGCAGAGCTGTCCGTCAAGTGCCGGCGGGTGTCGGTGAGGGGCGGGGCTCCGTGCGCCGGCAGTGGGGCAGCGCTGGGGCGGGAGGCACTGGGACCAGTACGAGACATAACGGGAGGCACTGGGACCAGTATGAGACATAACAGGATGGACTGCGACCAGCATGAGGCATAACGGCATGGACTGGGACCAGTATGAGACATAACGGGGCTGTACTGGGTTCTGCATGAGATATAACGAGCTCTGTTGGGGCCAGTACAAGCCATAATGAGCTGTACTGGGACCAGTAGTGGCCATAACATGCTGTACTGGGATTGGTATGAGATACAACACAGCTGTACTGGGACAGTATAGATAAAATGGGCTAGACTGGGACCAGTATGGGCCATAGCAGAGCTGTACTGGGACCTGTATAAGGGGGCTGTAGCAGGGCCAGACAGCCACAGTGGGGCTGTGCTGGGGCTGTACTGGGATGGCACTGGCATTCCAGGAAGGCTGGATACTGGGACTGCAGGAGGGTTGTGCTGGGAAGCACTGGGGCAGCCACTGGGATCTGTTTCCCTCTCCACAGCTGTCCCTGCCCTGCAGATCCCTCTGCTGTGTCACCTCAGAGTCCCCAGCCACAGCACCCCAGACAGGTAAAACCAGCCTGGCTCTCCCAAAAATAACACACCAAAGGATTTGGAGGAGACTGGGATGTGCTGGGACCTGTCCCAGGTAAAGCCTGCCAGGGGCAGGTCCATCCCAGCTCCAGAGCCCAGTGCTCCATTTCCTCCCTCTTACAGCACACAACAGGGGGTATTGGAAGGATTCCTCTCAAGGTGGTACCGTGCCAAAAGGAAGAGGGAATGAGGCTCCTTAAAATCAGCAACTCAACCTACTTCCAGATTTTTCTGGCAGCCAGGCCTCACCAGTCCTTGCCACTGAACTGGAAGGCTCTGATGGCGCTTGTTTTGTACCAGATCTCCACACACACAGTCTGTTGCAGCATTCATCCCTCGGATTTAGATGGAAACAGGCTGGCAAGGCTCCACTAAAATGATTTCCAGGGGGAAGTTTTCTTGCTGGAGTGCCGGTAAAGGGGCTTGGCTGAAACTGTTACCAAGGGCACAGAGGGAACAGCTCCCACCAGGAGCTCTGTGGTGCCCAGCACAGCAGGAGGAGGAACACAGTGTGACCTTCAGCACAGCCCAGCCCAGCCCCGGATACAAACACAACTTCTCCATTTCAGAGCTCTCTTGGCAGTTTTTTTCTATCCGCTCTGGAAAACCCCGCTCACTGCCTGTTTTCTCCAGGACTGTACCTATTGTCTGGTTCTGAAGGGAGAAGGGAAGTGATTATCCTGCCTTCCTGCAGGGCAGGAGCACCCTGCACCCACCATCCAGGCACAGGCTCTGCATTCCTGCAGCAGGGAGGGGAGCAGGCTGTGACAGGGACACGTGGGGACCTGTCAGAGACAACAGCTGGACACTGTGGCCAGGGAACACCTGGGCTGGGCCAGTGCCAGCCACCTTCCCCACAGCCACAGGGCTTCCTCCTGACCCCAGGGGAGCACAGCAGAGGCAGGAGGATGCAGGCTCTTCCCTCCTGCTTCATCCCTCTCTCCCCTCCTAAGCATGGAATAAAGTAAACAGGATGTTCCTATACTGCCCAACCATGACTAAATATATATATAATAATAAACGTATGGCTTTGGGTTACCCAGAAAAACAGAGGTACCCAAATTCCAGACACCTGGCCCTTCCTGGGCACCTCATTCCATGGATTAACTTTGCTGGGTTGTGTTTCTATCAAATGCTGACTGAAGGCCCAGGAATCATCTGTTTTCCAGACCCAGATGCTCTCCAGGACCAAGAGATTCCAGCTGCAGGATATAATTGTTAAATCACATTTTCTGATGAAATTCTTGCTAAGTTCAGAGTATTTTTCCTCCCTCACACACAGACAAAAGCATTCCTTTGAAGAGGAATGACTGAGGAACACCAGGGAAACTTAAACAAGCCCCTTTTCTTGTAGCTTTTCCCAGAAATTAAGAGGATTTCCTATTGTAAACTGCTTAATTACAAATCCTGGTGTATTTCCCCATCCGGGTGCTCCAAAACCAGGCACATCCCCATTAAAAACCCCAAATCCAAGGAAGGAGAGCTTCATGTTTATTAAAACGAATCACAGGCTGTCCAGAGCAAACCCAGACCTCCTTTATCACAGGAACAGCAACACAAGCGCATGCCAAGGGAGAAAAAACTTCCAAGTCAGGGTCCATACAAGATCCAAGACAGGGAAAGAACAAGAACAAGGGGGTTAATAAGTGTGTGGAGAAGAAGTTTTCAATTAGCAGGAGGTTAAATGAAGCAGTGAGTGCTGAGGGCAGACAGATGATGCTCCTGGCCACCATAAATCCCTCAAAGATGGATCTAAACTAAGCTGGACATGACCTTGATGATGTCTTTTCCCAAGGGGATTCAAGGGAGAGCCTGCACTCAAGCAAAGCATTGATCTCTACAGACTATTCACTACTCTGACACATTTTGGGGCCCCATCAGCTTCTCATCAGTGGGGGTCAGAGTCCCTCTGTTCAAACTGCTTCTGGGGGGCAGTGGGTGCAGCCCCCAAAAGGCCAGAATGGAAACAGGACTGGGAGGGTTGGGGTTACGACACGTTACATCTCAGGGCTCCACACCTCCTATTTCTTCCTGCCTCCTCTCTCTTTGAGTGCCAGGTGAATCAGAGAGCCACTGGTCATGTTGTAATAAGCCAGGGAGTTGGAATCCTTGATGAAGATGCCCTGAGGGGAGGAGAAAAGGATAAAAAACCCACGAAAGAGCAGTCAGAGCACAAACCTCAGTGTTGCCTTCCCACAGAATCCTACCCAGATCCCAACCCTCCTGCTGTACACTCAGAGCAGGGGGATGACAGAACACTGCAGGCTTTGGAGACCCCAGAGAGATTCCAGTGTCCAAGGTGGACACTGGAGCTGGGTACAGAATCCTAGAATAGTTTGGGACCCTAAAGATCCCCCATCCACCCCCCTTGCCATGGGCAGGGACTCTTTCCACTAGACCAGCCAATATAGACAATGTGGCTCCTACAACACACACATAAAGAGTCACCACAAGGAGAGTTACTCAGACTCCACTCTCCCCCCACCTTTTTTTTCCCTTCAAAATAATCAGCTCAGCTCCCCTACTTGTTAAGGGTTAACAGAGTATCTGCCCACAGATGAACTCTGAGGAGACAAGTGCACAAAGTTCACTGCTTAGGCAGCAGGTTGTGCCTGCCTGGGCACATGCATGACTGGAAATAAGTCATTAAAAAGGAATGGGGCTTTTCTCACAGCTCTGGCTCCCAGAGGAAGAGAGAGAAGAGAGAGTGAGCCCTTCCCTTCCCTGTTCTGGAGAAAGCCTTCCCTGAGCTGCCAGGGTTCCAAAGCACGCTCGCCCACCTCCCCGAGCACACAGCAGAGCTGTGGGAGCAGGCTGCTGCAGTTAAATGTCAAAAAAAAAAAAAACAAATCAAAACAACAAACTCTAATAAAACAGGAGGCTGATTTCAGAGAAAGCCACACCAAGTTCAGAGGACTCATCTCCAGCAGCAACAATGTGAAAATCCACTGATTTAATCACCTATAAAAGCCTGTCCTGCTGTAACAGAGGGCAGATCTGTCACAGCTGTGCTGTGCAGGCAGGAAAACCATTCCCTTTGCTCTTCCAGTAGCTCAGAGTGCATTAAATTATACATTATAATTTTTCTTTTTAAAAAGGTCATGTGAGAGAATGCATTGAATAAACAACCAGTATTTGAAGACCTTATACCCACCTCATACTGCAGCTTCTGCTTCCCAGCTGGCATCCCTGTGGCCTCATGGATCTTAACCTTTATAACAGACACCTGGGGAGGATCAAAGGGCTCCTTCAGAGCTTTTGTCCCAGCCCTGCTCCCCAGCCCCGTGGAGCTGCAGTGTGGGGAGCAGGCTGAGCTCCCAGCTGCTCTCTCACAGGCAGCACATGGAGCAGGGCAGGGCAGGAGGATGAGCTACATGCCTGGTCTGAGAGGGGCAGGGTGAACACCAGCACTTGGCCGTTCAGCTTCCATTCCGTCTTGTCCTGCATGTTGGGAACCTGGACTTTGACCGTGACTGGGCCCTATGGGAAAACACAGATAAAGTCTCTCAGGGCTGTGATAACACAGCACCAGACTAAGTGTTCATTTCCATATCTTGGTTCCTCAGTAAACACACTGAAATGTGTTTACAAGTTACTCCAGTGCTCCCACAGTAAAACATTTGGTTGGATTTCTCTCCCTTTTGGGTGCCATCTATCAAGCACCACATGCGCTGACGGTGTCACAGGCGAGGAGGGTGTGAAGCACAGAGGCAGCTTCTCTGTGCACATGAAACCACAGAATCAGATTGGTTTGGGTTGGAAAGGACCTTAAAGTCCTTCCAGTCCCACGCCCTGCCATGGCCAGAGGACACCTTCCACTAACCCAGGGTGCTCCAAGCCCTGTCCAACCAAGGACACTTCCAAGGATGGGGCAGCCACAGCTGCTCTGGGTACCCTGTGCCAGGGCCTCTTCACCTTACCAGGGAACAATTCCTTCCCAGTATCCCATCTAAATCTCCTCTTTTACTTTAAATATTGCCAGAAAAACCATACAGTCCTTCCTAAGGATTTAAAACTCCTCCTGTGACAGTGGCACTCCTCAGGAAGGAATGAAGGCTCACATTTAGCTCACCTTGTTATGGAATACACCACCTTACCCTACTATCATGCTGGCAATGATACTCTAATCTCTTTGCATCTCCAGCTTAGCCCTCCTCTCTTTAAAAGCTCATTAGCAACTCTAGTTCTTCTCTGCATTATAACCTACCTCTCACTGCCCTTAATTACAGAAGAGCATTATCCCACCCTGTGTAGCTCTTCCCAACAAGAGACAAAGGAGTTTGGTTTGCTCAGGAATGACAAGAGAAAGAAGATACCTCAAAAGTCCTTTTCTTGCCAGGTATTTTTGCCCCTCTGTGCTTTACAGCCCCTTTGGAGGTGGAGTGGAGCAGCCCAGGACTCTGAGCCACACATGTACCTTGTTCCTGCGCAGAAATTCCTCCTCTGGAATCAGGCTGTCCTCACTCTTCAGTTTCTTGGAGACTGGCTCATCCTCCATGGGTGGCGGGGGATGGACGGGAGGCATCGGTGCCGGGGATGGGACCGGAGCCACGGGAGGAGCAGGGACAAAGGCTGGAATGGGCAGGGGACACAGCACAACCCACAGTCACCCCCTGAGTGCACAGCAAACACCCCCTCACAATAAAAACGCTTTGAGCAGAGCAGCACAGGCTGAAAATAAATACCACAATACATGGAGGAAGTTACAACCAACAGCAACATGCAAACTTCAAACATTCAGAGAGCTCTTATATTGGGAAGCATTCCAGGAAGAGATAACAAGGCATGAGAGCTTCCTGCAGATCTTGCAAAAAAAGAACATGCTCTCAGTTTGGCAGGCAGTGGTGCCAGCTCCTCCAGTTAGGGAAGAAAAGAAGATGAAAAAAAGGAAGAATTGCTTCTTACATCATGCTTTTTAACTTCAAAGCACCTAATGAGGAAAAGGGCCAGCAAACAGCTTTTCCTCCAGCAGCAGCAGCTTCTGTATAGAGCTGTAACACCCACTGAGGTGCTGGCAGCTTCTCTTTACCCTGCATTCTTAATTTTCACCTGGGCAGGCTCCTGGGGCCACAGGACTCCCTGCATTTCATGGTGCAGAAAGAGCCTTGAGCCCAAAAGCAGAACTAGGTAAGCCATACCAAACACCCCCAAACTCTTAACACAACTTGGTGCCTGCAGTCCCAGCTACACACCAGAACCAGGGCACAGGAGGAAAAAGACTCCAAGCTGAAGCCCACTCTAAAAGAATCACCCAACAATTCCCCAGGAAAACTGAAGCCACCGAAGCTACTGACCTGTGGGGACGATCATGGGGGGCGGGCGGGGACTCATGATGGGGGGAGCAGAGGGGGGCATGGGCACCACGTTGATGCGGGGGGTGTGGATGATGGGAGGCATGGGGGTGGCTATGACAGATCCCGGGGGCAGCCGGACCACGGACGTCATGGGGGGGCGAGGCATGACTGGCACTGCAGAAACCACGGCAGCACGGACAGGAGGAGGCATCTGCAGAGAGAAGGTGAAGCTGCTCAGCAGGAATGCCAGGGCTGCCCACAGCCCCAGGTAAAGTAACAGGGAAACACAGAAACACGGGTCCTGATGTATAGAACTTGCAGGGAGCCTTACTGGCCCCACCATATGGGCAACCCAAGCTGCTCTGAGGCACAGAAACCTCATTAACAGATTAAAGGGGTCCTCCTTCCCTCCCCGCTGTGGGATCAGACCTCCAGGCACTTAATTCCTTTCCTAAATTGCTGTTTGGGACTCACAGCAGATCCCTTCTTGTTGCTTTGATTTTTTAAGATTTTTTAAGCTTTCTGATGTTAACGTTTTTGTAGCGAACTTTTTTACACACTTTCTGTAAGTAACTCATTGTTTTGCATTCTTTTATAAAAAAGGAGACAGTTGATAAACTGTTTGTCTAGTGTCACTGGAGAGGCGGCACTGTCACCCTCCAACCTACTGTCACTTTTGGAAATCTATAAATATTAAGTCAGAAAATAAACTTCTCTTTTTTCTTCACCTCGAAAACAGCAGCATGCGCTCATGTTCTTCCGTGTCCTATAGCAACACTTCTTACCTTGAGCTGCCTTTGTCCAACATCACTCTACACCTACAAAGGCCCCCAGCCATCCCTTTCTTAGCCATATTCTCTGCCTCCAAAATCCCAGCTGATCCCAGTCTTTTTGTTACCTCAAAGGTAAAAACTCCACCTAAGTATGATATTCCATTTTAAACAGCAAGTTCAATAAGGTTCTTGTAATATTTCCAAGCTACTCTTAAACCACAAACTTCCCACAAAATCATCTTCCATGCCAGCACACTTGCCCTCCATCAGGACCCCTCCTAATTAACTACAGCCCCAGTAATTGGCTTCTGAGAGCCCAAACACTCACGGTGGGTGGGCGAGGTACAGATGTGATGGGCTGGGCACTGGCAGGGGGGTTGGAGGCTGAGGAAGGAGGGGGTGGCTGGGGTATCTCATTGGGTTTGCTGGGCCCGATTTTCTCCTTGCTGTCATCCTCTGGCACCAGTCCCTTGGCCTTGTGGATGGCTTCAATTTGCTCTTGCAGAGTGATATTGGCCTGAGCAGCCTGCTGTGTGCGGGCCATGCTGCCTGAGTGGCCATCCCAGGTCACCTGAGAGAGTAAAATAAATCAGATTAACCCAACCTGGCCAGACTGCAAAGAAATCCAGAGAGCACATCTTGATAGAAATAAAAAATTTCAAGACTCTTGTGTCTTTGAGCATTCACAATGCTACAGGAACCTATTATAAAAAGAACTCCAACCAATCAAACACAAATTCCCAATTCCTACTCTACCTTTTCCTCTGGTTTCTGGATCTCTTCTTCACCAATCTTTTTACCAATGGCAGTCTCCTCTACACCAAAGATATCAGTACGACGCTCTGCCAGCTGCTTCAGGCTGCTCTCAATATCCAAACCTGAGGGAAAAAGAGCAATTCTTATCTCAAGGAATAAAACCAAGCCTCTTACTGATCTATTAGTTGATACCTAGTGATGCTCTTTTCACACAGAATATTCTGAGTCAGAAGAGACCACAAGGACCTTTAAAGTCCAACTTTCTTTTTTTTTTTTGAAAGATACTGCCCAGCAACAGCTGACAAACATTCCCATCTCATTGTCCCAGAAAGGCCATCAGACACAGAGCTCCATTTCAGATGGTCCTGCTCAGTGGGGGCAGTGAGGGGCTGTGCAATCAGTGCTCAAGCTGACCTGGGGCATAGACCTCGTCATCGCTCTGCTTCTCCCGGATGGATCGATCCCGCTGCTCCAGCCACCGGGGATCCAGGAGCCCAATCCTCATGTGCTCCTGCATTTTACTGGCAGGAATCTTTTCTCCAGTGATGGGAGACACCAGGTACTCATCAGGAGCCGGGGCGGGTGGCAACGGTTTTGAGGCTAGGAGAACAAAACCACAGTGTTGGTTCAGTCTAGAAACAAATGGTTTGGGATTCTTCAGGAAGAAATAAAGGTGGTTTTTCAGTTTGATTTACCTTTGGGATCGTAATCTTTCCGCACAATGACCTGATCTGGTGTGGGAGGGAGTGGGGGTGGCATTGGGGTTTCTGGAGGAGGAGGAACCTTCTGACCTTCATCTTCATCATCTGACCCCTTATTGAAAGGAAACAAAAATCACAACCAAGCTCCAGTGGTCAAATTCCTTTGAGACATCCTACACAGTGCTTAAGAACAGACTATGCAGCTTCAAAGCAGTGGAGCTGTTTTGGACACCTATGGTACAGTGGTTCCTCTGGATCATGATTCAGAAATTCAGCAGCCCCAGAAGAGGAAGCAAATATTCCTCAGCTTCCACATAACAGCAGCCCTGTGCACAGGGGCTCACAGTTAACCACACTCTTGTTCCCTGTTACCAGAAAAACAGCTTACAGTGGGCAGAGGCTAAGATGAGTCATCTTTCAGTGCTCCAGACTCTGGGCACAAAATAGCCTGAAAGATTTAAAACCACAGAAATATAAAATCCACACCGCTGGGTGCCAAGATTACTTGATTTCTCTCTTGGAACTTGTATTATCATGGAAAACATTAAAAAAACAACCTTATTCTGGCAGTAACAGGTTGTTTGGAGATGTCATCAGAGGGAAATTTCATTTCCTCAAGAAACTGAAGAATTATTTACAGTGAAAGTGGAGACCATCATAAACCACATGAACTTCAGGGGACAAAATCCTATTGTCCAGTTACCTCATCCATATCCTGCACTTGTGTGTCCTGATCCAGCTGGGCTGGAGGCTCATCTGTTTTCTCTTGCTTTTCATCTTCCTCATCTGATTCCACCTCCATCTCCACCTCCTCACTTTCCCCAAACTTCTCATAACGCTCCTGGATCAGGATTCGAGCTCCCAGCTCTTCTGGAGTGGTGGGAGGAGGGAAATTCCCTACAATGCAGAAAACAGAGCTTCTGTTTCTCTATCCCATTACATTACTCAACACACACTGACAGAAATACCAATTCTTCAACAGAAAGCAGTGGCAACAAAATCCTTGGCAGCCACAGGATGAGGAAGGGAATGGATGGAGTCTATACAAACATCAGCATGACACATGAAGATAAAGTGACTTATAAATGGAAGCACTACTATAAAGTGGGACAAGCTCTGGTATCCTGGTGGAAGTGGAGAAGTGAACACAACTGCAGTCCTGGACTTCCTTCAAAGAGAACATCAGTGACTCCAGAGAAAAACAACAGCCTTGCAAAATGTCAGTGTAAGGCTTTTCCCTTCAACTCTGAAGGATAAAAATGCTGTAAACCCCAATGTCTGCCTAAAAATGGCACTTTGGGACACATTTCCTGACAACATTTAGCATCAGTACCTTGCTCATTGGGCTGGAAGTCAACTGTTTCCACAACCACAAAGTCGTGCCAGTCAATCTGGGCATAAGCCACACGCTCCTTCTCCTTCTCCTCCTCCTCCTTCTTTCTCTCTCGCTCCTGGAACTTGGCCCACTCCACTCTGTAATAGACCTGCAGGAGCAGACCGAGCATGGTGTCAGACAAGGAACAGCACAGCCATCCCACTGCTGGTTTGCAAATGAAAGGAAGAACAGCTGGAGCAGTGTCAGGCTGAGATCAGGGCAAGGTTCTTCCCCCAGAGGGTGCTGGCACTGCCCAGGCTGCCCAGGGAATGGGCACAGCCCCGAGGCTGCCAGAGCTCCAGGAGACTTTGGGCAGCACTGCCAGGGATGGACAGGGTGGGATTGTTGGGGGTCTGGGCAGGGACAGGAGCTGGGCTGGATGGTGGGGTCCTTCCCATTCAGGATATTCCAGGATTCCACTTTGTAACCACTTGGAAATGGGCTTGTGCAGTATCTCTGTGCTGCCACAAACTACCCCCAATACAAACACCAGCTGCAGCTTAAAGCAACTCTGAGCCCCCTGTACTAAAGTGACAGCAAGTGACACAACCATTTTATTCCCTTTGGCTTGTTGGCAGCATGTTGTTTGCTGCCAACAAGCCAAAAACATGGAAAGAGAAAAAAAATCAAAACATAACAAAAATGCTTCAGCATTTTTTCAAATTTTTTTATGGAATACCTGATCCAGGACTTCCTTGGGATTTTCAGCCTCCTTCTTGAGCTTGAGGAGCAAGCCCTTTGGTGGGATCAAGATCTGAAACACATTTTGCATGACAGTTGGTGACAGTTCTTTGTGCCAAAGCCTCTTTCAGAGCAATTATTCCCTTTCCTCACTGCTAAAAATACCAGCAGACCCCCAGGACTATATCCCTTTTAATCTACTGCAGCCCTCTCATTCCTTACCACTCATCCCTCCCCTTCAAAACATAAATATCCAATTTATATTATATATATATATATAATATTATATATAATTATACTTATTTATTCTATATATGTTTATATTTATGTATATTTTTTCTATTATATATATTATATATTTATATATAATCTATAAATAAAATAAATATAAATGAAATGAATGCTATTATATATTTATATAATATAATTATATATAATATAATTATATATAATATAATTATATAATATAATATAATTATATATAATGTAATATAGATAATATAATTATATATTATATAATATAATTTAATGTATAATTATATATATAAAATATAATATTATATAATATATAATATTATATTTATATTATTATATGAACTTCCAAATATCCTCCAGGTTTAAAAAAAAAGAAAACAAACTTTATTGAGATTACAGTAGTGTGTGGTACATTTAGGTGACAGCCCACTGTGTTCTGCACAATATCCACTCTGAAGAGTAGGATTTCAAGGATGGATTCCTGGATATTTCCAGCCTGGCTGGTTTGTAGGGCTTCATCAGCCCCCTGAACTCCTTCCTGCTGTGGAAGGAATCCCCCTGCCTGGAGTCCTTTTGTGTAAGTACCTTTGTGTACTGCTCCACCAGCTTGGTGAAGTAGTTGAAGAGGCTGTGCTGGGGGCGCAGGAAATCAAACTGGTAATTCCTCTGCTCCTTCTGCATGAGCTGGGTCAGGAACTGCCTCCCGTTGCGGGCCACGAACTGCGCTGTGAGCTTCACCACGTCCAGGTCGAAGGCCGAGATGGACGGAGGGTCCGCGATGAACTCGAACTCGGGCGGGGGCTCCTTGGGAACCACGGTCTCCTGGATCACCTGGGCCTGCACCTGCAGGGAGAACACACGGCCCTGTGACTTCCTGGGGTGCCTTGGGAAGGCTGAGCTAGAACAGAGGCCACACAGTGTCAGAACTCAGATCATCCCTCCAGGACCCCTGCCAGGGGGCTCAGAGACCCTGGCAAATCACCAGCTTTGTATGAAGATCTGAAAGCCACAGAAGTTTAAGTAGTGTAATAATAAAATTATCACTAGGTGAAAAAGTAGATTTTGGGGTTTTCAGAAGGCAAGATGGAGGGACTTGAGTGTCCAGCCTTTCTTCTTCTTCTTCTCTACCTCCATCTTCTGCTGTGATGTTGGCACTTTGGGATTGGTTTAGAATAGAAACTCACTGTCTAACACAGGTGATAGGTATTGGAAAGTAATTGTAAACATGTTATACCTAGTTTGTAGTGTAAAGAGATAACACCACCCCAGCAACAGTTAGAGTGCCTCTGGCTGTCCTGCTGGACAGACCTCAGCTGGATGGGAGAAAAATGTTTCTAGATGAGATACAATAAACAACTCTGAGCCTGAGAAATGAAGAGCCCTGACTCCTTCTCCAAACGTGCAGGATGAAACAGAGACTGCTCACGTGTCCTGGGGCTGCAATAAACTGTGAACTCCTGAGAAGACAGAGCTAAAGGATAAAGTAGGGATTTTGCCCACCTTGGGCAGCACAACTCAAAATGGCCACAAAATGGGCAACAGGTCATGGGGTCTCCCATTTTTATAAATTTTGCTCCATTTGAATATTGGAGTTAATTGTCCAATTACAGCTTTAGCCCATGCAGTCCCATCCTTCTTGTTTTCTCTCTTCAGTCCTTGTTGTTTGTGCTCTTGGGCCTGAAATTTGGATCATTTGTCCTTGGTCCCCAGCTAGAGAAGGAATTGTTTTGTCTCCCTGCTCTGTGCAGAGAGCTCACCATCCCCTCATATGAAGCCTAGACTTACACACTTAAGCAAATGAAAATCTGAAAAATACAAAAGCTAAAACCTGAGGCATCACCTGCAAGGAACAGTCACCAAACACTCAGGAGAATATTTTTTTTTCTCCAGCTGCTGCAGGAAAGCAATGCCAGTTGCCATCCTGGCAGGTGCAAGGATGAGAAATCATCAGGTATAATTTAATACTATTAATATATTGTTCCAACAGCAAACAGATTTGGAATGTATCAGGCCTTTGCTATAGGCCTGCCAGGGCCAGCAGTGTGGCTGCTGGCCATGCCAAGCATGGAAAAGCCCTGGATTCACTCCATGCCCTTTTCCCACCCAGAATGTTTAAAGGCACAGCTGAACAAGGTAAGCAGCATTTTGTACCCCAAATTTTAAGGGGAGGTTGATCCTTCTACAAAACTGCATGCAACAAGGCCAAACAGAACTCCAAGGGATTCCCAAGGCTGGCTTCTGCCCCATCCAGTCCAAGTGATCCCTGGTGTAAGTACTTTTTAAGTCAATACAGAACTAAACTTAATTAACATGGACCAATTAAACTGTATATTGGCAGTTTAAAACAGCATTGAGTTACCAGCACCTGGGAGATGCACATCTGCATCAAAACAAAGCCCCAGACACTCAACTCCAAGCCTGTCACTGCTGGCATTTTGACAACTGTACAACCACTGCTCCTTCTTGACTGTCAAGCTTCCTTCCCTCTCAACACCAGGCTGTGACACCACTCCAAAGTGACCAAATTCTTCCCCAAAAGGATGAAAAGGAACCCTCACCTTCTGTGGGAGCTGCTGCTGGGCACTCTGCTGCTGCTGCATGACCTTGGGGATGGCAGCCGAGGGCTCCTGGGCTTTGCCCTCCTTGAACTCGCTGACCTTGTGCCGGTAGTAGGCATGGTAAGGGTCGTTGGGGTTCAGGAAGTTGAACTTGGGGTTATTTATTTCATTCTGACGAATTCGGGCTTCAAATTCTGGACCATTTCTGGGGAGCAAGAAGAAAATTTGTTTAGATCATCATCAACTCAAGGGTAAATGTCTCTTTCAGACTGGGACATGTTGAGGCACCAGCCCCTTGAAGATCATTTTCTCTCTCACATGTGAGGAGTTTCTCCCTCAGCAGCTCCTACCCAGCTGGACACACACAGTTTAGATGCAATTGTCCCCTTAATTCTGTCTTTAATGTGAATATTAAATATTCACACTCACAACTGTTCCACAGTCACATCTGTCTGCACTCAAAGGTCATTGCCACCACTGACTGAAGTTTACAGTTATGAAGCATGAAGTTGACAAGTTACTACATCAATTTTATCTGCTCTATTAACAAGTTCTCAAGACTAATTTCAGTTCCAGAACCATCATATAAGGAAAAAAAAGCAGGTAAACATCAGCCTGTGCAGGGACTGACCAGCCCAGAGTGCTGCATTCAGGAGCCCCAGCCCAGGTAACACCCCCTCCTCCCACCTGAAGCACGAGCCAGCTATTTCAGGGCAGTTTGAGAAAATTCCCAGCTGCCACAGGGTGTTCCTCTTCATATTCTCTGGATATCTCCCAGTCTCATTTAGACATTCCACCTCCTCCAAAAGAGGAGGTCTCTGCAATCCCAAGGGATAAACACAGTCCCTTATGCTCAGAAGCAGCCAACACTCCTTGGCAGCACTTTGGAGATGAGTTACACAATAAGGGTTTGACTGGAGCAGCATTTAGTAATTCTCTGAAACCAAACCCCACCACATTTTAGCACTAAAACACAGCCATGACTCCTGTACCAAGGCTCCCTTTGCACCTGGAATTTGGTTTCCCCTTCAGATCATTCAGAACAGCCCCGTTACCCAGTTATTGCAGCACCCACTGCACATTTGAACAAGGATTTTATTTATTTACTACCAGTTTCTCCAGCAAAGGGTGCCTTACACCCTCTTCAGTAGAATATTGTTTCTTTTCCAGTCTCAATCCTTAAATCTTGTATGCAAAACAACAAAACTGGGACCTGCTTCAGCTTCTGGAGCTGCACTGAACAGCAGAAGGATGAAAATGCCAGGAGAAAGAGACACCAGCAGTGCCACTCACCTGGCTACAAAGCTGGCAGTCTTGTCCACAATATTCCTGACCTCTGGAGGAGGGTAAATAATCCCCACCACAGGCTTGGCTGGTGCTGCCTCCTCTTTAGGCTCCTCTTCTGGCTGTAATAAAGAAAGTTTCATTGCAAAAGGTGAAGGGGTGTCAGGATCAGGCATTCCAAACACTCCCAATGGCACAGAGGAACCTTTATCCATCCTCCTCCTCCTCAGTCACTGAACTGGCTGAAGAATCTGGAGCATCCACCCCACCTATTCCTTGGATTCTCAGGGGCACCTACTGCAGGGGCAGGGACAGCAGAACAGGGAAGGTGCCTCAATGGGAATCACAACAATTTTCCCTGTATCAGCCTTGACCCCAAGGCTGTTTTTAAATGCTGAGCCAGGAGTCTCCAGTAACATTTCCAGGAATAATTCATCATTCCTCACCAGCTGTTGAAGTTCTGTATCTTCCTAGGGGTCTGTGGGACCTCAATTATTAACTCCACATTAAATAAATCACAGCTTTTAATGCCATTGTAGTTGCAACAGAAGCTGATTTGAAGAGAAAATCTCCAACAGAGTGTTCTTCTGATGTTACAGAAAGATCCAAACTAAAATCTCAGAACCCTCCCTGTGGATTGCTCTGTATTCCAGTAAAACCAGGAGCTGCCTTTGCAGGATACTAAAGATGCTGCTTCTCTTTCCTCACCAGGCAGCTCCAATAAATGGTGTTATAAACAAGGACAGATCTGCTGGAAATGTTTATAATCCTAACAGGGACAGCCAGGAATAACTTAAAATCCAGGTAGAGCTCCCAGCTCTGACAAATCCATGGAGAATCCAAGCCAGAAAATGATCTCAGGCCAAACTGGTCCCTGGCAGTGCCCAAGGCCAGGCTGGACAGGGCTTGGAGCAGCCTGGGACAGTGGAAGGTGTCCCTGCCCTGGCAGGGATGGCACTGGATGGGCTTTAAGGTCCCTCCCAATGCAAACCATTCCATAAATACAACCCTAACAAAGTGTGTTAAGAGAAAGGCACCAGGAACATTTCTAGCTTTTATTCCCACTCCCTCAGAACATCATCTTGAGGAGCTGAAGGATGGGGCAGCATCACACTAGAGATATATTATTTAACAGTGATGCCAAGTTGCCTTGGTAACCTCTGTGCATAAAAGCCACTGGGTTTTTAGGGGGAATCCAAATTTTCCAAGGATCTCAGTAAGATCAGCTCCCTGACAGCTCCAAGAGTGCTGATGCTGCTGTGTGAGAGTCAGGACAGCAGCTCCAGCCTGTGGGAGCTGAATTCCCATCTCAGAAATGCAAGAGGAATGAATATTCCCATCTCAGGCTGCAAAGAACATGAAAATGGCCAAGGGAGAAAGGATCTGGGAGGGTGCTGGGACACACAACCCTGCCACGCTCCCTCAGACTTTCAATCCTTCCACACATCATTCCTGGAGCCAGGGCAGCTCCCCCAGATCCTGGGCACCCCCCACACTCACTGCAGCCACAGCCCTGGGGCACTGCCAGGGAAGGGCTCAGCTCCTGCCCAGCCTCAGCAGGATCCTGCTCTCTCCAAGGAATCCTGGAATGGTTTGGGTGGGAAGGCAACCTGGAGCTCACCTCACCCCTCCCACTATCCCAAGCTCCTGGTCTTGGGCACTGCCAGGGATCCAGGGCCTGCCCACCCTGCCAGGGAACAATTCCTAATTCCCAATATCCCATCCATCCCTGCCCTCTGGCAGTGGGAGCCATTCCCTGTGTCCTGTCCCTCCATCCCTTGTCCCCAGTCCCTCTGCAGCTCTCCTGAAGCCCCTTTAGGCCCTGCAAGGGGCTCTGAGGTGTCCCTGGAGCCTTCTCCTCTCCAGGTGAGCACCCCCAGCTCTCCCAGCCTGGCTCCAGCCCTTGGAGCATCTCTGTGGCTTCCTCTGGGCTCTTTCCAGCAGCTCCAGGTCCCTCCTGTACGGGTCCCAGGGCTGGGGTAGCTCTGCAGGTGGGGTCTCACGCGAGCGGGGCACAGGGGTCACTGCAGCGCTCCGGACTGAACCGCAGCTCCCCCAGCCCAGCGCAGCCCGGTCCGTGAGGGCCCCGCTCCCATTCCCCGGGGTTCGCGCCATCCCCACTCCCCTCCCTCACTGCCCCTCCCCTCCCGCACCGGTTTGCTCTCGGCGGGGGGCGCGGGCTGCGCCGGAGGCACAGCCTGCACGGGTCCGGCGGGCATGGCGGTGCCGGGGCCGGGGGCTCCGCGCCGGGCGGGGCCGATCGAGGGGCGGGCGAGGCTCGGGCCGAAGCAGCGGCGGCGGCGGCACCTACTGGGACGAAATGGCGGCGGCGGGCGCTGTGCCGCGCGTGCGCGCCGGAAGTGACGCAACGCCGGCGGGAAGGGGGCGGGCACAGGGCGCGGGCCCGCTGTGGGATGTACCACTAGCGCCTCGCGCGGGGGGGGACACTAAAGCAGGAATGCACCACTGCGGCGCGGGAGGGGCGTGGTTGCCATGGCGACAGGGCTGGGACGCCGAGGCCTAGCACGGGTCGCGGGCTTCGCGCTTCTGCTCCGCGGTTGCTGCTGATTGCTCCGATCGCCCCGGTTCCCTCCGGTTCCCCAGCACTCCTGGGGTACCGTGCCGGTGCGTCTCCAGCAGCCTGTCCCGGTAGGGCGTTCCCTGCACCCCTGGCCCATCGCTCCCCGGCCCGGTGGCCCCGCTGTTCCCGGGCCGTGTCCTCCTGGGCCGGCCCGGCCCGCACCATGGCGCACCTCCTGGGCCACCGCGGCTGCATGGAGAGCCTGCGGGCCGACCTGCGGGACCTGCAGGCCGCCATCGCCGACGTGTGCTCCCGGGCCGGCGCCGTGCGCTTCCCCTCCTGGAAATTCCCCGACAAGGTGTCCTGCGAGCTGGACATAGCGGTGCTGCTGCAGCGCTACCGGCACAGCGACAGCGAGCCCGAGTTCAGCCAGCACGCACACGTGGTGCTGCTGGAGCTGCTCATTGACAGGTGAGAGCCCACAGGCAGCCCGAGCGGCTCCTGCCCTCCGGGAAGGGCAGCTGTGTGTCTGACCTGCTGAGTTATCCGAGTCCTGGAGGAGGTTTTGGGCACCTCAGCACAGGGAGAACTCAAAGGTGTTAGAGAGCATCCAAATGAGGGCTGAGGGTGAGAGCACCTGGTTTGTTCAGCTGGAACAGAGAAGACTGAGGTCAGAGCTCATCAGCTCCTCCCGGGGTACAGCTCTGATCTCTGTGACCAGGGATGGGATTCAAAGAATGGCTGGAGCTGTGCCAGGGAGGTTTAGGCTGGATACCAGGAAAAGGTTCTTCCCCTAGAGGGTGCTCAGGCACTGAACAGGTTCCCCAGGGAATGATCACAGAATCAGCTGGGTTGGAAAAGACCTTGGAGATCATCAAGTGCAACCTATGACATAACCCCACCTTATCAATTAATCCATGGCACCAAGGCTGCCAGAGCTCCAGGAGCCTTTGGCCATTGCTCTCAGGCACAGGGTTGGATTGTTGGGGTGTCTGTGCAGGGCCAGGAGTTGGACTGGATGATCCCTGCATCCCTTCCAGCTCAGGATATCCCCTGATTATATGAAATCTTTTGGATGCTTTGTTCCCCATGTATTTCCCTAATGAGCAGCGCCAGCACCATGGCCTCATGCCCTGCTGAGCTTTAAAACCCAACTCCCTTCCCCGCTTAGAGCTCCCAGCACAAACTGGCCACTAAGAAGCAGAGCCAGAGGTGGAGCAGATGGAACAGGCTTGTTAAACTGCCTCCCAAAACCTTGGAAACACTCAGACACAGCTGCATCCACAGCCTGGGGAGGCCAAAGCCCCTCTTGCAATCTGAAATAAATACAGCTCTGGTTTAAAAGATGAGCCATTCCCACTGAACTGTTGGCCCTAAAATCAGGATTTAGAGCAGCATGGTTGCCCCAAATCTTTGGGAGGAGCTTAATCACAGCCTCTCAGAAGTGGCTGCTCCACGCAGTGATCCATACCTGGACAGTCCTGAGAGCACCAATGCCACCCTCCTGCATCCTGCTGCTGCAAATCCTGATTTTAGGGCCAACAGCTCGGTGGGACTGGCTTATCTTCTAAACCAGAGCTGTATTTATTTCATCCAGACTGCAAAAGGGTCTTTGGCCTCCCAGGGCTGCGGATGCAGCTGTGTCTGAGTGTTTCCAAGGTTTTGGGAGGCAGTTTAACAAGCCTGTCCCATCTGCTCCACCTCTGGCTCTGTTTCTTTGTGGCCAGTTTGTGCTGGGAGCTCTAAGCAGGGAAAGGAGTTGGGTTTTAAAGCTCAGCAGGGTATGAGGCCGTGGTGCTGGCACCATGGAAATACATGGGGAACAAAGCATCCAAAAGACTCCATAAAACCAGGGGATACCCTGAGCTGGCAGGGACGCAGGGACCATCGCTTTGCCTGGGTGATGGGAGGGGGCCCAGCCGGCATTCCCAGCTGTGTTTTCCCGTGGGGACAGGCTCCTGCTGCTGCTGCAGAGCTTCACGGGCTACGCCGAGGCGGTGCTGAGCGGGCGGGCGGTGCCGCCGCCGCGGGGCCCCGGGCCGGGCATGTCCGCGGGGCTCACGGCCAGGACCTTCTGGAGCTCCATGCTGAAACTCGGCGCCTTCTGCCAGCAGCTCCGGGACCAGGTGGGACATCTGGGCTGGGACATTTGGGGACGTCCCATGAGCTGAGTCACTTCCCTCCCCGGATTTGGATCATGGTCCTTCTCACCACGCCAGATGTGCGCGCAGCCTCTGAGTGCTGGCCCCTGTGTCACACATCTGTCCCCTCCCAGCCTGAGTCCCTTCCCTCCACCCCTCCCAGCTGTGCCACTGCATCCATCCTGCTTCAGATTTCGGGATGAGTGAGCTGGGCTGCCTCTAGAGCTTGGAAAATATTCTCCTACTGCCAAAATGCTGCAGCGCTGCTGATCCCACTGTGGATCTGAGCTGCCTCAAGACAGTGAAATTATTGGTGGTAAAAACAACCTGTCTTGCGTTTTATTTTCCCCAAAATGATCTTTCTCATGGAAAAGTCTCACAACAATCCATGTGGCAAAACCAGGAGGCAGTGCAGGGGGTGGGACAGAAGGGATGGTGGGGAGCTGGGGAAGAGGTTTTGCTGCTGAGGCTTCCCCGTGATCACTGTTCCTTGGCTGCACTGCTGTCCCATCTCCACACCTGATTTAGGCTTTTATGGGTCATTTCCTCTTTGATCTGGGCTCTGGTTTTGTTCTGTGCTCTCTCCCTTGGGAGAAGGGTTGCAGGTGGGAGATCCCCACACAGCAATCCACTCCACCCTGTGCTCCCTAGGTTGAGAAATATCAGAAGGAGCACCTGGAGTGCATCTTGCCAGAAGTTTTGGAGTCAGGAACTGCCTCAGAGGCTGCCCAGCCCACTTCTGTGTGCCCAAATCTGAGTGTCCAGCCCAGGGCTGGCCCCAGCCTGGCTCTGAGCACCCGCAGTGTCCCCACACAGACCCCTGGGTCACCCCTGGGCTCCTGTGACACCTGCTCCAGCGCCCAGGCCAGCCTCCACGAGGTGGGCAGAGCCATCACCAGCATCTGCCAGAGCCAGAACATCCCTTCAGCTCTCAGCAAATTCCAGGAGGTGCTGGAGGACAGCACAGGGAGAAGGAACCTCTCTGCAACAGACATGAGCTACTGGGCCTCGGAGCAGAGCAAGGACCTGTCCCGCATCAACAAACACTTCCAGGGGCTGCTGCAGCAGCTGAACCCCGTGAGGGCTGAGCTGGAAGAGATGGGCAAACAGAAGGACAAGCTGCAGAAACAGGTTGAGGACTTTTCCAGGAAGCTGCAGGCAGAGAAGAGCACCCATGCAGAGCAGCAGAAGGCAGCTGAGCAGAGCCTGAAAGCCAAGGAAAAGGAGCATTCTGAGGCTGTGGCCAGGCTGGAGGAGGAAAAGGATGACCTCAGGAGAGGTACAGAGCTGTTCTCAGCTGTTCCAAGCATCCCTTCTGTCCTGGGTTGACACTCTCCCAGGCCCGGGGGCATTTGCAGGAAGAAGAACAGAGTCCATGGGCAAATTTTGGCCCCATCACCACCAGCATGGCCTCTTGTAGGTGCTGGGGGATTTTCCCTGCTGTGAGGCCAGTCCTGGGCAGTGGGAGCTGGTTGTGTGTGTCCTATCACTGCCTCCTCCCTGGCAGCACAGCACAATCACTGGATGGAAACACTTTGGTGTGGCTGTTTGCTGCCCCTTGGTTTGGTTGTTTTTGAGGAACTGATTAATGGGAGGGGTTTTGTGCTGGTTTAGGAGCTGCTGTGCTGGAGGAGCAACTCTCAGCCCTGAAGGAGGAGCTGGCAGCAAAGGAGGACGCTGTGCAGGAGCTGGGTAAGGGGCTCACCCAGGGGCTCACCCAGCTCACACATCCCCCTCCCCCTGGCCTCACGAGTGTTTCACAGCCCTGTAGCCCCCAGCACCCCCAGACTGGGCTGTGGAGCTGTGGGGATGGGAGAGGATGGGCCTCCTTCACAGCAGCACCCCAACATCACCCAGTGCCAGAGTGGCTGATGCTGGTGGAGGTTTGGGGGGGTCACAGGCCTCCTGTCAGACCTGCCTCCCTTTGCCACGGCCTGTGGAGGGCAGGGGGTGCCCCTGAGCCACAGAATCATGGACTGGTTTGGATGGGCAGGGACATTAAAAGTTCATCCAGTGCCACCCTCTGCCATGGCAGGGACACCTTCCACTGTCCCAGGCTGCTCCCAGCCCCAGTGTCCAGCCTGGCCTTGGGCACTGCCAGGGATCCAGGGCAGCCCCAGCTGCTCTGGGCACCCTGTGCCAGGGCCTGCCCACCCTCACAGGGAATAATCTCTTCCCCCTATCCCATCTAACCCTGCCCTCTGGCAGTGGCCATTCCTCCTTGCTCTGTCCCTCCAGGCCCTGTCCCAAGTCCCTCTCCAGCTCTTTTGGAGCCCCTCTAGGCACTGGAAAGGCTTCTTAAGTTCTCTCTGGAACCTTCTCCAGGCTGAGCACCCCCATCCCTCTCATCACCTCCATGGTCCTGCAGCCTCTCTCCCCTGCCCAGCCTGGGCCATGGTGGCTCTGTCTTCCCAGAGCTCTCCAAGACCACCTTGCTGGAGGAGGTGAGCACCACAATGGTGGCCCGGAGCCAGGCGCTGGAGTTGGAGGAGAAGGTGCAGGTGCTCACAGGCCAGAGGGACAGCCTGGAGCAGGAACTGAGTGCCATCAGGGTGCAGCTGGAGCAGGATCTGAGTGCCACCAGGGTGCAGCTGGAGAAGGAGAAGGTGCATGTGGAGAGCCTGCTCCGGCACGAGGAGGTACAGCTGGAGCCTGGGATGGCTGAGCTGCTGCTGCTGCTGCTGGCAGGGCTGTGGGGAATGGGGGCCACAGCCCCACACGGGCTCACCCCCCAGCACAGTCCCTGCAGGCCAAGCAGAGCACCCTGCTGCAGCAGCTGGACAGCCTGGACAGGGAGCTGGAGGAGCTGCAGGCCAGCCTGGGAGAGGCCGAGGAGGACAAGGCCCGGCTGGCAGAGCAGCTGGAGCAGAGCCAGCAGCAGAGTGGGAAACAGCTCCAGGCACAGCAGGTGAGTGCTGGTACCCAGGTGTGGGACACAGCCTGTGCCACAGGGCTGCCACAGACAACCACACACTGCCCCCAGTCTGAGGGGATGCATAGTGGGTTATTTGAGCCTGTTTCATGGAGGAACATGAGATGGACGAGCATGAGGCCTACGATGATGAATGGGAGGAGGAAACGGAGGGCAAAGAATGGAGTTAGTGTGGGGTTATCAACAGAGAACCCACCTCAGGCTCATTCGACCCACAGCCAGAGTTGTCCCAGGAGGGGCACTTTGGGACCCAGGGTGGCATTGCCACATGGCCATATCCTCATGGGTTTCCCTGGGGAAGAGGCCTCTCCCTCCACCCTGGGCCAGACAAGTCTCTGGTTGAGTCAGGGCAGAGGAGAGCAGCAGGAAGGGACATCTTGAGGTGCTTCCACATCTCCAGTGTTCTGTTCTTGGACACCTGGACACGCTCCACACTTTGTGGTTGGTGCTCCTGCTTCCAGCACACACAGGGATCTCACAGCTAGAACCCTGCACATCGTCCATTTCCAACTGCCACAGAGCATCCTTGTCATTAGGGAAGGGTGGGAGTCTTCCATGAGGGGCTGAGTCCTCACTCTTGCAAACTTCATCTCATCCCTGCTGTGCCATGCAGGAGCTGCTGGACACGCTGCAGCAGGAGAAGCTGGCACTGGAGCAATCCATCCTGGAGCTGCAGGCAAACACATCCCAGCTGCAGGAACAGGCACAGGAGCTGAGGGAGCGGGAAAGGCTCCTGGTGTTCTTCCCCGATCTCCACATGCCCACTGAGACGCAGTTTGAGAGTAAGGGAGCAGATGGCAGCACAGTGGGTTTGTGCCTTGGGGTCTCCAGAGCTCCCAGGGGATCCTGCTGGCCCCAGACACTCCCACTGATACCCAGGAAGGGCTCAGACCCCGTGTGAAGCTGTGACCATCCCAGCGTGCCTCCCTGCACAGGTGCTGTGCATCCCACGTCAGGGCCAGGACATTGAGCAGGACCAGGTCATGGCAGAGCTTCCTTTGCCCACAGGGGAAGGTGGTCCCAGCTGCCACCTCCCGGGCTGTGCTGCTGCTCCCTGCCCAGGGCGGGCAGGAGGGGTGCCCACACCTCTGAGCAGACAGGCAGCAGCAGGCTGGGCTCTGTTGGATTTTGTCTGCAGGCAGTGGGAACTTTACAGAGGACATGAAGAGTCAGCTCCAGGCCAACAAGATCCGGATTGAGGTGCTGGAGAGGGAGAACACACAGCTCGAGGCTCTGCTGGCCAAGGTGAAGGCAGCAGCCGAGCAGGGCGTGCTCAAGGTGAGCTGGGTGCCACAGGGGCGGGTGCTGGGTACCCCAAAACCACCCCGTGGCCACCTTTGGGGACATCCTTTGGGGACCCTGGGAGGGCCAAGCCCAAGTTCCTCATGCTGCTGGGAGGTTGCTCTGGTTTAACTGGTGTTGTCTGAGGTCCCGGGGCTGGTTCCAGCTCCTTTCCATCATTGTGGCCATTGTGCCACCAGTTGTGGTGGCCAAGGGATGTGATTGGAGCTGAAGCTGGTGGGGGGAAATTTCACCTCCTCTTCCTTCCCCCAGCTTGTCCCACAGGCCCAGCTGCGGTCCCAGCTCCACAGGGCAGCCAGCAGGGAGGACACTGGGTGAGTAGGAGCCCAGAGGAAGGGGCTGGGGCGGGTTCCCTGCTCTTCCTCCCCTTTAACTGCTCCCACCCCGCAGGCGGCTCAGCAGCGGCAGCAGCAGGGACAGCCCAGGGCTGCCAGGATGCATGGACAAGGCCTGGCACAGAGCTCCCAGCAGCCAGCACTCCAAGAAACTCCGGGCAGAGCCCTCCCCCCAGGCCAAACCCTGCCTCTCGCTCCCAGTGCGACGCCTGGGGCTCGGCCTCCCCTCGCTGCACACCGGGGCTCACCGCAAATAAACACGGAGCAGTCTGAACTTCCTGACACAGAAACTGTTCCACCAGCAGCCACCTGCCCTGCCCAGGGGACCTCGTTACTGGTTCTTTGTGCGTCAGGAAGGGAAAGCTGGGCTCTGCCTGGTTCCCTGGAGAGCTGCTCCAGGGACGTTCCTGGGCACTGGGATTGATCACCCTTGGCTACGCTGCTGCTGGAGTTCCCAGGAGAGCCCTGGGGCTGATGCCAGGGCACAGTTTGTGCTAGCTCCTGCCAGGAACCATTCCCAAGAGGGGACTGGGATGTGGCCACACTTGGAAGAGGAAAGCAGAGCTGGCCTGAGATGAGAGGAGTCCAAACCACCCTCAGCCCACCAGCACAGCCACAGCTTGGGAAAGTCATTCCTCCCTCTATGAGCCCCGAGGGGCTGGGAACCACCAAGCCACTGGCACAGGCTGGTCCTGACCTCTGAGCTGCCTGCCCAGCACTATGAGCCCTGTGCAAGCCCCACACAAACCACACAGCCAGCCCTTGCTCCATTTTTAATAGGGATGGACACATGCCACGTTGCAGCCTGTGGGGCAGGACCCAGGCAGGGCCCATGGTGTGTCCCCAGCGACCGTGCTGGCTCTGCAGCTGACTCGTGCCATCCTTTCTAATAAGTTATTATAAATAAAGCATCCAACCCCTGCCCTCCCATGGTGAGGCCATGAATCACCCACAGCCCTGCCAGCCCCAGCCCTGGCAGAGCTGTCACCCACCTCCCAGAGGGGCTGGCACTGCAGCCAGGCTCTGCCTACCCTGCCACGGCCACCAGCAAATAGACAAAAAAACCCAAGACTTAGAAAAATTGCTGTGAGCAGGGCAAGAGCACAGCAAAACCAGGGCTCTCCCTGCCCCAGCTCCCACCCCGTTACACCCATGGGTGCCCCAAATCTTCCCTCCCCAACACTGCCCATCTGGACCCCCCACCCCTCTACTCACACCCAGCAGGAGAGCCCAAAGTCCTTCCCTCTCCGAAGTCTGGGCACTGTGATGGGCACAGCCACACCAACCCTGCTGTGGCAGCAAGTGCCTCTCACTGGGCACCCCCTGCCCCTCCCTGTCCCTGCAGCAGCCGTGGATCTGTCCCTGGAGTGTGTCCTCGGGCCAGCTAGCTGTCTGTGCAGCAGTTCCCTGCAAGGGAGGACAGACAGACAACCTTGGCACAGGGAGCCTGGCAGGCTCCAGGTGCTCCCCAGGCTGTGCTCCAGGGTCAGCGGGGCTCAGCTGGGTGCCGGGGCAGTTCTCACCCAGGATGTTGCGCTTGCAGAGAGGGCAGGTCTGCTGCAGCAGGAGCCAGGGATCCACACAGTCCCGGTGGAACTCGTGGGAGCACGGCAGCACCCGCAGCCACTGCCAGCAGGGAAATGAGGGCACGTGTGAGCACAGCTGGGTGCCAGGGACACAGCCCAGCCCCTGCCAGGGACACCCTGGCCCAGCCAGCGAGCAGAGGCTCAGCCCAGGGTGGGCTCCAGTCCCACCTGGCTCTTGTGGAACTGGTCCAGGCACACGGCACAGCTGTCGATCTCACAGGCCCGGCTCCGGGGCGGCTTCCCAGGGTGGTACCGCCGCGTTTTCAGCGCCAGCAGCCGCCGCCGGATGTGCTGCTTCAGGTCCAGCTGTGGGGCAGAGCCGAGGGTCAGAGCCCACCCAAACCCCGGGCACAGCGCACGGCACAGACATTCCCACATTCCCACCTCGGCATCCCGCTCCGACAGCTCCTGCCGCGACTGCCGCTGGGCCTGCACCATGACACCGGTGCAGAGCAGCAGGGCAATCAGCAGGATGGTGTTCCACAGCTGCTGCAGGTACTTCTGTGGGGACAGCACCGTGGGCATGGGAGCCACAGACCCGGCCCCACTCCCAGCCCCACTCCCAGCCCCATTCCCAGCCCCACTCCCAGCCCCACTCCCAGCCCCATTCCCAGCCCCACTCCCAGCCCCATTCCCAGCCCCGCTCCCAGCCCCGCTCCCAGCCCCGCTCCCAGCCCCATTCCCGGCCCCACTCCCAGCCCCGCTCCCAGCCCCATTCCCGGCCCCACTCCCAGCCCCACTCCCAGCCCCACTCCCAGCCCCATTCCCGGCCCCATTCCCAGCCCCACTCCCAGCCCCACTCCCAGCCCCATTCCCAGCCCCACTCCCAGCCCCGCTCCCAGCCCCACTCCCAGCCCTGCTCCCAGCCCCATTCCTGGCCCCACTCCCGGCCCCACTCCCGGCTCCATACCTGGACCTGCGAGCTGCTCTCCCCGGGGCAGATGACCCCCTGCCACTCCCCGTAGAGGCCCCCTCGGGACAGGCCACAGGTGGACCAGAGTGTGAGGGTCACTCCCTGCAAGGCAGGACACGGCATTGCTGATGGCCCCAGCAGCGTGCAGCAATGGGAGCACACGTGTCCCAGGAGGAGGAACACTGCTGCTGCCAGCTGCCCTGTTCCCATGGGCTCCCTTCCCTTCCCTTCCCTTCCCTTCCCTTCCCTTCCCTTCCCTTCCCTTCCCTTCCCTTCCCTTCCCTTCCCTTCCCTTCCCTTCCCTTCCCTTCCCTTCCCTTCCCTTCCCTTCCCTTCCCTTCCCCCTGCTCCCTGTTCCCTGAAGCTGCTTCCCATGGATCAGAAAAGTTTGGCTGGGCACAGTCATGCCCTGCTCTCCCACTGGCAGAATGAGGAAGAGGAGGACAGACAAGCATACCAGGTTCTCCAGCAGCACTGCCTGGTACGTGATCTTGGCTGTAGCCCGGAGCCCGCTGTGAGCAAAGGGAAAAGTGTCAATTCCATGGATACAGCAGGATTTGGGCACAGCTCCCCCGTGCCAGGGAGCACCCCCTCCCCACAGGGATGGGCAGTGACCGAGGGGAACCAGAGGAACACAGAGGGGAGGTGACAGCAAGACCCTTCCTCGCCAGCTGTGCCCAGTGACCCTGCACAGGGCTCTTCCTCTCAGCCTTGTGCCTCAGCTTCCCCATGTGTGACACCATGGCAGCAATCCCAATGTCCCACATGTCAGGAGGATAGACAGGGTCCCACTGCTGCTGTTGGTGAGAACAAACACCCACAGAGGTTGTGGGGGTGGCAGTGCCATGACAAGAACCAACCAATCTGGACATTTTCTACTGAGAGTCCTAAAGCTCTTGGCTGAGGCAACCTGCCACCATATCTGACCCAGATCTCCCCCAGAAACACATCTCAGCCCCAACTGGCCTTGGAATGGCTCAACACCACCCCAGCAAACATGATGGGCTGAGTGAGAGACCCCAGGGTGGTCCCTGGGTGTCACAGCCTGCTGGGGGACAAAGCAAGGACAAGGACAAGGCAGTGACAAGGCAGTGACAAGGCAGGGAGCAGGCAGGCTCCAGCCCAGGCCGTACCGCAGCAGCGCTCCCAGCAGCCTGGTGACATTGTCCGAGGACTGGATGACGATGACGGGCTTGGCCAGCAGCTGGGACACGTCCAGCTGCAGCGGGAGGGAAGGGAGTGGTCAGCGGGGCACGAGCCCGGCCGGCCCCGCCGCCAGCACTGCCCTACCTCACGGATGGCGTTCTGGTTCAGTGCCAGGATCAGCAGGGCAGAGGCCCCCAGCACCAGGGCTCGCTTCATCTGCAGGGACAGCGGGGACACGATCAGGGGACAGCAGGGCTGTGTCCCCAACAACCTCCTGTCCTGCTGCAGGAAGCACCCAGCACATCTCTGCCATGGTGAAGGGTCACAAGGGACCCAAGAGGGGTCAGAAACTGTCAGAAACCCCCTGGGCCACTAAGCACAGACCAGGACCCCCCCAGATCTGGCCAGGAGACATCCCAGGTGACACCCCTGTGGGTTTGTGACCTGCAAACACCACAGCAGCCCTCAGGGGACAGGGCCAAGCAGAGGAGACAGGGTCACACAGAGGGTCACCTTGGTGACAACAGCGGTGGTGAAGGACTCCTCCTTGGCACCCCGGGGACCCTCGGCCGGCTCCTCGGTGCCCACAGGCACCACCCCGATCCAGCTGTCAGCAGCGCTCAGCTCCGGCTCCACGTCACCCACCTGGGGACATGGCAAGGACATGGAGAGCTGGGATGGACCCCAAGGTTCAGGGCACCCCCAAAGCACCCCCATGCCCCAGGGCTCCTAGGGAGGCGGGCACAGTGTGGGGACAGGGACAGCAGGGGGGTAACAGAGGGAAAACGGCCTGGCCCGCAGTGCCTCTGTGCCCCTGCCGGCACCTCCTCTCTGCTGCTGGCACACCCGAACCGTGGCTGCCTGCCCTGGTCAGTCCCCAGTGTCGCTGGCCTCCCCACCAACCCGCCGGTGCCTCCCAGTGCCCTTCAGCTCCCACTCCTGCCCTGCCTCATTCCTTTCCCAGTGCCCGAGGACGCACCCAGCACCCACCGGCCCACAGTGCCCCCTTGCTCCCACTGACCGCTGTCCTGCCACTGCCCCCTGGTCTCTCAATGTCTCCGAGCTGCCACCGCTTCCCCCTCATCACCGCCACCCAGCACCCACGTCCCCAACCCCACACCCAGAAGCCCCTCAGTGTCTCCCAGTGCCCCCCGTCCCCACCGTTCCCCTGCCCCCCCCCAGTATCTCCCAGTGCCCTGCAGTTCCCACTCCTCCCCTCCCAATCCCTGGCCAGTGCCAGCAGCACCCCCAGCCCCGCTCGCCGTTTCCCCGCGCTCACCAGCACCAGGCGGCCTCGGATCTCCATCTCCTCCCGCTCCCCCCGCGGGCCGCTCCGGCCCGGCCCGGCCCGGCCGCCCCCCGCTCCCAGCACGGCCCCGCGCAGCGTGTACGAGCCGCCGGGCACCGCGCCCGCGCTGCCGGCCCCGCCGCCGGCTCCATCCCCGTCCGGCCCCGCCGCCCCGGGCCCCGACACGGCCACCTCGACCCGCGCGGGGGTGGCGGGCCCCGAGCCGGCCCGGCCGAGCGCCAGCAGCGGGGCGAGCAGCGCCGCCCGCACCGCCGCCATGGCTGCGCGCCCCGCGCCCCGCAGCGCCCCCTGCCGCCGGGGAGGACCCGCCGCGACACACACCGCCCGCAGGGGGAGCCCGAGAGCCCGGAGCGGGACCGGGACCGGGACCGGGACCGGGATGGGGATCGGGATCGGGATCGGGATCGGGATCGGGATCGGGATCGGGATGGGGATCGGGACCGGGACCGGGACCGGGACCGGGATCGGGACGGGGACAGGGATTGGGACAAGGACAGATATGAGGGCAAGGACAGGGACAGGGATTGGGATGGGAACCGGGACAGGGATCGGGACAAGGGCTGGGAGAGGGATTGGGACAAGGGCTGGGATGGGGACAGGGACTGGGATTGGGACAAGGGCTGGGATGGGGACAGGGACTGGGATTGGGACAAGGACCGGGAGAGGGATCAGGACAAGGACAGGGACAGGAATCGGGACAAGGACTGGGACTGGGACAAGGACAAGGACAGGGATTGGGACAAGGACAAGGACAGAGATCGGGATAGGGACCGGGACAGGGACTGGGACAAGGACAGGGACAGGGATTGGGATGGGGACCAGGCTTGGGATGGGAATCGAGACAGGGATTGGGACAAGGACTAGGATAAGGACAGGGACAGGGATCAGGATGGGAATCGGGACTGGGACAGGGGCTGGGGGAACAGAGATGGGGATGGGGATACAGACCAGGATGAGGACAGAGAGCAGGAGAGGTACAGTGACGGGGAGCAGGGACCAAGACTGAGACAGGCACAAGGACCATGGCCAAGATGGACACTTGGACAGAGCAGGGACAAAGAAGGTGATGGGGACAGAGACCGGGATGGGGACCAGGAAGAGGTACAGTGACCAGGAGAGAGATAGGGACAGGGAATTGGGACCAGGATGGAGATCTAAACATAGACAAGGGCTGAGACTGGGATGGGAACCAGCACTGGGACAAGGATGGGGCAGGGACAAGGACAAAGATGAGACTGGGATGGGAACAGAAGCAGGAACCAGGTGGAAAACAGGAACAAGGAGAGGCACTGGAAGAACAACAGGAAGTGGGACCAGCATGGGAACAAAGGTCAGGACCAGGACCGGGATGGGAACAGGGAGAGGGACCAGGAGGAGGATGGGAATTAGGAGAGAAACAGGGGCAGGGACTGGGAGTGGGAGTGGGAGCAAGACAGGGACAAGCACTGGGATTGGAATGGGAACCGGCAGCAACAGCAGGACAGGGACAGGGATGGACTCAGGGACCAGGAAACCAACTGTCACCAGGAGAGTGACAGGGACAGGAACAGGCATGAGGACACAGATATCCACATCCCTGTGTGTGGATACAGGCACACATGGGGACACAGGGACATATATGCTCTGGGGGAAGAGGGACATGGGCACCCACAGCCATGGCACAGGCAGGGACACAGGCATCCCTGGGTGACATGGACACACACCAACACCCGAGTGCCCAAAACACAACTGCCCCCTGCACCAGACACCCCTCAGCACCCCCAGCCTGGGGGGTGCCCAGCAGCCTCCAGTGCCACATTCTGACCCCTGGGTGCCCCATCCTGACCCCCGGGTGCCCCATCCTAACCCCCGGGTGCCTCATCCTGGCCCCTGGGTGCCCCATCCTGGCCCTTGGGTGCCCCATCCTGACCCCCGGGTGCCTCATCCTGACCCCCAGGTGCCCCATCCTAACCCCTGGGTGCCCCATCCTGACCCCTGGGTGCCCCATCCTAACCCCTGGGTGCCTCATCCTGACTTCTGGGTGCCCCATCCTGACCCCTGGGTGCCCCATCCTGGCCCCTGGGTGCCCCATCCTGGCCCTGCTCCGGCCACGTGTGCCCAGCACATGTGCCTCCGGGGGATTTGCTGGCTGGATTAGCTGCAGCATGGGCCCAGGCTGACCTGCTTTTGGCAGGGGCCACGCTGGGAATGGGACTCAGGGCTGTGGGACCCGGTTCCCATGGCTGCAGGGTGCCATGGGATGGGTCTGGGTGTGTTCCTGTGTCCCTCGTGTCCCCAGCCATGTTTGAAGTGCGGGGGTTTAATCACAGGATGGGCACATCCCTCCTCCCACGGCCGCAGCCAGAGCCGGTTTAACCACACGGTGAAACATCCCGATTGCAGCGGGTCTGGCTGTGCCATAAACAACAGCCGGGAGCACGGCTGGCTCAGGAACAGCCGGGAGTGTGGGGACTCTGTGGGTTTGGGGGAGCACCAAAATGGGGCCTGGGGATGGCTCCTGCCAGAGCTGCCTCACAGAGGAGACACATAAGGGGTGTGAATGCTCTGTGGAGCATCCGTAGGGGTGGGGTAGGGGTGGCTTCCTGGGCAGCTCCAGGGGACACTTATGGGTCCACAGAATGTGGATGGCTCCATGGGACATCTATGGGTCCCAGTTCCAAGGGACACACACGACTCCATGGCACATAAATGGCTCCTTGGGACATGCACAGACAGGACACAGATGGTTCTGTGGGACATCCACAGCCCCCATGGTTTCATGGGATGTTTCCATGGGTTATCCATGGACATGTATAACTTCACAGGACACCCAAGGGACATCCACAGCTTCATGGGACAAATAGGGTTAAATAGGGCTCCATAGGACATGCAGAGCTCTCTAGGACAACCATGTGTCCATGGGGGACATGAGGCTCTGTGGGACATCCATGGGATACACACACCCCCATGGGAATCCTGCTCCTGATCCCCATTTTCCAATCACCCCACCTGAGCCCTCAGTCTGTCCCTGCCCCCATCTCCCATCCCTGTCCCTTCTACCTGGCACCCTGCCCCAGTCCCTGCCCTACTTTATGTCCCTGTTCCCACCTCCCATCCCTGTCACTGCCCTCATTGCTGTCCCCTTTCCCTGACACCTGGCCCATATCACCATCTCCCACCCCAAAGCCACATCTCCCTCTACACCCCAATGTCCTCCCACACCCCCTGACACCTCACTGTGCCCCCCAAACTCTCATAGGGCCCCCACCGTTTTGTACACTTCATAACCCCCAGAGCCCCCTACACTCATCTCTCCCTTGCCCCCCAAATTCCTGTTCCCCTGCCCCCCAAGTCCCCTGTGCCCCCATTCCCCCTGTTCCCCATATTCCCCATGCACTCCTACCCCATATGCCCCCTACAGTCCCCAAGTCCCTCCTACCCCCAAGGTCCTCTATGCCCCCATATTCCCTATAAACCCCAAACCCTCCCCAAATCCTCCATACCTCCCATATCAATTATAGTCCCCACACTCCCCTATAGTCTCCAAGCCCCCCTGTGCCTCCTCATGCCCTCATACCCCTATAGCCCCCATACCTCCAGCCCTCTATGTCCCATGTGCTTCCCATGCCCCCATACCCCTCCATGCCCCAATACCCCCATACCCCACAAGTTTCCCATACCCCCACATCACTTACAGCCCTCACACCCTCCTATAGTCCCCAAGCCCCTCTGTGTCCCCATATCCCCCCTGCCTCCATCACCCCCCGCATCCCCATCCCCGACCCCGGGGCGGCGGCGGGCGCTGACCGGGCGGGCAGGGGTCGGGCAGGGTCCAAGGCCACGGGGGTGGGCGGGGGGCCGGGCCGGGCCGGGCCGGGCGGGCCGGGGGGCGGTCCCGGGGAGGTGCTCGGATCCTCCCCGGCCGGCGGGGCCGGGCAGAGCCGCCCGCAGCGCACCATGAGCGGCCGCGTCGGGGACCTGAGCCCGCAGCAGGCGGAGGTGCTGGCCCAGGTGAGCTGGGACGGAGCGACCGGGGAACTGCGGGGGGACCGGGGCCGGGGCCGGGGCCAGGGCCAGGGCCAGGGCCGGGCTGTCCTCCCCGATGTGCGCCCGCATCCGCCGCGGGACCGGCATCACCCCCACCCCGCACTCCAAACCCACCGGCAGCACTTCTGCTCCCGGCCCCGGGGGGCTCCGCAGCCCCCCACAGCACCCCCAAACCCACCGGCATCACCCCCGCTCCCGTCCCGGGGGGCTCTCACCGCCTCGTCCAGCCCCCACATCCCCGGCTCCAAACCCACGGCATCACCCCCGCTCCGGCCTCCGGAGGGCTCCGCACCCCAAACCTCCCGGCTTCACCCCGATTCCCGGCCCCGGGGACGTCCCATCGCCTTCAGCCTCCACCCCGCCCCCCAAATCCGGCCCTGGGAGGCTCCCGCTGCTTCCATCCCTCATCCCGGACCCCAAACACGCGGGCCGAGCCCCACTGTGGCACTGCCCACAGGGCCGGACCGTCCTGGGTGGGTCCTGGCGGTCCCGCTGGCTGGACCATCCCGCTGGTGGGGCCCCATCCCTCTCCCATCCTCCGCGGGACTCGGGGACCTCCTGCCTCACTGCGGGCCCTTGGGACAGTGCCCTTCTGCCACCTCCATCCCACCCTGCGCCCCAGTCCCACGGGCTGAGCCCCCGTGGTGCTGCCCACCAGGGAAGGACCATCCCGGCTGTCCCACCACACTGGGCTCTGCCGAGCCCCGTTTTCTTCTTCCACCCTTCCCATGGGAGTGGAAAACTTCCTGCCCTCACCGCCGGGATTGCAGGCCCGGGGACACCCAGAGCTGGTGACTGTCACCCACCACGGCCACCTCTGCCAGCCGCTCGTGTTTGAGTGCCAGCTGTTATCGGGGTTCAGTGCACCGGGAGGGCACCCCCGTGCCTTTATCTTATCACTGCCTTTCAGCCCCAGCCAAATTCCACTGGCGGGCGATGACCCCGCCGGGTGCCAGCACAGGGGGCAGGGGCAGGCATGGGGCACAGAGCCCAAACCGTGCCCGGTGCCAGCCGTGCCCTGGGCAGGTGACGGAGGCGAGTGGCCGAACCCGTTCGTCCACCACCACCGGCTTTGTCCCAGGGTGAAGGAGCTAATCCCGGGTTTAATTACCCCTAAATTCAGCGGGAGATAAGCTAATCAGGCTCATTAAGGGGAGGGCCTCGGCTGGTACCGAGATTTGAGCTGTAGCCTGGTTGGGGTGAGCGAGGCCACATGGACAGGGGACCCTGGGTCCCCCAAACCTCCCAATGCTGCACCCCAACATCCTCCTGCCTGTGCTGGGGGGCTGTGACCCACTGGAGGTCACAAACAGCAGGGGACACAGTGACCAGCTCCATCCCAAAGGATGCCACTGGTGGGGACTGGTCTGCTTGGTCCCTTGCTGAGGGGACCCCAAATCCACCAGTCCTGCACCCCAACACCCTCCTGCTTGTGTCACGGGGCTGTGACCCACTGGAGTGTCACTGAGACGGGGACAGTGGGATCTGCTGGTGACTGGCTTCATCCCAGGGATGCCATTGGCAGGGCCTGGTCTGCCTGGTGCCTGCAGGGCCCCCTCTGAGGGGTCCCAGCTTTCCCAACCCCCCAGTCCTGCACCCTGGGACCCTTCTGCCTGTGCCAGGGGGGCTGTGGCCCACTGGGGTGTCACTGGAGCAGGGGTACACACAGTGGCAGCCTCCCTCCATCCCAAAGGACACCCCTGGAGGGGACTGCTTCACCCAGTCCCTGTGAGACACCCTGGGAGGAGCAGGGTGGTGACAGCCCACACACCTTATGCAAGGGCTTGGGGACAGCTTGTGCTGGGGGACAGTCCCCTGCCAGGTGACCGCTGATCCTGGGTGCACAGGGGGCACAGGGGAACAGGGTGGCCCTTCTCCCCTGGCAATGTCCCAGTCCTGGTTGGCATGTTTTTGGGGGCATGAGGAAGGGACAAACCTCCAGCCTTGAGGTTTTTGGGGAGGATCGGGGACCCCTTCACCAACTGTCCCTCTGGTCCCCGCAGTTCCGGGAGAAGCTGCAGGACGTGCTGCCCTCCCTGCCCTCCCAGGACGACTATTTCCTCCTGAAATGGCTCCGAGGTAACCCCGAGGTGGGGGCAGCACTGGAGGGGGGAGCCCCAGTGGGGCTGGCGGGGTCTGAGCTCTCTGCTCTCTTGCAGCGCGTTCCTTCGACCTGCCCAAGGCAGAGGCGATGCTCCGCAAGGTGAGAGGGGCACACTGCTTTTGGGGCACCCTGCTGTGCTGGGACAGACCTGGTGTGGGACCCCACACCCTGAGCCACCAGCCCCAGCAAGAGGGACCCGCCTGTGGGGTTCACCCTGTCCCAAATCTCACCCTGGCCCGCTCTGCCCCCGCTGCAGCACGTCGAGCTCCGCAAGCACATGGACGCCGACAACATCCTCGCCTGGGAGCCACCTGAGGTGAGTGTCCCTGGGCTCCTGGGGTGGCCCTGGAGGGGACCGTGCCCCTGAGTCCCCTGGGGTGTGTGTGAGGTGCCCTGAGCCCCCGTGCTCCCACAGGTGATTCGGAAGTACATGTCTGGCGGGCTGTGCGGCTATGACCGCGAGGGCAGCCCGGTGCGCTACGAGATCATCGGGCCCCTGGACGGCAAGGGGCTGCTCTTCTCCGCCTCCAAGCAGGACCTGATCAAAAACAAGTTCCGGGACTGTGAACTGCTCCGGCTAGCGTGTGAACAGCAGAGTGAAAAGGTGGGAACCTGCCCACACTCTGCTGGCCCCAACAGCTCCTTGTGGCCATATCTGGCCTGCCCCTACCAGTCATCATCTTCCCCAGCCCTAACAGGTCTCCCAGTCCTCTCCACTTCCCTCTTTCCGTGTCCCTGCCAGCCCCATAAGTCCATGTCCATTCCCACAACTCCAATTCCTCCCCAGCCCCCTATGTCTATTTCTGGTCCATCCCTACCAGACAATGTCCTTGACAGCCCTATATATCTTATAGGTCTATGTCCTGTCCATTTCCCTCTGTCTGTGTCCATTCCCACAACTCAAAGTCCTCCCCAGCCCATCTCTGGTCTATTCCTACCAGACAATGTCCTTGACAGCCCTATAAATCTTAGAGGTCCACGTCCTGTCCATCCCAATATGTCCATCTCTGGTCCATCTCTGCCAGCCAATGCCCTCACTCGCCAGCCCTACAGGTCCATGTCCAGTTCATCTCCCTCAGCCCCACAAGTCCATGTCCTGTCCACCCCACCATGGACCATGTCCCCGCCAATCCCATATGTCCATCTCTGGTACCCTCCCACCCCACAACTCTGCATCCTGCCCATCCCCACCAGTCCATGTTCTCGCTGTCCCTCAGCCCAGGTCCCTGTCCCAGCTCCCATGGTGCCCCTTTTCCCCACACCAACACTTAGGAGGAGGCTCTGGCTGGTGTGACCAGCCTGTTGGGGCCGCCCCATCCCTGGACCTCCCTGTGGGTCCTGCCTGATCTCCCCCATCCTCCTGTCCCAGCTGGGCAAGAAGATTGAGATGGTGATGATGGTGTACGACTGTGAGGGCCTGGGCCTGAAGCACCTCTGGAAGCCAGCTGTGGACACATATGGGGAGGTGAGGGCTCCTGCCCACCCCCCTTCCCACTGGACCACAGGCCTGGTCCCTGGATGATGCAGGAGTGGGTCCCTGCAGTGCCCTGCACTCCCCAGTGTTCTGGGTGGGTCCTGCTGGATGCATGGCATGGGTGACCCGAGCTCCCCCATCTGCAGATCCTGTCCATGTTCGAGGAGAATTACCCTGAGTCCCTCAAGCGCCTCTTTATTGTGAAGGGTGAGTTTGGCCCCGGGGTCCTGCTGCCCTTATCCAGGTGCTGATGCCCCCCTGACGCCCCCCTCTGCCCCCAGCCCCCAAGCTCTTCCCCGTGGCCTACAACCTGGTCAAGCACTTCCTGAGCGAGGACACGCGCAAGAAGGTCGTGGTGTTGGGATGTGAGTCCTGGCCCTCCCCAGCGTGTCCCAAATGGGGATGACACGTCCCTGCTCTGCTATCACCCCACCCAGGGGGGATACTCCAACTTGCAGCCCCCCAAACCCGCTGTCCTCCCCCCCAGCCAATTGGAAGGAGGTCCTGCAGAAGTACATCGACCCCGCACAGATCCCGGTGGAGTACGGGGGGACACTGACAGACCCTGATGGGGACCCCAAGTGCTCCAGCAAGGTAGGAGGAGCCCCCGCGGGGTTCTTTAGGGGTGCTGGGCAGTTCCCCCACCCACACATCCTCCATCCCTTCCAGATAAACTACGGGGGGGATGTGCCCCAGCATTACTACGTGCGGGACCAGCTGGCACAGAAGTACGAGCACTCGGTCGTGGTCAACCGGGGCTCGTCCCACCAGGTCGAGTACGAGATCCTCTTCCCCGGCTGCGTGCTGAGGTGAGGGCAGCTCCGCGCTGTGGGGAGCGGGTGACAGGGTGACAGCCGCCGTGTCCCCGGCCCGCCGCAGCACCGCCCCTGTGCCCTGCAGGTGGCAGTTCCGCTCCGAGGGCGCCGACATCGGCTTCGGGGTGTACCTGAAGACCAAGGTCGGGGAGCGGCAGCGGGCGGGCGACATGACCGAGGTGCTCCCCAACCAGCGCTACAACGCACACATGGTGCCCGAGGACGGCTCCCTCACCTGCTCCACGCCCGGCATTTGTGAGTGCCGAGCCCTCCCCGGGGCGCTGCGGGACCCCCGTGTCCCTGATCCCACCACGTCCCTGACAGCCCCCCCGTGTCCCTGACACCCCTGTCCCTGAACACCCCCGTGTCCCTGATCCCCCCCAGACCCCCCCTGCCGTGTCCCTGACCCCACCGCGTCCCTGACACCCCCGTGTCCCTGACATCCCTGTCCCTGACCCCCCCCCTGTGTCCCTGACACCCTCCGTGTCCCTGACATCCTTGTCCCCCTGCAGATGTCCTGCGCTTCGACAACACCTACAGCTTCCTCCACTCCAAGAAGGTGAGCTACAGCGTGGAGGTGCTGCTGCCCGACACCGCCTCGGCCCAGCAGATCCAGGGGGAGTCCCCCAGCCACAGCCCCTGAGCCCCCCGGGCTGCACCGCGCCCCCAGGACGGCCCCGCGGGAAGATGGAGCCGGGGCTGAGCCCCGGGGCTGCCGGACTGAGGCGAGGCCGAGCGGGGCCGGACGCCCGCAGCCCCCCCAAACTCTGTGCCTTATGTGGGTGCCGCACGCACCGCTGCTGCTGCTGCCTGGGCTGGGGAGTAAAGGGATGGACTGAGCGGGGTCTGCTCCGTTTGTGGCTGCCCCTGCTGCCCGCCGCAACCCTGCAGCCAGCCCAGCTGCCCCAGCCCCACAACTGTCCCCTCAGTCTCACACCTGCTCCCCCAGCCCCCGAACTGCCTCTAGCCTCACAACTGCCCCCAGCCCCTGAACTGCCCCCTCAGTCTCACACCTGCTCCCCCAGCCCCTTAACTGTGCCCCAGGCCCACAATTTCCCACCCAGCCCCAGAACCGCCCCCAGTACCACAACCACCCCAGCTGCCCCCAGCCACACAACTGTGCCCCAGCCCCACAGTTGCCCCTCCAGACCCGTAACTGCCCCCCAGCCCCACAACTGCCCTCAGTTGCCCCCTCAGCCCCAGCCCCGCCCCCTGACCGCCACTGACGTAAGGCCGCGGGGTCACGTGCGCGGTCAGGCCACGCCCCCGCCGCCATCCCGCGGCCCCGAGGGACGGGGCTAGACGTCACACACTGGGCGGGGTCATGCAAATCAGGCTGGAATGGGCGTGATTTGGTGACGTAGAGCCGGGGGCGGGGCATGCAGCGGGAGCGGTGGCGCGCGCCATGGGGCAGGAGGAGCCCGACCTGTACCGGGACACGTGGGTCCGATACCTGGGTGAGCACCGGGAACCGGGCACTGAGCGCTGACACCGGGAAACGGGCACCGGCACCGGGCACTGGCTCCGGGAACCGGGCGCTGACATTGAGCACTGACACCAGGAAGCGGGTACCGGCACCGGGCACTGACATTGAGCGCTGACACCGGGAAGCGGGTACCGGCATCGGGCACTGACATTGAGCGCTGACACCGGGAAGCGGGCACTGACATTGAGTACAGAGCACTGACACCGGGTACCGGCGCCGGGAGCCACGGGAGCTCCGGGAACCGGGCACTGACATCGGATACCGGGTACCAGCACCGGGCACTGACACAGGGTACAGGCACGGGGACCTGGGCATTGACATTGGGCACTAACATAAAATACCACTACCGGGACCTGGGCACTGACATCGGGTACCGGCTGCGCAAACGGGGCAGTGATACCGGGCACCGGCCCCATCACAGGGTACTGACACCGGGGACTGGGCACTGACTGACCGAACACTGGTACCGGGTACCAACGTCAGGCACCGCATGAGGAGCCAGGCACTGACAGCCAGCCCTGCTTTAGGAACGTGACAGCAGACACTGCGTCGGGTACCGGGCACCGTGCACTGCACTGCCCTGGGTGCTGGGCACTGCATGTGGTACTGGGCACTGACACCCAGCACTGGTACCAGAGTGCACTGGGCCTGTGGTACTGGGCACCTACACCCAGCACCAGGTACTGCACACTGCACTGGGCACTGACACAGGGTTTGGTGCCAGATATGAGTGCCACACAGCAGGCCCTGGCAGTGTGCACTGGCCTGGTACAGCACACAGGGTAACAGCACCAGGTACCTGTCACTGTCACCAGTACCGACACTGGCTAGTGGCATCATCCACCTGCACTGTGCACGGACACTGGACAGCAGGACCAGTTACTGGCTCCTGCCAGGCACTGGGCACAGATACAGAGCCCAGAGTGGGCACTGGCACTAGCGCTGGGCAGTCACAGACACCAGCCCTGGCAGTGGGCACCCCCAGCCCAGCTGTCCTGATGACAGTGGGTTCAAGGGGATCCAGGCACCACAAACACCCCCTGTGAGATCCATCCGGTGACACTGGGGACACCCTGCAGAGGTGACACGGGGACAGCCAGTCCCTGACCCTACCATCCCCTCAGGTTATGCCAACGAGGTGGGCGAGTCCTTCCGCCCTCTGGTGCCAGTGCCGGTGGTGTGGGCCAGCTACGGCGTGGCCACCGCCTACGTGACCGCCGACGCCATCGACAAGGGTCGCAAAGCTGCCGCCGTGAGTGCCACCCCCCCTCACCCCCAGTCTCTCCATCCCTGCCCTTCCCCTGAGCCCTGTGTCTCCCCAGGCCCACCCGCAGGACCCCACGCGCGTGGGGGTGGCCGTGGTGGACACCTTCGTGTGGCAGAGCCTGGCCTCGGTGGCCATCCCCGGCTTCACCATCAACCGGCTCTGCGCCGCCTCGCTGGCCCTGCTGGGGGCCCTGACCCGCTGGCCCCTGCCCGTGCGCCGCTGGACCACCACGGCCCTGGGGCTGGCTGCCATCCCCCTCATCATCACCCCCATCGACAGGTAATGAATGGGGACACGCCCGGGGTGGGGGACAGGCGGCTGCCACCACCCCATCCCCACAGCCCGGAGGGATGGAGCATGTTTGTCTGCTTGGGGCTGGGAGCAGAGGGTGGTGACGGGATGTCTCCACTCCAAAGGGGCTTTGCTGGGGTCCAGCCAGGACATGTCCCTGCCAGGACCGGGATTATCCAGAGCTGAGCCAGGATTAGCACAGTGAGGCTGTGCTAAACCTGATTTTGGTGGCGCTGGTGTCTCAGGGGATATTAAGGACAGTCCCACCCATCCCACATCACTGCCCCAGAGACGCCCGGGCCCCGCTGACGCCCTCTCCTGCTGCAGGACTGTGGATTTCCTGATGGATTCCAGCCTCCGCAAGCTTTACAGGGCACCAGGAGAGCCCCCGACATCCCACTGAGCACCACCCCACACACTCTGGGGAAACTGAGGCATGCTGCTGTGACCCACCTACTGTGACCCCTCACTCTGGTGACCCCCAGAGTGGCCACCCTGCCCCACACTGGTCCTAATAAACTATTTCAAACATGACCCCTCTGATGGGTGATGCTGAGGTGCCACCAAGGCCAGGCCCTGTCCTCTCCTGGGGGACAGATGGGTCTGGGTGAGTCCCAATCCCTCAGGGGTCTCCACCTGCTCAGAGCAGCCCTGCTGTCCCCACCCTGGAACCTCCTGCACCTCCACAGCCTCATGGGATATCCTGGGGACTGTCCCCAAGGAGCTGCCACCATGTCCATGGTCTCCAAGGACACGAAATCCACCCAGCCAGGAGCTGCCATCTCCAGCACTGCAGGCTGGGACAGCACCACAACACCTGGAAGCCACAGGAACCTGGAGATGTGGCTTGCCAGTGCAGGGGCACATCTCCATCCCTTGGTGGCATCCACGCTCTACCAACCAGGAGAAGCTTTAGAGAAAGCAAAACCACATTTATTGGTGAGAAAGAGGCTGTGGCCCCATCTGTTTCTCTGTCTCCCTGAGGAGTAGGGCCCCCACCACGCTCTGCAGCTCAGCCTGGAAGGGACACCTCTGCCTCGGTGGCCGCTGTCCCCTCCGGGCTCTGCCCAGGTGCCCAGTGGTCAGGGCCAGCCCCAGCAGCCCCCCCAGCACGGTGACCACCAGCACAGCACTGCCCACCAGGGCCAGCAGGAGCCTCTTCACCGTCTGGCACGGGGCTAGGAACAGCACAAACACACCTGGGGGTCAGAGGGGGGTTCACCACAAGAGGTGGGGGTTTTGGGGACATGGGAGAGCGTTTGGGGTGTACCTTTGTACCATGGCAGCTTCTCCTTCTGCACCAGCACTGGTCCAACAGTCTCCCGGTGGAGTGTCCCCTCTCCTGGGAATGCTGTGAGAGGATATGTCCAATGCAGTCCAGCCCAGGTCCAGGAGCCCTCCCAAGACCCCAAAACAACCTGGGGCCACCCTGTCCCAGCCCTGGTACCTGGCATGTCTCCATGGAGGGTGTCAGCAGCGGGACAACCGGTGTCACAGCAGTGGCAGGGGGTACTCTGGACAGGGTCCTCTGCATTGTGCCAGCTGGGAGAGGAGAGGACAGAACTGGGGGGCAGCTCTAGGGGTCCCCAGACTCCACCACAAGACCCACATGGTGCTATCCCAGAGGAGATGTCTCCAAGCACCTCCACAACACCTCTGCAGCATGGGGGGAGCTGGGACCTGTGGCAGTGCCATCATCTGCCATCGAATAAGAGGCGACATCCAGACCACAGTGGGGTGACTTGGTCTTCCCAGAGGTGGGTTCTTCCCCCAGCACACCCATGGGGTGCTCGTGTCCCCACACACCCAGCATACCTGGCCGTGGTGTGGCTGTAGAAGCAGGACCTGGTGGCACGTCCTTGTCCCCATGCCATCAGCAGGCAGTGCACGTAGACCTGCTGGGACACCATGTCCTTCCTCAGGGACCCTTCTCTCCTTCTGCATGACCTTGTGGAGCTGAGGCCACCCCAGCAGGAGTGCTATGTCTCAGGATGGACAATGTTTTGGGACACCCAGGTCATCCCCCTCCCTGGGACCTCCATCCCATCAGCAAGGGCATCATCCCCACCTCACCTGCTCCTCCTTGGGCTCCCCCTCCAGCGTGGGGGCCAGGATGGAGAGCTGGAGGACAGAACCCCCTCTCTGGTGCTGGACAGACACATTCCTCAGCTTCTCCCCGTGCAGGCACCTGTGGCAGGAGAGTGACACAGGACATTCCAGGGCTGTCTCCAGGCTCTGGACATCCCTTTCCATCAGGAGGTCCTGCACTGCAGGACCCCAGGGTGGCTGGAGAAGGAGCCCCTGCTTCCTGCCCCACCAGCACTGACCCACGGCTGTTCACCACCATGAAGACCCTCCTGGAGTGTCCTGGCTGCTCCGTGGTGGTCCAGTAGCACTGATCCACGTGGATCTTCATAGAGGTGCTGGGACTGAAGTGGACACTGGCTTCCAGGTGGATCATAGAGCCAGGGCTGAGCACTGGCAGCTTCTCTGGAGTGGCACTGGAGTCCTCTGAGAAGTGTGGATTCAGTGTGACACCCCCAAACCTGTCCCAGCAGAGATGAGGGCACCAGACACATCCCAGACCACCATCCCTACAGCTTCCCCCTTTCAGAGCCCACCTCCCATCCTGGCTCTGTCCCCCAGGCCTGCTTTCCCTGCTCTCCAGAGCTTCCTGGACTCCCCCATGGAGCTGAGAGGGACCATGTCACCCATCGGGGCAGAGCTGACCCCCAAACCCCATTGTGGTATCAGGCACAGGACTGAGAACATCTCAAAGCCCTACACCCTCCACAAGGACAGGGGGGGAGCTCCTGCAGGGACAGCCACCTTTCCTGGTGGTCCAAGTCCTGGGGCCAGCCAGGAGAAGGCACTGACTGCTGCTGGTTGAGCCCTGGGTCTTGGCTGGACCCATCCCATGGTCTCTGTTTTCCTGCCTCATCCCCAGAGCACTCACCATCCAGGAGCCTCAAGGTGAAGTTCATGATGGGCTCCTCAGAGTGGGAGTGAGCAGGAACCCTCCCAGTTCCCATGCCTGAGGGCATCACTGGAGCTGTCACCGTGTGACCAGGGGGCTCTGAGGCAGCTGGAGCCATGGTGGTCCCTGCAAGGGAAGGGCTGAACCAGCAGTAGCATGTCCCAGACACAGCAGGGACATCCAGGTCCTCAGGTGTCCCCAGGACTTGTTGGGAACAGCAGCACAAAGGCAGGGAGAGCACCCAGGAGCACATCAGGGGCTCCTCTGTCCCCTGCCCCACCTGCACTACAGGAACACACCAGGAGCATTCCCAGCACCGTGACCCTGCCCAGGGCTGGGGACAGACCAGGAGCTGCTCATGGGGTGGGACACCACTGCCAGCAGCCACACAGCCCACCAGGGCCTTTGATCCCCTTCAACCCAACCAGGACCCAGCAGCCCTGCTGGGACCAGCCCCCAGGTGACCATCAGGAACCAGCACCGGGCAAAGCAAGGGGCACCCACCACCCACAGGACAACCAGTGGGAGGAATGAAGGGGGGGTTCCAGCCCCACTCACCTGCCACCTCCAGCACAGCCCCACACAGCAGCACCAACAAGCACAGCTCCATCCCCAGTGAGCAGCATCCCCACCCCCACCAGCTGGGGGTCTTTATGGGCTTGGGGCTGGGAGTCAATGGGTCCCAGCTGGCACTGATGGGGTTGGGGGCTTTGCTTGGTCTCTGCAGCCATTGTCAGCCCCACACCTGGGGGTGGTCCCACACCTCACAGCTTCCCTGCCCCACCATAAGAGCCTGTGCCCATTTTCCAGTCCCCATTCCATCCCACAGCCCCAGTGCCACCACTCAAACTGGTCCTGCAGGTGGTCCTGAGCATGATCCCATACCCACCAGTTAGTCCTGGTCCTATATGTACCAATCAGTCCTGTCCCCAGCTGTGATGCTGGGCCTCCCATGCCATTGTTGTTGTCCTGTCCTCAGGAAGGTGCAGATCCCACCACAAGGTCCCATCCTCACCAGTCAGTCCTGCTCCTGTGCATGGTGCTGCTCCCACCATGTCCTTTTACTCCTGCACATGGTCCTGATCCAAGCAGATCCCAGTTCACCACATGGCCTGGTCCCATCACTCAGCCTTGGTCCCTTGGATGTCCCTGGTCCCATCTCAAGGTTCTTAAGTCCACCCTAGTTTTGACTCCACCATTGGCAGGATCTCATGGCTGATCCTGGTCCCACCAGAGAGTCCCAGTCCCCAGAACCCTTCCTTGTCTCATCATAGCTCTGCTTCCAGTTCTGCTGGAGGGGAACACCACATGGGAGCAGCAGCTTGGTCACAGCCAGAGCAGAGACCTGGTGAAGTGCTCGTGTCCCTGGGTCCTGCCTGCCTCAGGTGTCCCCATCACAGCCCCAACACCCCCCTACAGGTCTCCTCTGAGTGGGCTGGCCTGGTGGCCTGGCTGCAGAGGGAGCGTGGAGAAGTCCCAATGCAAGTCCCATGGCCACCCCTGAAATGGGGTGCTCCCCACCAGCAGCAGAGCTGGAACATGGTGGCACCAGTGGTTTGTGTCACCAGTGATGGCTGGTCCCATGGCTCTGCTGTCCCTGTGAAGCCAGCAGACCTTCCTGAGGGCACCTGCACACCATGGGGGTGTCCCTCAGCACCCAGCAGGGACATTGGGGACAGACCCAGGCACCCCACTCGCACTGAGGGTCTCATTCCTCAGCACTGCCTGGAGGACATGGGGCCCGACACCCCCAGCACTGAAGGGGACAGTGGTGCAGGACCCTGGGGAGCTCCCAGAAGGAGCAGGGACTGGCTGAGCCTGCTGCTGTGGCTGTGAGAACATCCTCACCTCATCCATCCCATCCCAGAGGAGGAGATGGCTGGAGACCAGCTGGACCATCCTTATATCCAAAACCAAATATACAATTATATTACAAAAGTAAATTGTTTTTTTATTTCTGGTCTTTACAGAAGGAGCTGAACACAAGGTGGGGGACAAGGGGGGTCCCTTTGCTGGGGGGTGGCTCAGCCACAGGTGCCACCTCTGTGCCCAGCCAGGGCTACTCTCAGTGGGACGTGGCATCACCAGTGTCATCCAGCCCAGCTAGGACGCACGAGGTTTGTCCCCAAGGCAGGGTGGGCACTGGGGATGGCCCCTGCCCCCAGCATCCCCACCATGCCCTGGATGGCATCACGGGGACAGTCCCACTGCACCCGCTCCCATTTCCTCCCCACACCAGTTGTCACCAGACCCGGTTGGCCTTTTGGGATGTCCCCTGTGGGGACCAGGGCCACGGGCTCCTCTAACTGGGACGATGGGGGGCAGTGAGGGTGTGCCCTTTGCCACGGGGACTTGTTGATAAAGGCCGGGGCTTTTGGGATGGGTTTTCCAATCTCCAAATGGCTCCGGGTGCCTCTAGGTCACAGCCTAGCTGTTGGTGGGCTGAGAACATGCTGCACTCATTGCACCCAAGGGCTGAAGCAGTGCAGCAGGTTCTGACATTCCCACACCCCAAAACCAGGGCTCAGTGGGGTGATTTGAGGAGCTCCTGGAGGGCTGGGTTCCCTGTGGGCATCTCTGCCCACCCCGGGCAAGGGAGACCCTCTACCACTGCTGTCCCAGCACATCCCTGCCTGCACCCAGCAACCTGGTGATGAATGTCCTGCTCCTGCTGTGACGAGGCCACATCCTTCATAAATCCCTCCTCCAGCTTTTCCACGGGGAAGGAAGAAGTGGATCCTGCAGGAAAACACCACCCCTGGGCCCCCAGTCCTTGACCCTGCTGACAGAGGCAGAGTCTCCGCTCTCCTGCCCAAGCTGGGGCTCTGCAGGAAGGTGATGGAAGGTCCCCCCAAAAGTTCCTGGGCTCCAGAGCCTCCAGCCAGTTCCAAACCAATAGAACCATGAGTAACAAAAACAAAAGCACCTGGTTCTTCCCCAGGGAAGCGGGGCACCTGCCAGCCCCTACCACTTGAGGAAGTCCCGCACGTGGCTCCATAGCTTGGTGATCCAGAGGTTGGCCCCCAGGTCAGTCAGGTACTGGATTTCAGGTGTCAACATCTTGCGGCACAACTTCTGGTGCTTCTTGCTGATCTTCTTCTTCAAGTTGTACCCCAGGATGGTCTTCTCCCCCAGGGGCTGCCAGGGCTGCATGGAGGACTCCTGGATGGCGCTGGCATCCACGGCGTGTCCCCCATCGATGCAGATGCTGGTCATCTTCTTGTTCTCCCTCTGCAGCTCGGCCACGTCCCTGGCCATCCTCTCCCTCCCGTAGGCCTCCACCTTGCGCCAAAAGGTGGCATTGAAGTAGCGGTAGAGCTTGGCGTCGATCAGGTTCCAGGCGGTTGCCTGCTCGTACAGCTCAGGGGTCAGCCGGGACACAGTGGAGCCCTTGCGGGCGTTGAGCTTGAAGTAGAGGACGTCCTCCAGCTGCCAACACAGCAGGTCCTTGAGCAGCACCAGCGACTCATCAAAGTACTCGAGCAACATGACGAGGTGGAAGCGGCGGTCGATCTCCCGGATGTGCTCCTCCACCAGCGGGCTGTTGGCGTCCATGCTGCTGTCGTAGCCGAAGTCGAAGAACAGGAGGTTTTGGAGGTAGTGAGCGTTGAACCCGTTGGGGTCGTAGTAGTGCTGGGGGTCCCGGAGGAACTCGTCCAGCTTGTCCTCCCCTGTGATCTTCCAGGTGAGGGGGATGACGGGCCCGAAGTAGTGGAAGGAGGACTCGAAGAGGTACGCGGGGTCCCGCAGCACAGTCACGAAGGTGGCGTCGGGCGGCAGGAGCTTGCGCACCTCCTCGTAGTGGAAGCGCATGTGGTTGCAGATGATGTTGAAGCACACCCCGGGCCGGTAGTGCTGCACCTGGCTGCGCTCGAAGAAGGACGGGTAGTAGAAGTCGTTACGGCCATTGGGGAAGGCGAATTTCAGGCGGTGTTTCTCCCCGAAGCGGAAGAGGATGTTGAGGATGGTGCTGCTGGCGGTCTTGTGGGTCTTCATGAACATGACATTGAGCTTGGGCCGGCAGCTCCACCCCGAGGCGCTGCCCGAGCTGTTGGACAGGGACGGAGCCTGGGACAGGTGGGAGGAGCAGGAGAAGGGCACGGGGATCCTGGGTGAGAGAAGAGGTGGAGCACCATGGTGAGGGGCACTGGCACTTAGAAGGCTTTGGGATATTCTGTGCTGGTGGAGCTGGATCTGGGGATGGGTTCTGGACCTGGAAATAGGTGCTGGACCTTGGGAATATATGCTGAACCTGGGAATGGATGTTGGACCTGGGGACAGGTGCTGGACCTGGGAAGGGGTTCTAGAAATGGAAATAGAGCAGGGGGTCTCCATGGGCATGGCCATGGTGGTCCTGGAGGAGGTGATGCCAAAAAGTGCATCAAGAGGAGCTCTCCATGGCCACAACTCCATGGAGAGGAGCTGATAACATTTGTATGGGGATATGAGACCTCTCAGCCCTTTGTAGGATCCATGGGGGAGGCCTGGGAGCTCTCAATCCCTTGTAGGATCCATGGAGGAGGCCAGGGACCTCTCAACCTTACAGGAGTCATGAACTCCTCCATGGAGGAGGTCTGGGAGCTCTCAACCCTTTACAGGAGCCACAAACCCCTCAAGGGATCTGTGGAGGTCTGGGACCTCTCAACACCTTGTGGGATCCAAGAAAGATCCAGCCCCCCGCAAAAAGGGAAATAATTCCAGAGCCTGGCCCCACAGATGAGTTCATGGGCCCTGGAGGAACATGTGAGGACACAAGGGACATTATCTGAGCTGCCTGAGGCAGTGAGCAGAGCCCACAGAGGTGAGTGACTTTGTGTACCTGTAATCAACTAGCCAAACTGATCCTTAATGAGGATCCCCACCCAACAGCACCAGGTTTGTGAGGCACGTGAACCTTATTTACAAGCTTGGAGATTATTTTAATGACAGGCAGCACCAGGAGCTGAGTGCTGTGGAGCAGTGAAAGAATCTGAGACTTGAGTCCTCTCCTCTCCTCTCCTCTCCTCTCCTCTCCTCTCCTCTCCTCTCCTCTCCTCTCCTCTCCTCTCCTCTCCTCTCCTCTCCTCTCCTCTCCTCTCCTCTCCTCTCCCTTTCCCTCCCCTTTCCACCCAGGAGCACTGAGTGCCCCACGGTGTCCCCAGCCCTGCCAGGAGTTGGGAACTGCAGGAAGGGGACATCTTGGTGTGAAGCCACCAGGGCCTGGAAAGCCCCAGGGCCATCTCCATGTCCCCCACCTCCAGCTGGGGGTTCCTGGTGTGGAACAGGGAGCCCGGACTGCAGGGGGGCACGCGGGGACCCCAGACTCACTCAGTGACGCTGACTTGCAGCGGGGGGACAGCGTAGGAGTAGAGCAGCAACATGAAGCTGGTCAGGAGGGTCCCCAGGACCAGCCCCTTGCACATGGACCTCCAGGGCTTCCCATGCCACAGCATCCTGGTCACCTGCAGCCAGAGAGGAGAGACGTTGGTGCCAGGGACACAGGGACGGAGAGTGTGTGGCTTCAGCGAGGCACATGGACATGTCACAGGCACGGCAATTCCCAGGAAAGCATCCCGCTGGTGCCTGGCATGATCCACAGCACATCTGTGGCACAGGCCCAGCGGCTCTGCCTGCCCAGCCAACCTTTGCCCGCCCTGGGAAAACCCAGTGACTCCCAGTGGGAGAGGCTGCAGGGCTGGGATTGGGGGAAAGGGGAGCCATGGACAGCCCAGGGGCAGAGTGGGCAACTGAGGGGCAGAGTGGCCATTCTGCACTGGGACACCACCAGCACCAGCAGGCACTCCCTGAGGGTGCTGGGATCCATTTTCCCAGGAAAATCTGCAGGCCAGACCAGGAAAATCTGCAGCAGCTCGGGATGGTTTGGGTGTTGCAATACCCTCCCAGTGCGGCCTCTCCGGCCCCACCAGCAGCACTGGGGGACTCGGGGGCCCCTCTGGCCATGGCAGCTTGGGCTGGCCCAGGTGGGGGCCAGGAACACGGAACTGGGGACAGAGGGGTGCAGGCAGGATGGCATCCCCAAACACACAAAACACACACACACGCACACAGAGGGCACACACAGACACTCCCGTCCCCTCGTGTGCTCATGTGTGCACCAGGACACACAGTCCTCAATGCGTGTTCATACACACACAGGGCACACACAAAACATGCACACACATCAGTCTTGTTCACACACACACACGCGTGTGCACACAGACATACAGACACACAGACACACAGACACACACACAGACACACGCTCACAGAGCCCCTGTGCCCGCTGCCCCCTCCCCAGCGCTCCCCCCGTGTCTCCCATCCCTGTCCCCTCCCTCCTCCCGGGACACGGGGGTCACCCTCACTGTGACACCGCATTGCAGCAGCGCCGTCCCCTGCGGCAGGACGCGGGGACACGGGGACACAGGGACACGGCACCCGTGACCGCAGCCCTCCACAGCAGAGCTCCGCGCCCGGGAGCCCCCTCGAGCTGGGGGCTGAGCCCCCCCGGCCCTGCACCCCCATTAGCGGCAGGAGCAGCATCACCTGCCTGCCCCAGCTCCCGCTGCTCCCGCTGCTCCACATCCTCCGGAGCCCCTCGGCCAAAGCTGGCTGCGCTCCCACTGCGTAACACCCCCAAAAATAATCCCCCGGCCCCCCACCCCCGCCTCGCATCACCCCCTCACCCCTCAGAGCTCCCGCGGATATCCCGGCGGGATGAAACCCCGCTGCCATGAGCCGTGGATCGCAGCCCGGCGCATCCCAGCCCCAGCCCCGAGGCAGAGCCCCCCCGTTCCCGGCTCACCCCCAGCACCGCGGTCACCGCCGCCCGGCGATCCCGGGGTGCCGCCGCTGCCGCCGCTCCCCCGCTCCGGCCCCCCCGGCTCGGATCGCCTCGCGCCGCCGAGATTTCCAGCTCGATGAATAATGAATGGAAAATGCAACCGGAGCCCCGGGCTGCGGCCGGGTGCTGGGCACAGCGCCGCGGGCAGGGGGGGAGCTGCCAGAGGGGCACCCGAAAAGCTCATCCAAGTCCCCCCCACTTCCCCTGGAGCCGGGACCACTGGATCAGGCAGGGCTGGTGCATCCAGCCTCTTCCCGAATGGTTTTCATGTGCGAGTGGGGGTGCTCGGTGTCACCACGGGGGGAACAGGTGGCTCTGACAGTATCCCAAAGCCACCGTGTGGGTGGGAATGCCAGACGGCTCCAGGAGCAGCTGGAGTTCGGCTTTACACGGTGGCTGTGATTCCATCACAGTCACCGCCTGGTACCACCTGGAAAAGCCACTGGCCCTTTGAGAGGGCTGGGGAGACACCCACTTTTGTGGGTGCTGCCAAGAGGGAGCAAAGCTGGCACCAGCTGGCTGGCACCAGCTTTGCTGGCACCAGCTCCACAGGAGAGAGTGAAATGGCACCATAAACCCCTCTGACGAGTCCCAATGGATCCCAGTGAGTCCAGATGGGTCCCAATGGATCCTGATAGATCCCTGTGGGACCCCAGCAGGCCCCCAGGACCACACGGCACCGAATTCCAGAGCTGTGGGATGCCAAGGGGATGCCTCGCTCCAGTCTGCCTGCCTCCCAGGGGTGGTTCTGGCAAACACTCCTCAGCCAAATATTCTATTGACTTTGCCTTCAGTGAGCAGCTTAATTATTAATAGCTCGTTAGGAGAGAGTGGTGCACTGGGTGTTCTCCTGAGGCTCCCACGGGTGGGGTGCGCCCGTGGCGCCAGCCGGCTGAGATGCCCAGCTGGAGAGCACGGCTGCACCCACCATTTCCTCAAGAGGCACCCCTGGGTCAGGCCAGGCCACCCAGCTCTGCAGCCCCCTCTCCGTGTTCCAGCAGCTCCCCATCTCCCTGGGGGCACCCCAGAGTCTGCTTTTGGGCTTTCCCTACAGCATCAGTTTTTTTAGGGCCAAGCCCCTGCCATACACAAGGCGCATGCACCTGCTTGCTCCTGATCCCACAAATCCATGGACACACTGTTTTGCACAGGCCCTGTCCCACATGGGCATGCTGCTTCCTACCCTCCTGTCCCCTCTGTGCCCCACGGGTACACAATTCCCCCCATCATCCTGCCCCATAGAGCTGCTTCCTGAGCATCCCACGGCCCCCCAGCACCCCAACACCCACCAGGCATCCCAACACCCCCTCAAGCATCACACTACCACCTTATCATCCTGTGGCCCCCCCAGCATCCCACTGCCTCCCAAGCGACCCAACAAGCATCCTGCTGCCCCCTTCCCATCCTGCCACCCTCCAAGCACCCCCGCACCCCCCAGTATCCATCACCTTTTCCTCTCCCGCACCGCAGGCGCTGGGCCGTGCCTCTGCTCTCCTGTGCTGACCGGGGTGCCGGGGGAGCGGGCGGCACGGGGCGGGGGTGCCGATGCTGCTCCGACATGGAATAAGCTCTTCCCGGGCAGCTCCCCGCAAATGCCAGCTTTTCCAAAGCCTCCCCACTGCACCGCGGCGTTTATGGCATCACCGGGATCGCGGCCCTGGGTCGCCGGCCTGGCAAGGGGGAAGGGGACAGGAGTGGGAGCGGCTGGCGGGGGGACGCGGGGCTGCGGCCGGGCACTGCCCGGCTCCCCGGGGCCGGCCCTGGGTGCCTGCGGCCACCCCAAGGCACCCGGCCCCCACCCACTGCCGGGGCACAGAGGAGCCATTCAGCCCGTGCCGCGAACAACGGGGACATTTGTCTCCATCTGTGACCGCGGCCTCAACGGAGACATTGTCCCCGCGGGCCCCACTGCCGGCCCCTCGGCTCCCTGCCACCAGCCCTGCGTGGCCCCACAGCCCTGGGTGACCATGGCTGGCCCTGGGCGGCCGCACCCACCTCTCGTCAGCCACCGTCCTCCTCCTCCTCCTCCTCCTCCCTGTCCCACAGGACGGCTCCTGGCCTGGCCGCCACCTCCCGCAGCCGGAGCTCACCGGGGTTTGGGGAGCTCCTGCACCCCGGCCCAGCCGCCTGCTCCCCGGGGCACCCTGGCCACGCACCATCGGCTCCTCTTCATCTCCCGCAGCTTCCCCGCCCTCTTTCCTCCCTCCCACTATGTTTCCATGGATTTATGGCCTTAGTGACAGCAATATTCCAGCATCTCCAACCTTGGTGTGACAACTGTGGAACAACCAGCCAGGAAAGGCCACCAGCCTTTCCATGCTCCTCTTGTCACAGCAGCTGACTGGGTGCCGAGAGGTGGCCACAACTGGAGGGCTCAGCCCTGTCGCTGCTCCATCACCCTGCATGTGGCAGGGTGAAAAAGGGGCTCTTGTGCTCCTGGATGCAGCCCTGGCTCTTCCTGCTGCCTTAGTCTCTGTCACTAAAGGGGGTGGTGTCAGCTTTGGGGCCTCAAGCAAGGGGTGATCCCCTTGGCCATGCCTGGGACTCACCATCCCTGTTGGAGGTGTTTGGGGTTCAGAGCTTGTCCCTAAAGGATTTGTGGACATCACCTTGCAGTGAGCTGGCAGCTCTTGCCTCATCCCTGGCAGCTGCCCTATCCTGCCTGGCCTCATCAGTTCCCACACCAGGGGTAAACTGCACAACCCTCCGGGATCAGGAAAAGCCAAAACACCTCAGTTTTCATCATCATCATAATTGCAAGAGGAGGGATGAAGACCAGTGATCACAGTCACGGGATTTGCTGTGAAACTGGTGGTGTGGGAGCAATGAGCTGTCCCAGCCTTCCTTTGCAGGGCACCTCTCCCAATTCCAGGTTTCTCCCTCTTTTTTGGGATGGGTCACAAAAGGATACCAGGTTTCCCCCTTAAAGTATTTCCAGGTTTCCCATTTTCTGGGGAATGGGTTGTAAAGGGTTGGCAGCCAGAAGAGAGCTGCAGCGGCCGGTATGTGGCAGCTCAGCCATGGAATGCTGACAGCCTGGGGATGGATGTGAGCGAGGGGGAAGCTGCAACCCCCAATCCCCACATCCACCATGTCCCACAGGGGGGTGACCAGGAGGGCTCCACCACCTCACACCCACCCCTGTCCCTGTCCCCCCCTGGATTTGGGGGTACAAAGCAGCACTCACAGAAAGCCGTGATGGCCAGAGCCGTGGATCCTGAGGGAGCCGTGGATCCTGAGGGACTGGGTGAGGAGGCTGAGGGTGACAATGCTGAGGGGTCACACTTGGCTGGACACAGCCTTTATGCGCAGGGGAGGCCCCGGGTGGCCGGACCGGTCTGTGCCCACCCGCACCGGCCCTGCCCGGCCGGCCCAGGCCCTCAGCCTGGCCTGGGAGCAAGGCCTGGGCCCGGGGATTGCTTGTTTGGGGTCAGGGTTTTGGGAGCTGAGGTTTGTTTGGAACTGGGGTTGGTTTGTTTGGAACTGAGGTTGGTTTGTTTGGGGTCGGGGTTGGTTTGTTTAGGGCTGGGGTTTGTTTGTTTGGGCCAGGAGCTCCCGGGGTTTGAGGCCCCGTTTGGGGTCTCCTGCTCTGAGGGGAGCGCCAGCCCTGGGGGTGCCGCAGGGGTCGATCCTGCTCCTCCTGGGAGAGGGGAAAGCAAGGAGAAAACCAGGAAAACAAAGGAAAAAGCCTCCCAACCCTCTCAAATGGAAAAAAAATATATTAAGAAAAAAAAGGGGGAAGGAGGTAAAAAAAAGGGGGAGGGGAAACAAAGCAGTGGAACAAGTAAAGGGGAAAAATAAAAAAATAAAAAGGAATAAAAATAAAAGGAAAAAGAAAAAAATGAAAAAGAAAAAAATGGAAAACAAAGGGAGAGAATGGAAACAGTAAAAAGAAAAAAACACTTAAATAAAATCGAAAATTTAAAAAAAAAAGAAAAAAAAGGAAAAAATATTTAAGAAAAGAAACTATAAAGTCTGGATATTCCCAGCTGTTCTGTCTGAGCTCACTCCCTTCCAGGGGGTGTCTCTCTGCAGATCCTCTCTGTGTTCCCACAGCAGTGCCAGGGGTGTCCTCCAAAAATTCTTCAGAGTGAGACAGAGCATTCACCACATTTGGGGACAAAGGTGGGCCCCATAAACCCCATGAGACATCTTGTCCCCAGCTGTGGTGTCTCCAAGGTGTTTTTGGGGGAAAACCCAGGACTGACAGATAACTGCTGGTGCCAGGAACACATCCAGCAGGATCAGCAACCCTGGCACCAGCCATGGATCTCCACATCAGCCCCTGAGTGGCCTCCCCCACACCCAGGCAGAAGGAGCAAACAAACACCACCAGAAAAGCATCACCTTCTTTAATTAAAAATAAAAATACAGAGGAATATGGTTTTCTGTGTGGACACTGGGAAGCAGTGGGCTCTGGGCTCCACACTCCTCTGCCCTGGGGAGCTCTGGGGGCCAGGCTCCAGCAGCCAGGGCTGTGCAAATTCACACGGAACAATCCCAGAGCTCTCCTTGGCCTCCTCTTCCTCACGCAGAGGTGGCACCAGCAGGGAGAGGACAGTCCTTGTAACACCGACTCCGCAGAGGGGAGCGGGGCAAAGGCAGAGCAGCAGGTGGATTTACAGATGGGAAACGTTTCAAACACAGCATTTCTGCCCCAGGAGCAAAGCCAAGGGTTTTCCACCCAAAGGCAACAGTGGAAAACCATCCAGGAGCCCCCGGCCCTGTCACGCTTGTCGTGCCTTCTTGTTCTTCTTCTTCTGCTCCTTGAGGGCTGCATCGTGGGCCTTCCTCTTCTCAGCCAGTTTGTTGGCCTGGGGAGAGACCCCCAAGACCCTCAGTCAGAGCAGGACCGGGGCTGCAAGCCCTCAGACCCACCCAAGCTCCAGCTGCACGTGGAGGATGGGCCCCACGGCACCGGGATCAGGGCTGGGATATAGAGAGGGGACACAGGGAGCTCTGCCCACCTGGGCAGCCTGGGGACACTGGCAGGGACCTCAACACCTTCACCAGGGACAGGGAGGAGCGGAAGGAATGAGTGGGTTTGGGAAGAGCCCGCCCCAGGATGCAGGTGAGGGCCCAGCCTCCATACCTCGCGGATTTTGCGCTTCTTCCCGAACATGATCTTCTTGTAGAGGTACTTCTCCCTCTTCTTCATCATCATGATGGCCAAGCGCTTCTCCTCGTTCTGCTGCTCCTGCTCCAGGCGCTGCTTGTCCTCCAGCCGCACCTTCCCCGCTGTCACCTTCACAGGGAGCACCTGTGGGGAGCCAGGGAGCTCAGGATACCGGGAACCCCCTCCTTCCACAGGGACAGGCATTTCCAGCCCTTCCACTGCGGGCCAGGGAGAGCCACAGCGCTCACAGCCAGGCCCTGACAGGGCTGGCAGCTGCAGCTTGTGAGTGTGGGGCCAGGAGCACCCCTGGGAGTGTTCCAGACTGGGCTGGACGGGGCTTGGAGCAACCTGGGACAGCGGGAGGTGCCCCTGCCCACGGCAGAGGCTGGAACAAGATGAGCTTTAACCTCCCAACCCAAACCATTCCATGACTGAGTATCCCAGTGGTCCCAGGACAGGGACACCCCTCAGCAGGGACAGTGACACTGGGGCTGCCTCCATGGGCTCCCACCTTGTTGCTCTGTGTGCTCTGAGTCTTCTGCTCTTCCATCTTCTGCTCTTCCATCTTCTGTAATTTCATCTCCTCTTCTTTCTCAGACTCATCTTCCTCTTCCTCCTCTTCTTTGTCATTGTCACCTTCCCCTTCGTCCTCTTCCTCCTCCTCCTCTTCACTCTCTTCCTCTACAAAGAGACACCATCATTACCCTTGGGATGCTCCAGAGCAGGCAGACCCCAGCTCCCAAACTCCTCTGGGGACTTCCAGCACCTGGATTCTCTCCCCTCTGCAGGGCCAGCAGCTTCAGCTTCTCGGGAGGGATGTAGTCACCCTCCTTCTCCGTCACGAAGGGCGAGAGGTGCGGGGGCAGCAGGACCCCGGGGAAATAATCGGCCACAGGCAGGCAGAGCTTGGCGTTTACCGAGTCAAAAACCCACTGGGGCTGCAGGTAGTACCTGGGTAGGGCAGAGGGGTTCCACCTGAGGCTCTGGAGCCCGTGGGACAGCTCTGGGATGGCTGCTCTGGGCAGGGCCCCCCTGCCCCACTCACCTGCCAACCACCTGCTTGTCCAGGCGGGGCCGGTCGATGATGTGGTGGGTGATGGACGGGTCGGTGGCGTCGTAGGTGGCACCGATGCACAGGGACTTGTCCCAGGACACCTGGCCGCCAAAGCACCTGTGGGCAATGCCACCGAGGAGTCAGACAGGCGGGTGGGACCCTCAGGGTCACCTCACCCACAGGACATCGGGTGGCTGGCCCCAAGAGTCCTGCCAGAGGGGGAGGCCAGGGCTGCCCAGCACGCACCGGATGACGAAGGCCAGCGGCTCCCGGGGCACCTCCCTGTTGAGGAAGAAGCGCAGCCCCTCAAAGAGCTTCTTGTGCTTCTCCAGAGCCTCCTGCTCCTTCTTCTTGGCGTCCATCAGCTCTGCTGTCTCCTGCTCAGAGCAAAGCCCTCAGCCTCCTCCCCACACACAGCCCTTGCCAAGGCCCCCTTGGCCAAGAGGGGTCTCAGGAGCTGCCCCCAAGCTGCCAGCCTGGGCACAGCACAGGCTCCCCCAAGACCAGGGATGAGCCCCCCACCAGGGTCTTACCCCCTCCACTGGGAATTCATCCATCTCCACCTCATCCTCGTGGGTTGGAACCACTGCCCGGGCCAGGCTGGCGCTCAGAGCCGAGAGCCTCTGCAGGGAGAGGACACGGAGTCACCTCCAGGGGGTGGGAACAGGGGCAGCCCCACGGGGGAAGGGGATTTCTCAGAGCAAGAGGCTGGAAGATCCAGGGCCTGGACAGAATTCAGCCTCCTCCAGGCACCATCCCCAGCATGGGACTCTGGGGGGTCCCTGCCCAAAGCCGAGACCAGCTCTGCCCTACAGGAACAGGGAGTTTGGGATCAGCCCCCTCCACCCTCCGGGGATCTGGCTCTGTCCTTCGGTGCCACGCCAGGAGGGCTGTGGGCAGGACATGAAGGCCACACAGTGTCCCCACAGGTCACAGTGCCAGCAGTGTCCCTCACCTCCAGGTGGCTCTCTGAATCCATGGCGTACTCCTTGCCCTCTGCAGGCTTCAGCTCATCCTCAACCTGGCTGTCGATCTGGGGAGGAAAACGGGTGAGGAGGCAGCTCCCAAACACAGATAACCAAAAAAATCTCATTTCCACCCTCCCTCCCCACCAATCCAGTTGCCACCACCCCAGGGTGGGACACAGTGACCCCAGGGTGGCCTCACCTTGGGGGGGTACAGCAGGTTCAGGGACTGGTAGAGGCGGAAGTTGACGAAGCCCAGGAGGGTGGTGTAGAACTCGGTGAAGGTGGCCATGACCCGGTAATCCACGTCTGTGGGGTGCTGCCAGACACAGGATGGGACACAGGGATAAAGGACCCCCCTACACAGGGGCCCGTCCCACACACAGTGTCAAGGATCACACAATATCCCCATTTAGGAAGGGACTCACAGGGATCACCCAGGTCCTGTCCCAGACCCCCAACAATCCCACCCTGTCCATCCCTGGCAGTGCTGCCCAAAGGCTCCTGGAGCTCTGGCAGCCTCAGGGCCGTGCCCATTCCCTGGGGAGCCTGGGCAGTGCCAGCACCCTCTGGAGGAAGAGCTTTTCCTTGAAAACCAACCTAAACATGCCCCAAATGCAGAGATGACACAGCCACCACCAGACCCTGCCAGGGAGAACTCTGCAGGCTTCCCCCAGGGCCCTGCTGCCACCCCTCCATGCCTAGATACATGGAACACTTTATCCCACCATGGATAGGGACCTTGGGGTTTGGTCCAGGCACTCCAACTCTTCAAGGTGAAGAGTGCAGGGTATGGCAAGAGGCAATGGCTTCCCACTGCCAGAGGGCAGGGATGGATGGGATAATGGGAAGGAACTGTTCCTGGCAGGGTGGGCAGGCCCTGGCACAGGGTGCCCAGAGCAGCTGGGGCTGCCCCTGGATCCCTGGCAGTGCCCAAGGCCAGGCTGAATGGGGCTTGGAGCATCATGGGATAGTGGAAGGTGTCCTTGCCCATGGCAGGGGTGGAATGGGATGGGCTTTAAGGTTCTTTTCAACTGAAAACATTCCAGGGTTCTATGATTCAGAACCATAAAACCACAAAACCTAAACCAAACTGTGCTCAGCCCTGGAAATCCGGAGTGGGAATGGAGAGGGCCCTGCTGTGCCTGTGAGCTCCTGCCAAGGCTCAGGGGAAGCTGTCCCAGCACAGCAGGGACATCCCCATGCCCTGCTGCCTGGGGGACACAGCACAAGCCCTTTGAGGAGGCTGCAGGGATGATCTGACTCATCACTTCCCTGGCTCCACCAGCCTTGTTCCCACAGGTTAATCTTTAATGGCTGATAAAGGAGCACATTAATGATTGGGGACACATGAATGACTGGGGAGACTGGCACCGGCAGCCCCAGGGATCCCGGGGTGACAGGTGGCTGTGTCCCCACGTGCCTCTGCAGCGAGGCCCCATGGTCTGTGTCCCATGTGCCACGGGACAGTCCCTCTCCCCTTGGTGATCCCCAAGGACCCAGGGTGATCCCCCAGGCTCTCCCCAGGTACTCACGTCGTGGGCGAAGGCATAGGGGGTGATCCAGGTGATGGGCTGCCCCAGCACCTCTGCCTGGTAGTAGATGCCCTTGATGGAGAGGAACACCTGGCAGGACAGAGCACAGGCTCAGTGGGAGGAATGCTGCTGTGTCCCTGTCACTGTCATCCTGACCCTGGCAGGAGGTTCTTCAGATCCCAGTGGGATGTGTGACCCGATAATCCAGTGGGATCCCTGCCCCGACACCCCAGTGGGATCCTGTCACAGACATCTTTTATGAAAAATCCTTTCCTTAGGATTTTTTCTCCTGAGAAGCTGAGAGGCCTCAGGAACAAAATGTAACCAATGGTTATCTGCTGCTGTGGAATGCACCAGGTGCATCTGTGATTGGTCTCATGTGGTTGTCTCTAATTAATGGCCAATCACAGTCCAGCTGTTTGGAGTGTCTCAGTCAGTCACAAACCTTTGTCATAATTTCTTTTCTATTCTTAGCTAGCCTTCTGATGAAATCCTTTCTTCTTTTAGTATAGTTTTAATATAATATATATCATAAAATAATAAATCAAGCCTTCTGAAACATGGAGTCAGATCCTTGTCTCTTCCCTCATCCTAAGACCCCTGTGAACACCATCACAATATCCCTGCCCCAGCATCCCAGTGGGATCCCTGCCCTGACCCCCACAGTGGGATGTGTGACCTGACACCCCAGTAGATCCCTGCCCTGACCCTCCAGTGGATCCCTAGCCTGAACCTGGAGTGGGATGTGTGACCCAACATCCCAGTGGATCCCTGCCCTGACCCCCCCCGTGTCCCCCTGCCCTGACCCCGCGGTGTCCCCAGGCAGGGCTGAGTGTCCCCAGGCAGGGCTGAGTGTCCCCCAGTCGCACCTTGCGCAGGGAGCGGGAGGCGATGATGAAGTTCTGGAACTCCACGGCCAGGCGCCGGCACAGCTGCACGGTCTGCACGTGGCACTTGCCCGTGCGGGGGAAGGTGGAGAACAGGAAGCACATGGACAGGGCATCGTCCAGGTCCCGCAGGGCGTCCACAAACGTGGGGTACCTGTGCCCGGGGGGGGACACGGGGGTCACAGCCAGCCCCAGAGTCCTGCAGAGGCTGCTGGGGCTGGGGGAGACCCCGGCTGAGGAAGGAATGGGAACTGTGGAGCATCCACCTGCACATCCCAGCAGAGCACACAGAGAGTGATGAACTGCCTCATTTAGGAATGGTTATGGGGTTTCCTCCCTCCTGTGTGCCCTCCTTGCTCATGGTCACCAAACTCACCAGAGCCTCGGCAGCATTAACCCTCCACCAGCCCTCTGAGGAAAGCACCCCACAGGAAGAGCAGGGGAGCTCCCTGTGTTCTCCTGGAGCCACCCAGGATAGCTGGGCATTCCCTGCTCTCTCATTCCTTCTTCTCCAGCCCAGAAACACAAAACTCCACCAACAACTCCAGAAATTGCACACTGAGGTAGATTCCCAGAGAGGAATGGATGTGGTGAAAGATCAGAGAATCCCAGGATGGTTTGGATGGGAAGGGACCCTAAAGTCCATCCAGTGCCACCCCTGCCATGGGCAGGGACACCTCCCACTGTCCCAGGCTGCTCCCAGCCCCAATGTCCAGCCTGGCCTTGGGCACTGCCAGGGATCCAGGGGCAGCCCCAGCTGCTCTGGGCACCCTGTGCCAGGGCCTGCCCACCCTGCCAGGGAACAATTCCTCATTCCCAATATCCCATCCATCCCTGCCCTCTGGCACTGGGAGCCATTCCCTGTGTCCTGTCCCTCCATCCCTTGTCCCCAGTCCCTCTGCAGCTCTCCTGGAGCCCCTTTAGGCCCTGCAAGGGGCTCTGAGCTCTCCCTGGAGCCTTCTCCTCTCCAGGTGAGCACCCCCAGCTCTCCCAGCCTGGCTCCAGCCCTTGGAGCATCTCCATGGCCTCCTCTGCACTGGCTCCAGCAGCTCCAGGTCTCTGCTGTGCTGGCCCCAGGGCTGGATGCTGCAGGTGGCTCAGCCAGGGCTGCCTCACCTCTCCTTGACGATGTGGTCGAGTTTGTAGGTGGGTTTGTTGTCCTTCAGCCTCTCCACAGTGCCCCATTCACTCTTCCCGTAGGCCTTGCGCAGCTTCCTGACAAACACCTGGGAGGACAGGGGGACATGGGGGCTCTGTGGGCCAGGATAGGCCCCGGGGGGGCCCCTTGGGGGGAACACTCACCTTGTACTCCCGGAATTTGTTGACAATGGGCTCATGGAGCAGGAATTTGATGTCTTTGAGCAGGTAGAAGGTCCTGGGGGCGGTGGAGCCCTTGTTCACCTTCTTCTTGTGCTTGGGCTCGTGGGGGTAAATCCCCTTGAGGATGCAGAGGCGCCTGGGGACGGGGACAGTGCTGGGACAGGGGGGCCATGGCTGCCCTGTGTCCCCTGGGCCAGCCCAGGCCCCTCCCGTGGAGCAGGAGCCCCAAACTCGGCAGCCTGAACCCAGGGCAGTTGCAGGGCCCCGAGGGACAGGGGACAGGGCCAGTCCAAGGGCCACTCCTCAGGGAGGAGCTCGGGGATTCCCACGGCCACCCCAGAGCCCAGCACAGATCTCGGGGGTCCCTCCTCTGCTCTCCCGGGGGTCCCAGGGGGCTGAGGGGCGATTGCTGGGGCCTGGATGGGCACAGCCCAGGAGGGCTGGGGGGTCGGGGGGCCCATGGGGGTGCTGGGGACGGGCAGCGGGGGGGGCGGGGGTGCTGAGGCTGTCCCGGGGGACTTCAGGGGTGCCTGGCGGAGGGCTCAGGGGCTCCCGGGGTTCGGGTGGTCCCGGGGCCACCCTCGCACCCACCGCCGGCTCCTTCGCCCCTCGCTGCCCTGGGTGGCGCCGGGGGAGCTCAGGGCACCGGAGCGTTCGCAGGAAGGGGGTTCGGGGTGCGGGGGGCACCGCAAGGGCCGCGGGGTCCCGGGTCCGGCCGCACCTGAAGTCGGGCAGGCTCAGCTGCAGCTTCTTCCGTGCTCGGTTCCGGGTGATGTAGTTGGTGGCGGCTCCGCGCTCGTACTGGGAAGAGACGGGAGCGTTAGGGGAGCTTGGGGCTGTGGAGGGGACCCCCGCAACCAGCCCGGGGCCACCGGGACCCCCGGGAGCGGAGAGGGAGGAGGGACGGGAACCAGGGCATGGGGGGCTGGCAGGGGGCACCGGGCATGGCCAGCCCGGGGGCAGGAGCGGAACCGGGCACTGGGAGAGGGAGCGAGCACCGCCGCCAGGGAGGGCTGCAGGGGCACGGCGCGGCCGGAGAGGCGGCACCGGCACCGGGGGAGCAGACACGGGCCGGCACCGGGGGGCACGGAGAGGGGAGGGACGAACGGCCCGGGGAGGCACCGGGCGACGAGCCCGCGGCCGAAAGGAGAGCGAGAAGGACTCGGTACCTTCTTCTTCTCCAGCCCGCCCATGGCCCCAGCGCCGCCGCCGCCGCCGCCACGTGCCCTGAGCCACGCAGGACCCCACGCTGCCCGCGGCTCGCCTGCGCCCGCCGCCGGGCCTGCGCACACCGGAGCGGCCCCGCGCGGGCACCGAGAACGGCGTGAGCACCGAGAGCAAAGCGGGCACCGAGAGCAAAGAGGGCAAAACGGGCGGGCGGGCCGGGGCAGGCGGCACCGGCGGCTCAGTCAGGCGCGCCGCGGGCAGCCCAGAGCCCTAGCAGGAGGGGTCCTGAGGCGCAGAGCGCACTGGGATATTGCGGTGCCCTGTGGGGCATGCCGGGATATAGCGAGGCAGGGAGGCGCGAAGCACGTCGGGATATACCGCTGCCTCGTAGCGCGGGGCATGCCGGGATGTACCGAGGCGGGGCTGCGCAGGGCATGCCGGGACACAATGAGGCAGTGGTGGCACTGAGCACGCCGGGATATAGCGAGGCAGGGGTGGCGCAGAGCACGCTGGGATATAGCGAGGCAGTGATGGCGCGGAGCATACTGGGATATAGCGAGGCAAGACCGGCGAGCATGGCCTGGGTTCGGGGGCCGATCACACCCCGGGATGGCGGCCGCGGGTCTCTGCCCGGGCCTGCGGGTCCCGCTGCCCTCCTGTGGTCCCTGATGCCGCAGCACCGACCGCAGGCAGCGGCCTGGGGGCCCACAGCAGGGCGGGTGTTTGGCGAACACCCGGGCACGGGGGGTCTCTGTGGCAGGGGCTCCCCAGGCCCGCGCCCCGTGCTCGGGTGTCCCCAGGCTGGCGGGACCTGAGCCCAGCCGCGGCCCCGGGGTCCCCTCCTGGCTCAGGACTCTACGTCCTCCCCGGCGGGGGGAGTTCCACCTCGCGGGGCTCAGGATCCCCTCACCCCTGGCTTTAGGGATGCTTGGGGGGTTCGTGCCCCTCCCCGCCCGTCCCGCGGCTGCCGGGCGCGGCTGATCGATCTCCGCTTTCTCAATTAAATCGTTCTTGGAGGCGAGCATGGCGATTCTTTCCAGGGGCCGGGTTTGGCCGGGTTTCAGCCCTGTCTATTTTTGGGCTGTGGCCGCCGGCTCTGCCCCGAGCAGCGGCAGCTCGGGTCGGGCTGCCCCGGGCAGGGTGTCCCGGGCAGGCTGTCCCGGGCTGCCCCGGGCAGGGTGTCCCAGGCTGTCCCGGGCTGCCCCGGGCTGCCCCCGCTCCCCTCGGCTGTGCCTCAGCCCGACTTCGGCCCCGTTTGTGCTGACTCGGCCCCGGCGTGCGGAAACGGCCTCTCGCCACACCTTCCCGTGCTGTCCCCGCTCCGGGCTCGTCCTGTCTCTCCCGACTGTCCGGCGGGGCTGTGCCACCCCCGTGTGCCCCTGTCCCGCTCCGCCATGGGGCTGCCGCTCGTGCTGCTGCTGCTGCTGCCCGCGCTCCTGCCCGCCCGCTGCTGCGGTGAGTGCGGCCCCGGCCCCCGAACCTGCCCGGGACCCCCCGGGCCGGGGCTCGCCCTGAGCTCGGGGGGTCCCTGAGGAGCGGGGCTGAGGGGATGAGCCCCATCTCCAGCCCCTCGGTGACAAATTCTCCGGGGCTCAGCTCCCCCAACCCAGCCCCTGCCGCCACTTTCCCTGCCCGGAGCCAGCCCGTGCCCACCCCCTCCACGGGTCCCTGGGGACAGAGGTGTCACCCCTGCCCTCCGCCACCCCCTCGGGGTCTCTGTGCTCCTGCTCCATGTCACGTCTCCTTGTTTCTTCCTCTTTTTTTGGTGGGAAATCTGGAGGTTATGGGATTTGGGGGGGGGACGCGGAGGGTGTGGGGTGTGTGGATGGGTGGGTGCTGGGGGTCCCTGCACACCGCGGCCCCACGCAGCTTTGGGGGGCTGTGGGGCTGCAGGGCCGTGCCTGGGGGGGTCTCGGTCCTCTCGGGCCCCCTCACCTGCTCTGCCTCTCCCGGGCCGGGCAGAGCCCCCGGCGGGCTCGGCGGGCGCCGTGCGGGCGCTGAGTGCGCGGCTGCTGGGGCTGGCGGGGGACCCCGCGCGGGACCCCGACCCCGCCGCGTACCTGGCCCTGCGCCTGGCCCGCGAGCACCACCCCCGGCTGGAGCAGCGCTACCTGGAGCGGCTGCAGGACGCCTTCCAGCACCCCTACGGCAGGTGAGTGCCCCGGGGGTCCCCACGGGCCTTTGGGGCCGCCCCTGTCCCCCGCACTGACACTCTGTCCCCGCAGGAGCCTGCAGGGCTACGGCCGCTCCCGGTGGGACGCTGAGCGCAGCATGTAAGTGTGGGTGTCCCAGGGTCCCCTCAGGACAGGTGACGCCTCGGGCGGTGTCCTGGGAGGTGACCCGTGCCTTGCAGGAGCATGGAGGAGCCCCCGCACACAGGGCGGCTGGCGCTGTACCTGCTGGGGCTGCAGGCCACCTGTCCCCCACTCAGTCCCCATCGCTCGCTGGTGACATGGCTCAAGTACTACCTGGAGGAGGAGTGGACAGGTGAGGGTGTCCCTGCGGGGTGAGTGCCCCCCTGGCACCTACACGTCTGGCTATGAGGCACTGGCTCACCCTGGTGACACCACACATTGTCCCCAGGCTCCCAGCAGCGAGGCCACCCCGTCACCAGTTACTACCAGTACGGGCTGGGCGTGCTGGCACTGTGTGTGCACCGCAAGCGGGTGCGGGACCAGGTGGTCCGGCAGCTCCTCACGGCCCAGCACCACGGAAGGCTCGGGCACAGTGACAACACCGTGGGTAAGGGCCTGTGGGCACAGGCGGTGGCACCCCGGCGGTGTGTGACTCCGGGGTGACACCGGGGTGTCCCTGCAGACACTGAGGCCGTGGTGGCACTGGCCTTCACCTGCCTGGAGCGGAGGAGGTTGGTGGGGACTGAGCTGGCAGCCAAGCTCCGGCTGGCTGCACACGAGGCCAGCAGGAACATGGCCAAGGCCCAGGGCCCTGACGGCGTCATCGGCAACATCTACAGCACCCCGTGGGCCCTGCAGGTGGGTGTCACCTGAGGGGACATCTGGGCTGGCACGGGGAATGGGCATGGGGGGAAGTGGGTCTGCAGATGTGGGTGTGGGTGCAGATGCAGATGTGGGTGTGGGTGCAGATGCAGATGTGGGTGCCCCAGCAGATGCAGCTGATGTGGGGCAGGTGATGCTCAGCAGTGCAGTGCTCACATACCCAACCCTCCCCCCTCTTCCCACCACCTCCATCCCTCCCTGTCCCAGGTGTTCCTGGCCACAGGCGACTGCAAGACGGAGCCGGCGTTCGGCCAGGCCATGGCTGCACTGCTGGAGAACCTGGAAGCCTTCGGCACCGCTGCCACCATGGCCCAAGTGCTGCCGGTGCTGCACGGCCACTCCTACCTGGACATCGCCTCCAGGCACTGCGGGGAGGAGCCAGGTAGGAGCTGGGCTAGCGGGATTGGGGTCAGCGCTGGTGTCACCACAGGGGTGGTTGCGTGTCACCAGTGCCGTGGTGGCTTCTCGCAGACACGCTGACACCCCTGGACATGGAGCCCCTGCCTGAGGTGCCGGGGAACAAGATGGTGCAGCTGGTGGTGGAGTGTCCCCTGCCCTGGTGCTATGACCTCCAGCTCTACGACCGCCTGGTGCCCGTGCCCGCCGCTGCCTCCCTCCTGGACGTGCTCCGGGCGGCTGCGGCGCTGGACCCCCGTGAATTCAGGTGTGTGGGGCTGTGGTGGCCACGTGTCCTGCACCTGTGCCCTGTTCCGGGCTCACTCTGGTTCCCAGCTCACAGCTCCCTTGGAGCAGCTCTGTGCCCCCCCAGCAGTGCCGAGGCCGCAGCCTCTCCCCGCTGATCCCGCTGTCCCCCCCTCCCAGGTTCCACACCCAGGACACCCCCCAGGGCCCCTTCCTGACCCAGGTGCTGGGGCTGGAGGCCCGGCAGGAGAAGCGGAACTACTGGCAGATCCTGTCTGCGCCCAACACCCCCCTGCAGATGGGTGAGTGGTGGGTGGGGGTCCCTGGGGAGGTGGCAGGGGTCCCCCACAGCCCCATGGCTGCTGTCTTACCCAGACTGTTGTTCCTCTCCCCACAGGTATCGCCGAGTACAGACCCCCAGATGGGGCGACCCTCATCCTGCGCCTCAGCGAGTGGTAGAGGGTGGGGGGTGATGGCAATGAAACTGCCACTGTGGGCACAGGACCTGCCGGCTCCCTGCCTCCTGCTTTCCGTGGGCCAGCACCCCAAATCTGCCAGGGGTAGGAGGAGGGGACACACACCATGCTCTGTGTCCTACAGGTGCAGTGGGACAGGAGCACCAAAACCAGCAGCTCCTCCGGTCCTGGTCGCACTCGGGAATAGGGCAGGCGGCCGCTGGGAGCAGCCGTTTTTGGGATGTCCAAAGCATTTTTGGGACGGCCAAAAATCTGGGGAGCCCGCATCAGCGCTGTTCATCCTCAGCAAGCTGGATCCGCCTCCTCTGTAACCCCCCGGGGATTACTGAGCCCCCACTGTCCCAGGGCTCGGCACCGCAGTGCCCGAGGGGCACCCCCAAATCTGCACATCTGTGATTCCCCCGGGCGTTTAACCCGGCCCCCAAAATCCCCGGGGCAGCGGCGGGTCGGGGTCGGGGGCGATGGGGCCGGGGGCCGGGCGGGGCTTGGAGGCGGCTCCGCTGTCGCCGCGGAGGGCGCTGAGGGCCGGGTGCCCGGCGGGCGGTGCTGGCTGTGCCCCGGTGCCCCGGTGCCCGTGCCCGCCGTGCCCCGCCCGCCCGGCAGTGACGCGCTGCCCTCGCAGGGCGGAGCCTCCGCCCTCCGCTCCCGCCATCACCAAACTTTCCGCCCGCCCCGGCCGCGGCCGCCACCGCCTCCCGGCACATGGCACCGCCAGCCCGGCGCTGAGCCCCGCCAGCACCCCCGGCCGGGGCAGCGCCACCAGGGCAGCGGGGACAGCGCGGCCGCCGCCGCGGGGAGCGGGGACAGCGCGGCCACCACCGCGCTAGCGCCGCTGTCACCGGCAGCCATCGCGGGGCTCCGGGAGGACGGGGCAGAGCGGCGAGGGGCGGCCGGAGGCGGCGGAGCCGGTGCCCATGTGCCCGCGGTCGCGGCGGGGCGATGAAGCCGCGATGAGCGCGGCGGGCGCGGGCACCGTGCGGCCCTGGAAGCCCGACCCGGGGCAGGCGCACGGGGGGCGGCCGCCGGGGCCGGCGCTGCCGCTGACCCTGAGCGTGCTGGCCTGGCTGGGCACCGGCACCACCATGGCCGGCCTCAACAAGTGGATCTTCGCGGCGCACGGGTTCCGCTACCCGCTGCTGCTCTCGGCGCTGCACATGCTGTCCGGCGTGGCCGTGGGGTACCCGCTGGGCTGGGCGCGGGCACCGGGCCCCCGGCCCCGCGCCAGGATCTACCTGCTCAGCCTCACCTTCTGCACCAGCGTGGCCCTGGGCAACCTGGGCCTGAGCTACGTGCAGCTGGACGTGGCCCAGGCCGTGGCCACCACCACGCCGCTGGTGACGCTGCTGCTGGGGCTGCTGGGGGGCCGGCGGCCGCACCCGCTGCAGTTCTGGGCCATGGGGCCGGTGTGCGCCGGGGCCGCCTGCAGCATCGCCGGCGGGCTCTGCTTCTCCCAGCCCGGCTGCGGCTTCCTCCTGGCCGCCACCGTGCTCCGCGCCCTCAAGTCCATCCAGCAGAGTAAGTGCCACCTGTCCCTGTCCTGCATGTCCACCCCTGGGGCGCGGGGGTGCTGGTGTCACCTCGGTGCCACCCCTGGTGCTGGGGGTTCTCCCTGCTCGTCCTGCCACCCTCTGTGCACCCTGGTGTCATCCCAGCCCCAATGCCACCCCACCCTATCACTGGTGTCACCCTAATGCCTCCTTTGTGCTTTGACCGTGGCCACAGTGTCACCCAACCGTGGTGGCACTCTGGCTCCCAGTTTCACCCCAGTCCCGGTGCCACCTGGTGTCCCTGTTGGCCTTGGTGCCACCCTTGTATCACCCCAGAGCCACCCTTGCCCCTCTCAGGGCTGTGTAGTGTTTGTGGCCCTGCCCTGAGGTGACATGACTCTAGTTTGGCAGTGGTGACACCATTAGTGTCCCTGTGGTGTCCTTGGGCCATGGGGGGTGGAAGTGCCCTAGCTTGGCTCAGGGTCACCCAGCCCGTCCCATCCCTATGGGCTGCTGGACCCCCTGCGAGTCCCCCCTTCCCAGGGTGGCCACGGTGCCACCTGGGCCATGGTGTCCTTGGCACATGGCAGTGAGGAGCCAGCTGGGATGGTTCTGGCTGGGAAGGGAGCGTTTCCTCTCGAGCCTGTGACTCGGGGCACCGTGGGGACAGGCTCTGGCATGGGGCCCTGTGCCCACCCCAAGGGCTCCATGGCTGTAGTGGCATGCTGTGGCCCCCCAAGGGACACCACTGGTCATTGTGCCACTGCCCTGTCACCCTTTCACCCCTGGTGGGACATGGACAGTGGCCCTGGGGAGGATAAGGGCATGTCTGTGTGTTGCAGCCAGCCATGCTGTGCCTGCTGTCCCCACTGTCCTCGGATGACCTGGAGGGGGGGACATGGGGACAAATGCTCTGAGACGGGCTGGGAAAGCTGCCCTGTCCAACCCTCCCAAACACAGGCACCCGTGAAAGCAGACACCCTCGGAATCAGGGCATCCCCAGAGTGGGACACCCCCTAAACCAAGGAATCCCAGAAATGAAGGACTCCTGGACAGAGACACATCCAAACCAGGGAACCTCTAAACTGGGACCTGCCCAAACCAGGGCACCCCCAGCCCATGGAAGGAACTGCCCCCCTTCATTTTCCCCTTCCCAGTGACATTTGGGATCTCTTTACTGCTCTGTCTCCCGTGGGTGCTGGGTGTCACTGCAGTGGGTGGCTGTTCCCGTGGGATGTCCCACTGACTGTCCCCCTGTCCCCCCAGGTGTGCTGCTGCAGGAGGACCGTCTGGACGCACTGTCCCTGCTGGGCCTGACGTCCCTGCCCAGCTTCGTGCTGCTGTTCGGGGCGGCCGTGGCGCTGGAGCTGGGCCCCTCGTGGCAGGGCGTCCTTCGCCCCGACGCCGCGCTCTGGGGCTGCGTCCTGCTCAGCTGCCTGGGCTCCGTCCTCTACAACCTGGCCACCTCCTGCCTCCTGTCCCTCACGTCTGCCCTCACGCTGCACCTCCTGGGCAGCCTCACCGTGGTGGGCAACCTGCTGCTGTCGTGGCTGCTGTTCGGCACGCGGCTGGGCGCGCTGGGCTACGCCGGCGTGGCGCTGACGCTGGCGGGGATGGTGCTGTACCACCAGCCCCGGCTCCTGGCCGCCTGCTGGGGCCTGCGCGGGCTGTGGCAGCACCCGCGCCACGAATAGGGACCCACGGGGGGTCAGGGCTGGGAGGGCTCTGGGGGAGTGCTGTGCCCACAGTGTGTGCCAGTGTGTGTGACTGTGCACGTGTGTGCCAGTGTGTGTGACTGTGCACGTGTGTGCCAATGTGTGTGACTGTGCACGTGTCTGTGCCAGTGTGTGTGACTGTGCACGTGTGTGCCAATGTGTGTGTGACTGTGCACGTGTGTGTGCCAGGGTGTGTGACTGTGCACGTGTGTGCCAATGTGTGTGTGACTGTGCACATGCATGCCAGTGTGTGTGACTGTGCATGTGTGTCTCAGTGTGTGTGACTGTGCACATGCGTGCCAGTGTGTGTGACTCTGTGCCAGTGTATGTGACTCTGTGCAGTGTGTGCCAGGGTGTGTGTGAGTCTGTGCCACACGTGTGTCAGTGTGCATGGTTGCGTGCATGTTGTGTTTTCTGGTGTGCCCAGAAGTGAGTGTATACGCCCTGCTTTGCACAGTATCAAGGTGTGCTGGTGAGCACAGCACTGTGCACATGGATGTGCTGATGTGCACACGTGATGTGTGCACTGCTGTGTGCACATGTGTGGAATTGCACATTCTTGGGTGTGAGTGGGTCTGTGCACAGCTCTGTGCTTGTGGGTATGCACAGGCTCTGCAGGTGTGAGCATGGCCCTGTGTGGGACATGCCTGTGTTGATGTGTATGACACTGCACACATTGGTGTGCACAGCTCTGTGTTCATGTGTCGGTGTGCATGTGTTGGTACGCACATGTTAATGTGCATGCATTGGTGTGCACATGTTGGTGTGCACAGGCTCTGTGTGCACATGTTGGTGTGCATGCATTGGTGTGCACATGTTAATGTGCATGCATTGGTGTGCACATGTTGGTGTGCACAGGCTCTGTGTGCCACCAGGTCTCGTGCTTGTGGGCACCTGTGCATTGCCCCAGGCCATACACAGGTGTGTGTACAGTGTCTATGTGGCACAGGTGTGCTGGTGTGTGCAGGCTGGGCGTGCACAGCTCTGTGTGTCTGTGTGTCTGTGTGTGTGTGCAGGTGTGTGCTGCTGGCAGGTCCCGCTGTGCACTGGCTCTGCACGTGTCCCTGTGTGCACACAGGGCCCAGGGACATGGCTCTGGACACAGCTCTGGATACACAGCTCTGTGCATCCAGCTGCTGTCCCACCTGGGGAAACGGACGTGTCTGTGTGTCTGGCTGTGTGTCTGTGTGTCTGTGTGTGTGTGTCACTACTGAGCTCTGCTGGCTGGAGTGGCCCCTGGCTCTCTGTGTACACTCGGTTCTCATGGCTGAACTGAACGCCCAGGACAGGGCAGGTGTGTCCCCTCTCTTGTCCCCGTCCCCACCGTGTCGTGACCATCCCACGGGGCTGCCGGTGGTGCTGCCGATGTTGTCCTTGTCCCCACCACGCCCCTCAGCCCCCACAGCTGTCCCCACCCCTCCCAGCTCGCTGCAGACTGGCATCCGTGGCAGAGATGGTGAGAGCCCAGCCGAGGGCACGGGAGCAGCCTGGACCAGCTGCCATCGCTCCAGGACAGTGGTGGGCTGTGACACGGGACACTGCTGGGCTGTGACACAGTACATGCTCGCCATGGCAAAGGGACAACCCGGTGTGTGTGCCTGGCACCGCTGCCGGGTCCGTGGTGGCCGTTGCCACATTTGTATCCCCACGCCGGGGCCGAAGGACCCAGCTCCGATTGCACTTGTCCTAAAATAAAGCTCTATTTTTGTTGAACTCCACCCTTGGCTCCCAGCGATCTCCTGGCCAAGAAGGAAGGAAGGGAGGAGCACCCAGTGCAGGGATAGGAAAGTGAGGCACAGAAGTGCCTCAGGATGTGGCAGCTCTTGGGAAGCTGTGTCCAGCATCTCCAGCTCCAGCAGGGACAGCTGTGGCTTGGCAGCCCCAGGGCTGGCACTGGGACACCCCACAGGACACGGGAGGGATGCAGTGACACAGAGAGCAGTCACTGACCACAAGTGTCTGGAAAAGGGTGGGTGCTTTGCCCTGCCCTGGGGTGCCATGACACTGGAGCATCCTGTCCCCTGAGTCATGGAATCATGGAATATCCTGGGTTGGAAAGGGTCCACAAGGATCATCGAGTTCAGCTCCTTGCCCTGCCCAGGACAGCCCCAAAAGTCACACCATGTATTGCTTGTTCCACCCTTCTCAGCCTGGTGACTCACTTGAACACAAAAACACAGCCCCGCTTCCCCCGGAAAATCCTCACTGGTTCCCGCCCTCTTTCCCAAACTGCGATTTTTTTCCATTATTGGGGCAGTGATTTGAGGCTGCTTCCAGCAGCCCCCGAGGAACGGCTCCTTCCCAGCACACGGGTGAGGGGCGGGCAGCTCTCCGGGGCGTGCCCAGCGTGCCACCGCTGCTGCCACCTTTGCCAAGGTGCCCCAGGTGCGGCTGGAGTGGTGCCCATCCCAAAAAGGACACAAAGGGCCCGCAGTTATCGGCCAGCGGCCCCTGCTCTGGCCGGGAGCGTGTTTGCTTTCTGGGCTCACATTCCAGAGGCATTCTCACAGCGGGGAGTGTTGGAAGGAGGAGTGAGACCTGCAATCCTGCCACCTGCAGCATGGCCGGCTCAGGAGCCCTCCCCAGGGGCTCCTGCCTATCCCAGCCCCTGACTCATTTGCTGGCACTGGGGTCTGCCTGGGTCCCGGCTCCATCCATGGCTTTGCCTTTCCCACCTTGGATCCAGTGCCGTGTGGTGCTCCCAGTGCCCTGCAGCTCCCTGTGTGTGTCCCTGTGCAGTGGTGACAGTAGCTGGGGGTTCAAGGGCAGCATTCCTGCTGGGATTGGGGTTGTGTTGCCTGTGGAAAGCCCAGCAGTGGTGGGAGGGGTGGCTGGCTGTGGTGACCCTCTCTCTGGGTATTCCAGGCCATGATCTCAGCCTGGTGTTATCCCTCTGCTCTGGCCCCAGGAAGGATTTGGTTTCCCACCTCTCTGACAGCTGCCCATGTGCTGAGCCTGGTGCTGCTCCGGCCAAGCTGGATGAGGGAAAGGCATCCCAGCCCTGGGGTTTTTGGGAAGGGAGCAGATGGGACACCTTCCTGGAGAGCAGCCCCTGGCACAGGGCAGGAAGAGCCCAGCTGGAACAACGGGCACAGCCCTCACATGGGCATAGGTAGGGTTGGCTCCTTCTGAGGAGGGGTCACAGCTCTGAGGGATGGGGGGCATTTCCACATGCTTGGAGATGCTGGCTGACAAAGAATCATGGAATCACAAGATGCTTTGGGTGGGAAGGGAACTTAAAGGTCATCTCATCCTACCCCTTGCAATGGGCAGGGACACCTTCCACTATCCCAGGGTGCTCCAAACCCTGTCCAGCCTGGCCTTGGACACTTGTAGAGATGCAGGAGCAGCCACAGCTTCTCTGCAGAGCCTATTCCAGGGCCTGCCCACCTCCCAGGGAATGATTTCTTCCCAATATCCCATCCATTCCTGCCCTCTAGCAGTGGGAAGCCATTCCCTGTGTCCTGTCCCTCCACACCCTTGCTCAAAGTCCCTCTCCATCAAGGAGCTCCCGGCAAAGTGTGAAAGTCCAAGGTGGGAGAAATAAACCCGAGTCCAGTGGGACAGGGTAGTTATGGTATTGTGCCAGAGAGTTTTCATGGATCTGCTCTGAACCACTGCTGAACCCTTCCTTGGAAGTGGTGATGGAATGTGCTGGGATGGTGCTGGGGCAGGAGCAGCATGTGCCCACACAGGGGAGAGGAAATCCAGGCTGGATTTACTGTGTGCCTGGGAGCACAGGGTGGAAATGATCTCTGTTTCAGGACAGGGATTAACTGCTTCCCTGGGGCCTGTCTGCCCTGGCACAGCAGGCCCTGGGATCTGCAGCAGGGACAAACACTTGCTAAGCTGGGGAGCCTGAGCCAGGAAATGACATCCTGGGATATGCTGGGCTGTGCTCTCAAACCTACCACATCCCAGTCCTCAAACAGTGTCAGGGACTGTCCTGGCTATGGAGCTGGAATTATGGCAAGGCCTTTTTTAGGGTAGATGTAAGAAGATTGCATTTTTCCTTGTAGGACAGCCTAGCCCAGAGAGCTGAGGGCGTTTGAAGCTGCCCAAATGAGACTGGAGGCCAGGAGATGGACAGGATGACCCCTCAGACTCCCTTCCAGCCCCACAGCCTCATTCCAGCACCCAAAAACCCCCTTCAGGCTTTGTCCTTGACCATTTGGTGGCTTCCCTGATGGTTTCACTGCTGGCTTCACTGCTGGCTCTGTGTCACAGGCTCCTGCCCTGCCCTGAGCAGGCTCTTGGCTGAGTAGCTGAGTTTCTAAAAGATGAAATCACAGGAGCTTAAAGACATTTTAAAAGTCTTCGAATCAGAGGAAGATGGAGTGGTTAAGGTTGGATATGCTCTCTAAGATCAACAAGTCCAACTGTTCCCCCCAGCACTGTCAAGGTCAGCACTAACCCATGTCCCCAGGTGTCACATACTCACATTTTTTTAACATTTACAGGGATGGGGACTCCACCACAGCCCTGAGCAGCCTGTTCCAGTGCCTTACCACCCTTTCTTTGAAGAATTTTTCCCTAATATCCAACCTAAACCTCCCTTTGTGCAACTTGAGGCCATCTCCCTTGTCCTGTCTCTCATTCCCTGGGAAAAGAGCCTGCCCCCCACCTGGCTCCAGCCCCTCACATCTCTTTGGGCTATGGGCTAACCCCACCAAGGAATGGGCTTCTTCACCATCAAGGAGCAGCTTGCTCAAATCATAAGACATGGAATGATTTGAGTTGGAAGGGACCTTAAAGTTCATCTCATTCCAATGCCCTGCCGTGGGCAGGAACAACAACCATGGATCTCCCAGGCACCTCCTGAAAAACAGTTGTGGCAGTCAAGCTGGGGAAGAGAAAGGTGACATCTTTGGGTCTCCCAACCAGAGATGCTGGAGCCTGTGCTCGTCCTTCCCTCTCTGGAAGGCAGCAGATGACAGGCCTGTGAGTTGCTGTCTCAAAACCCAAAGCTGTATCCCAGTTAGGAAAAACAAGTGTTGGTGACATTCCAAGTCTCCTGACTCACAGCAAGTTGCTGTCCTGCCTCAGCAGCACATTTTGTGCTGGAATAAAACAACACTCCCTGAGCACGTGGTGGTCTCGGAGTGCCTGTCAAGGCCCTGGTACAAATGAGATGTGAAAACTGTGCTGATTTTATTAATAGTAAAATTCACTACTTGCTAGGGTATCTCAAACCCTCTGTACTTTCAGCAGCCCAGACTTCATGTTCCAGCTCCTCAGATGTGAGTTTATTTTCAGTGCTCCAGCATGGCTCTGAAAGAACTGCTGCTGGCTTTCCCTGGATTTCTTGCCAAGAGGTCACAACAGCTCGTTTGTACTCAGAGCAGCAGAGTTTCTCCTACTCCATTTCCATAAATGTGGGGCACCATCCCGGCTGGAGAGCTGAGCATCTGGATCTGCTGATGCTGGACCCTGCACTGGCCTGACCCTGCTGCCAGGAGCTGCTGCTGGGCTCTGCTGGGGTGGCAGGATTTGACCTTGGAGAAAGCCACGGTGAGCTGGGCTGAGCCCCCAGTGTGGGCAGCAGGGGAGGGGAGATTCTGCACCTCTGCCCTGCCCAGGTGGGATCTCACCTGCAGAGCTGCCCCAGCCCTGGGGCCCAGCACAGGAAGGAGCTGGAGCTGCTGGAGAGAATCCAGGGGAGACACCAGGATGAGCAGAAGGATGGAGCAGCTTTGTTGTGAGGAAAGGCTGAGAGAATTGGGATAGCTTGGCCTGGAGAAGAAAAGGCTTTAGGGTGACCTAATTACAGCCTTCCAGGACTTGAAGGGAGCCAACAAGAAAGATGGAGAGAGAAAGAAAAATGGAGAGAGACTTTGGACAAGGGTCTGGAGAGACAGGACAAGGAAGAATGGCTTCAAACTAAAGGAGAGTAGGTTTAGACTGCATATTTTGAAGAAACTATTCCCTGTGAGTGTGGGGAGGCCCAGAGAAGCTGTGGCTGCCCCATGCCTGGCAGTGCCCAAGGCCAGGTTGGACGGGGCTTGGAGGACCCTGGGATAGCGGAAGGTGTCCCTGCCCATGGCAGGGGGTGGAACAAGATGAGCTTTAAGGTCCCTTTCAATCCAAACCATTGAATGATTCCATGATTCCATGGTTCTGTGCTTCTATTCCCATAGGGGCCATGGACTGGAGAGGAATGTTCCATCAGGCCAAGCAGCCAGTGGGGACTGAATCACCCCTGTGTGTCCCCACGCCGTGGGTCCTGGTTGTCACTGAGGCCAGCAGCTGCAGGCGTGGGGGTGTCCTTCAGGGGGACACACCGATGCTCCACGTGGGGACAGAGCCTGGTCACTACTCCAGGCAGACACCAAGGATGGTGCTGGTGCAGTGGGTGAAGGGCAGGAGAAGCTGTTGGGTCACTGTGTCACTGAGGCAGAGTTTGGAGGTGACTCCTGACAGGCCGCCTGCCAAGGTCACCATGACAACAACCGACCAGCAAGAGCAGAGATGGGGTCATGGAGGAGCAGGGCCAGACACGGCCTCGTGTCACCTTCTTCACACCTTCCCAGAGCCAGCAGATCAGCTGGCCCCGGTGCACGGCTGGGGGACCCTCACACCATCCTGGGGCTGGGGAACCCTCACACTGGGCTGGGGAACCCTCACACCATCCTGGGGCTGGGGACCCTCACACTGAGCTGGGGAACCCTCACACCATCCTGGGGCTGGGGGACCCTCACAGTGGGCTGGGGCTGGGGACCCTCACACTGGGCTGGGGGACCCTCACACCATCCTGGGGCTGGGGAACCCTTACACCATCCTGGGGCTGGGGGACCCTCACACCATCCTGGGGCTGGGGGACCCTCACACTGGGCTGGGGACCCTCACACCATCCTGGGGCTGGGGAACCCTTACACCATCCTGGGGCTGGGGAACCCTCACACCATCCTGGGGCTGGGGACCCTCACACTGAGCTGGGGAACCCTCACACCATCCTGGGGCTGGGGGACCTTCACACTGGGCTGGGGGACCCTCACACCATCCTGGGGCTGGGGGACCCTCACCCTGGGCTGGGGCTCCCTCAGACTCTGAGAGCAGGTCTGTGGGCCTCTGACATGAAGCCCTTTCTGACGCAGAGCAGCCCTGCAGATTGGGATCTTGACTTGGACTACCCCCTGCCCACCTCCAGCAGCCACAGCAGTGCCCATGAGCTGCAGCTCTTGGAGGAGCAGGTGAGGTCTCCTCTTCCCTGGGACAAAGCTCATGGCCCCCTGTGGCACAAGGAGGCCTTTAGGCCTTCAGCCACCTGGATCAGGGCTCTCTCCAATGGCTGGGAGAGGCAATTGTTGGATTTGGGCCATCTCTGAGTGGTTGTGCCCACCACAAGTGGTTGTGCCTCCATCCCAACCTCAGGACACAGCTGTCATATCCTATCTCCAAATCACCTATCTCCAAATCACCAATTGGAATAAGCTACAGACATCATTGGCCACGGGCTTGACCTGGACTCAGATGTTGTTCCAATGGTACCCTGGAAGAGAATAAATTTAGATTGGATTTTGGGAAGAGATTCTTCCCTGTGAGGGTGGGGAGGCCCTGGCACAGAGTGTCCAGAGCTGTGGCTGCCCCTGGATCCCTGGAAGTGTTCCAGGCCAGGTTGGATGGGATCTGGAGCAACTTGGTCTGGTGGAAGGTGTCCCTGTAGCCTGAAGCAAGATGAGCTTTAAGGTCCCTTCCTGGGCTTCTCCTAAGCCCAAATCATTCAGGGATTCAGTGATTCTGTGACTCTGTGATTATGCATATTGGAGCTTTTTGCTCAGAGATCACCTTGGCCATGATGAGGGATGTGGTGGGATCTGTCTCTTCCTGAAGACAAGCACCACTTTGGAGTTCTTTATTTCATGGAAGGAGAGTGCCAATAAAGGCTTATGTTTGCTCTCACAAAGGTAAAAAAATTTGACAAGGCCAAAAAGAAAACTCATCGTCTCTACAAACAATTACAGCAGCAGTTTTTGAAAGAACAGGAGAGAAAGATGGCGTGGAGGAAGAAGACAGCCGAACAGTTTAAAAGATCCCTGGAAGTGTTCGATCGCAGGAGCGGGAAGGTGCCCGGTCCCACCTCCCGTTTGCGGGCGGCTGAAGCGAAGCCCTTGGAGCAGAGGCGCGTCCAGAGAGCTCCTCCTGCAGGCCGTGCCCCGGCTGCCAGCACGCAGGAGCTTTAGGAGCCCAATTCTACAGCAATAAATCAGTGCAACCCCTCTGGTGCTGCTGCCCTTTAGGATCGATGGGAATGGGGTCGTTGGAGAGCCTGGGCTGGGAGGGAGCAGTGAGGGAGCTGGGGGTGCTCAGCCTGCAGAAAAGGAGACTCAGATGTGACCTTATCACTCTACAGCTCCCTGAAAGGTGGCTGTGCTCAGGTGGGGTTGGGCTCTTTCTCCAGGGACTGACAGGACCAGAGGACAGTCTCAAGCTGTGTCAAGGGAGATAAAGGTTGGATGTTATCTTTCATGGAAAGAGTGATGAAGTTCTGGAATGGCCTGCCTGGGGAGGTGGTGGAGTCACCATCCCTGGATGTGTTTATAAAATCCTGGATGTGGTACTGGGTGCCAGGGTTTAGTTGAGGTGTTGGGGCTGGGTTGGACTCTGATCTTGAAGGTCACTTCCTGCCTGGTCATTCTGTGAATTCTGTGAGGCAGCTGCAGGAGTGAAACTCCTCTTCGAGGGACTGCTGTCCTGTGAGGGAGTGGGAGTGCCATGTGAAAGGGATGGAGTTTTTCCTTGGCTCGTGCCTTGGGGGTGGCCAGGCACTGCCCAGGCTGCCCAGGGAATGGGCACGGCCCCGAGGCTGCCAGAGCTCCAGGAGCCTTTGGGCAGCACTGCCAGGGATGGACAGGGTGGGATTGTTGGGGGTCTGGGCAGGGACAGGGGCTGGGCTGGATGATCCCTGGGGGTCTTTTCCAACTCAGGAGATTCCATGACTCTGTGTCCTGCTTTTCCAGCCACCATTGCAGTGTTTGGATTTCATAACATAAACCTTTTCTGCTTGAGATGGAGCTGCTTATTTTTTATGCTTCCCAGTGACCTCGAGGGAATAATTGGACCTTGGAAGATTGCTTCCACATCCTCAATCACGTCACATCCTCAGTCAAGTGCTTCCTTCACTGGACTGAAAAATGCCCAGTATCTTCAAGCTGTGCCCCTCAGCTGGGATTTCTGAAGGGAATTCTCAAAGCTGATGGGAGGGGCATAGCTCAGACAGCAGCACAGGCAATTCACATCTCAGCGCTCAAAAATCAGGAGCCATCAAGCCTTGGCAATAAATTCTCTATTTACTGTTAAAACTGTTATTTAAAGAAGCACAAAACTTTCCCCTAACCTCTCCATAGACATATTTCAGGTGCTGGAAGGCTCTAGAAACACTGCATGGAAAATCAGGGTTTGGCACCTGAAGTGGCTTCAAACCACAGATCTATCAAGACTTGCCTTTCCAGAGTATTTAAGGTATGTTCTTGTCCTCCTCCCACATGTGATAAATCTGCCCTTCATCTTTTCGTCTCCATGGACAGATCCTTCTTGATCTCAGTTTTTGCCTGCTGGGTTTGTCCAGGAAAAGGAGGATTTGCTGTTCACCAGATGAACTGGATGATCTTTAGGGTCCCTTCCAACCCAAATCATTCCATGGCTCACTGTGACAGCTGCTGGACAGGAGAGACAGGGAACATCTCTGGTCATGCAGGCACCAGTGCCAGGCTGGTGTCCACCTGCACCAGCTTCCTTGGTGACTGAAACCCAAGAAAAGATGTATTGAGATGAATAAAAACGAAATGTCAAAAAGCAAATAATGTCAGAAGTTTTTAGAGAGGAGCCTGGAGGTTGTCACTTGGGGGTGACCCATGCTGGCCACCCCCGGAGTTTTCCTTTTGGGAAGATGCTGTGGGAAAAGGAGGGCATCAGAACCAAACAGCACCGACCCTGCCCACTGGGGGAGGAGATGTCCCCGAATGGCTCCTGGCACGCAGCAGCACCCGGGGGGAGCGGGGGATGTGTCCCTTCCTTGCCGTGGAGGCAGAGGGGCTGCAGGGCTCTAACAGAGCTCCTCTGTGTGGAGGTCACAGAGCTCAGCCCCTCTGTGCTGGGAGGAGCCTGTCACCAGCTGCTCCGCTCCCCCAGCTCGGTGCTGTCCTTGGTGCCAGCATTCCTTCCCATGGGCGGTCAGCCCTGGCACGCAGCAGCACCCCGTGATGAAGAGCCCCAAGCCGGGGTGATGCCTGTCCCCCTTTGCCCTCTCCTTGCCCCCTCCCCAGCCCCGTGGCCTTGAAGCCTCTGGAGCAGCCGGAGCTGGGCGGTTCCCGGGGCAGGCTGGGAGTGTTCCCCGGGCAGGCTCGGGGTTTGGCACACCCGGGCCGGGCCCTGCAGGGGCTGGGTGTCGGTGCTGACCGAGCCCTGCGTGCTCCCTCTCGGCAGAGCCAGGGAGCAGCGGGCTTTCACCTGGGAGATGGAGGCTGTGACTTGCTGCAGACTCATGGAATCACAGAATCTTTAAAGTTGGAGGAGCCCTCTGAGAGCATCAGGTCCAACCATTCTCCCACCACTGTCCCCTGTCCCCAGGTGCCACATCCACACAGCTGCTCAATCCCTGCAGGGATGGGGACTCCACCACTGCCCTGGGCAGCTGTGCCAGTGCCTGACCACCCTTTCCATAAAGAAATTTCCCCAAAATCCACCCTGCCCCTGCCCTGGCCCAGCCTGAGGCCGTTCCCTCTGCTCCTGTCCCTGTTCCCTGGGAGCACAGCCCGACCCCCCCGGCTGTCCCCTCCTGGCAGGAGCTGTGCAGAGCCACAAGGGCCCCCCTGAGGCTCCTTTGCTCCAGGCTGAGCCCCTTCCCAGCTCCCTCAGCCTCTGCTGGGGCTCCAGCCCCTTCCCAGCTCCGTTCCCTGGCCTGGCCACGCTCCAGCCCCTCCAGGTCTTTCCTGTCATAAAGGGCCCAGAACTGGACACAGGATTTGTGTGTCCTCCTTTGGCCTCAGCAGACAGATTAGGACCAAACTCACACATTCTGGTCTCAGTGCCCTGACAGGCCCAGGGACATTTCGCCGTGCCACATCTGCCCACAGCTGGCTGTGTCCCTCTGCACTCCTGCTCCTGCCACCCAGCTCCAGCCTGGTGCTCTCAAAGCCAACCCAGCACCTCCAGCCCTCCCGTTTTCCTTGTTGGATCTTTTAGCTCAGAGCTAACACCACCCCCACTACACTCATCCCTTCAGCCAGCTCTGTGCTGCAGGGACTCCCTGGTCTCTCTGTGCCCTGCCTGGGCCTTCCTGACAGGCTCTGGGGGCCAGGAAAGTGCAAACTCCTTCCCAACTGTTCAGGATACAGATGCCATCATCCCACTGACAGTGTGACATGGGAATGAGGAACAGCAGCCAAAGCTGCAGGAGGGCTGTGGTCAGGGATCAGCTGGCCCTGTGGAGTCCTCCAGGGCTTGATGTGGTGCCAGAGCTCCACGCTGCCAGCAGCAGAGCACAATGTAAGGCTACAGCCAAAGGACTGTGGCAGGAGGGGACTGTCCCTGCAGTGACAGGATGGGGTGCTGTTGCCTGCAGTAAGGCTTCATTGTGTGCTTCTGCTCTTTCACCAACATTTCACAATTAGTTCAAATTATGCCCCTCCTTGATGTCCCTTCCCAGGTCCCACAGAGGGGTGGGTGGTAGCAGGAACAGGGGAATTATTTGGGCAAACCAGGCTGGGGTGGATCATGTTTTTCCCAGCCAGCTCCCACACTCTGAGCTGTGCTTCCCTTTGCTGCAGAGGAATGGGATTCAGCACCAGGAGAGGGGTTTGGGTGGTGGCTGAGGCTAGCTTGGCCCAGGGAAGTCTATGGTCCTCAGGTATCTGTCACAGTCCTGCTGTTGGAACACAGATGGACTCAAACTGTGGGGGACATTGTGCCCAGGGGCTCCTGGCTCTCCCTCCCCTGCTTGGACATGCCCCACATAATTTGGATTCTTGGGCAGCTCTGGCTCAGGCAGTGATGCAGTCTGGTGGGTTTGGGTGCAGAGAATTGTTTGAGGATAGATCTGAGGCTTTTCTACATCCTGGATGAGGTGGGATTGACGCAAGTTTGGTGATGCTTCATCCAGCTCCCAAAGTGACCCAGTTTTCCTCCTGGCTGAAGAGCTGCTGCTGGCCTGGAGCAGTGTGGAGCTGCAGGACGAGTCAGGGCTGCTCTGGACGTGTCATTATCCCCATCTCCTCCTGCAAGACAGCAATGTCTGTAATTACCCAGATCCAGGAGGGAGCAGCAGTGATCCACAGTCTTCCCTACTTCAGAGGAGGTTTGGATGCGACCCACGGCTCCACCCCTTTCCTTCCTCTTTCCCTGGATGTCACAAGGACTTGCTGTCCCTTCAAGCAGGCTGTGTACACCAGACACAGGGGTCTCTGGTGACAGTCACTGGCCAGTTGATGCCATCTCCAAGTCATGGTTGTTAGAAGTCCAAGTCTGCACTTCCTGGAGAGCAGTAGCACATTTCAAATAAAGCAATCAGGACACTCCTCAACTTTGGAAAGACATTATTTTCATGATGGATTTCATTCCAAAATATCTGCAGTGCATGTGGCAGCCTTTCAGGGGAGTCAGGGATCCCTTCTGGAGTCCTTGTCAAGAAAAGCAGCAGCTCTCCATGCCTCAAGGGTTGTTCTCTGTTATGTGATGAGTTCCATGAGGACACATCCAGCTGACAGCACACCCCTCTGTAGCCTCAAATCACAGCTCTGCTGTACTCCCGATCATAGTGCAGCTATGGGATCCCAGTTGCCGAATTAGAGCTTTAGAAGGTGTTCCTGGGGAGGTCAGTGCTTTCCCTGGAGGCTATGGGGCAGCCTCACAGTTCCAGCTACCCCTTCTTTCCACAGCGGGCTGGGCATGTCCCAGCTTGGGGTGGGACCAAACCCAGAGTCACTATTACACTCAATCCCATTCTTGATTTGAATCAGTCCTTTGGCCGAGCCACTCAGGGCAGGAGGGAACCCACATGGAGGTCACTGCTCCAGGTAATGAGCCTAAAATGCCTTGGGGGTGCTGGAGGTGGTACCAGGTATGCCCAGGTGGGCAGGAAGGCCAAGTGTCCCCTCATCCATCCTCACCAGTGCCACACCAGAAAGCCCAATCCTGGTGGTCTCACTACATCTCCCACCACCAGCCCCTCTTTGCTTTGTGTAGGGAAGCAGTTGGGAATGGGTGAGAAGAAATAATCCTGCACTTGGACACTCCCTGCACAGAAATAAAGGAGCTGCTCAGGCCAGGTAAGGTTGGGACCTGGGACAAGGCTGCCTGTGAGGGCATGGCCACCCCACAACTGTGCTGTGCCAGCTCCTGCGAGGGACAGAGGTTGCTGTGAGCATGGCCTGGAGCTCAGCATTTGCCGTATTTGCTGCTGGAAACCAAACCCTCCTCTCCCGAGGGCATCCATCACTGCCCGGGCACAGGCTGAGGGCACGGCTGCAGGGCAGCGTTCAGGGGCCATCATGTTCTTTGCAGACGTCAGTAAATCGCAGGTAAGCAATTAACTCAGCCTGTACAGCATCAGCATCTTCATCAGCTGAGGTTCATTATCACTTTTATGGCCCTGTAAAACCAGCCACGTTAACAGCGCTGCTCAGGGGAACTCTCTTGTGTCCTGACATTTCAAAACAGCCCCTTCGGGGCTCCTGGACACCCACTGGGCTGATCCGCGCCTGGCAGACGTCACCACGGGGGGGATAAAGTTTATTCTAGGGTTACTCGTTGTGCTCTCAGGAACACAGATCTGGACAGCCCGGAGGGGACGAATCGCCTGCTCCCCCTCACCCCTCACAGCCCCCGCCGGCGCCATGACACACCCCAACCTCCGCCAGCCGCAGCCGCGGGACTCCTCATTGGACAGCGGTGCTGCCAATCAAGGGACAGGAGGCGGGGCCAGCACAGCTCGCCGTGAACGGCCGGAAAGGCCCCGCCCCCTCGGGTCGCCTGGCAACGGGAGGCGCTGAGGGCGGGACCGGCATACGGACCAGGATCGGGATCGGGATCGGGATCGGGACCGGGACCGGGATCGGGACCGGCATCGGAACTGAGTGCGCTGCAGGGGTGGAGGCCGCCTGGGGTCAGCATTCCCCGTAACCGACTCCTGAGACACTCCGTCCCGCCCCCGGGATGCCCAGGGCCGCTGGTCCCACGGACCCCCCGGATCCTCCCGCACCGGCCCCTCGCCGCCCGCCCCTCGCACGGGGGTCTCCCCACCGGGAATCACCGCCCCGACCTCTGACTGTTCCCCAGTCTCTGGGTCCTCCTGCTGTCCCACACCCACACAGAGGGGACCCTTCACTCCCTGTCGGCCCCTCCACTTCAGCTGTTCCCATCTCCTCCCCTCCCCTCTCTCCTTCTCTTGCTCTGTGCCTGCCAGTCCTGCCAGATCCCCGCTCCCTCCTCCTCCCTCTTACAGGGACAGGCCTGGAAGGGTAGAGGTTTCCCATAGAGGTTTCCCACTAGGAACCCTACCCTTCCCTCCAGGGTGGCCCCAGGGCTCTCCAAACCCCTCTCCACCCCCTTCTGGCGACAGCAGAGCTGCACCTTGTGCTGCTCTACCTCAGCTGCTACTCAGAAGCTGTTGGGAGCTTTCCCCCCACCACCCTTCAAAGCCAGGAATCCATCACCCCCTTCCCAAGGGTGTTTGACAACTGCTCTGGGACAGAGAGCAGCTCTAATCCACAACCCCATGTCCTGACCCCCTGCCCAGACTCACAGAGAACTCCAGGGTAATCTCAGACTCTCATGCTTTCCCAAATTACATCGTTTCTCTAATGCTGTCACTGTGTTTTCCTTTTAGAGAGAAAATCCAAGAAGGGAGATTATGTGACAGCAGCAGCACAGGGACCTGCATTTTCTTCCAGAGTCTCACCTTGTGTAAGAGCTGCCGTGTCCTTGCTAGACCTCAAACCACCCAGGCCACTGGTGTTTAAGGGAATCCATGGCAACAGGGGATCCAGCTGCATTCCAAGCATCCTCATGAAGCAAAGAACCTTGGTGAAGGGCATGGCAACTCCAAGGAAGGCAGGGATCCCCTTAGGTGTCATGAAGGTGTTAGATCCACGCCAGCTAAAGCCTGACAGCACGGAGACAGAAAGAATCCTAACTGTCTTGGATGAGACCATTGTCAAGCTGGAGATCACCAGGCTGATCCCACGGATTACTGCCTCCCTGGACAGGTATGGGAGGATGCTGGGACCTGAGATCACAAGCAGCCTTCTGGAGCTTCAGAAGCTTTCAATGGAAATACAGCACCTGCTCACCAGCCCTGGAGATGCAAAGACCATGAGAGCTGTGGAGAAACGCCTGAAAAGTTCCCTGAGAAACATCCTGAGGCTCTTCCTGGCCAACCCCTTGCTTTACCATGGGCTGAAATTCGAAGTTCGGGTGAAAGAGTCACCAGCTGATGTGTTCATCAAAGCCTTCATGGAGTTCCGGGACTTCACACTCGAGAGGCTCCTGACCACTCCCGATGAGGAGAGGGAAATGATTCAATTCATGAAAGACATTTCCCTCCAAGTTGAGAAAAACACAGAAATGATCTCAGCTCTACAGGGAGAGCTAGAAGGAGTCATCCAGACTCGAGATGAAGAGGTATGACCTTGTGGGAATGTGTTTTCCAACCAAGTGGAAATTTGCTTTTTACTGCAGCAAAACCTTGCTAACTATAAACCGATCCCTTTATTGCAGTTCCTGAAGAACAAGTTCCAGAAATCCTTTCAAAACCAGATCTATAACTCAAAAATACTATTTCTATTGTAAAATATAATGAAAAATGCATATTGCATGTTTGATTTTTTTTTAACTCGAATTTGGCATGTTTTGAACCTGTTGTCACCAGCCAACTTAAACAATTTAAGTCCCTGAGTTCCAGAGGAGTGGCAGGACAGGCACAAACTGCTGTGGTGGTATCCTGGCAGGGTGACAATGCCAGCTGCTTCATTCCCTGCTGCTGAAAGAATGAAAAATCATTACAGGGAGAGATTGCTCTGATTAAAATCCATTTTTAATATTTGCTCTGTCTTCACTCCTGCTTAAAACCAACATTTCTGTGACTCCCGACTCTAACAGCTGCTTTGGAGCCTTTGTGATTAATCAGTGATTATACAAATTACATGAATCTTTAATTTTATCTGCAGCTGAGGTGCAGATAATTGACTGGGCACTTCCCAGGCACTTTCCCAGCCTGTGTAGCAAGCCCAGAGCTTCTGACAACAATCCTTTGTTTTCTACCTGGGTTTCTCTTTCTCCTCCCTGCAAGAGGGGTTGGCTGAGAAGGCTTTGCCCAGCTCACTGGTGGCAGAGCCAAGGGCCTGCTTTCCCCTTTCCCTCTGCTCCTTGGAGTTCTGGGAATTGAGATTTTTATGTGCAATTTGGCAGCTTGTCCAGGACATAGGGAATAAATCTGTATCACTGATCCCAGCTGGGGATTTCCCTCCCTGAGCTTGTTTCCCAGACAGTCACTCAGAGCCTGATCCAGCCCTTGAGGGAGCCACAGGGCTGCTCCAGGGAATCTGTTTTGGCTGCTCCTCAGGTGGCAGTGCCAGTGGGGCTTGGGATGGTTTGTTCACCCTGTGCCTTTACTAACAGGTTTTCAGAGGAGCCAGGGGAAGGTTTCCAGAGCTCCTGTGTAAATCTAACTCTTCCCTCAGCCAGCAGTGGCAGGGCCTTGGTGCTACCTGAGCTGGCCCCTGGGGTCCCTTCTTGGATCTCCTCCAGCTTTGCAATGTTTTTTCTTCTCCTGCTCACCCTATGCCTCAGGGGCATTTCCCAAAGGTATTCCTCTTGTTTTCTGGTCTAGGTTAGCAGGAAGGACAAAACAATTGAAAACCTCAAAACCACCATGGAAGATCTGGCCAAGAACTGCAAGGCTGAAATCCGGCTGATCATGAAGGAAGGGGAAAAGCAGAAAAAAGAGGATGAGGAAGCCTCCCAGGAGAGGTGTGCCAGGCTGAAGGAGGACATTCAGCGCCTGGGAACACAGTTCAATGCACTGGTGCTGGAGCATCGAGCCTCAGAGCTGGTTCTCAGGAAGGTAAAGGGGAGGAGAGCCCTGGGACAGGTTTAAGCCCTTTCGCAGAGCTGTCAGCTCTGGCTGCTGCCTGCTGCAAGGAGTTTCCTGGGCCCTGCTTGTTCCTGGCAGGATGCACATGGTGTTTGTCAGAGCACACCCGCCCTGTCCTCATGCTCTGCTGATTCCAGTGGAAAGCAGCCCTGCAGCGACAGCAGGGACAGAGCTGTCACAGGTCCTGCTCCTGCTGGCTGCCTCGGCTCTGGGAACACCTTCCCACTGTGCTGTGACACCAGGCAGGGCTCAGGGCAGCCAGGCTGAGCAGGAGGACACGTGTGGGATAGTGACAAACCAGGGGTCTGCTCTAGAGGGAGCAGAGCAAACAATATTGGCTTGGTAGAAGGCATCTTTTAGAGCTGATTTATTGTTCAAGGTGGAATGGAGCTGATGCTGAGGGCTCAGCAGGTCCTGCTCTGCCCAGCTTGGCAGAACAGACAAGCCAAGAAGTCAGGCTGGGCTGAATGGGGGGGAAATGTAATTTCATAGAATCATCCCAGAATAGTTTGGGTGGGAAGGGACATTAAAGCCCATTCAGTGCCACCCCCTCTAATGGGCAGGGACACTTCCCACTGTCCCAGGCTGCTCCAAGCCCCAATGTCCAGCCTGGCCTTGGGCACTGCCAGGGATCCAGGGGCAGCCCCAGCTGCTCTGGGCACCTGTGCCAGGGCCTGCCCACCCTGCCAGGGAACAATTCCTAATTCCCAATATCCCATCCACCCCTGCCCTCTGGCAGTGGGAGCCATTCCCTGGGTCCTGTCCCTCCATCCCTTGTCCCCAGTCCCTCTGCAGCTCTCCTGGAGCCCCTTTAGGCCCTGCAAGGGGCTCTGAGGTGTCCCTGGAGCCTTTTCCTCTCCAGGTGAGCACCCCCAGCTCTCCCAGCCTGGCTCCAGAGCAGAGGGGCTCCAGCTCTTGGAGCATCTCCATGCCGTCCTCTGGACTCTCTCCAGCAGCTCCAGGTCCTTCCTGATGTCGTTCCCCAGGGCTGGGGCAGCTCTGCAGGTGGGGCAGAGGAGCAGAATCCCCCCTCCCCTGCTGCCCACACTGGGGGCTCAGCCCAGGGCTGAGGTGGTTCCAGGGTTGGGGCAGGAGCAGCCCTCACCCAGCAGCACCTCAAAGTCCTTGTCCCCAGGGCTGAGCAGATTCAGGAGGAGGACTGGGACCAGCAGGCAGGCTCAGGCCCCTGTAGCACCAGCTCTGCCCTGAGCAGAACACACTGGTGACACAGAGAACCAAGAACTGGAAAAAAGGTCATTTTCCTTCTTATTTTGCTCATCCTGAGTATTCTCTCCAAACCAGTGCAGCCTCCCATGGGCAGTAAGCCCAGGTGGTGATGGGGTATCTGTCACTCTTGCATTGGGTGATACAGCATGAAGGGCTGGGCACTGACAAAACATCAGATCTAAGTTAGAGCTGCAGTGCAAGGCCCAAAATCTTTGGCAGAAGGGCTGTGTCAGGCAGTTCCTGCTGCAGTTCCTGCCACAGCAGGGCTGCTTTGGAGAGCTCAGCTGATTCCAGCACCCTGGCAGATGCATTTACTGACCACAGAAGCCTCCTTTCCTCAGCAAGTACAAGTTGTACTTGTGGTCTAAATAGCTCAGGTGGGACCTCGTGATGGCCTGGGAGCCCTTGGGCCATCCTGGGGTTGTGCCACACAGGAAATGGAGCAGGAATGATTCCACAGAGCACACATCCAGAGCTGGAGGTAACCTGCCCCAGCCTGTACAGGAGTACAGCCACTGTTAAAATGTTTTACAGCCAGAAAGATCTTTCTTTTAAAAGGCACCATCATCTTCTGATTACTTTTTGTCCCAAATTCAGGTTTTGCAGTTCTCTCTTGCTTCAGTTTCAAGCTGGTTGCCCCAGTTTGTCAATGACTTGCCCCATTCCATCAGACATATTCATTTCCTCCTGCAGAAAGCAACTTCCAGGTGCTGTTCATCCCCCCAGCTCCATGCTGTAAACCAAATAAAGCCCTCTGGGAATGTCCCAGGAGAATCCTTAAACCAGGGCAAACCACATATGTGTCAGCTGAGGGAAGCTTGTCACAGGGAGGAGGTGAAATATTCAGATATATAATGATGCTGTGGCTCAAATACTTAGATATAATGATGATGTGGCTTAAAGTTTCCCTGTTTTCTCACTCAGGACACTTCTTACCAGGCCTCAGATGTCTTCAAGGATCTGATCTTGTTTTGTGTTTCAGGAAAAGTGCAAAGCAGAGAAGGAAATTCAGGAATGGGTCCAGAAATACGACATAGACATGACAGAAAAACAGGTGTTGGCTTTAAGTGCTTTGCTCTGCCATAAAGTGATTTTCTTGGGTAGATTTCTGTCCAAAGGGACACATGGCTCTTACCCAGGAGACCATGGAAGTGAGAGGCAGTTCTGCATCCAGGCAAACCTACAGGAAAGGGATCTTTGTCCTCCTGCCTGTGTGTCCAGGAGTCCTCTGCTGCTTTGGCTTTAGGAAAAGTTACATTCACTCAATCCCACAGTAAATCCCACAGTAAATGTGGGATAAATCTGTGCTAAATCCCACAGTATCTGGGGGCAAATGGGTCACCATGTTCTGTCTGAGATGTCCACCTGATGCCAGGAAACAGGTTTTTCAGTTTTGCTCCAATCCTCAACCCTCATGGCCCTACCTGGTGTCCAAATCTTGCTCCTGTTCCTGCTGAATCCTTGGGGGATGTGCTGAGTGTTAAGAAACAGCCTGCCCACAACTGAGCCATAACAGGCTCAGGGTCACATCAGCACCCCCAAAACTTGCCCCCAGGAAGGCCCTGGGGGCTTTCCTGTTCCTGCAGTTTTTATGGATTTGGATAAAAGCTGCTGGATTCCTTACAGAGCAAAATACAGGCCTGAAAGCTGCTGCTAATTGTAAGGAATGATCCCCTGTCAGATGTTTAATAATGGGATTATTCTGGTTTCCTGTCTGTGGAGAGGCAGGAGCCCCATGTTTGGGCCAGAATTTGTCAAGGCAGACCCACCCCCACACTGACAAAACATCAAACCCAAGTTAGAGCTGCAGTACAAGCCCCAAAATCTTTGGCAGAAGGGCGTGTCAGGCAGTTCCTGCTGCAGCTCCTGCCATAGCAGGGCTGCTTGTGGAGAGCTCAGCTCATTCCAGCACCCTGGCAGATGCACTGCTGGTTCTCCAAATCTTCCATTGTGTGTGGGAGCATTTTTCAGGGGACCATCAAGGGACCCAGCATGTCATGAAACTCCCTGGGTACTGGGCACATGCCTTCCTTTTGAATCCCTTTGGAAAGGCTCCAACCAGTTGAGGTTCCATGGCTTTGAGATGGGTTTCAGGACCCTCACGTGGGGATGTGGGGAGGAACTGCTGCCCAGCTGTCCCTGATCCCTGCTGTCCTGCCAGACCACATATGATGAGCTCCAGGCTGTCTACAATGAGGAGAAGGAGCAGTTGTCCCTGCTGATGGAGAAACATGCCATGCTGCTCCAGGAGTACACCCTGATCGAGGAGGAGCGCAGGATACTCAAGGAGAAGGAGGAGGAAGCTGCACGGGAGGAGGCCAGGAGGAACAAAGCTGCCACCTGCATCCAGGCCTTCTGGAAAGGCTACTTGGTGCGGTCCATCTACAAGTCAGTACTGAAGAAGGGAAAGGGCAAGGGCAAAGGCAAGAAATAAAGCCCCAAATCCTTTTGTTTCCCTGGCCAAGCTGCTGTGTCTGAGCTCTTCCAGATAAAAGCATTGAGAATTGTTAAGGTTGGATAAGACTTTTAAGATCATCCAGTCAAGCCAGTACCACCATGTTCACCAGTAACCCTTGTCCTCAAATGTCACATCCCCATGTTTTATGAACACTTCCAGGGATGGTGACTCTACCAGTTCCCTTGGCAGTCTATCCCAGGGCTTCAGGACCCTTTCCACAAAAAAAGTTTTGTTAATATTTAATATAAGCATCCCCTGGCACAACTTGAGGCCATTTCCCCTCATCCTGTCATGTCCTACTTGTGTGGATTTGACAGCCCACTCCTGATTTTAGGGTCCTTCCTTGCAGCCTCCCTTCCCAGGAGAGAGCAGTGGCATGGGTCAGGCTCCTCTCTCCTTAGACATGGCCAAGGAAAGTGTGTTCCCTTCTTGGCAGCCACAAGAGATATTGGGATCCATGAGACTTTGACAAGTTGGCAGCCATGTGGATAGTTTGGGGTGTAATTACATCAAGAAAGACATTCCCTGTCCAGATAGACTTCAGTTCCCAAAAGCCTACAGCCTCCAGGGAGAGCTTAAAGGCCCTTCCAGTGCCTAAAGGGGCTCCAGGAGAGTGGGAGAGGGACTTGGGACAAAGGGGAATGGCTTTCCAGTGCCAGAGGGCAGGGATAGATGGGATATTGGGAAGGAATTCCTCCCTGGGAGGGTGGGCAGGCCCTGGCACAGGGTGCCCAGAGCAGCTGGGGCTGCCCCTGGATCCCTGGCAGTGCCCAAGGCCAGGTTGGACATTGAGGCTTGGAGCACCCTGGGCTAGTGGAAGATGTCCGTGCCCATGGCAGGGAGTGGAACTGGGATGAGTTCTGATGTCCCTTCCCACCCTAACCCATTCCATGGCTCTCTGAAAAGCTGCCTTTGGAGTCCAAAGCCCTCTCAGGCTGTTGCAGACCCAGGAGTGGCCCCACAGGCTGCCTCAGTGTCCCTGGTGCTCCTGCCTGAAGGACACTCCAGGGAGGAATGGCTCGCCCAGCTGCAGAGGGGCCAGGGCTCAGCCCAGAGCAGCATGTGGAGTGTCACTCACCCTCAGAGCTGCCCAGCCTGGAGCCCAGTGCCCTCTCTGGAGAATTCCCAGGGCTGGGGGAGCCTCCTGAGTGCCTGGCACGGCTGTGACAGTGTGTGAAGGTGATGGCTGAGGATAATGGGATCAGGGGGATCAGAGAGGATCAGGGAGATGAGTGAGACGTGATCTATGATGGGGGGGAGAATGAAGAGGAGAGGATAAAGAGGAAGAAGGAAGGGGAAAGGGAAAAGGGAAGAGAGAACGAGGAAGGGAAAAAAAGGTTGGGAAGAGAAAGGGGAAAGGGAAGAACCCTCAGCAGACATGGGAACACCTGGCCGGGTGGCATCTGCCACAGGCCTCCACCTCGCCCTGTGGACAGGCAGCTCCTCAGGCACAAAATCCAGGCCCGTGTGCTGCTGGAGGGAGCGGGTGAGCGGGACAGAAGGATGGGGCTTCTCCTCCCAGCAGGGCAGGTGGCACCCAGGAGGATTTTTTACGGGAAGATTCACAGAGAACAGTTTTCACCGTCCCGCCCGCCCCAGCCCCCTGGCATGAAATGGCGGCGGGGGGCCAAAATGGCGGGGGCGGTGTGAGGGCGGGGGCGGTGCGCGCCGTTCCCGCCCCGCCGCCGGGGGGCGCTCCCCTCCGCTCCCCTCCGCTCCCCTCCCCGTGGGGCGGTCACGTGGCGGCGGCGCCGCCCCCGCTCGGTGCGGACGGGCCGGGGCCGCCCCGGGAGCGGCGGAGCCTCGGCCGGGCCCCGCGGGGTCTATGGGGAAGGCGGCCGCGCTCTGCGGCGGTGGCACCCGCGGGCTGGTCTCGCTCCTCAGCGCCGTCCCCTGCCTGGCCTGCCACGAGCTGCCGGCCATGAGCGCCGAGCCAGGCGGCCGCGGCGGCGGGGGCCCGGCGGGGGGAGCGCCCGCCGCCCCCCCGGGCTCCGACACCTACAAGGGGTGGCTCTTCAAGTGGACCAACTACCTGAAGGGCTACCAGCGTCGCTGGTTCGTGCTCAGCAATGGGCTGCTCAGCTACTACAGGTACCGGGGCCGGGGGGCCGGGCAGGGGCCGCCGGGAGGGGGGGACGGACCGCGGGAGCTGCGCTGTTGCACAGCGAAAATCGCCTCGTATTGTTTAGTTTCGGCTTTTTTTCGTCTTTTAAAACCAAACTCGGGTTTTGATCCTGCAGAGCCGCGGGGATCCGGCGGGGGCAGCGGGGCCGCGGGATGATGGATCGCCCTGGATCTCCCATCCTTCTCTCTCTCCATCCCTCCGCTCCTGGTGCAGCAGCTCCGGCTGCTACAGCTGCCCAAATCACACCCTTCCATCCGAACACCCCAACCCTCCTCCCTTAGCTGTGTAACCTGCTCCTGCTGTACCCTGCCAGAGCCTGCGGCTCCTTCCCCAGCGGTGCCCGTGGCTGCGGGCGCTGCGGTGGCGGTGCAAGGGTGGCCTGGGATGCTGTGCTGGGAATGTTGGGCTTGGGAAGTCAGCCCAGGCTGGGGCTTCGCTCCTGGGGGACAGAAGGAAGCTCCAGCAGCTGCTCCGAGCCGTGCCTGGCTCCCGGCGCTGTCTGACGGGCTGTGGGCTCAGCGAGGAGCGTGTCAGACACCCCGAGGCTGAATCCAAAGCGGTGTCATCTTCGTAGCATCTCTTGGGCTGCTTGTCTCACTTGAGCGGTGAAAATACAAATGTGGATGTTGGTGGTTTTATCCTCCAGGAAGGTGTCCCTGTGTATGGTAGGAGGTGGAACGACAGGAGCTTTAAGGTCCCTTCCCATCCAGACCATTTAGGGATTCTGTGATTTGGATCATGTTTATTCTTGTCATTGGGAACACAAGTGCTCTGTCACCCTCAGTGTTGTGCAGCAGATGTTGGCTGTACTTCAGGACATGGAGACAATCCTGAATATTAAAGATGGTTACAAGCTTTTTAAAATAGTAAGTCTTTAAAGTGCCAAACCCCCTGAGACAGGAATTCTCTATAAAGGTTCTGCCAAAGCTGTTTTTCCTCCCGACATAAAGTTCATCAGCTGATTTCCTCTCAGCTCCAGCTGCTGACACGTAGCCTGAAGCAGATTGCAGAGGTCCAGCTCCCTGTCAGATGTGAATATAAACTCTTCCAGCTCTGAGAGACCTGGAACCTGGGTCCCAGGGTCAGACTACAGCAGGTATCAGTGCAGAAGATAGATGATGTGGTTATCTACTTGGAGTTGTTGAAAACCCTCAAAGAACTTAAGCCAAACAATCTCCCCCCTCAAAAAATGTAATTACCTCTCAGTAATTCAGCTAATTTACTGTAATCCTTTCTGGAATGTCTTAACTCTGCTCAAAAAGGCTGTTGGAGTTTAACACCCCATTTGTAACCATGTCAGAAGATTATTTTTGCGTGTTGATGCCGAGTCTGTCATGAGTGAACAAGTGGTTTTTTTCAACAATTATTTTAGATGGGAACAACCAGCTTTATTTTGAGACCATTTGATCTGTTTTAGGCTGAAACAACAAACAGAAACACCCAAGGAAATTATTCTGAGCTGCATGTGAAGGAGTTGAAACTTTGTGAAGCTTTCAGGCAGGGCAGACCTTCAGCAGCTGCTTGGGGAAAAGGATGCTGGAGGATTTTGTGCTTCTTTTCATCTCTGGGCTTGATGACAACTGAATTAATTTGGTTGTGAGTCAGGAGTACAAAAATACAGTGCAGAACACGTGGTGAAGCCTTTCCTAAGTGGAGAAAAGCCTCCATGATACTCTTCAAAACCAGCGCTCTGAAATAGTGCCTGTGTCAGCTTGAATTGCTCATCTGGGAGCGCTCCTGGGAGACAGTCTGGGGTAAAAACTGGCACTTCTGTTTTGATAGGAATTCTAGCTCCATGACAGGAGCCAGGCAGGTGTCAGGCTGCTGCCTGTTCGCTGAGAAAGAGCATATATCTATATTTGTATATCTGTATATATTCTATAGAGGTCTCTGGCATTCTGAGAGTCACGGGTCCTGCTTTCTGCTGGCTCTTTGTGCTCAGCCCAGCTCAGCAGGTCCACACCAGAAGTCTCCTTTCCTGCCCTTGCAGGTGAATTGCTGTGCTCTTTTTGTGTTGTCACCTTTGTAGCTGCACAGCCCACCTGATGTGGCTGTGGCTGCTCAGGAGTAGCTTTGTAGAAACTTCATTTTGCTTGTCTGCTAAAATCATCTAAACTGGGAAGGCTGCCCTGTGGTGCCCAAGCTGCCTCCTTGAGTGGATTGATTTTGTTCCAGGTTGAAGCTTTTTGTTGCATTTGGATTTCCTGCCTCTCGCTCTTTAGCTTTAAACCCCAGCCTGTCACGTTGCCTGGAGGATTTTGGTTTGCAGAATTGAGCTGCTGAAATCCCGGTGTCCCCTTGGTGTCCCTGGAGGTGCTGGTGTGTGGGTGGCTGCTGTGCCATCCTCTGGAGCTGTTCTCACTGAGGGGTTTGCTCCAGCAGCCAAGTGCGACGCCTGTTTTCTGCCCAGTTGGTTTCACAGGGACAGTTTGCTGAATTAAAGCTTCTAATTACAACATTTTTCCCAAATGGAGCATTTAAAGCCTCCTGTAGCTTTGCTACATCGATGAAGACATCAAGTCTTGCTGCCAGGGAAACTTCATGTGCCTTTGCTTTGTATTCCCTCCTCTGAAACTGTGAAAAATAACAACTGCTGAGGAGTTCTTGAGGAGTTCCTGTGCAGTACCCTCTCTGGAGGGAGGTGTGTGGGTTTAGGAAGTTCCTAAATCCACAGCAATATGGTTGGACCATTTTACTTGCCCTTGATTGGTCCTCCTTGGTTGTTTTTGACCAAGTGTTTTGGCTGATTCAGTGATGCTGGCGTGGGAAGGCAGTTTGGGGATGCAGGACTAGTCTGCTTGACTTGCTAATGATCCAAACTCTCTGTCTCTGAACTCCTCTTGCAGGCTGCCACTCAGATTTATCATTATCTATAATTAGCGGCTCTGTATGGGAGAATCTAATCACCTTGAACAGATAAGTGTTTTCAAGGAGATTAGAGAGGATCTGCAGGTGAGTATTAATTCATCGAAGACTGGCGTTGGCTCATGTGACCACACTTGGATGCTGCAAGTGTTGTGTTCTCCCAGCAGCTCCTCGACCTTTCTAAGAGCTCTGGGATGTGTTGGCTCCTCTGTGGGATGGGCTGGAGCTGGGTTCCTGTGGGTTGGGTGTCTGGAGAGCCTTCAGCAGTGCTTTGTGTGGGCACGGGGTGTAATGATGAAAGCAATGACAATTGGAGAAGGGAAAACCATGTTATTGTTGGGAAGGGAAAGGCTTCTCCATCAAGCAGCATTAACTCCCCTGTTTGAGCAGTGATGGGTGCCTGGGGCACTTTAGCTGTCTTGTCTGGGTCATCCTGCAGCTCATTTCCCTGGAAAAGCTGTGTTTCACAGAGCAGCATTCTTCACCAGCTCTGTTTATCCAGCACTTAACTCTTGGTTGGCATCATGAGGGCTTGAGCACAACCCAGAGGTATTTCTCCTGTTTCTTGTGCTGAGACTCCACTGAAAGCTGAGGAGGGGAGTTCAGGAAGGAGCTTGAAAACCACTGCTGATGGTAGAGATGTGGGGGGTTGAGGGAGCCCAGGAGAGATCTCTGGGAGCCTCTGATCCAAGTGTTCCCCCAGCACTGCCACGGCCACCACTGACCCGTGTCCCCGAGTCCCACATCCACGTGGCTTTTAAGTCGCTCCAGGGATGGGGACTCCAGCACTGCCCGGGGCAGTTGTGCCACCCTGACCACCCTTTCCATAAAGAAATGTTGCCAATATCCAAGCTAAACCTCCCCTGGCCCAGCCTGGGGCCGTTCCCTCTGCTCCTGTCCCTGTTCCCTGGAGCACAGCCCGACCCCCCCAGCTGTCCCCTCCTGGCAGGAGCTGTGCAGAGCCACAAGGTCCTGTTGAGCCCCTCCATCTCCCTCAGCCACCTCTCATCACATTTGTGCTCCAGCCTCTGAAATCTCCAAGGTGTGAGCTTGCAGGGCCTCTCCAGGCCCCTCTTCCAGTGTTGGACCACCCTTGGAGGGGAAAACTTTTCCTTACATTTAGCTTGTACCTGATAGAATGAGGCAACACGCTCTCCTGGAATCATTCCTGTGACACCCTGTCCCTGTGCAGACAAGTCCTGGAGTGTTTGTGTCTCTTTGGGTGCTGGAGCGTGCAGGTTTCCAGGGCAGCTCTGCAGCTCCTGGTGACTTTGAGCTACTTGTTTTTAAACAGTGATGAATAATTGGTGTTCCCAGTCAGCTTGTTTTCCCATGGCACTCTCTGGATCCATATGGTGCTTTGCTGTTCCTTGTTCTTTGCCCATTCTGGAGGCAGCTCCTTGCTGTGCTTTGTCCCTGGGGATATGGTGCTGCCACAGCTCTCTGGGACACTGCATGGCCACATGACACTTGAGGGGTGCCATGGGGTGGGGGGAATGATGCTCTTTGGGCTGCTGGTTCCAGGCTGGGTTGCTCTGCTCCCAGTTAGTGCTGTGGGGGAGGTTGGGCTCGCTTCAGTCCAAACAGCAACTGCTGCTCACTCTGCAGGAGGGCTGAGACAGGGATCTTATCCTTAGGGAGGTTTCCATCATGGCTTGGTAATTAGTGCTGGCTGAGGGGATTTACAGCTGTTGCCTGGTTCTGTTTGCTGGTTGCAAGCTGTGATAAGAGCCATGAACCATCTTTCTCCTTTATTTCTATCCATATAATCTTCATTTAGCTAGATGGGATGGATGTCATCCCTCATCCCATCCCTGCAGGTGTTCCAGGCCAAGCTGGACAGGGCTTGGAGCAGCCTGGTCTTGTGGATGGCATCCCTGCCCACGGCAGGGGAGTGGAACCTTTAAGATCCCTTCCCACCCAAACCATTCCATGATTCTATACTGGCCAAATACTTAATTTGATGTAATTGTAGAAGAAATAACTGGTTTGTCTTGTGCAGAGCTAAGCTAGGAGGGGGCAGAGCACTCTGGGTTTGTGTGGAAGTACAGCAGCCTGTGCTGTTATCTCCATGTTGGGCACGGGGGGATCCCTCAGGTAGCTTGTGTCCCATGGCAGTTTTCACTCCTGGAGCTGTTGGCAGGTGTGGAGGGTGTTTATGGGCTCAGCTGCCTGGCTCCTTGTCTGAGTGAGGTGCCTGTTACCCCTTTCTGGTGTGCCCTGGTCCAGCTTCCAGTGCTGGAGCACACACTGGTGTAATTCTGCTTTGCTGTCCCAGGCAAGGGCAGGGGGTCACTGTCCAGCCCTGCATCTCTCCCCCAGGGTGCTGGAGCTCCCTCAGCTCTGCTGGCTCCTGCTCCAGGACATCCATGGCTGTGCTCAGCCCTGGGAAACCCTTGCCAGCCCTTGGTCTGACTGCTGTCATGAGCAGGATGGCTGTCCTTTGCCTGCAGAGGTGACTGGCATCACCTGCCTCTTCCTGCAGCTCCCCTGCCTGTCTTTTTCCAGGAAAATATGTATTCAGCTCTGACTTGGCTTGCTCCAATTACAGGTTTAAGTTGGTGCTTGTATGGCCTGTCATCCTCTGTACCCACAGTGAGTCACTGGGAAAGGAGCTGATCCTTCTTGTCAGCAGTATTGTGAGGAACCTGCTGTGCTTTTCCATGCAGTATCCCTTGTATCCTGCCTCATTTTCCCCTGAAAAGGAGTTTCCAATCAGTGCTGTGTGCTCTGAGCTCACCTCTGAATGACCATGATGTTCACTATCTGTAGGTTGAGTTATGCTGCAACAGGTCAGACTACTGAGCTTCTCTGTATTTTGTGTTTGTGTATCAAATGTTGTAGCTGGGTAACTCAGCCTGGTAATTTTAGGTGCCTGAAGTGTTATCAGTGATATCAGAGCCCTCTGCTCCCTGCAGGTCTGTTCAGCTGATGGCCAACAGCTCAGGTTGTCACCTTGAAATGTGAGTTGTCCCAGGCTGCTATCAGGAGGGCAGGCAGCATCCTGGAGATTTATGCCTAAATAAGATAGTGCTTCCAAACCTGAGCTAGCTGGAGGTGTTAAATATCCTTTCAGGTCCTCATTATACTGTTCAATTGTTGTAGCAGTTCCTACAGCACCGTGGCAGGGATCTTTCTACACTTTGCATCAGCCTTTGTTTGGTTTCGCTCAGAAAGCTTGTTTAATAATTAATGACACAACATTGCCTTGTCTGCTGGCTGGGGCTGGGCTGGAGGAGAGCAGAGCTGGTGCTGGGGCAGTGGTGCTGACTGCCAGCCCCGAGTGTGAGCGTGTGCAGGGCTGGTGCTGAGCCTTGGGCTGTGAACGGATCAACGCTGCAATGAAACGTGCAGATGGAAGCGTGGGACAGCGTGTCAGTGGAGCTCTGCCATGAAAGCAGAACAAATGGGAGCAAATCTTCTCTTTGGTCCCCTTCCAGGCACTTGGGATTCGCTTCCCCCTCTGCAAGCCAGGGCTCCTGGCAGGGCTGTTTTGAACCTGGCTGTGCTGTCCCCAGGTGATGCTGTTCCTCGCTGTGAGCGCGTGGAGCAGCTGCTCCCTGTCACATTGTGACACTGATGGAGCTGCTGCTGTGTCAGCACTGTTGACTGTGGCCAAGCCCCTTGTCACCTCTGTTTTCCCTGCCCTTCCTTTCACACCAAGCTGTGTTAGTATCCACTTTCCTTGCTTTTTTTTTATTTTTATCTAACTCTTCAAGGCTATTTCTGCTTTGAATCACGACCGGATAGATGTATGTCCCTGCAGTGACTCAGGGGGAGGTGCTTCAGTCCCTAAAAATAGTCTTAATCCTCCAAATCTTTCTGGATGAGAGCACTGGCTGGGCACGCGTGGCTGTTTAAAGCAGCTTCTGCAATGCATGTGGGGGTAAATATGGTGAAGTGGGAGTCAGTGCCTTTCTCTTTTCCTTCTTTAACACAAAGCAGTGATTCTTAATCTGTTGTTAGTAGCTAGAGCAGGTTTCTTCTAGGAAATTTAGAAGAAACAGAGCAGCAAAATGTTGTCCTTGGGGCCTGCTGGTTGTGTATTGCTGTTGTGAGTAAGATCTTCTCACTTCAGGCTGGTTGTTTGGCACAGACATCCAAACACTGTGGCTGGGTGGGCTCTCAAAAACAGTGAACTCTCCTTCCCATGGCACAGCCATGGATGTGACAGGAGGGCTGGGAAGCCTGGATGGGAGCAAAGCTCCTTTGGGGAGTCACGTGGCCTCCTGGTGCTGGTGCTGTTGAGGTCCATGGTTGGTTTCCTCAGGGATGCTCCCAGGGACGTGGGGCTGTGTGTGCTGTGTTGCTGTTCCCAGCTGACTCGGTGCTTTGTGCCTGTCACTCACCCCAGCACAGAATTAGAGTATTTGTCACAGCAGCAAATATCCATGGCAACTAATTCCCTAGCTCTGGAAATCTTCATGATTTTTGAAGTTTCTTTTTTCCTGTGAAATGCACAGGGGTGGTTCCACCAACTTTTTTTTTCAGGTCTTCTGCAACTGTCAGGAGTGGTGGCTCTTCTTGGAAGCGCTTGAAAAATACACCGGTCCCAGTTCGGAAGATGGGGTGAGTTTGGGTGGATTTGGCTGGAGCATGGACATGGATAACTGGGATGTGTCATGGCAGTGGGACACAGACATGCCCCTCCTCTCCAGGACTATGCAGGAGTGGAGACCACAAGATTAAAGAAGCAGATTTTTGTCTTTGAGGTGTGGAGATGCTGTGCAGCAGGTGGGGGTGGCAGCTGTGCCCACAGCTCATGAGGACTCAATGAAGGTGTGTCAGGGGAATTTTAGGTTGGATTTTAGGAAAAGGTTCTTCCCCCAGAGGGTGCTGGGCACTGCCCAGGCTCCCCAGGGAATGGGCACAGCCCCGAGGCTGCCAGAGCTCCAGGAGCCTTTGGGCAGCACTGCCAGGGATGGACAGAGTGGGGTTTGGGGTGTCTGGGCAGAGCCAGAAGTTGGACTGGATGATCCCTGTGGGTCCCTTCCAGCTCAGGAGATTCCATGATTCTGTGATTCTGTGATTCTGTGTTAAGTTTCAACCTTTGGTTTGAAGCCCTTTTTGGAGGAATCCAGGAATGCTTGGGTGGTGCCTGGTGTCAGGGCTGTGTTCTCCATCCTTTGTTCTTGGATGACTTGAGACCTTCCATCTTTTCTGTTTCCAAGCATGCACGTTCCTGTGACTGTTGATGGGTGCTGTTTATCTGCTGTTTATTATTCCCAAGTTGCCCCTGTGGTGTTTCCCATCAGGGTTTGTGGAGCAGAAGGCACTGCAGGTTTATAGTGTGTGGTGAGGTGGAACTCCTCCATGGCTTTATTTTATCCCAGCAGAGTTTTCCATTCCTTGTCAGCTGGATCTCTGTGATCTGTGCTGGGGAGAGTCTGCTTGAGGCTCCCTGGCTTTGCATCTCTGCTGGGATGGAACTTTTATAAGCAGGAGGAAGAGAGTGCTCAAACTAAAAGTCAATTTTTGATGGTACAAAGGTGACAGTCATCTTAATACTGAATAATTTACATTTGGCACGCAGGACACACTGTCAGCTCCCACTTGGAATTGTCCACAACATGCAGGGCTCCCTTTGGGAGCTGGGCTGGTGGTGGTGCTCTGGTTAGCTGTATCCTCTCAGGCATTGATTAGGAGTGCATATAATTTGATTGGTTTTTGGTAGCTGTGATAAGATCACAGGTCATTAGTTGCAGTATTTGCTGTGTAATGTGGTTACTAACGGGTGAGTGCCCTCGCAGCCTGGCTCTGGGTGATGCCAAGTGGAGCAGAGAGGTCACAGGTCTGGAGTTCAGAGGGACCATGGCAGGCTGGAGCTGCAGGGTGATGGGAACCCCGTGGTGCTCAGCAGAGGCATTGCTGCTTGAAGCAGCTTTGCAGAGGAGCCCCTGGTGACTAAAAGGTGACCAGGAGTGACCAGAGGTCAGTGGTGGCTTTGGCTGTGTTAGCAGAGGTGTTGAGGGAAGGGACTGTCCCCTCTGCTCAGCAGAGGAGTGCCCTGGGGTGCCCTGTCTGGGCCATCAGTCTGGTTTGGGGCCTGCCAGGATGAGGCTGGAGCAGAGGAGACACCACAGCTCCATGGTGGAGGGTGTGAGAGGGGACAGAGCCTGGCTCTGCTGGTGGCAGGGTGAGCACAGGGCTGGGAGAGCACGTGGGAGATCCTGCATGGACACATGGAAGCATGCTGGCTGGGGAGTGAGGACTGGGCACTGGGACAGGGTCCTGGAGAGGTGCAGGGAGTTCATGGCTGTTCCAGCTGTGGATGGGCAGGGTCCTGAGCAGCCTTGTCTGGAGGCAGATGCTCAGAGCAGGAGACTGGACCTGAGGCCTCCTGAGGTGCCTCCCAGACACGTCATGAGCCATTCTATGATTATTTGTGACACTTTTTGTGAGTTTGCCTTCAGCTCTGGATGCTGATGGGGGATGAGGAAAAGCCATGTCCTGTCTATGGCTTGTCCTGTCAGTGCCAGGGGAGCTCTGGTGATTTCTGTGTGTGAACAACCCTTCAGGCTGTTTCACAGACCATCCTGTACTTCCATGGCACTCTGAATTGGTGGAGGAGCTCCCTGACACTGGGACAGCCTGAGGATTGGCCAGCCAAATTTATGGGATTATCTGTGCTTTACTCCTCAATCTGGCTTTTATCTGTTAAAGCTTATTATAAGTACAGTGTTTTGCTGCAACACTTGGGGAGGCAAAGACCCAGTGGTGCTTCTGATCCTTTTAGGAGTGGGATTGGCTTAGGAGCTGATGGACAGGAATTTTCCTATTTTTTTGCTGTGCAGTCCCTGTGATGTCCCAGCTGGGTGCTGCCTGGGAACTGTTTTCCCAGGAACCTGCATTTTTTTGTGGGTAAACATTGAGAGTGCACTGGGTGAGGCATCTGCCTCTCCCTCTCTGTCCCCTTCCTTTTCACCACCAGGAAAGAAGTAAAAATTTCTGCTTCAAAGTGGAAAAACCTATGCATGCAAGCTCCTTGGAAATGTAGCTTTAAATTTGAAAGTTGACTTGTAGAGGTGTGGAAATTTGTGCTTTTTTGCTCTGTAACAGGCCTCCTTACAGCTGCAGACATCCAGCCTGGAATTGTCCCTTGTAAGTGCCTTGAGAGGCTGCAGCTCTGTATCTCAGCACAGATAAGGTCTGTAATTACTGGATTGGATTGAATTCTGCTGCACAACTGCAGCTCTAAGGTGCCTTTGCAGTGCAGGAATGAAACCTCTGGCTGCCCATAGCTGATATTCCCCATTTTTGGAATATTGTAGCTTAATTTAAGCCCAAAGCACACGCTGTGAGAACGGGATTGTTTCCATACAATTGATTTCCAAGTGCACAATGTCTGAACAGGCTTAGTGGTTGTGAGAGTCACGTTCTGCAGGCAGTGGAGGCTGAGAGCTTTACTGAGGAATCCCTGTGGATGCTGCAGGGAGGCAGTGACACGTTGGAGGAAGCTGTGGGATCGTGGGGAGGAGCTGCTCTGGTGCCAGGCCTGGGGTGTCACAGGGTCAGGCTGGGGGGGAACAAAATCTTTAATCATAGAATCATGGAATGGCCTGAGTGGGAAAGGACTTAAAGCCCATCCAGTGCCACCCCTGCCATGGCAGGGACACCTCCCACTGTCCCAGGCTGCTCCCAGCCCCAGTGTCCAGCCTGGCCTTGGGCACTGCCAGGGATCCAGGGGCAGCCCCAGCTGCTCTGGGCACCTGTGCCAGGGCCTGCCCACCCTGCCAGGGAACAATTCCTGATTCCCAATATCCCATCCATCCCTGCCCTCTGGCAGTGGGAGCCATTCCCTGTGTCCTGTCCCTCCATCCCCTGTCCCCAGTCCCTCTCCAGCTCTCCTGGAGCCCCTTTAGGCCCTGTAAGGGGCTCTGAGGTGTCCCTGGAGCCTTCTCCTCTCCAGGCTGAACAATCCTGAATCTTTCAGCTATAAAATAGTGAGGTTAATGTTGGCAATTTGGTCCAAGGTGTTTCCCTGAAGATTTACAATTTCTGTGGTTTTAGGAAGGACAAATTTGTAAAGTAGCTAAAACACCAATATTAAGTCAGACATTACCCTGAAATGAGGCATCCTCATGGGTACAGAGGGAATTAGAGTTTTCTGTTTATAAAGGAAATAAATAGTGAGCCCTTTGTCCCAAGGGGCAGGTACACAAACTCCATTACTAGCATCAGGTGTATCTTTAATTTCCAAGTTCAAAATATATCATTGCCATTCTACCATATAATAGACCATTATACCATTAGGTGTAGTCATAATTTACAAATTGGTTTATTTATAGAACTGCTGATGTAAACCCAGCAGAGGCACTTGGGATGTGCCTGTGTGGCATTAGTGCAGTCCTGTGGTGGCAGTTTGTGGGGACACATCCTGCTGCTGCACCTTCATCCCTTCACAGGACCTCTTGAGAAGTGTTTGTGCCGTGCCAGGTCTCTATAAAAAGACTCTGCTCCCATGTGCAAGTGTTGGAGTCAGAACAGCTTAGCTTAAGTCAGCCTGGATGTGATGTGATCCTGCTCCCTCTCTTGGGAAAAGGGCATTGTGCTGCTTTTCACTGCTCTGTGCTCCTTCAGATCACAGAGTCATGGAATATCCTGACTTGGAAGGGACCCACAAGGATCATTCAAGTCCAGCTCCTGGAATATGCTCCTATGGGAGAATTCCCTTCAGTGGCCTGGCTTCTGTCCCCTCTTACACCATTTTTTAAAATCTCTGATAACATAAAAATAGATACAAAATTGAAGATTTAAACCTGCTTTTCTTCCTGCGGAAGATTGAAGAAATAAAATTGGGTAAAAAAACCCAAAATAACAATGTTTTCAATCAGTTTGGTGGATCTTGGGAAGAAAGGAGGAGGATGGTCACAGCTTTATTTGTCCCCTGCATTAAGTCCTGCATTAACCAGCTGAGCACTGGGCTCTGTTCTTCTGCACTCAGCTGGCCTCTTCCTTCTCTCTTGGGACACTTCCCATGTCCTCCCTTGTGTGCTTTGGGCCTCTTTGGTGGAATCCTTCCAGCTGCTGAACCTGCCAGGGTGAGACCCCCAGGGCTGAGGGTCCTGCTGGAGAGACAGGCCATGAGCCACTTCTTGGAGTCATTCATGGGTGCAGACAGTGCCTTCTATGCCGAGATTGGCCTTTTATCTGTGTAAAAATTTGTATAAATAGGTGCTCTTCACCACGTGGGAGTTTAAAACTGGAGAGCAGCATTCATCTCCCTGCTGTTGGCTGGAGAAGATGAAAAGCTCTGGAAAAGCCCTGGATTGTTGGATTGCTTGTGGTGCTGGCTGCAGTTGTGGTGTTTGTTTGTTGTCTCACACCTCACTGGGAGCGTGGCTCACTGCACAGATCCTGCTGGCACACATGGCACATGGCTCTGCTTCTCCTGTTTTCCTGCACTGGCCAAGCACCCAGCCTGTGTGTGGTGCCTCTGCTCCCCTCCTTGGGTGGGTTTTGTCCTCTTCAGCAGCCAGAGCCCTACATTCTGTCCCAGCAGTCTGGTTTGCAGTGTGGAGAGGCAGGGGAGGAGGTGTTCTGTGGAAGGGAGCATTGCATGCAGCTCCTACGGAAATGAAAGATGCTGAGGGCTAAAAATAAACCATTCCCAGCCCTGTCCCTGTGACAGGAACTGCTGGACACGAGCTCTCGGGGATGGAGGCTTTAATGTCCTCTGTGAAGCACCAGGGCCTGGGCTGCAGGGGGATTTTGGGATCTGCTGGCACAATCCTGCTGCTTCCCAGGAGCCTGAGCAGCTGAGGGGGTTGTGGAGCTGTCTGGCCAAGCAATGTGTAAACTTCGTGTTTTTCTCATGAAAAAATAACAGCTAAAGAGGCTCCAGAAGAGCTGGAGAGGGAGTTCAGACAAGGACCTGGAGTGACAGGGCAAGGGAAATGGCTTAAAGCTGGAAGAGAGTGGATTTAGATTGGATATTGAAAGGAATTGTTCCTTGTGAGGTGGGCAGGCCCTGGCATAGGGTGCTCAGAGCAGCTGTGGCTGCCCCTGGGTCCCTGGCAGTGCCCAAGGATGGGACTTGGAACAGCCTGGGAAAGTGGAAGGTGACCCTGTCCATGGCAAGGGTGGCACTGGACAGGCTTGAAGGTCCCTTCCAACCCATTCCATGATTCTGTGGATTGCTTGTTTGCCTTTGTGTGTACAGCAGGAGCCCCTTGGCTTCCCCGAGTGGCTGCTGGAATGGGAAGGAATGACTTTGGATGAAGTGCTGGTGCTGCTTTTGTGGATGTGAACCTTTCCTGCATGGAGCAGAGGGGTGGGATGGCAGATGGATGTTGTGGTGGGTGTGAAGGTGTCCTGTGCAGGGAGATGATGGCCTGGCTTGGCTGCAGCCAGAGCAGCACAGGGGTGAGAGTGAAGGACAGGATTCAGATTGTGCTGAAACAACTGAAATGTTTCTGCATTAAAACCTCTGAGCATTTATTGCACCACACAACTTGTCTTGCAACACAATGCACTGAAATAACACTGAGAGTCTGGTCTGAGCAGTTGGGAAATTAGCTGAAAGCTGCAACTCATCCTTGTCTACGTGTGAGAGCTGTCCCTTGTGAAGGTCAGTGACTTTGCCTTCCCTCTTGGCTGTTCCTGGTAACCCACAGTCAATATCTGGAGGGTTTTTGCAGAAAATGTTCAGCCCTGAAGACAGAGCATGTCTTGGATTAGAGATTTATGGAATGGTTTAGATTGGAAGGGAGTGGAAATAGCATCTTGTCCACCCCTGCCATGGCAGGGACACCTCCCACTGTCCCAGGCTGCTCCCAGCCCCAATGTCCAGCCTGGCCTTGGGCACTGCCAGGGATCCAGGGGCAGCCCCAGCTGCTCTGGGCACCTGTGCCAGGGCCTGCCCACCCTGCCAGGGAACAATTCCTGATTCCCAATATCCCATCCATCCCTGCCCTCTGGCAGTGGGAGCCATTCCCTGTGTCCTGGCACTGAGACTGTGCAGGAGGATGTTGGGTCTCACAGTGAAGCAGCTGGGATGTGCCAGGCCTGTCCCCAAACTGTTGGCCAAGGTCACTTGGGCACCTGCAGGATTTGATTCAAAAAACACCCTCAGCCCCAGTCATGGCCCAGTAAGTGGTTAACTCTTGATTTCTGTTTTAAATAAAGCTCTTGGCATCTCCAGCATCTGGAATGCCAGCTGCCAACATTTTTTATTTTATGGGTGGTGTTGTAAGGGATGGGAAAGGTCTTGCACTGTGCCACACTGCCCCTTGCACTCACACTGCTGACAGGGCTTGCTGTGCTGCTTGCATTCCCCTCTGTTTCCTCAGTTCTTACAGGAAACCTGCTCTTCCCAGGATTGCTGACCTCCACACTCCTCAGGAGCGTGTCCTGCAAGGATCAGCTGATGCTTTCCTGGCTACTGGAGGTCATGGAGGCACCTTGTATGCAGTAGTCAAGTTCATTCTCCCTCCTCCTGCTCTCAAGCAGTGATTTCCTGGAAGCAGGCAGCTGCCTCCACTGCCCACTGCTCCCAGAAGTAGGATATGCTGATTGTGGAGCTGAGCATGGATTTATCACAGAATAAACTTGGGGGTTGTCACAGGAGGCTGCAGAAGTTGCTGCTGTTGGGTGTTTGCCTTGGGCAGAGGCAGCTGTGTGTCGTGCTCAGGGAGAAGATGGAACTGAAGGAGCCTCTCTCCATGTCTGCACTGGACACACACCTGGAAGCTGCCTCCACATAAACCTGTAGCAAAGTGGTTGTTGAACTGAGGATTTCATAGTCAAGGGCTGAGAAACAACAGTTCAGCTTTTAAATATGAAGTTTTATCTTTCTTCTCATGACTTAAAATAGAGGAAAATATATATTTATGCAACCATGTGGGCTTTGCATCCAGATATCTCTCCTCAAGGAATATTTCATCCAGAAGGAGATTCTGCATGTAGATGTCTATCCCTAAGAAATGTCTCATCCATACAGAGATCCTGAGCTAGAATTGAGCGTTGTTTGAAAGCTGGCAAGAAGTCAGGAGTGTGATGATTTTAGTGATGTTTGGGGTCACAGACTGTATCTCATGTGCTATCTCCGAGGGAGATTTATTGGGTACTGAAAACATTAACATTGACAGTAACTTGCAGAAAAGAGAGATGCTTGTAGCATGGAAAAATTCTTGGAAGTGAGCTTTTCTACCCACCCTCAATCTCTGAAAGATGGGATAAGTCTTGTGCTTGAAGCAAATACAGCCCTAAAGTCTGTAGTCTGGAAAACCAGGATTTTTTAACCAGTCTGAATATTGTAAATGAGATAGGAATTGATGGGATAGGAATAAAAGTTGGGTTTTAATGTTGACTCTGTGTGCCCTGTGTGCTATTATGTCCTTGGCTGTGGTGGTGAGAAAACATAAACATGATTTGACTGTGGCTGATCTTTATGCTGATCATTTAACACAATTCCCAAGGGCTGAAGCACCAGTACAAACTTGAAAGCAGAGGCTGTAATGAGAAAAATGACTGCTTGAGGCTCTTATCTGCTGCAGTGCATTTGTTTCTTGTCTAGTAAAGAGCATTTGTCAAATGAACTTGTGCATGGTCACTCCTTTTTTGTTCTTGCTTAAAAATGAACCACCAAGCTCGTGAGTCAGGCCTGGCCCAGGTCTTGGATTATCCTGCTAGCTGTGGAGGTGATGAGACCTTCCATGACTGATGTGATATTGCTGATGTGATAAACTCAGCAGCACCTGAAAGTCCTGATGGGATTTTCTGTCTCTGGATCTTTGGCATTTTAGTTTGAAAACTAAAGAAAACAAGAAACTGCGGTGACTGGGGGGCTTCCTCTGGCGTTTTTGGAAGCTACATGTGCAGAGCCTGGCTCCCTACAGCCATTCCCAGCTCCATGCCCAGGGCCTGGCTCCCACAGCCATTCCCAGCTCCCCACAGCCATTCCCAGCTCCATGCTTGGATCCTGGCTCCTGCACCATTCCCAGCTCCAGGCCCAGAGCCTGGCTCCATGCAGCCATTCCCAGCTCCCCACAGCCATTCTCAGCTCCATGCTTGGATCCTGGCTGCTGCACCATTCCCAGCTCCATGCCCAGAGCCTGGTTCTCCACGGCCATTCCCAGCCCCATGCTTGGATCCTGGCTCCTGCACCATTCCCAGCTCCATGCTTGGATCCTGGCTCTAGGAGCCATTCCCAGCCCCGTGCTTGGATCCTGGCTCTAGGAGCCATTCCCAGCTCCCTGCCCAGAGCCTGGCTCCATGCAGCCATTCCCAGCTCCATGCCCAGGGCCTGGCTCCCACAGCCATTCCCAGCTCCATGCTTGGATCCTGGCTCCTGCACCATTCCCAGCTCCATGCCCAGAGCCTGGCTCCCTACAGCCATTCTCAGCTCCCCACAGCCATTCCCAGCCCCATGCTTGGATCCTGGCTCCTGCACCATTCCCAGCTCCATGCCCAGAGCCTGGTTCTCCACAGCCATTCCCAGCTCCATGCTTGGATCCTGGCTCCATGCAGCCATTCCCAGCCCCATGCTTGGATCCTGGCTCTAGGAGCCATTCCCAGCCCCATGCTTGGATCCTGGCTCTAGGAGCCATTCCCAGCCCCATGCTTGGATCCTGGCTCTGCTCCATTCCCAGCTCCCTGCCCAGAGCCTGGCTCTGCAGCCGTGCTCAGGGGCTTTGCTGAAGCTGCTGAGCTGGTGGTTTGGTTTCTGGGCTGTGAGGGACACCAGTGTCCCTGTGCTGGGTCAGCTGCAGGCCAGCTGCCACCAAGGACACGCTGTTAGAGCCTTTCCTTCTGGTCATGTCCTGAGATACTTTTCCCACGCCGAGTTCCTTTCATTCTCTTCTGCAGGAAGGGAAGGAGTGAGAGCTCTTTTTGGGGAGCTGCAGCAGCATTGGGTGGGAGCAGGGCTGGGGTCTCACCAGCTCAGGGAGCTGCCTGTGCCCTGCAGAGCTGGGGGATGGTGGAGCAGGTGAAGCCCCAAACCAGTGTCTCCAGGAGCTTCCTGGGTGCCCGTGTTTGCAGGGCTGATATCCTTATCAGCCAGGGCCACACCAGCCTCTCCAGAGGTGCAGAGGAGATAGCACAGTGTGCTGGGAGGAGTGGCAGTGCTTCCTAGTAGTTCTTTTTAACATTAGTTTTATCTTTTTTGTTTATTTGTGGGTTTTTTGGGGGTTTGTTTTGTTTTGTTTTGTTTTCATAAGAGCTCCAACGCAAACTCTCTTTGCCAACCATATCTACTGACCTGCACTATGGCTTAGTTTATCTCCTGGCTACTGCTGAGATGAACTGAGATATCCTGGCAGAAAACTTGCAGCATGCACTGAGGCAGAAATGTGGAATAAAAGGCAATCCCAGAGGTGTGCAGCAGGATGGGCTGACTTTAGAGTATCTTTGTGTTTGGGGTGGGAGTCCTGTCAGTGGGATCGCTGCAGAAACAGCATTGAGGAACAAGGGGAAGGGAACTGTGCCTTTTGCTGTGATTCTGGTTTTGCCAGGGAAAGCATTTTGAGGTCTGAGTGCATTTTTGCAGGTTTTACACAGGTTTTGAGGAAATGAGCCCCTGTGCTTGGCACCCAGCTCGGATATGTTGTATATTGGGAGGAGCTTGCTCTGGGCTCCTCAGCCAGCAGTCAACCTCAATTTTATTTAGGAAAAGAGGTGAGGGGTAGCCTGGGTGTTGTTTGCAGAGCCCTTTCAGCTTGGCTGTGGTGGTTTTCCTGCCCTGAGCACGTTCTTACACCCGTGCACTTCCCCAGCAGGGAGGGTTCTCATGGAACTCTCTCACATCGGAGAGGTTTCCGAGTAGGAAGTGCTGGCGTTGACAAAGTGTCCCATCCTCGTGGGATGGAACCTTCCTAGCAGGCAGTGCCAGGTCCTGCACTGTGGCTCTGAGGGAATTTGTCTGACAAATTGCCTGTCCTGAGCTCCTCTGGAGTTTTTTTCCCTCTCTGAAGCACAGGAAGACAAGGGTTGTTTGTGAATGATCTGGAGCAGAAGGATCTTCCAGGCTCCTCCTTGTCCCTTTGCTGGGGTGGGTATTGCAGCCAAATAAAGGTGGAGAAAGGAGTGAGAATTCCAGATTGCTGTGCTTATTGCTTGCTTACAGAAGAGCTGTATGGCCACATCTAAATCCTTGCCTGGGTGGTGTTGCTGAAGCTCTTTGGTGTTGGGCTCTTTGGTCCCAGTGTGGGCAGGGATTTGTCCTGGAAACCAGTTTGGGAAGCTGCAGGATAGGTTGTGGGGGATATTCCTGTGATCTGTGGAGGTGGTGAGTGCCTGAGCTGCAGACATCCCTCTGGCTGGTGAGAGTTGCAGGGTTGCAGCCAGGGTTGCAGCCAGGATTGCAGCCAGGGTTGCAGCCAGGGTTGCAGCCAGGGTTGCAGCCAGGATTGCAGCCAAGATTGCAGCCAGGATTGCAGGCTTTCCCTCAGCCCTGATCATTCTCAATCCATGCCCATCCTGACTGCAGCCACTTGCAGATTAGTTGGCCTTTAAATAGACCTAAAATCGTGTGTTTTTACAGCAATCTCAGCCCAACACTTGCCATGTGCTTGTTTGGGGTTGGTTTGTGCTTCCTTGGTTTTGGGGAAGGCAAAAAGAGGAAGCAAAGGGAATATCTGAGTGTTTGTCACATGGAACTTGTGGTTTGTGAGAGCCCTGCTGAACCAGCTGTGGTGTGCTCAACTCACTGGGAAAATACCTCTGGAGCCACAGGCCTGCATCCCCTTGGGTATTTGAGTTCTGGGATTGGGTTGACATAAAGTCCCTTTTTCCTTGAACCCAGAGAGAGTAATAACCCCAAGAGGTTTGGTTTCAATGCTCCATGCCCTGACTTCAGGCATATGAGCTCAAATTCAAGTGCTTTTTGGGATTTCTCATGCCTAAAAGGGAAGCAGAGATTTCACTGGCTTTATACCCCCAAAAAACTGAACTAATGGGAAATCTCAGTTTATTGGGAAATGTGCCTTGGAGCACTTGTGCAGGGGTGCTCGTTGTGTCTGATATTTCAAGGCTGGAGTGTGGGGTGGGGGTGACAGGGAATTCAAACACCAGATGTGAGCATGGATGCTCTGGAAGTGGCAGCTGAGCCATGAGGGAGCTGTTGTTGACGCTGGGAGGGGGTGGTGGCACAAGAGCCTTTTGTTGGCAGTGAGCAATGGGCAGTGCAGCTCCTGTCCCTGTGCCCTGGGGGAATGCTGTGAGGAATGGGAGAGCTCAGCCTAACCCAGGTGGCCGTGGAAGGCTCTGAATTCTGCATGGAAATCCTTGTGCTGCATCCTGTGGGAAGAGGGAGCTGTGCTGCTCAGGCATAGCAGGGACTCAGGGCTGTGGCATCCCTTGTGCTGCCCCCCACTCTTGGGAAGGAAATAAAATACTGTCCCAGCTACTGAATTGTCCCATTCTGCCTGGTTTGTTCCCTGTCCTTGATTTCTCTCCTTCCCTCTGCCTGCAGCAGTCCTTGCACCTGACTCCAAAGGGCATTTCCCACTTGGCCATGGGTATAAATATTCCTCTATGGCTGCAGAGCCCTTAATGTTACAATATTTTTTCCAGTATGATGAAGAAATGAATTTTACAAACTGGTTTCTACTTAATCCATAAAATAAACAGTAGAAAAGGCAGGTCTTAATCTCTGAGTCTGGAGAGGGCAGTGGTGTAAGAAGCAGTGGGGGTGTCACATTAAGATTGGGGTGGATGGAACTTTAAATATCATCTTGTTCCACCCCCTGTGCTGGGCAGGGACACCTTCCACTGTCCCAGGCTGCTCCCAGCCCCATCCAGCCTTGGGCACTGCCAGGGATCCAGGGGCAGCCCCAGCTGCTCTGGGCACCCGTGCCAGGGCTGCCCACCCTCACAGGAGAGAACTTCTCCCCAATATCCCATCTAATCCTGCCCCTATCCATGGGAAGTCATTCCCTTTGTCTGTCTGAGCCCTTGTCTGAAGCCCCTCTCTGTCTGTTCTGTGAAGCTGTTGGGTTTGTGCTGTAGTTTGTGCTGTTTGTTGCTCCTGGCTGTCTTGGATTGGGTTTTGGGTGTGATCTGCAGCAGTTCAGGAGCCTGGATTTGTGATTCTGTTGAGATCTGGCAGCCAAAAGTGTTTCTGAGCTCCAAATGCAGCGTGGTGGTGGAGCTCACTGGGAAAGTCCCTTGATGTGTCCATGTGCCAGCTCCAGGGATGAACCTGGGATTGGTGTCCAGCTCCATCCCACGTGGGTAGTGACAAATGTTGCTGTGGTGTCTCTGTACCTCTCAACCAGAGACTCAAAACCCACCCCAAAACCAAACAATTTCACTCTCTTCCCTGAGACTTTGTGCCTTTTCCTTTTCAAACTCTGCAGATGTTTCTTATTTTCTCATTGAGTGCTGCCTGAGGGAAGGGGAGCTGGGAGCATCCCTGCTGCTGGGAGCATCCCTGCTGGCTCTGCCCCTGTGCTGTCCCACCCAGCTGAAGGGTGGGACCTGCAAGAACATGTCTGGTTGTGCAGGGCAGGCTGTTGATGGACCTACACTCCCCCCTCAAACTTGGACAGCAAAACTTCCTTGGAAAACAAATAATTATGTAAGGCAAGGAAAACCCGCCAAGACTGTGCAGAAACAGCAGGAGATTTTTCTGTAAATGCTGTTTAAATTAGGAAATACTTACTGGGTGAGCACTGTCCAGGGAGCTCAGTGGTGCCCTGCACATGGGCTGGTGTGGCTGCTGGTGCCTCCTGCTTGTTCCAGAGCTCCCAGCAGGTCCCTGTTGGAGCACTTGGTGCTGCTTTCCCAAGAGAGGGCTGGGTCAGAGGCTGCTCCTGAGCTGTTCTGGCTCCTCCTGAGCTGTTCTGGCTCCTCCTGAGCTGTGCTGGCTCCTGGGTAACACTGGGGTGAAGTCCTGGAGTGTGTGGTCCGGGGGTTCAGATGCAGCCTCTGAACCCCTCAGTGCCCAGAGTTCACTGGTTGTGGTGTAAGGGCAGGGAATGAAAGCCCAGGGAGAAGGAGACACTGGGATAAGGAAGACAAAACCTCCTTTAGGAGTCTCTCCTGCTCACCTTGTGCTTCTCTGAGCCTGTCCTGGGGAGAGGGCTGAGTGTGAGCCTGACCTACATTTACAGCAGGAAACAGTGATAAGATGGGAATTCAGTGTTTGGGATCCTATGGACAGGCTGGGGGAGCTGGGGGTGCTCACCTGGAGAGGAGAAGGCTCCAGGGACACCTCAGAGCCCCTTGCAGGGCCTAAAGGGGCTCCAGGAGAGCTGGAGAGGGACTGGGGACAAGGGATGGAGGGACAGGACCCAGGGAATGGCTCCCACTGCCAGAGGGCAGGGATGGATGGGATATTGGGAATTGGGAATTGTTCCCTGGCAGGGTGGGCAGGCCCTGGCACAGGTGCCCAGAGCAGCTGGGGCTGCCCCTGGATCCCTGGCAGTGCCCAAGGCCAGGCTGGACATTGGGGCTGGGAGCAGCCTGGGACAGTGGGAGGTGTCCCTGCCATGGCAGGGGTGGCACTGGATGAGCTTCAGGGTCCCTTCCAACCCAAACCATTCCAGGATTCTGTGATGTAGAATCAGGTGTTCTGATTTCTGAGGCTTACAGCAAAGCAATGGTTTTGAGATGATCAGGAAAATCTGCAGGACGAGAGTATGAACATATTTCAGGATATAACTTCAAGTGTATTTGGATTTCCCTGTGGAGGTGCCTTAGAACATGGGTGATACTGGAGACTGGCCTTGCCAGCTTTGAAGGGGACCCTCAGCTCAGTGTTTGTGTAGCTCCCTGCTGGGTTTCAGGTGGATAATCCAGTTTGGAGACCTGTCCCTCACTACCCTGAGTGTTTCTGGCCCCCTCATGATGCTGGATGCTTCCAGCCAGGACAGAATGTCACAATGTCACCTGTCCCTCCAGGTGTCACTCCTGCCCTGCTTGGCTGAACTGGGGCAGCTGTTGGGCTTCCAGGGTTGCAGGAATGCTCTGGTCCCAGGGCTGGGCTGCTGGGAGCTCCCTGAGGATGCTCAGACTGGAATTCTGCTGTGCCTCGGACATGGGGATGGTCTCATTTCCCTGCTGGGTTCCTCTGCCTGATGCTGTTGGAGCTGTCAGACAAGAAGTTGAGTTTTAGGAGGGACAAGGCTACCCAGAATGGTGCAGAGACTTATTGGTAGAAAGAAAATTCTTAAGAGAAATTCCACGGGCATCCCTTGTACTTGTTAAGTGCTGGGAGCAGAGTGTGAGCTTGTCTTGTTCATTCCTTGCTGTGTCCTGTTAGCTTCCAGCAGAGCCACACAGTTTTAATTACAGATCCTGTGTAACCAGCATCTTCCCAGATCCAGAGCTCAACCTTTGGCTGTTGGGGTATCACCAAAACCACAGCTGTGGAGCTGACAGGCAAAAACCATTTCATTATCTCCTTTTTCACCACCTTCTCTTTGCTCTGTAGATAAACCTGTCCTGTGAGCCCTTGCAGGGGAGATTTGTTGTTCAAATCCAGGGAGATTTGGTACAGTTGTTAAAAATTGGGAGCATCTTTCTCTTGCACAGCCCTGGCATGCTGAGCAGCCTCCTGGAGCTCAAGTGTCCCTTCAGAAGTAGAAAGCAGGTCTTTAAATTATAATTTGCTGCTCTTTTATGGCACTGCAGTGTGTAGCTGCTCTGTCAGGCTGTAGAATCCAAGTCACTGAAAATCAGACTCCAGGAGTTTTAGACTGAAGCCCTTTTAAGGAACTGATGCTGCAAATTGTCTTGTCAAACTCTCTGTGTTTAGATTTGTGGTGTTAAGGAGCTGAAGCAGCTTCTTCAGTCAAAAAAAGGGAGAAATGCTATAAATAATATTTAAAAAAGAAAATCTTTCAAGATTTTTGCAAAACCTGTCATTGTGAGTGGCTGTGATACAAGAGCTGTGCTGGGCTGGTGAGTGGGGTGGGTGATGGAGATGCCAGAATTTTCACCAGTCTGAAATTCCTATTATTCTGTTGAAATAAAAAAGGAAAATATATATTCAGAGCAGCAGCATGTGCTGGCTTGGACAAAATCCACGTGGGAATTGGGGCCTGTGCATCCAGAGGAGGTTGGACAGCTGAGATGGGGTCTTGCTGGCATCGTGGTAAAAGATATCACTGGTTTTAGAGTAAGGAATCTCCTCTCTGATGATCTTAGCACATCCACAACAGCACTGGTGTTGCCACAAGCCTGATTTTGGGGTAAGCCATGACATCTGTCCGTGGTTCCTGCCCTGCTCTCTCTGGAGCTGGGTGCCTGGGCTGGGCAGGGTTTCCTTGGGCTGATCCACTCAAGGCTTCCATGGAGCGTGTCCTGGTGCTTTGGGATCCTGCTGCTGGCAGAAGTGACATATTGATGTTGATATGATGATGTTTGCCATCCCCTGGCTGGGTGGGTGGCTGCTTTAGTCCTCCCTGTGGTATTCTGGGATATTTTTTCTCTCTGCTGTGTCCTGGCCAGGACTCTCCAAGGCTGTCATTCCCCCCAGCCTCCCATGCACAGCTCTAATTCTGGCGCTCCGAGGGCGAATCCCGGCGCTTTTTGCTCCCTCGCAGAGCTAAAAAATCCCAGAGGTTCGGCTGCCTCCACCTCTGGGTGCTCCGTGCCCAGGTTTAACCCCCAGCCAGGTGCTCTGCAAACGCAGCGCTCCCGGTGCTGGGGAAGGGCAGAGCCGGGATCTGCGGGGTCGGGTTACACCAGAGCCCGGTGCCAGCCGTGAATGAGCGGATCCAGCAGACCACGAGGGCTCTGAAGGGCACCTCTGCTCCTTTCCCCGGCTCTGGACACAGGAGGTTGGCTCCAGGCTGGGTCAGGTGCCTGCCTCGTGTGTGGGTGCTGATTGATAGGAATTGATTTCCCATGCAGATTGGCACGGGAGGGGAGCTGGGACAGCAACGTCGCCGTTTCCTTGGGTGGGAGAGCGAGGCTCTGAATGTCTGCAGCTGATTTAGTGCAGTCACCTTGGGGACCTTTGCTTTGTGGAGGAGAGAAGATGATTTTAGCAGCTCTCTGAAGGTGGGAAGGAATCCCTCCAGGGAACACAGTTACGTGCTGCAGCGTGAAGGGATGACTTAGGAATGAAATTGGGGCTTGATTCCTTTGGGGCCAACTTACCCCCCACAAAAAGTGTAACCACACTGTGCACTGGCTCTGAACTTGCCCTGTGGTGCTGAGAGACACGAACTGTAAGTCTTAAGGAGGCACCAGGAGGATTTCATGTCCTCATGTCAGGCTTGCATATGCCCCTGGCATAAATCTGTCCCACAAAGCAGTGTCAGGGCTGAGAAGGTGAGAGGTGTCCTTGAGATGTTTGGGGGTTTGGGGATTTTGAGTTCCTGGTCAGGCAGAGTGGCCTCCTCTGTGTAACAAGCAGCCTCAGGAATCAGGTTGGCAGTGGGTATCCCTGGGCTGCTGCCCATTCTTCCCTGGCAGGGCCCATATCTCTGTCCTGTAGTGAACTTGATCACCAGCACTTTCTGAGAGCAGCTCTAGGCTGTGGCTCTAAAGCCTCCCTGCTCTGATGTTCTTGTGAAATTACAGAGTTACTGAGGTGGGAAAAACCCTCTGAGATCATTGAGGTCAACCATTAACCTGCCACTGGCAAGGCCACCATGTCCCCAGGTGCCACATCCACCTGACTGTTCAATCCCTTCAGGATGGGGACTCCAACCCTGCCTGGGCAGCTGTGCCAGTGCCTGACCACCCTTTCCATGAAGGAATTATCCCAAAATCCACCCTGCCCCTGCCCTGGCCCAGCCTGAGGCCGTTCCCTCTGCTCATGGGAGCACAGCCCGACCCCCCCGGCTGTGCCCTCCTGGCAGGAGCTGTGCAGAGCCACAAGGGCCCCCCTGAGGCTCCTTTGCTCCAGGCTGAGCCCCTTCCCAGCTCCCTCAGCCTCTCCTGGGGCTCCAGCCCCTTCCCAGCTCTGTTCCCTGGCCTGGCCACGCTCCAGCCCCTCCAGGTCTCTCCTGTCAGGAGGGTCCCAGAGCTGCCCCAGCACTGGAGGTGCCCCAGCAGTGCCAGCTCAGGGCACGGGCACTGCCCTGCTCCTGCTGCCACCCCAGGGCTGGGACATATGAGGTCTGAGCACACTTGGACAAAAAACAATGATGGAAGGGAGAGGGTATAAAGAGCCACACAGTGCTGGATTCTGGAGGTGGGACAGCTGGGAGAAGGGAGAAAAGCAGCAGTGGAAATGAGATGAGAAAGCCAGTGTTGTGTAGTTGGAACTTTGCTTTTAGAGCGGCCAGAAGCAGTGGACATGGTGGGATGTGAATGTGTAAGGAACGATGGGGTGTTGCTCCTCCAAGGGAACAAGTTCCATCTAAACACCTCAGCCTGTCCTTGTTTCTCTGTCTGAGGGCCTTTTCTATCAGATGCTATGCAGATCCCCTGATGCAGGGAAGAATGATGCATGAAGCTCCATGGTATCAGAAGGCTAATTAATTACTTCATTATACTATATTTATACTACAAGTATATTACACTAACAAGAACTATCACTAACTAACTAACTAGAATACCTATGGCTCTCTGCCAGAGAATCCCAACACACACATGTGGATCCAATTGATCAATGAATCCAAAACACCATCACCAGAATCCAATCAAGCAATCACCTCAGGTAAACAATCTCCTGAACACATTCCACATGGGCACAAACACAGGAGCAGCAAATGAGATTTTGTTTTGATCATTCTTTTCTCTGCTTCTCTCAGGAGAATCCTGAGAAAGCTAAATCTCTGTGCAGAGGGCATGTGCATACCATACATTTTCCAGCTTTAGTGGATTGCATGTGAGTGCTGCCAGCTCGGGATGTCTCCACAGGTCTGTGCTGTGCAGGAGGGTGCCTTGGAGGTGCTTTGGGGTCAGGTACAGCAGCACTGACCCTTCCTTGTCCCTCTGTTCCCGTGCAGGACACAGGCAGAGATGGCCCACACGTGCCGGGGCACCATCAACCTGTCCACAGCCCACATTGACACGGAGGACTCGTGCAACATCGTGCTGTCCAACGGGGGCAGGACCTACCACCTGAAGGCCAACTCAGAGGTGGAGAGGCAGCGCTGGGTCACGGCCCTGGAGCTGGCCAAGGCCAAGGCCATCCGCATGCGGAACAACCAGTCAGGTACGGGCATTTCACCGGTCAGGAATGGGGATTTAACCAGTCAGGTACGGGCATTTCACCAGTCAGGAATGGGCATTTCACCAGTCAGGAATGGGGATTTCACCAGTCAGGAATGGGAATTTCACCAGTCAGGAAAGGGCATTTCACCAGTCAGGAACGGGTATTTCACTGGTCAGGAACAGGGATTTCACCAGTCAGGAACGGGGATTTAACCAGTCCGGAATGGGGATTTAACCAGTCAGGAATGGGGATTTAACCAGTCCGGAATGGGGATTTCACCAGTCAGGAATGGGCATTTCGCCAGTCCGGAATGGGGATTTCACCAGTCAGGAATGGGGATTTAACCAGTCAGGAACGGGGATTTAACCAGTCAGGAATGGGCATTTCGCCAGTCAGGAGCGGGGGTTTAACCGGCCAGGTATGGGAGTTTAACTGGTCAGGTACGGGGGTTTCACCGGCCAGGGAGGGGCAGCCTGAGCCCTCCAGCTCTGTGGGATTAACAGGGGTAGGACAGTGGGAGGGGATGGAGACCAGAGATCTCTGAGGCCAGGTCAGGAACTTGGGGTTCATTGCAAAGGGCCAAGTGCAGGGCCCTGCTGGGAGCTGCCAGGCACAGCTGGAGCAGGACTGAGAGAAGTAAAGAGAGTGGGAAAGAGAGAGCAGGCAAGAGTTTGGTAAAGAGAAAATGAGAGCGAGGAAGAGTAAAGAAGGTAAGAGAGCAAGGTCCCGTTACAATATCATAAATTTTCTTCTGTGCTGAATATTCTAATTCTCACTAACCAATCTAGTACAAGATACAAATCCTACAGCATTTCCATACAGCCTATAAGAATCATTACATTACCATACTGTGTTACATTTTAAACTCTAAAATCTCCTCTTTGGGCCCTTCTGCCAAGCTGTAGGGTCTGCTCTGACCCTTGGGCCTGTCTGAGAGCAGAGGGTGTTGTTCCATCAAAAGGGGATCACCTTCAGCTGGCCATGCCATTGTTTTCCAGTTGTTCAGTAACTGAGGGATCTCAAAGCTTGCTTTCATTTCAATCTCACTTACAGTTTCCACATTCTCAAAATCTTTTGCCAGGCAATCATATTTATAAGGCTTTCCAGTTTCATTTTCCCTAGCACAGCTCTTGCAGCTCTACTCAGCTCACACAGCTCTTGTGGGCTGGTTAAATGGTGCAGAACCCACCCAGGGAGGGTTTCATGCACAGCTGGAAGTTGCTGATGGTCTCCCAGGGACACAAAGGGTTGGACACAACCCTGCTGCACCTCATCTCAGCTGCCTGGGCAGCTCTGAGCAGGTCTTTAGAGCTGTGGGAATGGCTGGGAACTGTGGAGAGCCAGTAACAATGAGCTAAGGATGCTGCTTCTGGAAGGCAGAGTGAGGTGTCTTTCTCCTGGAGACTTTGTGCTGGGAATGCTGGAAATGCTGTGCTCAGAGGGCTGAGCACCCCAGGGTGGTGTTGCACAGCTTGGGGAGGTTTGGTGGATGAGTGACACAGGTATTTAGTTGAGCTGTTTCTGTGTGCATCTCTGCTTCTGCCCCTTTGTTGTGGTGTTTATTGGAGCAGGTTTGGGACAGTTACACTTTGTAAAGCTGTCAGGGCCCTGTGCCTGGTGCACAGCTCCTCCCCAGGGTGACATTGTTCTGCTCTGTAATGGGTCAGTTAGGCTTGGCAAACAGAATGTTTTAGAAATATTTCAATGATTCTATTAGTCTGTATTTCAATGTCTGTAACTCTTCTGGGATTAACATTGGGTTTTCTTCTACAAGCAAGCACAGCTTCAGGCTGCAGTAAACAAACTTCAGAAATGGAAAAGAGAATGCTCCAGGGAGACCTTAAAGCACCTTCCAGTGCCTAAAGGAGCTCCAAGAGAGATGGAGAGGGACTTGGGACAGAAGGGACAGTGCCAGGACAAGGGGGGATGGCTTCCCACTGCCAGAGGGCAGGGATGGATGGGATATTGGGAATGAGGAATTGTTCCCTGGCAGGGTGGGCAGGCCCTGGCACAGGTGCCCAGAGCAGCTGGGGCTGCCCCTGGATCCCTGGCAGTGCCCAAGGCCAGGCTGGACCCTGGGGCTGGGAGCAGCCTGGGACAGTGGGAGGTGTCCCTGCCATGGCAGGGAGGTTGGAGTACATGATATTTAAAGTCCCAACCCAAACCATTCTGTGGTTTTAAGTGCTGTGAACTTTCTGTCCCTTAAAATTCCATGTCTGGAATATTCAAATACTGACAGGGAGCCCAGCTGATCCAGGAGAAGGGGGAAGCTTCTGGGCACACTTGTTTAGGGTGGGACACTGTGCTGGTCCTGGCTGCACTGAGGTGGCTCTGGGGGCTGTCGAGTCCTTCAGCTGGGTGGGTGTGTGGGAAAGGATCTCCTGGAGAGGTGGGGATGTGGGAAAGGAAAGGATCTCCTGGAGGGGTGGGAGTGGGAAAGGATCTCCTGGAGGGGTGGGAGTGGGAAAGGATCTCCTGGAGAGGTGGGAGTGTGGGAAAGGATCTCCTGGAGGGGTGGGAGTGGGAAAGGATCTCCTGGAGGGGTGGGAGTGGGAAAGGATCTCCTGGAGAGGTGGATGTGTGGGAAAGGATCTCCTGGAGGGGTGGGAGTGGGAAAGGATCTCCTGGAGGGGTGGGAGTGGGAAAGGATCTCCTGGAGAGGTGGGAGTGTGGGAAAGGATCTCCTGGGAGGGTGGGTGTGGGAAAGGATCTCCTGGAGAGGTGGGGGTGTGGGAAAGGATCTCCTGGAGGGGTGGGAGTGGGAAAGGATCTCCTGGAGGGGTGGATGTGTGGGAAAGGATCTCCTGGAGGGGTGGTGGGTGTTCTTTACCTTCCCTTTGGGACTGTGGGGCTGTGGCAGTGCTGGGTCAGGGTGGAGCAGTCCCAGGGCTGTCAGCCATGCTGCCTCCTGAGTCAGGCACAGCTATTTTGGTTTGTGTCTGCCTATAAAAATAGCAAATGCAGAGGCTGGCTGTGCTGGGGCTGAGGCCCTGCTGAGCTCTGGGCTGAGGGCAGTGCTGTGGATGGGGCTGTGCTGCCCCAGGCTCTGCTGACTCAGCTGTGATCCAGGCCACAGAGCTGATGGAACAGAAAATCCACAGGAGACTCCTGCTTTTCCAGACTTTCCTGATCTCATCAAGGGGATAAGACACTCTGTAAATGGGTGCTGAATTCTGAGCACATCAGTGAATTACTTTATGCTGTAATGTTCACCTGGCTGATGGTTTGTGCCAATTAGAGAGATTTTAATTATAGTAAAGAGTTACTGTGGGTTTGGCTTGAATCAAAATAAAATTCCTGATGTTGTGTCCCTGTGAGCACTGGGGTGGATGTTTACAAGTAAAGGGAGGAGGTTCTGGATTTGCTGTAGAAGTCCCCAGTCCTTCAAGTCTGCTCATGTGCAAAATTGTCTGAGTTGCCTCCTGAGGGATCCCCAAAACCTGGTGCTCCCCAAGGGCTGCTCTGCAGAGCCCAGCTGGGCTCCAGTGAGTGCAAAGGGTGGTGAGCAGCTGAAGGGATTTGTGCCCTCAAGGAGGAGCATCCATGGCTCTGGGAGGCCAGAAGGTGGGGAGAGGGTGGCAGAGGGGACAGGGAGAGGGTGGGCAGAGGAGCAGGTTTGTGTCTGGTGCTCTCTGGCTTCTGGGAAGGGACACAACAACATCCTTGTGGCCATCTGTGCTCGTGGGCACTGCCTGCTGCCCTGCCTGCTTCAGAGGCCATGGCCTCACCACCCTGCCAGGGAACAATTCCTCATTCCCAATATCCCATCCATCCCTGTCCTCTGGCAGTGGGAGCCATTCCCTGTGTCCTGTCCCTCCATCCCTTGTCCCCAGTCCCTCTCCAGCTCTCCTGGAGCCCCTTTAGGCCCTGCAAGGGGCTCTGAGGTGTCCCTGGAGCCTTCTCCTCTCCAGGTGAGCAGCCCCAGCTCTCCCAGCCTGGCTCCAGCCCTTGGAGCATCTCTGGTGCCTCCTCTGGGCTCTCTCCAGCAGCTCCAGGTCCCTGCTGTGCTGGGCCCAGGGCTGGGGCAGCTCTGCAGGTGGGGCAAAGGAGCAGAATCCCCCCTCCCCTGCTGCCCACGCTGGGGGCTCAGCCCAGGGCTCAGGGGGTGTCAGGGCTGGGGCAGGTGCAGCCCTCACCCAGCACCCCCCAAAGTCCTTGTCCCCAGGGCTGCTCTCCAGGAGTTCCCCTCCCAGTCTGTGCTCACAGCTGGGATTGCCCTGAGCCGGATGCAGGACCTGGCACCTGGACTTGCTGAATCTTGTGAGGTTCTCCTGAGCCCTCTCCAGCTTCCCACCCCTCTGGATGTCCCCATCCTTCTGTTGTGTCAGCTGCACTGCTCAGCCTTGAATCACCCCCAGACCTGCTGGAGCCTGGGCTGGGATTCCATTCACTGTTTCTGCAGGAGTCAGTGATCCCTCAGTGCTGCCAGGCCAGGGTCTTTGAGCTTTGATGGGAAATTTGATGGGTAGGAGGACTGGTAAATTGCTGCCCACATTTTTATTGCTGGGTCCCCATTTTGGGGTGGATGAAAGGGTCTTTCCCCCAGGAGTTCTCCTGAGTTGAACAGCTGTGGAAGTGTTTTTAACTTTGTTTTTTACTTGGCTGCTGGCTGGAGCTGTGCACCCACAGGAGCCATTTCACAGGACTGCTTTTCATGTCTGTTTTTAACTGCAAAACCTGTCCCCACACCAAGTATGGCATGGGAGACTTTGCTGTTCTGTGCAAGGGGGAGCTCTGGTTTCCCCTCTGCCCACTGTGGAATCAGGAGTATTTTGGTAACAAGCTGTGACCTGGGACATTTGTACTGGGAGATGTGACCTGAGCTCCCTGTCCTCATCCTGCTGCCCAGGGAGAGAGACCTGCCCAGGGAGAGAAATCTGCCCAGGGATGGACCTGCCCAGGGATGGACCTGCCCAGGGATGAACCTGCCCAGGGAGAGAGACCTGCCCAGGGAGAGAAACCTGCCCAGGGATGAACCTGCCCAGGGATCAGTGGCAGAAAGTGAGAGTGGAGCTGAGCTTAGCTCCCTCCTCAATTACCACATGTGCTTAATTCCTCTAAAACACATGTAGAGTGTGACAGGAGGACAAAACAGTGCCAGACCAAGCTCTGCTCAGCCAAACGTGGCATTCCTGCTTCTAGGTGGGATTGCAAAGTGTTGGTAAAGTTATAGTAAACTCAATTTGTCCTCATTCATCACCTGCTTTTATCAGTACTGGCTGTGGCCCTGTGCTGTTACCTGGCTTGAAAATCAGATTTCTGTGTTCACCCTCTGTATTTGGTGACTGTGGCTGGTGGATTTTCTTCAAACAAATACAAAAACAGATCTAAAAGTATCCTTTCTTTTTAGAGCAGTATCATGACATCCAGGAATTTGATGAGTGCTGAATATATGATTTTTTTCTTGGCTCTGTAATAAAGGAAAAGTGTGCAAGGGAAGAGTGGAATTCTGTTCCTGGTATTTTAAACACTAGGAAAACTCCCCAGAATAGACTTGGGTTGCTGGGAGAGGGAGTTGGTGACTCCTTTTGGTTCCCTGCTCAGGCAGCAGAGAGGGTGAAAGCTGTGTGTGATTCCAGTGATCACCTGATGAGGAGCAGATTCTGGGCTGACAGAAAGGGATTTTGGTGTTCATGGTGCTGAAATGCAGGAGATCCCTGGACAGGTCAGTGCTGGTGTCTGTGCAAGAACAACTCACCTGCCAGCCACTCTCAGAGGTGTCTGATTCCTTTGGCTGAGACTGGAGTCAGTGCAGAAAAACTGGGAATTGATAATCAGAGTGGAAAAGAAGGAATGCAGGCTTGCTCTGTGTGCTGCTGGCATCTCTTCCCTGGAGATGCCCTGCCAGTGACTCACAGGGTTTTCAGCAGAACTTGAAAACCCAAACAACCAAACAGGCACAAGATTAACCAGAGAAATAAAATCTCCTCTGACAAGGGAAGGAGGATGATGGAATGGAAGGTAAATTTTTCATCTGGGAGAAGGACAGCTGAAGGTGCCACATGGATGATGGTCAGTGGTACAGGAAATGTGCTGGAGCCCCAGGAGAGGCTGAGGGAGCTGGGCAGGGGCTCAGCCTGGAGCAAAGGAGCCTCAGGGGGGCCCTTGTGGCTCTGCACAGCTCCTGACAGGAGGGGACAGCCGGGGGGGTCGGGCTGTGCTCCAGGGAACAGGGACAGGAGCAGAGGGAACGGCCTCAGGCTGGGCCAGGGCAGGGGAATATTGGAAAAATTTCTTCCTGGAAAGGGTTTCCAGCCCTGGCACAGCTGCCCAGGGCAGTGCTAGAGTCCCTGTCCCTGCAGGGATTTAGCAGCTGTGTGGATGTGGCACCTGGGGACAGGGGTTATTGGTGCCCTTGGTAGTGCTGGATTAATGGCTAGAGTTGATCTCAAAGGTCTTTTCCAACTTTAACAATTCTGTGACTGTCTGAGTCTAGGAAAAGTTAGGGAGAAATGCTTATGAAAAAGGAGGGAATTATCAGCTCATAGGTTTAAATGGAGCAGGAATAATTAATATTTTGTACAACATCCAATTAAATGGTGGCACTTGCTGCCGGGAGCCAGAAAATCCAAGGAGACCAAGCAGATTTGGGCACAATTTCATCCCTTGGGGTACAGGCTGTAACTGGCTGTGTATGGAATATGACCTGGGGGCTCCTTGTGCAGCACAGCTCTGACAGGGAAGGATCAATGCCCAGAGGAACCAGAGCCTGTGCCCTGTCCCAGTATCCTGTTTCCAAAATACCAATTGCAGTTTGCTTGCTGGGGAAGAGATGGAATTTCCTGGGGTTTTAGGCTGACCTTGTGTGACCATCCTGGGGAGGATTCACTTTGAAACCAACACCCTGTGGTGTGGGTCAGTGGTCTGGGCTAGTGGGGGTTGATTACTTGGGTTACTTGGTTATCCTTCCTGCCTTAATCCACTGTTTTCTTCTTGAGAAACAGGGAGGGATTGCTTCTGGGGGCTCTCTGTGGGCTGCAGGAGGGTGGGAGCTCTAAGCAGATAGGAGAAAGAGTGGAAGAGGGCTGGTGATGGCCTCTGCTCTGGTCCTGGGGTGAATTCCTGTTGCAGGAGAGTGGAAAGGGACAGTCCATCTCTGGAGAGGGACACTGGAGCTGTGGGGATCCCACTGCAGGGCTGGGGTGCAGTTGGGTGGGTGGAAGCCAAGGGGCAGCTCAGGCCAGCAGGGAGTTCCCCTTCAGTGTCCCAGATCCAGCCTTTATGGCAGCATTAAAAAACAGCCATAATTAATTATTCCTCAGCTTTCCCTTTAATCACTCCACTGATAATGTCACTTGTGTTGCTCTACTCATTTTGGCTGTTTTTTGTCCTTTTTCCAAGGCAGGGGTTTGTTTGCAAAAGCCATTTTGAGTTGGGCCTGTGACACTGCAACGCATCTGGCACCTTCCCTTTCCCATTCCATGAATTATCCCCTTGTTGCTCCCCCTGGCCTCTCAGAAGCTCCTGGCCAGGTGGCCTTGGCTTGTGGCTCTGCTGGGGCTGTGGCAGGACAGGACAATTCCTGTCATTGTTGTCCCAGCTCATGTCTGGCTGTAACAGCCCAGCCATTCCCAGCTCTTTGGACAGCAGCATTCCCTTTTCCCCTCCTCCCTGTGAGTTTCCCCATCCCTGTGAGCTGTTTTCCCTGTGCTGCAGTTCCCTGGCTGTCACCTTGCTCTTCTAATTGTCTTTTTATCCTTGGAGTCTGGATTTTCCCAGGACAGCCAGCTGTTGTTAACTATGCCAGGAGCTGCTGCTGTGGGAAATAGAACTGGCAGTGCTGCTGATGGACTTGTTTGCTTGGATTTCCCATTCCTAATGATTCCTGTCTCCTCTCAGTGCCTTCAGCTCTGGCTCCCCAGTCTCCTGATGGATTGGGGTGGGTTGGTCCATCTCAGCCACCCCAGGGAGCTGCAGCCAGCACTTCAGCTCCTCCTGCCACAGCCACAGGGATGCTGGAGAGCAGGAAGGGTTTGCAGAGGGATCTGACCAGGCTGGATCCCTGGGAAACTGTGCCAGGGACAGGGGACTTTGGACAAAGGCCTGGAGTGACAGGTTAGGTGGGATCCTGGGAAGGAATTGTTCCCTGTAAGTGTGCAGAGGCCCTGGCACAGGGTGCCCAGAGAAACTGGCTGTTCCTGGATCCCTGGCAGCATCCAAAGCCAGGCTGGATGGAACTTGGAGCAGCCTGGGATAGTGAAAGGTGTCCCTACCCATGGTAGGGGTTGGATGAGCTTTAAGGTCCCTTCCCACCCCAAACCAGTGAAGGGTTCTCTTAGCTACACAGCCTCCAACTGCTCCCTTCTCCTGGCTGCTGCCTGGTGCTGCAAACACGAGGAGGGTGGGAGGAATCTTTGGATTTTTCTATTTCACAAGCCAGGAACCACTTCCCTCCCCTCCCTCCCCCACCTTGTTATTTTTCTAATCTGTTTTTAATTCTCTTGCTGCTGTTTTCCCCTCCACTTGCATATGGGGATGCAGCAGTCCCAGGACTGAGCTCCCCTCCTGGCTGTGCTGCTGCTCTCCCTGGTCCCAGGTACCACAGCACATTCATTGCTGCTGTTGTGCAGATGTAATCCATGATAATCACTGCCAGCCAAGGAACCCAGAAAACAGTACTTACATAACAGCAGGAATTAAACATTCCAGCAGGGGCTCAGAGCAGCCAGCACTATTTAGGCCATTCCTGCTGCTCCTGCCTCATCCTCCAGAGTGAGTGCAGAGCTGTGGCTGCTCCTCAGCTCTGCCTGGTGTCCATGGTCAGTGGAAGCTCTGCCTGCCCATGGCAGGGGCTGGAAAAAGATGAGCTTTAAGATCCTTTCCAACCTAAACTATTCCATGATTCTCTGACAGGACAAGGGGCAATGGCTCCCACTGCCAGAGGGCAGGGATGGATGGGATATGGGGCAGGAATTGTTCCCTGGCAGGGTGGGCAGGCCCTGGCACAGGTGCCCAGAGCAGCTGGGGCTGCCCCTGGATCCCTGGCAGTGCCCAAGGCCAGGCTGGACATTGGGGCTGGGAGCAGCCTGGGACAGTGGGAGGTGTCCCTGCCATGGCAGGGGTGGCACTGGATGGGCTTTAAGGTCCCCTTCCACCCAAACTGTTCTGGGATTCTTTAATTCAGGAGTGGGATGGGAATTGATGCGACAGCTCCTGCTGCTCCAGTGCTGCTCTTTCCCCTGCCCAAGGGCAGAGACACATCCCCCCTGCCTTCCCTGCCCTGTGCCACTGCCAGGGAACCCTGGTGCTCCCTCCTCTGGGCAGTCACCCCGTCCTTTCCCACTCTTGGCAGCCTCTGGGAATGTCCATGGGCTCCTGCAATCCCTCAGCAGGGCTGGCACTCAGCTGAGTGTGGCGAGCCAGGCCCTGGGGCAGTTTCTCAGTGGAGGTTTTTGTGTTTTCAGCATTCCAGGTGAGGCTGCAGCAGTAACCCCCTGGAAATAAGCACAGGAACGTGACAGAGCAGAGCAGTGCTGGGGGGAGGCTCTGGGAAGGGCTGGCACAGCAGGAGCAGAGCTGGGGTGGGCAGGAGGCTCCGTGCCCACGCCAGAGCTGGGAAAACGCTCCTGCCGGAGGAGGGGGTGGGATGTGCAGCACGAGGATTCTGGGGGAGGTTTACATTGGATACTGGGGAAAATTCCTTCAGGAAAAGGCTGCTCAGGCTCTGGAACGGGCTGCCCAGATGGTGGAGTCCCCATTACTGGGGGGATTTAGCAGCAGTGGGGATGTGGCACTTGGGTGTGGGGGTGGCCTTGGCAGTGCTGGGGACAGCTGGACTCGAGGGCCTCAGAGGGATTTTCCAACCTGAGTGATTGCACAATTCTCTGATCTCTGCTGGCACACCAGGGCCCTTCTTTCCTCACCAGGGTGACCTGGGACAGCTGTGGTGAAGGAGAGGCCCTGTTTTGGCTGAGCTGCTGCAGAAGGAGTTTGGTGCAGGAACACTGGGAGGAGAAATCCTTCTGGGTCCTTGCTCAGTCCTGCCTGTGGGAGCTGGGAGGGCAGGCAAAACCCAGGGGCTGAAGTGTCCTGTTGTACACACAGGCCTCTCCCTGGCAAGTTGGAGAGCAGATTCTTCTCCAGCAAAAATGGGAAGGAGAGGGATCAATTCCTATGGCGAGGATTATGATACTGCTGGAGTTGATAAATAGCAGGGAAAAACTGGTTATAAATTGATAAAGTGATAACTACCAGGGCAGAATGGTCTCTGCTGTGCCATGTTTGTAGGTACCACAGATCCATCCTTATTTCCAAAAATGCTGTGGATTGTGCTACTGGATTGTGTTTCTCCCATGCCCATCTCCTGTGTTTCTTTAAATCTGGTTTTTTTTCCCCTCATTTCATTATTTATGGCCCTTTCCCCCTGTGCCATGGACAAACACTGTGAGTGTGTGGCCTGAGTGAGGGGATTTCCCTCATTCCATGTTTTCCAGCTGTTTATAAGTCTGTGTTTCCTTTCTCTCATTCTCAGTGCCTTTTCTGTTGCTTCCACATGACCTCCTCCCTTCCTCACATCTTTTTGAGGGAAGAATTTCCCAAGGTCACTTGGCAAGGCTGCAGAGCCCAAACCAGTGACCCCTGGGCAGCTGTGCCCACATTTCACCTGAACTCAGGGCTGATTATTTCCCTTGAGGAATTGAATTGCAGGTGGTGCTTTGTGATTTCAGCCAAAGGGGTTGGAACAGCCTTTGCAGGGTCACAGAACCACGGAATGGTTTGGGTTGAAGGGACCTTAAAGCTCAGCTTGTCCCGCCCCTGCCATGGGCAGGGACACCTTTATCCCAAGAGGGCAGAGATCCCATTCCCAGTGCCCAGCTGGTGCCCAGCAAGGAGGGAACATCTGCACTGAGTGAAAAGTTCAAGTGAAAAGTTGCCAAAATGACAAACCCAGTCAATGTTAGCAAGTGCAGCAGGGAAGGAACAACAAGGATCATCCTTCCCACTTCTGCACCCACGCAGGAAGGGGGATTTTCAAGATCCCAGGGAATGCACAGTGCTTGCCTGGCAGGGAACCAGCAGACACTCACTCTTGGTGACAGGGTTTTGGTGTTCGAGCAAGAAAACACTTTTATAGACTACAAACTTGTTATTTTTCACAACAGGCAAAAAAATGTGGTTTCCCTAAGTACCAGTGACACACCAGGTTTAGCTTGGGAAGACTTTCAAAAATATTTGTGCTAAAAATAATATCAAAACTTTCGAGCACTTCTAGTGCTGTCTAAAATGGGAACATGCATTGGATTTATATGCTGGAAAACTTTATTCACAAACTAAGATTCATTTTTTTGGAAAAATAGCACATGAAAAGGGACTGGACAGACAGATAAAGCAAAACTTTATCCCCTGGGAGCACCAAAGGATGGGAGTACCTGGAGGTAGCCTGCAGGAAGGATGGAGAGGGACTGGGGACAAGGGATGGAGGGACAGGACCCAGGGAATGGCTCCCACTGCCAGAGGGCAGGGATGGATGGGATATTGGGAATCAGGAATTGTTCCCTGGCAGGGTGGGCAGGCCCTGGCACAGGTGCCCAGAGCAGCTGGGGCTGCCCCTGGATCCCTGGCAGTGCCCAAGGCCAGGCTGGACATTGGGGCTGGGAGCAGCCTGGGACAGTGGGAGGTGTCCCTGCCCATGGGAGGGACAGTTCCAGCACAGGGGGTGTGGTGTCCTTATGGAGATGGGGCTGCAGGAAGGGGACAAAGCTGGGTCCTTGCTCAAGCTGGGTCCTTGCTCACCCTGGCTCTTGAGCCCTGAGCTCTCTCTGTGCTGGGAACAGACTCTGGTTACTGGTTTTTAAGGCAAGTTTCACCTGTAAGTAGCTTTTAATGCCACATTTAGCAACACAACAGGGATTTTCATACAATTGGGAGCAGCAAGGGGGAGATTCCCAGCTCAGGAATCAGTTCAGTATCTCACTGTTGCTGTCAGTCATTCAGAATTCCCACGGGCTTTTTTCTTTACCTGGCACAGAAAAAGGCTCTTGAAGGTAAATCAAGTTTGAACACTGGAAACAATAACAGCCCTTGCTAATTAGAAATGAGTCACCGAGTGAAAACTGATCCTTCAGTGGGTCTGAAGGCATCTCTGGAGGGTTGGGCTGGGGCAGAGGGGGAGGTGGCAGGGCTGTTGGGCACTGAGGAGTGAGGGACTGGCAGGAAACCTTGTGGTGTTTGTGTCTAATGAAGCCCAACAGCTCCTGCTCCTGGTCACAGAGGGGAAAATGGGATTTGGGTTGGTGGTGGGATACAACAGCTCTGTGCAGCCCTGGCAGGGCACAGGGAGTCCCTCAGGGTTCTCCCTGCACATTGAGGAATTTGGGTTGGATGTTCATTTGTAACTCAGGTAGCAGGGAATTGCTGGGACTCACAGCTTGAGGGAACACCTGCAGAGCCATGTGTGCCTTCCATCCATCCCCTTGGGATTTCTGACATCCCTCTGGACAGGGAACTTGGGATACCTGAGCATACTGCAGTCACAGAATCACAGAATTGTGGAGGTGGGGGAAGCCCTCAGAGATCACCCAAACCCCTCTATTCCCCAGCCCTGCCAAGGCCACCACTGTCCCCTGTCCCCAGGTGCCACATCCACCTGGCTGTTCAATCCCCCCAGGGGTGGGAGCTCCCCCACTGCCCTGGGCAGCTGTGCCAGGGCTGGACAGCTCTTTCCAGGAAGGAATTATCCCAAAATCCACCCTGCCCCTGCCCTGGCCCAGCCTGAGGCCGTTCCCTCTGCTCCTGTCCCTGTTCCCTGGAGCACAGCCCGACCCCCCCGGCTGTCCCCTCCTGGCAGGAGCTGTGCAGAGCCACAAGGGCCCCCCTGAGGCTCCTTTGCTCCAGGCTGAGCCCCTTCCCAGCTCCCTCAGCCTCTCCTGGGGCTCCAGCCCCTTCCCAGCTCCGTTCCCTGGCCTGGCCACGCTCCAGCCCCTCCAGGTCTCTCCTGTCAGGAGGGTCCCAGAGCTGCCCCAGCACTGGAGGTGCCCCAGCAGTGCCAGCTCAGGGCACGGGCACTGCCCTGCTCCTGCTGCCACCCCAGGGCTGACACAGCCCAGGTGTCCTTGGCCTCTGGGCCCCCTGGGCACACCTGGGCTCGTGTCCAGCCGCTGCCACCAGCACCCCCAGGCCCTTTCTGCTGGGCCCTCTGCAGGAGCTGCTTGCTGCCAGCTCCCATCCAGGCCATGCAGCAGGAGCAGGCTGCCCTCTCCTGGCTCGCTGCTTCCCTGCATTCCTGGCTGCCCGTGGAGCTCCGTGTGCTTCAGCTTTCCCAGCTCTTGCATAAGCCCTGTCCCTGCAGAGAGCCCGGCTTTGGGGACACCGAGGTTATTTACTGCCTGTGCTTGACTTTGCAGCTGGCCTTTAATGTATGTGTGAGAAAAGAGGGATTGGCCAGGCAAACCTTGCTTGGACACTCAGTAGGGCAGGAGAGCTGCTTTTCCATGGGGAACAGCTGCTCCTCCTGTCCTGGATTCCAGCCCCAGGGAGAGCTCCCAGCACGTGGGGACCCCAAACTCCCCCTGCCCCGACATTCCCGGCTGGAAGTGGCACAGCTGGGCTGTGCTGGCACCTGTGCTGGCACCTGTGCTCCTCCTGCAGCGCCTCGGCTCCTCCCAGTGCTGGAATCTGATCCCAGCCCAGGCTCCACTGGGGCATCTCCCCAGATCCACTTGGGAAATTCAGAATTCTTCTGGAGTTTTAGGAGTTTGTAAGCTAAAATTGTCACTCTAGGTAGTGAAGATCAACTTGAGGATACGATGCCACTTTTATTCTGCTCAGCTTTTGATTTTATTTGAGGAAAATTTTATTGGGGAAAATCTCTCTTGCCTCCTCCATTGGCTCCATTGCTGAGGGGTGGGATAGGATTCTTGGAATATATTGATGCAGTTTCTGGAAGGTGAATGATCTGGTGTTTAGGGAGATCCAGGATCTGGGAGTGTGTTGTGGGATGCTGTGTGTGCCATGAGGGGATGGGTGGTCTCCTCTGGATCCCCTCATTTTCACTGTGTTTATTTCCCTGTGCCTTTGCCTGGCCCCTCATCAGCCCTGGGTGTTCCACACCCTCACTCCTCTTCCCACCTGAGTCCCCTGCTGAGTTTCAGCTGCTCAGCAAGAAGGAACATCAGAATTTCACATTTCCCTTGGAAAGAAAGGAGAAAGCTCATCCTGACTTTCCCAGGGGAAGTCAGGGAGCCTTTCCCAGGCACCTTCTGCTGTTCCTGGGACCCTGGTAACTCTGGATTTGCAGCAGAAGGAGCTAAATCCAGGGATAAACCTGCAATCTGCTGATGGACAGGGAACTTGAGGACTGATTGCCAAATGTTGAGATGAGTGACTGGGGCTGTGACTTAAATATTGGCAGGAGGAGGCTGGGGGCAGCTGGCAGGAAAGATGCAGAGCTGCTGCTGGGAGGTCTGCTGGGGCTCTTGGCCCTGCTGGGCTGAGGATATTTGGTTCCCTGGCTGGGCTCAGGAACCTGTCCTGGGACAAGTGTGAGCAGGGATCCAGCTCCAGCCTCCCCCAGGAGGTGCTGGAGGTGGAACACAAACCTGGGATGGAGGGAAGAGCCACTTCTGCAAGGATGGATGCAGCAGCAGAGCTGCCTTTTCCCATGGAAAATGACTTCTTGTGGTGCTGTAATAACATCATGTTGGCAGGCATGCTGCTCCTGGAGATGGATAACCAGGGAGTTTTGACCTTAGTTATTAGATTTGTAGATTCAACTAAAAATTTAGCTCTAAGGAGTGTTTCCAATTTAAAATGAGTCTCCTCAGGGAGCAGCTCTCCCTCTGGCAGTAACTCATTCACGAGGAACTCAAATATTCATTTATACTTAAAGCCGGGCAGGGGAAGGGAAAACAAAGAGGGCTGAAAGCATGACAAGATGATAAACACCCAATTTGGGATTCTCCTTGAAATGTGCTGGTAGGAGCTTAAACTGCTGCCAGAGCCTCCCTGAGGGGTGTGGTGGGTGTTGGATTTAGGAGCACAGTGGTGACAGTGGCACACTGGGTTATCCCTCAGCTCCTGACAGGATGGAGGGAGGGAGGGCTGAACCCTTGGATGGTGTAAGGTGCTGACACTGACTTGGGAGAGGATGGAGGGCTACAAAAGCTGTTAATCCTTTTTAAACAGGGCCCTGGGTGCTGCAGGTGGAGGTTTTCCAGCCATGGAGGTGTATGAGGAGGAAGCTCAGGCTGCACATCAGGAAAAATTTCCTTCATGGAAAGCATTGTTAAACACTGGGAGGGGCTGCTCAGGGAGGTTTGGAGTCCCCATCCCTGGAGTGTCCAAGGAGTGACTGGAGGTGGCACTCAGAGCTCTGGGCTGGGGATGGGGCACAGCTGGGACTCCATGGAGGTGGCACTCAGAGCTCTGGGCTGGGGATGGAGCACAGCTGGGACTCCATGGAGGTGGCACTCAGAGCTCTGGGCTGGGGATGGAGCACAGCTGGGACTCCATGGAGGTGGCACTCAGAGCTCTGGGCTGGGGATGGGGCACAGCTGGGACTCCATGGAGGTGGCACTCAGAGCTCTGGGCTGGGGATGGGGCACAGCTGGGACTCCATGGGCTGGGAGGGCTTTTTCAGCCTCAGGGATCCTGGGTGGTGGGGTGGGGAGGAGGCTGGTGCTCCCAGTGCTGCCAGCCCTGGGGCTGTGAGCTGCAGCACAGGCACTCAGTGCTCCCTTTCCCAGCAATGGTGCAGGCTGTGCTTGTTCCTGGCAGGATTCCCTGCTGGAGGAGTACAGCCTGTTCAGGGCAGGGCCAGGTGGAGCAGGCAGTGCTGCCATCCCAGGGCACTCACTCTCCTGGCTGCTGCTTGGGGAGCAGTGGAAAGGGGCTGGGTGCAATTCCTGCAGCCTGCAGGGAGTGAGGGACTCTGTGGATTTCTGTCCCTGCTGTGGGACTGGCTCTGAGATCCCCAGCTAAGGCACTTCTCTCCTCCTTCAAGGCAAGGGTCCCTCCCTTCCCTCCTCTGCCCTGGGCAGCCTGACCCAGAGGAGCATTTTCCTGCTGCCTGTCCCTCCTTGGCATCTGGTCAGTAAGCAGTGCAGAAGAAATGTGCTGGAGGGTGAATGTCTGGCTTTAAACAAGGAAAGGAGTAAAAAAACCTTGAAATTGCCTTCAGGTTCTGCCTCTGCTCTCCAGCCCCTGGAATGAACCAAGGTCCTCCAGCAGTCTGGGAGCAGAACTGCTGGAGTGTGGTGGAAAACTCACGTGTGAGCTCTTCCAACTGCTTGTTTACACTAAAACAAGGATGTTTTGGTTATTCCACTGATCTCCTTTTCAAGGGTGGATTGTGTAACTGAAGAATCCAAGATTTCCATAGCACAGAAACCCACCATGGCATTCAGTGTCACCAAGGTGGGGCAGGTGGGGGAGTTTCTTGCACTCCAGCAGCATTTTTGAGAGGAATAAAATAAATGGAGTCAGGAACAAGTGTTTAAAAAAAGCCAGTTGTTGGGCAGAGCTGTGGAAGAGCCTCTGGGGAGCTGTTCCTCTGGAGACAGCCTTTGTGGTTGGCCTTGGAGCACTCTGGATTCTGGGCATCCCTGGGTGGAGATGTGCAGCCTGGAGATGGGGCTTGAACTGCTCAGGACCTGCAGTGGTGATTCCTGGTGATATCCAGGGGCTGGAGTCAGGAAGTCTCAGTCAGGAAAGAAAATCCCCCCAGTAGAACTGGTAAAAAAACCCCTTTTTACTATGTAAATAATCTTTTGTTTGATTCACACAGGGCAAAAGAGAAGATCCAGTGTTATCTCCTTGCCCAGGGAAGGTTTAAAGTTGAATTATTTCTTTCTGGAAGTCCTAAAAGTGTTCTGACAGTGTAGGCACAATGAGATTGGCTTTTCCTGGGAGGGAGGAGAGAACCAGGAAGGGTTGGAGAAGAAGCCCTGGCACAGGTGCCCAGAGCAGCTGGGGCTGCCCCTGGATCCCTGGCAGGGCCCAAGGCCAGGCTGGACATTGGGGCTGGGAGCAGCCTGGGACAGTGGGAGGTGTCCCTGACCATGGCAGGGGGTGGCACTGGATGAGTTTTAAGGTCCCTTCCCACCCAAACCATGATCCTGTGATATTTCAGACATGTTCACTTCACTCCTGTGTGTGTGAATTTATGTGGGGTGGTTTTGGGCATCATACTTGAAACAAGCAGTAGGAATTTGGGGAGTTGAGGGACACTCACCCCTCTAGAAAACACTGAAAAGAATCAAATGTTAAAAGCCCCAAAAGCAGCAGAGGATGAAGATGTGTTGAGTGTTTTGCAATACAGTGAAGGTTTTTGCAGAGGGAAGTGGCCACTTCTCCTTTGTGTCTGCAGGGGGCAGAGACAATCCCTGCAGTTGGAGCAGGGAGATAAATTGAGGGTTGGGGATAACTGTTTAAAAACCTCAACAATCCCAAAGCAGGAACACCTGGAATCAGCACAGCTGTTTTATTTTGGAATATTTGGGCATTTATGGGAAGAGTGTTTCAAGGCAATACTGGAAAGAGCATTTCAAGGGAATATTAGATTATATACAGTAAATGACTATATTTAATATCTCATCATTAGCATATCATAAGGTATCTCAGTGCAGGCACAAGTCCCCAGAATTTTTTTAGGTGATTTTATCCCCATAAAATTTGAAGCAAGGACTCGAAATTGGGCAAGGAATGTCTGTGTCACTCTTGACATGCAGCTCTGGCCTGATGTGTTCCAGAAGAGACCCCCCAAAGGGGCTGGTTTTGGGCTTTTCCACTGGAAACTTGTAAAAGGTGAAACTTCCCAAGTTTCGGTTTTTTTCCTGAACCCGTTCTCCATGTGCTGGGGCAGCGCAGCTGCTGTGGCTGAGGTGAGGAGAGGGAGGAGGAGGAGGAGGAGGAGGAGGAGGAAGAGAAGGAGGAGGAGGCACCCGCAGCCCTGAGCACGGGGCATGAGAGCTGCGGAGAGGGGAAGGGAGGGGAAGAAATGAGGATATGGAGCCTGCGGAGGGCGGCCCGGGGCAAGGCTGGGCCGGGCTCGGGGCCATCCGGGGCTGCTCCCGCACCTCCTGGCCCTGGCCCTGGCCCTGTTCCTGTCCCTGCAGCCCCTCCTGAGCGCTGGATGAGGAAGAGGTGCTGTGGCAAACGCAGTATGTAATGCCCTAAACCCCCCTGGGGAGACAGAGCGGGCTGGGCTCTCTGGGGCAGGTGTGGGGCCGGGCTCCTTTGGGGTGTGCGCTGGGTTTGAGGTGCTTGGGAGAGCCCCTGGGCTGGGTCAGACACTTGAATTGATTATAATTGGATAAAGTGAGGGGTGTTCCCATATGTGGGGGGTCCCCAGAGGGTCCCTGTGTGGGGCAGCCCTTCATCCCACCCTGCCCTGTGTCAGGCTGGAGCAGCCCCACAGGGCTGGAATAAAATGGGGTTTAAGGTCCCTTCCCACCCAGCCCATTCCATGATTCTGCCCGGTGGGAGAATCCCTCCCTCTCTGAAGCAGGGAGAAGTTATTGTAACTGCTCCAAATAAAGCATTTCCAATCGATTTTAAGGGAGGAGCTGGAGTTTGAGGTGGTTTGGTCCCACTAATCCTGGAAGGGCTTTGTAAAAATCACCTGATGTTTTTATCAGTGGGTTGGGGAGGTGGATGTGGCAGAGCAGTAAAGATACCAGAAAATTAGGGATTATGGAGGCTTTCAAGATTAACTGGATAATGATAAAGGAGATACCAGGCTGAAGAGTGCAGCTGGGAGTGTTGTTGGGAATGCTCTGGAACGGGAAAACAGAATTCCTTAAGTTCTCCAGTTTGTTTTGGGATTTTATCAAACTTGGAAAAGAAGTCAGACTAAACCCAAACTGCAGCCATAATCTGACCTACCCACCTTGTCTTCTTCCAGGCAAAATATTTGGAAGGTATAAGTTGCACTTTTAAATGGCTTTTTATATTTGATGCAGTTTCTGGAAGGTGAATGATCTGGTGTTTAGGGAGATCCAGGATCTGGGAGTGTGTTGTGGGATGCTGTGTGTGCCATGAGGGGATGGATGGTCTCCTCCTGGATCCCCTCATTTTCACTGTGTTTATTTCCCTGTGCCTTTGCCTGGCCCCTCATCAGCCCTGGGTGTTCCACACCCTCACTGCTCTTCCCACCTGAGTCCCCTGCTGAGTTTCAGCTGCTCAGCAAGAAGGAACATCAGAATTTCACATTTCCCTTGGAAAGAAAGGAGAAAGCTCATCCTGACTTTCCCAGGGAAGTCAGGGAACCTTTCCCAGGCCCCTTTTGCTGTTCCTGGGACCCTGGTAACTCTGGATTTGCAGCAGAAGGAGCTAAATCTGGGGATAAACCTGCAATCTGTTGATAGACAGGGAACTTGAGGACTGATTGCCAAATGTTGAGATGAGTGACTGGGGCTGTGACTTAAATATTGGCAGGAGGAGGCTGGGGGCAGCTGGTAGGAAAGATGCAGAGCTCTGTCAGTTTGGGAATGTGATCCTTATGGAGAGGATCTTAGTTGTTATATTTCCATGATCCTGCCTTGATTTCCTGCAGCAGGAGTGGAGCTGTGTCTCCTCCATCCCTGCTGATCAGGGTTGGGAATTAGGATATAATACAGAATATAAATGTGTGTCTGTGTATGTATGGCCCTGTATAGGTATTAACTCTGGCCTCAGTGTCAAAACCCAGATCCTGCCTCCAGCTGGTCCTTGGATCTGATATCAGAGCTGGAAATTCTTGTTTTGAGCTAAATCCTATCAAGACCTTCCTCTTCTCTCCAATTAAAATCCAATCTCTTGTGGTGGTCATTTTCCCCTTAAGAACTACAGATTCTTACCTAAACCATCAATACATATGCCAGTATTTTAACGAAATCTTTGTGTGTACGTGCACTGCCAGCATTAGTTTCCCTGGCTTGACTGCACATAGTAAAGATTGTGTGATCTGGCTGAATTTCTCCGTTTTCTACCTGGAATTCTTGCACAGTCCCTGCCTCTCTATTTAAATGTGTCCTCAGAAAGTGGTTCCAACTTAAAAGCTGGAATACAAACATTTCTTTCTTGCTGTAAAACCTTTGTAATCCAGCTGGAGTGAGAAAAAAAAATGATCAAATGCAAACTATCAATCCCTGTGGGTCCTGGAAATTCCCAGTTCCCACTCCATACTCTGGGTCCCACTGTGCACAGGCAGCAGCTGCTGGGCTCTGGATTGGGATTTATGCCGAATTTTTCCTCCAGAATTACACATTCCCTCGAGACTGGGCAAATTAAAGCTGGGAAAATCCAGTGGTTTTGGAATGGAGGGGTGAGAAAATGGATCTCAGGGAGGACAGGGCTGGAGGAGCTTCCTGGGTTTGCTACGGAGCTGTTGGGATGTGAAATGTGACCGAGTGACTAAAATGGATCATGGACTTTCTGATAAAAAAATAAAGGAATTCTGGTCTTTATTTTAAGCCAATGTCCTAAAAATAACCTCCAGCAGCATTTAAAGGGACAAGCTTCCAAATCTCCCCCTCCCTTCCCGAAAATGCAGCATCCCTCTGCCTTTGGGGCTGGGTATCCACAGGCACCGCTCCGGAGCCGGTCCCAGCCGAGCCTGCCGGGCTGGGGCTGCTGCTGCCGCTCTGTGTCGCGGTTTTTTGGGCAGGATGAGGCTGTTTTCCGGCAGGGATGGAGTTAAGGGCTGCTCCGTGGTGCATGCTGGTACGAGGCTGCTTTGGTGATGGAGCCGTAGTGCCCTGCTAGCGGCATGTGCTGGGAATGGATGATGGGAAGTGTGGCACTGGAATAAGGACATTTCCCTGGGCCATCTCTCCATCCCTGTGGGTTTTCCTGCATCCCCAAGCTCGCAGCCATGTAGGAGTCGTGGCAGCCTCGGCAGAGCCATCCCGCGGTGGGGATGAAGGGTAGGGGCTGCTGGGAGACAGGATCGCTCCGCTCCTTCTGCAACGCCGGCTGTCTGAATAAATTCCACAAGGGTTAGTGGCCTTCCCGGCGTTCTGGATGCATCCCTGGGGCTTCCCTGCTCTGCTGGGAGCGATGGAGGGACTGCTCTGCTGGGGTGGGCTGGGGAGGAGGTGTTTGACCCCAGACAGGAATATTAGGAATGCACGTGTGGAATCTGCCCTGCAGGCATCATGTGCTACAGCCCTGCTGGGTTTGGTTGGAGATGGACAAAGTGTGGGGCTCCTGCTTTATCAGGTGTTTAAAAAATCCAGAATCCAGATTGACTCAGTTTTAATACAAAAAAAAAAGCAACCCTTTAAATTTGCTGATAATTTGTTCTATTCGGGTACCTTTAATTGCACAGGGTATTGGGCTGTTTGTCATGGGTAAATCAGCCCCTGTGTTGGTGTCAGGATGTATTTTTTGAGTTCTAAGCCAAATTCCTTTGAGTTCAGATGGAATTGAGAGCATTGCTGTGTTGGTCCTGTGCTGCTCCCTGCCCATGCCATGGTGAGAGGCAGAGCTGTTCTCCAGGAACACTGAGCTGTGTTTAAGGTGTGCACTAAAATGTCCTGTCTGTTACTGCCCTCTGTGTCATTCCAGGTGTTTCCCAGTAGAGCCCAGTGCTGGGTGTGCAGGAGCACTGTCCTTTATGGGATAAAGGATGCTCTGCCCAAATCTGCACTGCTTTGGGACAGAAATCCCCATTTTGGTGGTTTTTCTTCAGTGGCATGAAGCAGGAAGAGGCTAGGGGTGGGTCCTGCCTTTCAGTTCAACTTTTGTGCTGCTTTATGGCAGCACTGACAATTCATGGAAGTGTTCCAGGCCAGGTTGGACAGGGCTGGGAGCAGCCTGGGACAGTGGGAGGTGTCCCTGCCCATGGCAGGGGGTGGCACTGGATGGGCTTTAAGGTCATTCCCAACCCAACCATTCCATGATTCATCAGTGGAGGGGCTGAGCAAAATCCAGTGGCTCACGATGGAGGCTGATGGTGAGAAATGAGGACTTGTAGAATGTTCTTTGCTTTCCTTGCAGACCAGAGGCAGCTCCCCTGGTCCTGGGCACTGGCAGGACTCATCACATCCCATCTTTTATTTCTGTCCCTGCAGTGTTCCAAGGGTCTGCCTGCAGGGACCTGGGAGCACCTGGTGATTCACACCTGGGCCTTGTGATGGTGAAATCCAAATGTAGCTGCTTTGATGTAGTTTGGGATGATGGCAGGACACAGGGAATGGCTCCCACTGCCAGAGGACAGGGGTGGATGGGATATTGGGAATTAGGAATTGTTCCCTGGCAGGGTGGGCAGGCCCTGGCACAGGTGCCCAGAGCAGCTGGGGCTGCCCCTGGATCCCTGGCAGTGCCCAAGGCCAGGCTGGACACTGGGGCTGGGAGCAGCCTGGGATGGTGGGAGGTGTCCCTGCCATGGCAGGGGTGGCACTGGATGGGCTTTAATGTCCCTTCCCCACCCAACCCATGCCATGATCCCATGGTCCTGTGTCACTCCCCTCCCTCCTGTGGTCCTGTCCTGCTCTCAAGCATCGCTTCACAATAAATTATTTTATCAAAATGCAATTTCCTTCCCCCAGAAAAGGGCGAGGAAAGGAAGAATGCAAATAGGTCAAATCAAAATTCAAGCAATTGAGGATTTACAGCTAGCTTCAAATGACCAAAAAAACCACAACCTTTTTTATCAAATCCAGATTGTCCCCTTCCCTTTGCTTCCCTTCTCGAGCTGTTTTTCCAGCTGGGTGACGTAAGGACATGCGTGTTCCAGGAGTTCTGCACAGAGCTTTACATAACAAGCCTTCAGTGGAGAATAAAATGCCCCAAACCAGAATTATTCTCATCAAAAGCTGAAACCAGTCTTGTGTGGAAATTTGGGGAAGGTGAGTGGTGAACACTGGAGAAATGGGGAGTGGGCTTGGGAAGTGCAGGGAAGAACCTGGGGAGAGGTTTTGAGGGTATCTGAGGTGAGTTTGGGGTATTTCCATGGCTGGCCTGGTCTTTTTCTGCCCCCAAAGCATCTTTCCCCCATTTTGTGGTGGTATTTTGGGCAAGCTTTGCAGTGATATGGAAAAATTTTCCCTGTCTGGTGGAGGGAACATCCATTTCACACATGTGGAGCAGATTTGACAAACCCAGAGGCTTTGGCCTTGGGACATGACAGGCAAATATTTGTCATGTTTTAACAGCAAACTGAACCCCAAAGCTGGGAAAATGTTGGCTTTTAAAACCAATTTACTGTAAAAACTGTGATGTGCAAAGTGTGTTGCTCTGGTAAGCACGTTCCCCATTGGAAATGCAATATTTTGGATGGGAAAATACATCCCAAGGAGGCTTTGCTTTTCATTTAGAAATCCTCATGCTGTGATTTTTTTTTCCCCTACCAAAATTTTGTCCTTAAATCCACTTTTCTCCTCAAAAGGAGCTGTCTGAATTATGTTTAAAATGCTGATGACTTTTAATGAGCAGCCCAGGGAAAAGCTGGGCCTGGCTCTGCTCAGCAGGAGATTCCTTGGGAACAGAGGAGCTCAGCCTGGAGGCTTTGGGTGGCTTTAGGAGTTCCTTTTGTGCTTCTAAGATAAAACCAATTATTGAATCTTTGGGTTGAATGATTCAATGTTCCAGAATGATTGGGTTGGAAGGGTCCTTAAAGTGCCACCCCCTGCCATGGGCAGGGGCACCTCCCACCATCCCAGGGTGCTCCAAGCCCTGTCCAGCCTGGCCTTGGGCACTGCCAGGGATCCAGGGGATGGCACAAATTGTGCCAGTGCTCTTTTGATTATACAGAGACAAAGGAAGGTGCAGGTGGATTTAAGGAGATGTTTTGTTCTGTGTTTGTGTGTTAAGGGGCTGATCTGGTTCAGTCAGAGCTGATGGGACCTTGGGTTTTGGGTTTGTGGCCAAATTAAGGAGGAAGGACTGAGGTGCTGAAGTCTTTAGAGCCAGAGGAATGCAGACACTTCACTTGCTGTGCACAGAAAGGTCTGTGGGTAGCTAGCAGATTAAGATAATTAGCTTATCATTAGTTAATTTTGAGGATCTCAAAGCTCTTGCCAGTAGAAGCAGCTCTGTTGCTGCTTTCAGAGGGCATTTCCATCAGGAATTTCCCTCTCCAGCTCCATGCTGTGTGTTTGGTGCTGGGTTTCTTATCATGCCCAAATGCAGCCTGTCATTAATACTTGGTGGTGACATGGGCAATTATCCTCAAAGGAAACTCCGATCCTGGGCTGCACCTGGCCCGTGGCTTCAGCACACAGGGGGGACCATAAAATAGATGGAAAAATGCATTTCTCTCCCTGTGGACATGCAGAGTGTATTTATTTCATGGCCCAGCTAGGAACCATTGAAATGAGTGTTTCAAGTCTGCTCAGGAATGAGCTGGGTTAAATTTCCAGGAGGACCAAGCACAGGTGGTGATGGACAGGCTGTATCCTGCTCCCAAAGCAGGTATGTTGATTCAGCCTTTATCCAGATTTATTTAGAAGTTTCTTGAGGTGGGGAGCTCTTTCCTGAGAGTTTTGGCACAAGGAGGTGCTGAATCCATGGGCTGCATCCTGGTTGTTCTGTTCCTGGGTTAAGAGTCTGGAGTTTGGGCTGGGGCTGTGCCCACCTGGAGCTGCTGGGGAACTGGAGGTGTTTTATTGCAGCTTTAGCAGTGGTGGCTGCTGATTTATTTGTGGAAAACACTTAAAATCTGTAATCAGGGCTGGTGGATTCACCTGCTTTAAAATAAAGCCTGGATTCTCCAAGAGTCATGGGTCACTCAGGGTGCACTGATGTGGGGCCCTGCCTGGTGTCCTTTGCTGTGGATGGTTTTTCCAGGTGAAATAACGATGTAAGAATGTCCATGGAGATGTTTGGAGATGTTTGATGTTGTGGAATCCTTTTCATTTCGAGAAGTGGGAGCTCAGGGAGCTCGGTGGGAGCTGGGATGTCCAGGTGAGAAGTGGAAGGAAACCCTCCCCTGTGACTGCCCTTGACCCCAGGGCTGGAGGAGTGGATGTGGAGGTGTCTCTGTGCACTGGGCTGGGCCAGGGGGAATTCAGGCTGAGATCAGGGCAAGGTTCTGCCCCCAGAGGGTGCTGGCACTGCCCAGGCTGCCCAGGGAATGGGCACAGCCCCGAGGCTGCCAGAGCTCCAGGAGCCTTTGGGCAGCACTGCCAGGGATGGACAGAGTGGGATTGTTGGGGGTCTGGGCAGGGATAGGGGTGGGGCTGGATGATCCTGGGGGTCAGCTCAGGGTGTTCCATGATCCTATTCCATGATCCCATTCCATGATCCTATTCCATGATCCTATTCTATGATCCTATTCCATGATTCCATTCCATGATCCTATTCTATGATCCTATTCCATGATTCCATTCCATGATTCCATTCCATGATTCTATTCCATGATTCCATTCCATGATTCCATTCCATGATTCCATTCCATGATTCCATTCCATGATCTTATTCCATGATCTTATTCCATGATCCCATTCCATGATCCCATTCCATTATCCCATTCCATGATTCCATTCCATGATCCCATTCCATGATTCTCACTGGGATGAGTGTCCCTGGGGCCATCAGGGAATGGCAGTCCCTGGAGCTGGCCAAGCCCATCCTTCCCAGCAGTGAGCCCTGAACACTCAGCAGAGCAGCAGATCATGTGCTGAGGGCAGGGAATGTTCATCTTCTTTCCAAAGGTGCCCTCTCTGCCCTGTTCCCTTTCTTTTTTAGCAGTTGTGAAGGTGGATTCCTGCCCACAAGCATATGTGGCTTGGTTGGGAGAGGGTGCATCCCCAGGACGTGCAGGTGCCATGGGAATGGTTCAGGGACATGGTTTAGGGTGGGCCTGGAGGTGTTGGAGGTTCATGGTTGGACTCAATGACCTCTAAGGGCTTTCCCAACCCAAATAATCCTGGCATTCTGTGCCATGGATGCGCTGCCCTGGAGCTCCTGGTGCCGGCACAAGGCAGGAGCTGCTCTGCACCTCAGAGCTGATCAGCAGCAATCACTAATAACAGGAGTTTATTAGCTGTATCTTAATTACAAAGCACAGTAATTAGGGAGGAAGTGGCCATCCTGACAGCCTGATGGTGTTAATTAGAGACCAGAAATGCTCTTATAGAATTGGAAGGGAGATGAGCTCCCAGCTCCATCAAACAGCTCTGCAAAGAGAGGCCCTGCCTGCAGCAGGAGTGGATTTCTTTGTCTTTTCCCTTTTTTCCCTGATCTCTCTGCACTGACAGCCAGCACAGCACTTCCTGGGGAGGCTGTGCAGCGTGGAGTGCCCTTCTCCCTGTCTGTGCTGAGCTGCTGAGATATTCCAGGGATGGATTGGTTGTTCCAGGAGCTTTTGGCAGTGAATCACTGACAGGACCTGCTGAGCATGGCCTGGCCTCAGCCCCTCCTGCTCTGTGTCCTGCTGCTGGAGCAGCTGTCAGTGCAGCCAGTGCTGCTGTGCTGCTGCTTCCTGCAGGGATCAAACCTGGATTTCCCTGTGTTTCCACAGCAGGGACTGAGCCCAGGAGGGGCTTGGGGCTGTTCTGGCTGTAAAGGAGGTGGTGCCAGGCATGGGGCCCATGTGGGATGGTCCATGGCTCACCACAGGCAGTGAACTGTGACTTCCTGCTCTAAGCTGAGACATGTGACAGTGCCCTGGCCTTGGGGACAGGTTTGTTCCAGGGCCCAGAGGCCAAGGACACCTGGGCTGTGTCAGCCCCGGGGTGGCAGCAGGAGCAGGGCAGTGCCCGTGCCCTGAGCTGGCACTGCTGGGGCACCTCCAGTGCTGGGGCAGCTCTGGGACCCTCCTGACAGGAGAGACCTGGAGGGGCTGGAGCGTGGCCAGGGCAGGGAACGGAGCTGGGAAGGGGCTGGAGCCCCAGGAGAGGCTGAGGGAGCTGGGAAGGGGCTCAGCCTGGAGCAAAGGAGCCTCAGGGGGGCCCTTGTGGCTCTGCACAGCTCCTGCCAGGAGGGGACAGCCGGGGGGGTCGGGCTGTGCTCCAGGGAACAGGGACAGGAGCAGAGGGAACGGCCTCAGGCTGGGCCAGGGCAGGGGCAGGGTGGATTTTGGGATAATTCCTTCATGGAAAGGGTGGTCAGGCACTGGCACAGCTGCCTGGGGAGGTTTGGAGTCCCCATCCCTGGAGGTGTCCAAGGAAGGCCTGGATGTGGCACTCAGTGCTCTGTGCTGGTGACAAGGTGGGGATGGGGCACAGCTTGGACTTCATGGACTTGGAGGCTTTCCCTGCCTGTGGCTTCAGAGGGAGCAGGATTGAAATCCAAAGGCAGAAGGGATGGAAGCTGGGAGCCTTTCTGGGGCTGCTGCTGCCCTGCTGCCATCCTCCCTGAGCCTGAGCAGAGCAGGGGGGCTGGGAGGCTCCCAGCTCCTGCACGTCTGAGCTGTGCCTTTGGCATGCCCTGACCTTGGGGAATGGAGCAGGGTGGACACCTGACACCCCTGGATCCTCTTACCCCGGGTAAGCTGAGCCCTGCCAGCTCAGGAGGGGTTCAGTGCCCATCAGGAGGTGTCTGTGTCTCTGTGGCCTCACTGCAGCTCAGCCTGGATGCTCCTGCAAAGCCTGGGATGAGCTGAGCTTGGGGCCTGCAGGGATGAGCTGAGCCCTGATCCTGAGGCAAGGGACACAACAGCTGCTGGATTTGGGAGAAGGGAGGCTCAGGGGCTCTCTGAGCCTCTCTGGGTGGCCCAGCAGGGTTTGGGTTGTGCTGCCTGTGTCCCACCATCCCTGCTGTTGTGTTCTGCTGCTGCTGGGTTTTGCTGTTCCCCTGTGATCCTGCACAGCCGTGGGTGTGGCAGGGACAGAGCCAGCCCTGTCCCTTCCCTGCCTCCCTCTCCCTCTGCTCCCCCTCCCTGGGAGTCAGGATCCTTGTCATCTTCTTGTTCCAGGGTCAGTGAGCAAGGAGAAAGCTGACAGGAGTGTAGGAGTGTCCTTTGCACATCTCCCACTGCTTTCCATGAGCTGGAGGAAGCCTGGGGCAGGATCTGTGTTCCCTGCTGATGGGAGACTTCCAGAAAAAAACCATAAATGAATCTGGGCCAGATTCACTGTGGTGAGCCCCTGGGAGTGGTCCTGGCTACACCAAGGACGATGTTATCCCCAGGGATCCTGGGAGCTCTCCAAGGCTTCCCAAGCCTCCCTCCCTGATGGATGTCAGGGCAGAGGCCATCTGTGAGCTCCCCTCCTCGCCCTGCTGACATTGGAGATGGACCTGGGGCTGGAAAATGTTTAAGCATCATAAAAAATGGATGTTCAGTGATGCAGGAGGAGACATCCAAGACCTGCCATGGTGTCAGTAGCAGCGTGCCAGGGTTTGCTGTGGTCTGTGGAAGAGCAGGGTGTCACCCCCCAGCTGTGAGTATCTGCACTGAAAAGATCTCATTTCCTCCAAAATATTGGAATTTTAGTTATTCTGCCATTTTCTGGAGTTGTTCCTGGCTAAGGAAGCTGCTTGTGCCTGGCCCTGTGTCCTGCTCCTGCCTGTCACCCCTTCAGGGACTCGGGGACTTCTTGTCCCCAAGCTCATGGTGCCACCAGGCTGTGGCAGCTGCTCCATTTCAGTGTGGGGGAGTGATGCAAATCTATAGAAATCACTGGATACTGAAGGATTCAGTGACTAAAGGAACAGAAACAATTAATGAACAAGTTTTGGACATTTCCTGGCATGCTTTGGACAAGAACAAGTGACTGAATTATTTATGATGCCACTTTTGTCTGTGGGCCAAATATTTCCTTGGAGATGGTCCTGGAGCTGCAGGCAGGGCAAGTCCTGCCTTGGGTCAGGTGTGGGCTGTGAATTCAGAGGGCACAGAGAAATCAGAGCTGGGCTGGTTTGGTGAAGGGCAGATGGGAGATGTTCAGCTGGATGTGGATCTTTCAGAGGCTCAGGAAGGGACACAGAGGTCTGTGCCTCTGTCCTGCTGATTTGGATCTATCCAGGGATGAGAACTGCTTTCACAGGCAGCTTTGGGAGGGGTGGTGGGGAGGGTAACTGGATATCCAGGCTGACTGCAGGATTTTGGAGTGATGGGGCCTCCTGCAAGGTCACCACAGCTCCCAGTCATGGCATGGGTTGGGTGGGGAAGGGACCCTAAAGCCCATCCAGTGCCACCCCTGCCATGGCAGGGACACCTCCCACTGTCCCAGGCTGCTCCCAGCCCCAGTGTCCAGCCTGGCCTTGGGCACTGCCAGGGATCCAGGGGCAGCCCCCCTGTGCCAGGGCCTGCCCACCCTGCCAGGGAACAATTCCTGATTCCCAATCTCCCATCCATCCCTGCCCTCTGGCAGTGGGAGCCATTCCCTGTGTCCTGTCCCTCCATCCCTTGTCCCCAGTCCCTCTGCAGCTCTCCTGGAGCCCCTTTAGGCCCTGGCAGGGGCTGCTGGGATCCCTGGGCACTTCCTGGGCTTGCAGAGGAAATGAGGAGCTGAAGGTGATGCTGCAGGCACCGTGTGCCAGTGGGGCCCGTCCAGGCTTCTCCTGCAGGAGTTCCTGGCAGGGGAGCATTTTCCAGGTGTGACAGGAGGGACGTTTTGGATCCTATTTCCTGGATCCTATTTCCTGGGTCCATCCTATTTGTAGTTCAAACCCTCACTGTCCTTGCCCCAGCTCTGCACCCACGCTGCTCCTGGAGTTCAGCACTTCGTGTGTCGCTGCTGTTCTGAGCTGGAGAATGAAAAAGTTTCTATTTTTATCAAGCCATTATTTTAATTTTTTAAAAATTTTCTTTCCTGGCAATGAGCTGCGCTGCTGAGCCCCCAATTATCTGCTAATGAGCCGTTATTTCCCTGTAATCACTCCTTCCCCTCCATGTTTTTGCTCATTGCTATTCACAAGTGTCCTCAGGGGACAGGAGGGACATTGGGCCTGTCCAGCAGCTCTAACTGTGACTCTCCAGTGCTCCCAAAAAGCATCAGCTGGGTTCATTTGATCTCCTGCTGTGTTCCCTGCCAGCTCTGCCCCTCAGATCCCTGTTCAGGAGCTTTCAGGGCTGGATCTGTACTTTTCCATAGGGCTCCCAACTCCTTATCCCTTTGGAAACAGGGAACAGAGCATTGTAGGCAAAAGGCAGAGCAAAAAAAACAGCCACCAATCCTCCACCTCCTCCAAAAGCCAGCAAAGTGGCATCTTGGAAAGCTTCTTGGCTCCTCCTGAGAAGAGTTTTGGAAGGATTGTGAAGAAATCCACTGGAAAGCCTTGTGGAAGCAGCACTCGTGCCTGCCTGTGCTTCAACCCACACACATACATACGTACATATATATATATATATATATATATATATATATATATATATATATGTATGTATGTATTTAAATATATATGTATTTATAGAGTCACAAAATGGTTTTTAGGTTGGAAAAGCCCCCTGAGAGCATCAAGTCCAAATGTTCCCCTGGACTGCCAAGGCCAGCACTGCCCCATGTCCCCAGGTGCCACATCCACACAGCTGTTCAATCCCTGCAGGGGTGGGGATCCACCCCTGCCCTGGGCAGCTGTGCCAGTGCCTGACCACCCTTTCAGTCATTAGAAATGTTCCCAAAATCCACCCTGCCCCTGCCCTGGCCCAGCCTGAGGCTGTTCCCTCTGCTCCTGTCCCTGTCCCTGGGAGCACAGCCCGACCCCCCCGGCTGTCCCCTCCTGGCAGGAGCTGTGCAGAGCCACAAGGGCCCCCCTGAGGCTCCTTTGCTCCAGGCTGAGCCCCTTCCCAGCTCCCTCAGCCTCTGCTGGGGCTCCAGCCCCTTCCCAGCTCCGTTCCCTGGCTCCAGCCCCTCCAGTCTCTCCTGCATTCAGGGACACAGGGACAATGCTCTCCCCCCTCAGGGCTCTGTGGCACAGCTGCCCCTCTGTAGCTGCTCCATTTTCCAGCTTTGCTTCCTGAGTATCTCTAGTGGTTCCTTGTGGATTGTCAGAATGTCTCCAGATGACTCCTCCCACTTCTGCCCAACCCTGTCCTTCAGCCACTGTCCCTCTGGGATGTGTTTCCCAGCCCCAGTGGCATCAGGGGTGTCCTTTCCTGGGACACTCTGGGAGTGCAGGATCCCAAACCAGTCTTGGGCTGGTGAGGACTTAGCAGAAATCACTTCATGTCTCAAATTTGCCTTCTCTGTTTCTATAACCCTGAATTAATCTGCTCTTTTAGCTTACTTTTCCAAGTTCCATTGGAATTTGTGTGGTTTTAGGAGTAGCCATGGCCACTGGCTCCAGGGCTGCCTCTTGGGTTTAGTCTCTCCACTGAGGCCATGTGGAGTCTTGGATTGATCACGTCCTGCATTTCACCTCCATTTCTTCAGTGTGTCCATCCTATTTTAGTTCAAACCCTGCCTTTTGCTGTGTTTTGAACTCAATCTGTGTGACTCTGTAGCTTGAATTTCATTTTATTGGGGCTCTTTGGGTGTTGGGAAAACCCCATTTGTGCTGGGAAGTGCAGGAGTGCTGTCCAGCCAAAGTGCAGCCTGTGCTGCTCAGGATTATTGACCAGGAACATCATCATTTTGTAATTGCAGCAATAAAATCTTCAATAGCCAGGCTGGGAATGCTGCAGTGGTGGGAATGGAGATGCTTTCTGCTTTCCCACTGACCAGTTTTGTATCCTGCTTGTTTTCATAGAACTGTGGAATTTGGGCTGGGTGGGCTTAAAGCCCATTTCCTTCTACCCCTTCCATGGCAGGGACACCTCCCACTGTCCCAGGCTGCTCCCAGCCCCAGTGTCCAGCCTGGCCTTGGGCACTGCCAGGGATCCAGGGGCAGCCCCAGCTGCTCTGGGCACCTGTGCCAGGGCCTGCCCACCCTGCCAGGGAACAATTCCTGATTCCCAATATCCCATCCATCCCTGCCCTCTGGCAGTGGGAGCCATTCCCTGGGTCCTGTCCCTCCATCCCTTGTCCCCAGTCCCTCTCCAGCTCTCCTGGAGCCCCTTTAGGCCCTGCAAGGGGCTCTGAGGTGTCCCTGGAGCCTTCTCCTCCCCAGGTGAGCACCCCTAGGAGCAGTGGCCTTTGATTTCTGGGTTTCCTCTGTGGAGCCCCATCACCAGCTGGGCCTTCCCCACCTGCTCCCACTGAATGTGACTTTGGGGTGTGTCCCAGCTTGTCAGGAGCAGCCAGTTTTCCCTATTTTTAGGCTCCCATTTGCCTGCTCCCATTTCCCCTTGCATTAGTGGGGAGAAGCCATAGCCCTGGCAGGTTGGTGGTAATTGCTGGGCGATCACCCGGATTTGGAATGATTTATGAATGATTATTTTCCCTACTATTTTGATGATTAATTCTCAGTGTAATTCTTTCTAACCACCAAAATTCCGCCTGTTCCTGCATCTGCAGCTGCTATAAACCTCATCCATCTCCCTGGCAGCCTGGCCAGGCTATTAAATATAGATCCCTGCTCCATTTAATATTCATAGCGATTAAAAGTGATGAAAGCAGCTGTGTCTGCCAGAGCCAGGCTGGAAATTGCTCTGCCTCAGGAATGACGGGTGAGCAGCAGATCCCAGAGATCAGGATAATTCCACACAGGAAGGGCTGCTGGTTCTGAATCATACCCTTGCTTGGGGCTGGGATAAACGGGGAATCTGGAAAAGAGGTGGGATTGATTTCTGTGGGTTTACAGTGAGGAGAAAGAGCTTGGAGTTTCAGCTGGGATGGCTGCAGGCTTTGCTGCTGGCTGATCCTCATGGACATCTTCCACTCTGTCTGTGGGAGGAGAAAAGGCTTTTCCCAGTTTTTCCCAGTCAGTGGGATACTTTTCATACTTTCAGATCCAAAACTCCCAGACAAGTGTGGGAAAAGGCAGGAGAAAGTTCCCAAGAGGGGGAACTGGGAATGGAGGCAGAATCCATGCTGTGCTGGTGTTGGGACCATCCAGGCCTGAAGGCAGCTTTTTCCAGGATTGGGAACAGCCAGGGTTGGGACTCTGAGGCTTCCAAGCTCAGCTCCCCTGGCAGATGTGCAGGTCCTGCTGTCCAGAGGGAAATCTGCTGCTGAGATTCCCCTTTGTTGTCACTGCTGTGGTCTCTGGTGGCTTTGGGGCAACCCAGGAATGCTGTTTGAATTAAAGTCATCAGCATTCCTTCTATCCCATCAGAGCTTTCCCTATGGGCAGCACTCAGGGATCTCTGCTTTGGGATCCTTGACTTCACTCCTGCAGTATTGATCCTGCAATTCCAACCCCCCATCAGCTTTTTCCAGCTGCCTCCAGGAGAAAACTGAGTTTAATTTCCAGCCCAGGGCCAGTCCTGCCTTGGGAGGCTCCAGAGGCTCTGGTGCAGTGGTAGGAAAGCAGCTCAGGCTTGCAGGAGGACTGGGGAGAGATTCACAGTGATGCAGGAAGGACAAGGACTGCTGCTGAAAATGAGGATACTTGGGAAGGGAAAGTTTTCCACTCCCAGGGAGGAGGAAGATGAGGGATGGAGAAAGGTGAGGGATGTAGGGGGGGAGAGCTGTGCTGAACTTGGAAAGGAGGATAAGCAGGGATGAACTGCCTGCCCCAGGCATGGTGTGGGCCTGAGGAGCTGTGGTGTTTTGGGCTGGAGACATCACAGCCAGACTCCGGATGTAGTTTGGGAATTTTGGAATAAAAGGTCTAATACTGAACCTTTCAATCCCTTCTCCTCCTGAAGAGGCTCTTCCCAGCTCTGCTCATCCACGGGCACCACTGGAGCAGCCCAGCCCTGAGCAGCAGCTCCCTGGATTGCTCCCTGATGGTTTTGGGGTGGGAGCCCTGTGTGGCAGTGCCTCCCATGGGATCCCTGTCCCAGGGGTCCCCATGGACTGCACTGCAAAGTCCCAATGTGTCCCCAGTGTGTCCCCAGAGCATGGGGACGCTCTGGTGTTGTGCCTCCAGCCAGCAGCTTTCCCACCAGCAATGGAGAAATTGCAGGCAATGGCAAACATTTATCTGAGGGAAGAGTTCAGGATGGAAAAAGGGCTGGAAAGGGAGCTCTGCCTTGGTGGCTCTGCTGGGCTGCTGCTCCAGGCACTGAGGTTTGTGTTTGAGAAACAAGCCCGAGGAGGCTTACGGCCGATGGCTGCCGATCCATTTTCCATAGATTAAATTGCATCACAGCTCCAAAAATAATCTGCCCATCTTACGGTGAGGCTGCCTGTTCCTATAGCAACCCCGCGTGCCCGTGCCCTACAAACCAAAGCCAGCCCCAGCTGCTCCCGAGTCCAAACAAAGCAGCAGGGGCTGGGCTCAGGGAGCACTTGGGTTTGGGGATGGAGGTGTAAAATACCAGCCTGGAGTGAGTGCTCCTGGATTTATGGGAAGCTGCTGTGCTTTGTGTCTCTGGGATTTTAGCCTGGGCTTGCAGATGTTCCCCGAGTGCATGCGAGGAGAGCGGGAAGCAGCAGCTGCATTTGTGGAGCATTGCTGGAGTGAGGGGGGAAGGAGGAGGAGGAGGAGGAGGAGGAGGAGGAGGAGGAGGGTGGTGTTATGTGGGTTACTGCAGTGCCTGGGGCCAGCCCTGCTGTGCCACACTTGTGTCGTGGCACAGGGAAGAGGGTTGGGGTTGGAGCTGGGTGGTGATGGCTGCTCACTCTGCTCAGCCCAAATCCACTGCTCTGACCCAGGGTCCTGGAGGTGCTGGCACCAGGCCCTGCACAAGGCCAGGGCAAAGCTTGGCTGCAGGATGGAGAGGGGGATGAATTCAAATCATGAATAGTCCCTCTGTGCCACTGGTGAGCACATGGAAATCTCCAGAGCACACTGGGAATGCAGGAATCCTTAGGAGGATGCTGTGGAGGCTGGGCTGCCTCATCCACAGCACAGGAACCACAGGAACCTGGCAATTTGTTGTCAAATTTTTCCTGCCAGCCTTTCATGTTTGTTTTCTTGAGGAGCTTTTGTTCCCTGGGGAAGAGCTACAGGAATTCCTGCTGAACGTCTGCCTTTCATTCTGAGCCTGAGGAGGCGCAGGGTGAGCCGGGGTGAAGCTCCTGAGCCAGGGATGTGCTGCTTCCCGAGGGGATCCAGGCCCACCTGCATCCCAGCATGGGACTGGCAGCCCCCTGCCACTCCCTGAGGCTGCTCTAGGGAGGATCTGTGTTCCATGAGGAGCAGATGCAGAGCTGGAGCACCAGGAGGGGTGAGGTTGGGTGGGAGCACTGCTGCCATCCTGCATGGAAAGAGGGAATCCATCCCTGAGCCCTTCCCTGTGCAGGGACAGGGTGTGCTGGGGGCTGGAAACCAGGGATGGAGGCACTCTGTGTGTCCTTGGGGGAGCTCCCTATGGGGAGGAGCAGGGAGCCCTTCCTGCCTCCTGCAGGGCCTCCAGGCTTTTTGCTGCTCCTGGACATGGTCCCCATCCACTTTGGCCTTGCCCAGCTGGGGGATGTTGGTTTGGGTTTTAATGGGATTTAGGAGCTGCTGGAAGCTGAGGATCCAAAAGGACCAAACTGGGGGAAAGGAGTGAGGGCAGCATCCAGAGACAAGAGCACAGAGCATTGGAAGTGAACCCCAGAATCATTAAAGTTGGAAAAGTTCTCTGAGATCATCGAGTCCAGCCATTCCTCAGCACTGCCAAGGCCACCACTGATCCCTGTCCCCAGGTGCCACATCCTCACAGCTGTTAAATCCCTGCAGGGACAGGGACTCCAGCACTGCCCTGGGCAGCTATGCCATGGCTGGAAACCCTTTCCAGGAAGAAATTTTTCCAGTATTCCCCCCTGGCCCAGCCTGAGGCCGTTCCCTCTGCTCCTGTCCCTGTTCCCTGGAGCACAGCCCGACCCCCCCGGCTGTCCCCTCCTGGCAGGAGCTGTGCAAGGGCCCCCCTGAGGCTCCTTTTCTCCAGGCTGAGCCCCTTCCCAGCTCCCTCAGCCTCTCCTGGGGCTCCAGCCCCTTCTCAGCTCCGTTCCCTGCCCTGGATGCACTCCAGGGATGGATGCTCCAGCCTCTGAGCATCCTCCACCTCAGCCAGTCCTCTCTTCCTCTGTTTTGGTTCCTCCTCATTCCCTGAATGTTTGGAATCCCCTTCAAGGCCATCATTAAAACTCCTTCTGGGCTGTGCTGGAAAATGTTTCAGTTGGATTGTGCTGGGTGTCCCTCACCATCACCCTGTGGGAGTCGTGTTTCCTCTCTCCCCCTCTTCCTCTCCTAAATCCTCCCAAGTATTGAGGAATCTGTGGTTTTGCAGCTTCCGGGAGGTTCTGTGACCCTCAGTGGGTGCTGTTAGGACCCCCCCATTCAGGTTGAAGTCTCAGTGCTGTGATCTTGCTGGGCCCACTGCACTTTGGCTTCTGCAAATCCCCCGTGCTCCATCCTCGAATGAGGAGCCCTGGATTGACTCTCTCTGTGGGTATTTCCTGACCTTCAGGGTGTTTTCCCAGCCTTAGCAAAGCCAAATGATTTTTTCCCTGTCTGAGCTGATCCAAAAGCTGGAATAAGGGCAGGATCCCCAAAGCTGTGGTGTTTGGCTGGGCTCCAAGCAGAGACCTCCAGGCAGAGGCTCCCTGCTCTTCCACCTTTCTGCCTGAGTGAATCCTTCATTGTCAGCAATAGGAGAAACCTTTCTGCAGCTCTCTCCTCCAGCCCTTGGTGATAATCTCCAGCTGTAACTGCAGGACTTGGTGTGTCATGGGCAAAGATTGGTCAGAGGTTGGACACCATGGTCTTGGAGGTCTTTTCCTAAATGATCCTTGATTCAAAGCAGCTTCCCTGAGAACAGCCCTGAGGGGGGAATGAGGGGATCCCAGAGCCCTGTGCTGTGTCACAGCATTCCCATGGCAGTTTGTCCTGCTGGTACAGCTTGGGGGGATGCTGGGGGGCTGCTGGGGATGCTGGAAAGGTGCTGGGGATAGCCTGGTGGCAGCAGGGCTCCTCCACTGGGATCTGGGGCTGCAGCTCCAAAGCTGGTGCAGATCTGAGTGGCTGCTGCTTGCTGCAGGAGACAGAAGGATTCATGTTTCTGTGGCTTTGGGATTTGGTCAGCTTTCCTGGGAGCTCCCAGGAGAAAGATGGAAGCACCTTTAGAGCCAGTGTCAGAGCTCCACCTTGGGAATGGCAGTGGGGAGGTTTGGGTGCTCTTTGTGATCATTTCTGCTTTCAGCTACTCTGATTTATTTCACTGTCACTGTGAGATTGGATTTCCTTCTTCCCATGCTTAAATTTGAGATAATTGCAACAAATTATGTTGCTTGAGATATTGATATATATATATATATATAAAATATTATATAATTAATTATATATATATTAGTTATTGGTTCCTGCTCCAGTGGAAGGTGTCCCTGCCCATGTCAAGAAGATGGAAGGAGGTGAGCTTTAAGGTCCCAACCCAAACCATTCCATGGTTCTATGATTGCAGTTGCCCAGGCAGGAGGAGGAAGGAGGTATCCTGCTGCCATCCTGCCAGCATTCCAGCATCCCACAGCAGCAGCTCTGGGACAGCAGGAGCTGGTGAGGGATGTTCAGCTCAGCCAGCTCAGCTGGAATGAGCAGCATCACTGGCCTGACCCAGGTTCCTTCCCTCTTTTCCTGGGCTTTGAGGCATTTATATAATTCTGCACAGCGATGAAAAATTGGGCCACGCTGTGTTCCTGCCTCAAGCTGAGCACTCGAGCAGGGACTGTTCCCACAGCCTCGGTCAATGGGCAGGAAATAATGTCCTGGCAGAGTGCAGAGCCCATCCCTCTCCCTGCTCTGCCATCCCTGTGCTGGCACTGCCCAGGCTGCCCAGGGAATGGGCACAGCCCCGAGGCTGCCAGAGCTCCAGGAGCCTTTGGGCAGCACTGCCAGGGATGGACAGGGGGGGATTGTTGAGGGGTCTGGGTGATCCTTGTGGGTCCTTCCCAACTCAGGGCATTCTGTGATTCTGTGAAAAATCCCAGGCTGTGATCTGGGATTACACCTGGGCACTGACAGCCCACGGGGCCACGGCTTTGGGGCAGCATTTTGTAAAAGGCAGGATGGGGGAAAATTAAAGGGACTGGAGATAGGCAGAGAGGTACTTTCTCTTGCTTGGCACAGTTTTTGCAGCACTTGTAAGCAGATAAAATTGTCTTTGTGAATTATTTTTGGTATTTTTTCTAAAAAGAAAATTGGGAAATTTGGATTGTTCCCTGGAGTCCCTCAGAGATGGGTTTTGCCATGTTCATCCTGTTGGCAGTGACAGCTGAGCCAGTGGGGTTGGCTTCTGCTCCTGAGAGCTTTATAAAACATGGGACTTTATTATAAATTGGCTGTTAAAGTCCAGCCTCGTTAGTGATCAGATCCCAGAGCTGTGGAGAAGAGGTTCTGCCTGCCAGGCTGCTGGGATGCTGGGGCAAGAGCAGAGTTTCTCACCTGGAGAGAGAGGTGCTGCAGGAGGCCAGAGGGTGCTCTGGAAAGCCCCAGGGACACAGCTCAGAGCAGCAGGAGCAGCCTGGTGTCCCTCTCCCAGTGGGTGTCCAGGCTATGAAATGCTCTGTCCTTGGAAGCACCGGCTCAGGACAGGTGCAGGGACAATCTCCAAGCCCAGGGAATGTGCCCACCCTGCTGGAGACCCTTTGTGTGCCCCAGTGTGGAAGGCACCTTGGGAATGCTTGAAACTTTCGTATCAGAAGATGGACTTTGAGGAGGTTTTGGTTATTTTCCCTACTGGTAGAAAAGTGGCTTTGATTTTCTTGCCAGATCTTTTGGAGCTGGCCTGTGGTGTGAACCTGAGCCATTGCTGTGGTGCCTCTGTGCACCCTCCTGGGATGGAGTCCTTGGAATCCTGCCTGTTCCCGTTCCTGTCCCTGTCCCTGTCCCTGTCCCTGTTCCCGTTCCTGTTCCTGTCCCTGTCCCTGTCCCTGTTCCTGTTCCCGTTCCTGTTCCTGTTCCCGTTCCCGTCCCTGTTCCTGTTCCCGTTCCCGTTCCCATCCCTGTTCCTGTCCCTGTTCCTCTCCCTGTTCCCGTTCCTGTCCCTGTCCCTGTTCCTGTTCCCGTTCCCGTTCCTGTCCCTGTTCCCGTCCCTGTCCCTGTCCCTGTCCCTGTTCCCGTTCCCGTCCCTGTCCCTGTCCCTGTTCCCGTTCCCGTCCCTGTTCCTGTTCCTCTTCCTGTTCCCGTCCCTGTCCCTGTCCCTGTCCCTGTTCCTGTTCCTGTCCCTGTTCCTGTCCCTGTCCCTGTCCCTGTTCCCATTCCCGTCCCTGTTCCTGTTCCTCTTCCTGTTCCCGTCCCTGTTCCTGTTCCTGTCCCTGTTCCTGTCCCTGTCCCTGTTCCTGTTCCCCTGCTAGCTGTTCTGGAGACTTCCCTGATTCTGGGGGTGTTTTCAAACCCCTGGTCCTGTCCCCTGCCCGGCCTGTCTGTGGGAGCTGCCCAGCTCCCAGCCCCTCAGCTGGCAGCTCACCTTCCTTGGGAAGCTCTCAGCTGCTTTCCCCTGCGTGTCTGATTCTCCTTGGTGGCTGCTTCCTCTCCTGGCTCCAGCAGCTCTGCTCTTGTTTCTCAGCTGGGCTGCAGAGGGACCAGGTGGTGACACTGGGAGATGCTGTCCTGGTGCTTCATGGAGCCACCTGGGGTTTGCTCCATGCCCCGTTTTCCTTGGATTTTCTCCCTTTGTCCTTGGGCAGTGAGGCTGGTCCTGCTGTGGAGGATCAGTGCTGTTCCTGAGCTGTGCCTCCTGTCCCATCACATCCACTCTGGGGAGGTTCACCACAGCCCTGCTGTGACCCTGTGCTGTGCTCTGCTCCTGCTGCCACTTCCTGTTCCTGTCACATTTATCCAGATCCTTGCCTTTGGATCACAGCCATCAAAGGGTGCTCTTCCTCTGCTTTCCTTACTGTGCATTCAGTCTGAGCAGTGCCTGAGCACCTCTCCCAGTCCCCACAGCATTTCCAGAGCTGCTATCAATGAGCCAGGAATAGCAGCCAAACACCCACCTGCCAGGGAATCACGGGTTTCCTTCTTTCCTCCCAGTGCTGAGAGGGAATGTGCTGCTCCCCTGTTACACCAGAGCCTTCCCTGAGCTCTGTGCCTGGATTGTTTGGAGAATGTTCTCACTCCTCAAACCCCCTGGATTGTTTGGAGAATGTTCTCACTCCCCCAAGACCCCCAGACCTGGCAGAGCAGCTGCAGCTGGGTTTTGCTGGTGTCCATCTCTCTGAAATCACAAACAGAAGATGGAGAGAGGGGAGATACAGGAGCAGCTTCCTGCTCTAGTGCCTCACTGGGTTTTGGGAGCACCTGGAAAACCCTCGGTTGAACTTTGGAGCATAAGGATGGGGCACAGCCCCTGTCCAGGACCTGCTTCTCTCTTTTTGTGTTTGCTTTGGGTGCTGCTGCTTCTTGGGCCCGATCACCTCCTTCCTGAGGGAGCAGTGGGGTGATCAGAAATGCTGTGTTACCCCCACTGAGTGGATTTGGGTTAATTTCCTGCTTTGAAGTGTTCTGGAGTTGCAGGAATTTTTTGCTGTAGCTGAGGTGCTGATCGTGGCGTTTTCTGCCCTCTGAAGACGTGGTGGTAATTTTGGATAAAGTGTCACTTTCCTTGGTGTCTCTGTGACCTTTCCCTCAAGTGACACAGTTCACCCTGCCCCGAGCAGAGCTGGCAGAGCCCCCAGTGCAGGGTGGATCGACCCCAGTGAGCTTGGGCAGGGCAGGTTTGGTGTGTGGCACTCCCAACCCTGAACCAGATCTCGGTGACAGCCGCAGGAGTGGCTGCTCAGGGCTCTGGGTGCCACTGCCACCATGCTGTGCTCCGGGGGGCGTGGTGGCCACGACCCCCAGCACTGGCAGGGGGTCCCTGCTCCCTGTCCCTACTCCCTGCTCCCTGTCCCTGCTCCCTGTCCCTGCTCCCTGTCCCAGCTCCCTTGTCCCAGCTCCCTGTCCCTGCTCCCTGTCCCTGCTCCCTGTCCCTGCTCCCTGTCCCTGCTCCCTGCTCCCTGTCCCTGCTCCCTGTCCCTGTCCCTGCTCCCTGCTCCCTTCTCCCTGCTCCCTGCTCCCTGTCCCTGTCCCTGTCCCTGTTCCCTGTCCCTGCTCCCTGTCCCTGTCCCTGCTCCCTGTCCCTGTCCCTGTCCCTGCTCCCTGTCCCTTGTCCTTGCTCCCTGTCCCTGCTCCCTGCTCCCTGTCCCTGTCCCTGGTCCCTGCCCGCGGCGCTGCCGGGCTCAGCGGCCGGGGGTAACCATGGAAACGCTGTTCTCTCCATCCCTCCCCGTGCAGATGACTCGGGTGACGAGGAGCCCGCCTCGCAGTCAGACAAGAGCGAGCTGCACGGCCCCCTGAAGACCCTGTCGAGTAAGCTGGAGGACCTGAGCACCTGCAACGAGCTGATCGCCAAGCACGGCGCGGCCCTGCAGCGCTCGCTCAGCGAGCTGGAGAACCTGCGCCTGCCGGCCGACAGCGGGGAGAAGATCAAGGCGGTGAACGAGCGCGCCACGCTCTTCCGCATCACCTCCAATGCTATGATCAACGTGAGTGCTGCTTCTCTGCCCCTCCTCCTCCTCCTCCTCCTCCTCCTCCTCCTCCTCCTCTTCCTCCTCCATCCTCCTGCCCTCCCTGGTTGCTCCCCGTGCCTCGGCTCATGTTACCGCGGGGCTCGGTGCTGCGGTGAGGGCATGGGAAGTTGGGAAGATGCAGCTGGGAAGAGGGCACTGAGACACAGGTATGCTGCATCCTTCCAGCCTGCTCCATGGAATAGGAAGCTGGGAGATGGGGATGTTGGCAATGCTGAGGGGCTTTCTCCTGCTCCATGGGTGGAATCCTGCCTGGCACAGCACTTTAGAGCCCACTGTCCGCTGCAGCTTGAGACCCACATCCCACATCCCTCACATCCTTGTTGCTTCCATGAAGCTGCTGGAGTCCCACATGGCTGTGGGATTTCACTCCCTCGGGGTCTCTGTGGGATTTCACTCCCTCAGGGTCCCTGTGGGATTTCACTCCCTCGGGGTCTCTGTGGGATTTCACCCCATCAGGGTCTCTGTGGGATTTAACCCCTCGGGATCTCTGTGGGATTTAAGCCCTTGGGGTCTCTGTGGGATTTAACCCCTCAGGGTCTCATTCTGGCACTGCTCTCCCAGCTGGGTTTCGGAGGTCAGGAGGTGCTGGCACCGCCCCTGCTCCTGCCTTGTGCAGCCTCACGGTGCTTTTGGTGCTTTTTGGAGACAGCTCGTGTTTGGAGTGTGGCTCTGCCTCCATGGCAGTGAGACAGCCCTTCCTGGGGAGCCTGGTTTGCCCTGGAGAGCTGTGAGAGAGAGCAAAACTGAATAAAATATTTAAAGAAAATTTTAAAAAAGCAATCCCAAAGCTTCACTGAGCTGGAATAATGGATGAAGGCAGAGCTCAGGGAATTGTGAATGGAGCAGTGCTGTCACTGTGCTGTCCCAGCCCTGAGCAGAAAGAGGTTGGGTGGTATTTGATGTGGGCTTTAAAAAATAGCAATAATTCCCAACAGGAGCTGGAGGGTACTCAGAGCCCCATGGTCTCAGCATCCTCCCCATTCCCACTGCTAGGATTCTGTAGCCACAGGGAAAAGGGCTTCCTGAGTCTCTTTTGTGTTTCAGAGCAGTTTGGGGAGGCTTGTGCAGTGCTCTCCCCCATGGAGAGTTTGTCCAAGTTTTGGGAATGGGGTTGGCAGCGTGGTGGGAGGCGGCAGTAGAGCCTTGGTGCTGCCCAGGTTTGCTGTCAGGAGGCAGAACAGCAATGGGATGTGGGCAGGGAATTGCCAGAGAGAGGATTCTCCAGCAGCCTTTTGGGAAGGGATGAGCAGAGCAGTATTTGCTGTGTCCAGCCCAGAGAGGAGGAGGAGGAGGAAGAGGAGGAGGAGAAGGTTGTGGTGTTTGCAACGTGATAGAAGCTTGAGCGAGGCTGTCTGGAGGGTGGGGAATTCCACAAAAACCATTGTGCTGGGATAAAACAGCAGGAGCGTGGCTTGTGCAAAATCCTAAGCAGGTAAGAGGGGCTTGGGGGTGGCAGGGCACATTCTCACAGCATCCTTTGGTACTTCAGCTTTGGATGGGCATCCTGGGGAGATGCCCCAGGGACAGGCTGTGCCCTGGGAGGGGCAGGGCTGGAGGGAGCAGGGTGGGAGCAGGGGGCAGCTCCAGGAGGAGGTTGGGGCTCTCCCAGAGCCCTCCTGAGCTGGGTGTTTTGGGAGGAGGTGACGGAGCTGTGGGCAGGGGACACTTTGAGGGGCTGGCTTGGAATGGCAGGAGAGGGACAAGCAGTGAGGGGGGGAGCAGGAGGGAGGGGACCAGCCTGATCCCCCGTCCCAGGGACTGGTGGCTCCCAGGCACAGTGTCACCTTTCCCAGCATGGATCCCTTTCTCCCTTTCTGTGCTTTGATTTCTCCTTTTGGATGGGCTGATGCCTTCTGGAGCTGCCAGGAGCCTCCATGGGGGATGGGGGGAGCTCTGTGCAGTGCAAAACTCCCAAAATCTTCTGTATAGAACATAAAACATCGCTCCAGGGAAGCACAGGGAGCTTCCTGGTAAAAACACACTGTGCTCGTCCCACCTCCATCCCCGAGCACATTGCCCATGGCAGCACAGGGTGCTTTTGCCAGGCCAGGAGCTCCCTGCAGGAGAAGTTCAAGTGTCCTTCCCTGCCAGGCTTTTCCTGGAGAGATCCCAGCTGCACCACTGGGCTGGTGCTGGCACGTGGATGCTCTGTGTCCAGAGCAGCAGCACCAAACCTCATGGATCTGCTCTGGATCTGTGAGCTTTGCTGCTGTGGCTGTGAGCAGAAGAGGTGGATGCTCCTGGGAGAAGGGATGGGTGCTCTGGGGAGGGGTGGATGCTCCAGGGGGAGGGATTGAGTGTTCCAGGGAAGGAGGCATGAGTGCTTCAGGAAAGGGAGGAGTGCTAGGGGAAGGAAGGATGGGTGTTCCAGTGAAGGAATGGGTGCTGTAAGGAAGGGATGGGTTCTCCTGGGAAGAGGGGATGGGTGCTCTAGGGAAGGGATGGATGCTCCAGGGAAAGAATGAGTGCTCCAGGGAAGGAAGGGGTGCTCCAGGAAAAAGAAGGGTGCTCCAGGGAAGAAGGGCTGGCCATTAATCTGGGAAGGGCTGGATGCTCCTGTGAAAGGATGGGTGCTCCAGGGAAGGAATGAGTGCTCCAGGGAAGGAATGGGTGCAGTAGGGAAGGGATGGGTTCTCCTGGGAAGAAGAGATGGGTGCTCTAGGGAAGGGATGGATCGCCCAGTGAAGGAATGGGTGCTCCTGGGAAGAAGGGATAGGTGCTGTGGGGAAGGGGTGGATGCTCCAGGGAAGGAATGGATGCTTCTGGGAAGGAAGGGGTGCTCCAGGAAAAAGAGGGGTGCTCCAGGGAAGAAGGGCTGGGCAATATGGGGAAGGGCTGAGTGCTCCTGTGAAGGAATGGATGCTCCAGGGAAGGGCAAGGTGGTCTTGGGAAGAAGGGATAGGTCCTCTGGGAAAGGGATGGGTGCTCCAGGGAAGGGAAAGGTGCTCCTGGGGAGAAGGGATAGATGCTCCTCTGAAGGAATGGGTGCTCCAGGGAAGGAATGGGTGCTCCAGGGAAGGGAAGGGTGCTCCTGGGAAGAAGGGCTGGGCAATCTGAGGAAGGGTTGGATGCTCCTGTGAAGGAATGGGTGCTCCAGGGAAGGAATGGGTGCTCCACTGAAGGAGTGGGTGCTCTGGGGAGGGGAAGGGTGCTCCTGGGAAGAGGGGCTGGCAGCTGAGGGCCGGCGCATGCAGTTCCTGTGCAGCTGCCTGTGATCCGATTATGTAAATGGCCCCGGAGCCGCGGGGAGCGCAGCAAGCACAGGAAATAAATAAATAGAGATGGAAATGCAAAGGCTTTGCTGAGAAGGTGACCTTCCCTCTGTGCTCTGGGTGCTGCCACAGCCAGCACCGGGTGCTCCTCTCCAGAGGCTGGGAGCATCACCTGGGTAGGTGGTGCTGGCAGTGATGGGGAAAGGTTTGGGCAGAGTGGGATGTGCTGGGCTGTTGTGGTACAGGTGAGGATTTCAGACATGCTGGATTTCAGACTGGCTGTTGCAGGGCTTAAACTGAAGCCCAGAGCTCTGTGAGCCTCCTGTTGGCTCTGCTCCCTGTTGGAATCACAGCAGGCAGAGTCCAGGCTTGCTGGGATGCAGGAGCCCGGTGTCAGCAGGGCTGGGCAGCAGACACAGAGAGCCAAGGCACAATCTGCACAATCTGCCACGGGGGAGGAGTGGGAGGTGTGTGAAAATAAGAAACAACAAATTACCAGGATGAGAGGCCCAGAGGATCCGGAGCAGTGCGCTGAGTTGAGTAGACTCATCCAGGAGTGGGGAAAGCTCCATCTCATCATTCAGCAGGAGACAGCAGGCAGGAGGGATGTGTGGATGCACTGAGGAAGCCAGTTTGGGCGTCAGGAAGAGCTCACAGGGCTGTGGGTGGTGATGGAAATAGGTTTTTAATGGGAATGGGGATGCTACGGCGGAGCTTTGTGCTTCCTCAGGGAACAGGAGTGTGGGGAGCAGCAGGGCTTGGGCTTGCCTGTGTCATTCCTGGGTTAGTTTGTGTTTTCCCTTGAGGTTTTGGAGGAGCAAGGGTGCAGGAAGACTCTGCCAGGCCAGTGCAGCCCAGACAAGGAAGGGTGAGAGGAGCAGGGGTGCAGTGCTGGGTGGGAGATGCTGCTCCATCAGGATTTGGTGACAATGGACCCCTGGAGCAGGCAGTCCCAGGAGCAAAGGTCTCACCTGCCCTCGAGAGGCACTGCTGGCCACCCCAGCCTGTCCTGCAGGGATGCCAGCACCCTCTTTGAGGCAGGCTGATTTCCCAGCCAGCTTTTCCATTCCCATGGGAATGAACCTGCCTGGAGCAGCAGCACCTGAGGCATCAGCACAGAGCACCCTTCATCCTTCAGGCCTGCCAGGAGTGTAAAACATGGAGCTGGAGCCAGAGTGAGGTGAACAACAGCATGTGCTGCCTCTCCTCCAGGAAAGGGTCCCCAGGCTGTCAGTTTAAGTCCCTCCAGGATACCCAGCAGCATCCCAGAGGCTGCATCCTCCAGTCCCAGCAGGATTTCTCCCTGTGGATCCCTCCAGGGTTGTGTTTTGGCTCAGCAGCACTTTTGGGGTGGTCCTGTGTCATGTGCCAGTTGCTCAAGGAGCCTCTGGCCTCTCCCTGCAGCCCCACTGGGCTCCTGGAGACTCTGAATGGCATCTGCCTGGTGGAGTTGGTTTATTTGGAGCCCTCTGGGTGCCTGTGATGGAACAAGCTGCCTGGGCACAAGATGTGCTTCCCCACAGTTCCTCCTCTGCCTCCAGCTTCCCTGTGCAGCACTGAGCCCCCTGTGCCCCATGGAAATGCTGCTGTGATTGATCCATACTCCCCTCACTGTTTCCATATTAACTCAGACAGTGCTGAGCACCTGCTCTGAGCAGCCTCGGGGTGCCCAGCACAGCCTCCAGCCCAGTGTGTGACTTCTGGCTTTATGCAGTGGTAGATGATGGATACACCCTGGGAGTGTGTCTGTGTCTGCTTGGAAAACTGCTCAGAGCTGGGAGGCAGCAGAGTGACCTGGGGTCACCTCCTTGGAGTGACCCTGGGGCTGGGGTGGTGCTCTTGGTCCATACCTTGGGCATGTCCCTGTGCTGGAACTGCTTCCTGCTGTGGATGGACATTTGGTCTGTCCCTTGGGGTCCCCAAGCCCATCATGGCACAGGCAGGATGATGGACCTGACGTCCTCCATCTGGGCAGCAGGGAGGGACCAGCAGGCTCATCCCAGTTCATCCCAGTACAGCCAGTGGGCTGGACCTGTGCATTCAGGGGTTAATTCCAGTGCTGCAGCAAGAAAACTCCATCTTTAACCCCTGGATTTGCTTCTTCGGGGCAGGGATTCCCTCTGTGACCCCAGGCAGCTGCTCTGCTGCCCAAAACCCCAGCCAGACCCCACAGGGGGCTTGTGCCGTGCCCCTGGTGAGGGGGGTGGCACAGGAGCTGTGCTGGCATGTGGCACCGGCTGTGTTAATTATCCGTGCTGCGCTAACGACGCGCACTAATCAGCGCCTTGCAAACCATGTCACCGACCCAGAAAAGCCCCGGCAGTGGGATTAAATCCCTAACTCAGCCCTAATCCCCCTCGGATGAGAGGGCTGCAGCGAGGGCTCCGGGTGCCCTGCATGCTCCTGCTGTGGAGGCACTCAGAGGAAATAACTGGTGGGTGCTTTGCTTTTACTGGGGGAGGGTGGGAGGGTGACAGTGGCACCCTGGGGTCTGTCCCTGCCTCAGTGGGGCTGGGAGAGGGGAAACAGGGAGATGAGGAGATGGGGAGATGTGGAAATGGGGTGATGTGGAAATGGGGTGATGGGAAGATGGGGAGATGTGGAAATGGGGAGATGTGGAGCCTGGCCCCTGCTCTTGGAGCTGCTGCATCTTTCCCGGAGCATCCTGTGATGCTTTTCAGTGTAGCGGTGTGAGGGTATCTCTGATCAGATCTGTTCAGACAGGCAGTGCCTTCCTCCCACTCCCTCCTCATCGTCATTCCCTGAGTGCTTCCAACTGGATTTTATCAGGTGTGTGGGTACTCAGCCCTCGTGTGTGGCTGTGGGGCCTCCGTGCTGCCCAGGGTTTTCAGTGGGTGCTCCTGCTCACCCTGCTGCAGGGGTTTTCACCTTTCTTCCCCTTCTTCTCTCTCTCTTCCTCCTCCTTGTTCTGTCCATCTGACCCCCAGGAGATTTCAGTCTGTTCTGGGGCTCCCCTCAGAACCTTGTGCAAGAAGAGGGAGGATGAATCTGTCCCCAGCACCTGAGGGTGCCTCTTGCAGCTCTTCCCTCCTGGATGTTTTTGGCTGAGGGGGATGACTTTTCCACTGAGGAGAGCTGGGAGTGTTTGTGCCGTGCTGCTGGGTCAGCAGGGCTGTGTTGGTGGGCCCAGCAGGGCCCTGCACTGTCAGCAGTGCCTGGGCTTGAGCAGCAGCTCTGCTGAGCTGGGAGCCAGCCCAGCCAGGCATCACCTCTGCATTAACTGTGCCCAGGGATCCTCCTGGGATCCCCATCCCTGCCTGGAGGCTGGGGCCCTGGGGAGGGCAAATATCAAAGCATTGCTGGGTGAATAATCCCTTTGTGTTTGCCTCTTCCCTGGGCTGCTGCCCTGAGATGCTTCACTCCAGCTCCTTCCTCCAGTGTGTGTTGAAGGAAAAGGCACTGGAATGGCCCCTCTGCTCTCCTGTGGATTTACCCAGGAAGAAGTACAGCACTGGGAGATGAGGGGGTTGTGGGGGGCTGCTGCTGCTCCTGTAGCCCCTCTCACACTGTGGGAGGTTTGCACGAGGCTGAATGTGAGGGACAATCCGAGGCAGCTTCCTGCAGATCCCGGGGTCGGAGCTGCCCGCGGGCAGTGCCAGCTGCTCCTGCTGCTGAGTGCTTGGACAGATGCTCCTCCAGCCTGGGATCTGCTCCATCAGGGGATGAGCAAAGCAGCTAGCCAGAGCCTCAGGAAATCTGTCATCCTGGGAGCCGTCGGCAGGACAGAGCTCTCTGGGCACACCAGCACCGGGATCGGGGCTCCAGGGGTCTGGAAGGGGGGATTGGCTTCTCTCCTCAGGGGGTCTGGGGCCTTGGGCAAGGGAAGGAGAACAAGGAATGTGCAGCAGCCACCTGGAGGTACATCCCTGCAGGGAAAGAGCCAGTGCTGGGAGCTTCCCAGGGAGGGCATTTTTGGCACAAGTGGCAGTGGAGAGGCCCCGCCGCTGGGCAGGCAGGTGAGAGCACCAGGACAAGTCTGAGCTTTTCATGGCTGGAGGAGAGCAGGGAAGCTCTGCAGGGATGTGGTTATGGAGTGGCCACTCTGCAGCAGGAGGTCCCAGCACAGTCTCAGCTCCCAGAATATCTTCTGTGCTGGTCCCAGTGTGCCCTTGGCACCCTCTGGCACGGCCAGAGGAGGCTGCTGGGTGCTGCTCAGTGAGCTTTGGGGTGGAAGGGTCGGCACCCCGGAGTAACCAGCAAATTCCTCAGTTGTTTTCCCACCAGAAACCAGAGTCAGATCCTTCCTGTGGCACAGCTCCAGGCTGGCACTGCCTTGGTCTGTGACCCGTGGGCAGCGTTGGCTCGTTCCCCTTGCCAGAGCCACACTGACCATGCCCTCCTCTCCTGCTGGGTGCCGCTGACTCGGGATCGGTCCCTGCTTCCTCCTCCACGAGGCTCCGTGGGGGTGGGATTAGAGCCTCTTAGCACAGCCAGCCAGTGGATTTGCCACTGTTTGCCACTAATCCCCTCTTTATTGCATGGGGTGGATTCCACAGCGCTCACAGCGGTGCTGCAGGCGGGGTCTGGGTGCTGGGCCAGCCCTGGGGCTTCGGGATGGGCTTTGGGATGAGCTTGGCTCTGGGGAACCCCTGGGCATGGTGCATCTGATTGGAACACTGATGTGTCCTTGGCCTTTAAACAGGTGGCCCAAAATAACGTAGTAAGGTGGGAAAATTCCCAGATTCACAACCAGGAGACAAAATCTGACCCCAACCACAGTGGGGATGTCTCCATCTTGGACATCCCTATCCCAGATTTCTCTGTCTTGGACATCTCCATCGTGGACATTCCTGACTCCCAGGGAATCCATGAATTCCAGAGAGAAGCAGGCACTGCTGGGGCACAAAGTGCCACATGGAATGGGACCATCAGAGCACCTTGTTCAAGCACTGGGGTCTGGCTGAGCTGCTGATAGTGGCATCAAGGGGTGGGCTGGAGCCTGCTCCAGTGTCTTCCCATTTCCTGTTGGCTCACTAAGGATCTTTCCCATCTCTGCTTTTTTGTAGCACCTATTTCCCCTGGATGCAGAGGGATAATTTTCCACATTGAGCTCACAGGGTTTTATGCAATGTCACCTTGGTTTCTCAGGGTGTCACAACATGCTGAGGCTCAGCCCAGCTCTCCCCACCAGCCCTGCCCCAGGCAGGAGCAGTTCTTGGTGTTTCCACATCTTGCTTCAGACAGCTGGACACTGGCTGAGGGTCACTGCAATGATTTGGGAGGATTTGCTGTTATTTCAGCAGGCTGGGTTGCTGTGGTGCCCTTGTGGGTGCCATGGCTGTCATCGAGCAGATACCCACACTCCAGACCATGTCTCGCTGCTGCCATCTGACTCTGTGTGATGATTTGGGATTCAGGTTGGCTCTGTCCTTTTATTTCCCCTTTGCCTGCTGCTCAGAGTGTTTTTTGGGGAAGGAAGGACAAATTAACCCTCTCTGGGTGCAGTGGCAGATTGTGGCTCTGTATCTCACCATTCTGAACCCAAATGGCTTCAGCCCCATCCCTGGAAGTGTTCAAGGTTGGACAGGGCTCAGAGCAGCCTAGTGGGAGGTCCCCTGCCCATGGAGGGGGTAGAAGGAGATGAGCTCCAAGGTCCCTTCCCAGCTAACCCGTGATGCTGTGATTCTCTGGTTTGTGCTGTGTGCAGAGCCAAACAAAGGCCCTTCCCTCGGGGCTGTTGTGCAGCAGCAGCAGCAGCAGCCAGCTGTGTCCCAGGGTTTTGATGACTCCAGGAAGGAAGGGAGCACTTATCTGCCAGGCACTCGAACGCAGAGCTCTGTCCCTGCTGAGTGAAGTGACGGCTCCTGCTCTGTAATTCACCCAAGAACAGGAGATGATTGAACCCATCTGGTTCTTGAACCCATCTGGCACTTGCCTCCTCTCCTGTCACTCCTGGGCCATGAAGTGCTCCTTGTCCCATCCTTGAGGAGCAGGAGGTGTTGGTCCCACAACAGCAGGCACTTCCCTGCTGGATTTTTCCTGCCCAAAGGTTGGATTTGTGTGGCTGATGCTCTGGGATGTTGGGACAGGTGGAATTGCAGGTGTGAGCCCCTTCCCTCACCCTCCAGCAGCGCTGTGCACGGCACTGGGAATGCTCAGCTGTGCTGGGGCTGCTGCGGGGGTTGTCACCCCTGTGGTGACCCCAGAAATAGTTCCTGGCAGGGTGGGCAGGCCCTGGCTCTGGGTGGGTGCCCAGAGCAGCTGTGGCTGCCCCTGGATCTCTGGAAGTGTTCCAGGGTCGGGTTGGACGGGGCTTGGAGCAGCCTGGGACAGTGGAAGGTGTCCCTGCCATGGCAGGGGGATGAGACAAAATGAGCTTTAAGGTCCCTTCCAGCCAAGCCATTCCATGATTCTATGAAGTCTGGCAGGCCTTGCTGTGATCATTTACCCTTTCAAGCTAATTAACCTCATCTCTTTGTTCCTTCCATCCGATTTGGACTGTTTGCTCCACTGAGGAAGCAGAGATCCCCGAGGGTGTGTGACACCACCACCTTGGCAGGACATGGGTGACCTCGGGTGATTGTTTTCCACTGCATGAATAATCCCGGGGCTGTTAACGACGTTCCCATTAGCCACCAACAAGCTGTGAAATCGGGATATTTGCCGTGACAAATGTGTGAAAGGTGCTAAATGTGCCCTTGGCATCGGCAGCTGCTGGGCACAGGGAGGGACGGCAGAGCTGATGGCACCAAGCGTTGCCTCCTGCTCCCGGCAGGATCTCGATGGCACTTTGCCTCTTCCTCCAGGAATTTGCAGGAGCCTCGATGGTATTTTTCCATTTCTTTTGGCCACCTTGGCTGTGCCTCCCTGTCTTGGCTGGGATTTACAGTTCCATTGGCCAGTGCTGGATTGGGACCTGCCACAACTTTTTCCAGCCATGGAGAGGAGGAGAAACTGCCTCTGTCCCTCCTGCCCCATGGTTGCACTGGGGTTTCCTGGGATCAGGGACTGCACAGGGATGGAGCTTGCTTTTATCTCTGATGACTGGTGACCTGTCAGCCTGGCTGCTGCTCTCCAGCCCCGTCTGTGCTGTGATGATGCTGAGGCAGAACAGCCTTCAGAACTTTAGGATTTGAAATCCAGGTCATGTTCTGTCACCTCCTGTACCTGCTGCCCCTCTGCGAGTGGGAGGCAGCAGTTTGGATGCTGTGAAGGATAAACCCAGTCTCCTGATGGGGTGAGAAGCATGTGGGGATGGACACAGCATCCTGTGCCCTTTCCTCTTCTCTGCTCTTGCAGAACAACTCTGAGGACTGTGAGTGCTTCTGTCAGAGAGATCTGTACGTGGTATCAGCTCTCCCCTAGTGCACTAAGGAAGTTCACTGGGGAGGGAGGAATTCCTGCCTGGAACAACAGCACAACGCTCCTCAGTCTGGACTCCAAGCCTAACATCTTTATTTAGATATAAAGAGAGTTAAGTTGCTTAAAAAGAGAGCGTGGATCCTGGGAGAGCTTTGAGAAGGCTGGGGCCTCCCAAGGCTATACCTTCATGGCCTCGACTCCTCAGCCCCACAGCTCACTGGGGAATCACTTCCATCCTTCAGTCTGGCCTCTGTGGCCTCCTTTGGGTGCATTCCTCAAGGAGCCCTCCCTGCTGTCCTGTGTCCCTGTGCCAGCCTCGTGTGGGTTTGTGGCTGGGTCTTGCTTACAGCCCCGAGCAAGTTCAGCTGGAACTAAATTTAGCCACCTCTCCATGAGAATTTCATAAGCTGGATTGTGAGGTGTTGCTCCTGCTCAGTGGCTGGGATTGTTTGTACCTTGGGAACACCAAGGCAGGGGATTAATGCTGGGAATGAGTGATGAGCTGGGATATTCGTGTCTGAGCTCCTCATCCCAGTGCCCTGCAGCCCTTGTTCCATACAGGGATGAGTTTTGGCTCAGGACTGAGCTCAGTTGACAGAGACTGAAAAAAAATATCCCCTGATCCCTGTTTGGTGGTGCTTCCACCCTCAGTGAGCATCCCTGTGGAATTGGCACTGTCTGGCTGTAGGGGGTGTAAACCCAAATTAATCACTTTAATTTGCTTGGCTGCTGGTGGCAGCAGCGGGGGCTGAGTTTGGCAGATCCCTCTTGCAGGATATTCTCCCCTCTCCACCCCTGGCATCACTTCTCTCCCAAGGAGCAAACATGATCCTTGTTTGGTTATCCAGATCCTTTCATCCAGGTTTGGATCAAGCCATTGTCTGAATTACAGAGGAGGAGGCTGCAGAGAGGGGCCCCTACAGCCTTTCAAAACCAGGGAATGATCCCTGGATGTGTCCCAGCTCCTAAATCCACATGGACACCATTGTGGGGTGCAGCATGGACCGTGCATTGTCCTGACCTGCTCCATGGAAGCTCCACAGCCTGTGGTGGGATCTGTGGCCTCATGAGGACCATCCTGCTCCTTCCCCAAACCTCCCCACACTCTGCAGTGCTGACAACCATTTCCATCACTTGGATATTTTTATATGGCTGTAAATGAAGCCCAGTGGTGCAGGTTTCCCTTTGGGATACAGCATGGAGTCCTCCTTGAAGCTTTGGGATGGGAGATTCTGAGGTGTAACCTGCTCTTATTCACTAGTATGTTGATTCCCATCAGCTACTGGAGCAAGTTCTCCTCCCAGCCCTGCCTCCCCGTGGCTCCTCCATAATTACCTCCTTTCCCCCTAATTCCCTGTTCCAGCCTGTGGTTAATTGTAGTAGGATAATTACAGGTGATCTCGTTTTAAAGCGCTCAGCCCTGAGCCTGGAGCAGCCGGCAGTTCCCACCCTTGGTGCCAAACTGGGCATTCCTGTGCCTGCTGCCTGTGGAGCTGGACCTTTGGAGCAGATAATGAGCTTTGCTGGGATGGGAAGGTCATGGCCATATCCCATTATTTGCCCTGGTTTCATCCTCTTAGCCCAGTGCATCTGTGGGACACACAGAGCTGGTGGCTGGCCCGGGATGGTGTCACTGGGAAGGGCCAGGGCAGGGTCCCTGTGGGCTTTGGGCCATGGGTGGCTCCCAGAAGGATTTTGGGGTGAGGAGGAGCTGGATTGTTTGCAGAGGAGGCAGTGAAAACATCACCCAGACAATGTGGGGTCTGGTCTGGCCCTATGAGAGCATCAACCATTCCCCAGCAGCTGCCACGGCCACCACTGCCCCCTGTCCCCAAGTGTCACATCCACGTGGCTGTTAAGTCTCTGCAGGGATGGGGATCCACCACTGCCCTGGGCAGCTGTGCCAGTGCCTGACCACCCTTTCAGTCATTAGAAATGTTCCCAAAATCTACCCTGAGCCTGCCCTGGCCCAGCCTGAGGCCGTTCCCTCTGCTCCTGTCCCTGTTCCCTGGAGCACAGCCCGACCCCCCCGGCTGTCCCCTCCTGGCAGGAGCTGTGCAGAGCCACAAGGGCCCCCCTGAGGCTCCTTTGCTCCAGGCTGAGCCCCTTCCCAGCTCCCTCAGCCTCTCCTGGGGCTCCAGCCCCTCCCCAGCTCCGTTCCCTGGCCTGGCCACGCTCCAGCCCCTCCAGGTCTCTCCTGTCAGGAGGGTCCCAGAGCTGATCCAGAGTTCTGAACACATGTGAGATGGAAGCACAGCCAGGAATCTGGGGGGACAGGACCCTGAGCCCTCCCTGCCTTCAGTGGGAAAAGCATCAAAGGGGTGGAGGAGGGGACACATGTAGGGTCTGGTCCCTCCATGTTCCAGGTGTATGTCAAGCAAAACCTTAAAGGAAAAACTTCTTTCCCTGGATAAGTCTCAAATCCTGCTCCTATCCAAGGGAAAGCTTTGGTGAAGAACTGATGAACTGGAGCTTTTCTTGGACAAATCCTGGTAAAATCAGAGCACGTCATGGAAGCTGAAGCCCTGAATCTTCTGCTTGACCAGGAGTTACCTCGATCCTCAGGTGCCACCTGCAGCCCAAATGCTGAGTAACCAAGCCAAGAGCTGGATGAATCATCTGTGGAATCCAAATAGCTGGAGACAGAAAATAAGCAAGTCCTGGGAATGTTGTAGTCTGTCAGACATCCAAAACTCTCTGGATGCCTTTGAATAGGTTTGAGTTTTTCAGCTAGCATTTATCCACTGGGCTCCCTTGGTATGACAAGGAATTGCACAAGCACAGTTAATTTCCCTTCTCGCTGCCAGCTCCTGGAGAATTTCCATAAAAATGCTGTTTCTCTACTTTGAAACATAAGAAGAAGTTCAGTGTGTCCCATCTGGCAGGGATTTGGGGCGGGAGGAGCAGCCCTGCCTCCGTGCTCAGCTGCACGTGGCGCTGATGGCAAAGGAACTCAGGGTTTCCTCCAAAATAGAAAATAACCTAAAAATAGAGCTGTGAGGGCCTGGCTGTCCTGTGAGGCCATTGTGTGGGATGTGGCAGTGTGGGACAGCCAGCAGTGTCCCCGTGTCCCGGCCCTGGGCGGATGTCCTGCTCCCGGACAGCTCCTGCTGGGAGTGCAGCACAGCTGGCCTGGCTGATGCCAGTCCTGGGGGGCTTTGGGAGGGGGCTTGGTGCCAAGGGGTTCTCCTGCCAGCCTGGGTTGTGGTGTCCCAGCTGTCCCCTGCCTGGTGGCACAGGAGGGATGCTGTGTGTACTCCCTGAGCCCTCGTGCCCTGTGTGTCTGTGGGATCCCCATGGCTGGGGGGTCCCCTGGGCTCGTTGGGGAGGGGAATGGGGGTTCTGGCCATGGTGGATGTGTTGCAGGGACCAGGCCCTGTGCTGTGTCCTGGGCTGTGCAGCTCTGGGGAGGAGCTGGGTATCCTTCCCCTCCCCTTCTGGAGCACAGGGATTGCTGGCTCCTGACTTGAGTAGCCCAGAGCAGCTGTGGCTGCCTGAATGTGTCCAAGGCCAGGCTGGGTGGGGCTTGGAGCAACCTGGGCTAGTGGAAGGTGTCCCTGCCCATGGAACTGGATGATCTTTAGGTCCCTTCCAGCTCAAACTGTTCCATGAATCTGTGATCCTCTCCTGTCCGTCCCTTGGCTGTCACCCCAGGGACCACTGTCCCATCCAGCTTCTCCTCATTTGCTGAATTTGGTCATGAAGGTGCCACTCAAGACCTCTGGGCTTGGTTGAGGGCTGTGAGGGCTCGTGAGGAGCACAGCAGGCTCAGGGATGGGGACAGGGACAGGGACAGGCTGTGGGCAGGCTCTGGCAGGCCAGGCTGCCATGGCCAGCTGTCCGTGTTGCAGCCACCTCCTTGGGGTGGTGAGCTGTGGATGAGGGGATGGAGCACAGCCCTGGGAGTTGGTAAAACCCTGCTCCAGGGAGAGGAGCAGGAGGGGGTGTTGGGGAGCCAGCTTGGGGTCCCCATGTGCTGGGACACCCCTGGCTGAGCTGTCCCTGTGTACTGGGACACCCCTGGCTGAGCTGTCCCCTGTCGCAGACATCTTTTATGAAAAATGCTTTCCTTAGGATTTTTCCTCCTGAGAAGCTGAGAGGCCTCAAGAACAAAATGTAAACATTGATTATCTGGTGCCGTGGAATGCAACAAGTAGATCTTTGATTGGCCCATGTTAATTGTTTCTAATTAATAACCAATCACAGCCCAGCTGGCTCAGACAGAGTCCGAGCCACAAACCTTTGTTATCATTCTTTCTATTCTATTCTTAGCCAGCCTTCTGATGAAATCCTTTCTTCTATTCTTTTAGTATAGTTTTAATATAATATATATCATAAAATAATAAATCAAACCTTCTGAAACATGGAGTCAGATCCTCATCTCTTCCCTCATCCTGGGACCCCTGTGAACACCATCATAATCCCTGTGTGCTGGGTCACCCCTGGCTGAGCTGTCCCCGTGTGTCGCAGACATCTTTCATGAAAAATCCTTTCTTAGGATTTTTCCTTGTGAGAAGCTGCAGTTTCAGCAACCAAAAGTAAACAATGGTTATCTGCTGCTGCAGAATGCAACAGGTAGACCTGTGATTGGTCTCCTGTGGATGTTTGGATTTCCTGACCACTCATAACAGAGCTGGCTCTTGCTCTCTGTCTGAGACACAGATCTTTGTTATTCATTCTTGTCTATTCTTAGCTTAGCTAGCTTCTGAAGAAACCTTTTCCTTTCTATTGCTTTTTAGTATAGTCTTAATGTAACATATATCATAAAATAATAAATCAAGCCTTCTGATCATAGAGTCAACATTCTCGTCTCTTCTTCATCCTGAAACCCCTTGTGACCATGGTCACACCTGTGTGCTGGGACACCCCTGTCTGAGCTGTCCCCGTGTGCTGGGACACCCCTGGCTGAGCTGTCCCTGTGTGCTGGGACACCCCTGGCTGAGCTGTCCCTGTGTGCTGGAACACCCCTGGCTGAGCTGTCCCTGTGTGCTGGGACACCCCTGGCTGAGCTGTCCCCGTGTGCTGGGACACCCCTGACTGAGCTCTCCCCGTGTGCTGGGACACCCCTGGCTGAGCTGTCCCTGTGTGCTGGGACACCCCTGGCTGAGCTGTCCCTGTGTGCTGGGACACCCCTGGCTGAGCTGTCCCTGTGTGCTGGGGGACACCCCTGGCTGAGCTGTCCCTGTGTGCTGGGGGACACTCCTGGCTGAGCTGTCCCTGTGTGCTGGGACACCTCTGGCTGAGCTGTCCCTGTGTGCTGGGGGACACCCCTGGCTGAGCTGTTCCTGTGTGTTGGGACACCTCTGGCTGAGCTGTCCCCGTGTGCTGGGACACTCCTGGCTGAGCTGTCCCCGTGTGCTGGGACACCCCTGGCTGAGCTGTCCCTTCCTGTGCAGGCCTGCCGTGATTTCCTGGATTTAGCCGAGAGCCACAGCCGGAAATGGCAGCGGCTGCTGCAGCATGAGCGGGAGCAGCGGATCCGCCTGGAGGAGACCATCGAGCAGCTAGCCAAGCAGCACAACAGCTTGGAGCGAGCCTGCCGCGGGGCACCCGGCCTGGCCACGGGCACTGCCAGCAGCGCCAGCGCCACCAAGGGTGAGCACAGCCTGGGGCTGCGAGAGGGGCTGGCAGGGACAGGGATGTTTGTTAGGGGATCCTGGGAGGGGACAGGGATGTTAGGGGATCCTGGGAGGGGACAGGGATGCTCAGGGATCCCTATATGGGACAGGGCTGTTAGGGGATCCCCAGGATGGGACAGAGATGTTAGGGGATCTTGGGATGGGACAGGGATGTTAGGGGACCCTGGGATGGGACAGGGATGTTAGGGGATCTTGGAATGGGACAGGGTTGCTTGGGGACTAGGATGAGACAGGGCTGCTCGGGGTGCTGGGAGGGGATAGGGCTGCTCAGGGGTCCTAGGATGAGACAGGGCTGTTAGGGGATCCTGGGATGGGACAGGGGTATTAGGGGATCCTGAAATGGGACAGGGATGTTAGGGGGTCCTGGGATGGAGCAGGGCTGCTCAGGGATCCCTGAGATGGGTCAGGGCTGTTAGGGGATCCTGAAATGGGACAGGGATGTTCAGGGACCCATGGGATGGGACAGGGCTGTTCAGGGATCCCCAGGATGGGACAGGGATGTTAGGGGATCCTGAAATGGGACAGAGCTGTTCAGGGATCCCCAGGATGGGACAGGGGTGTTAGGGGGTCCCTGGGGTGGGACAGAGCTGTTCAGGGACCCCTGGGATGGATCAGGGCATTCTGCCTGGCTGCTCCCAGCGAGCTGCCAGCAATGGGAAGGGTACCCAAGGCAATGCCCTGTATCCCCATGGTATTTTTCTAAATGGTTCCCATTACACCATAATTATTCCTAATTGTCCTTGCTCAGGGACTTGGATGTCCCCAAGGTTCAGATGCAGAGAGGGCTGTGTCCCCAGCTCACTCATGCTATTCCAGGCTGTTTTGGGAGCTTTAACCCTTACTGGTGGGCACATCTCTGGGTGCTGGAGGGCAGCCATGGCACTAGGAAAAGGTTCAGGGTCCCCTGGCACTGCTGAGTTGGCTGCGTGGGGTGGCAGTGGAACAACCAGGGCTGGTTTGCAATAAGATCCAACAGCTTTGCAGATTCCTGCCAAATGTCCTTCCCCCAGGGCAGCGTTAGTTACAGCCACAAACACTGCTCATAGTGCCTGATCTTACTTTTAAAGGAATTACAGACCCGAGGGAGAGAGCAGTGGCTGCTGGAGGTGGGAGGGATGTTGGTACCAGGCACTGCCCTCATTCCCCCTCAGGGGAGGTTTAGTTTGGATATTGGGGAATATTTCTTCATGGAGAGGGTTGTTTAGCTGTGTCCCCATCCCTGGGGGGATTTAACAGCTGTGTGGATGTGGCACCTGGGGACACGGGTTGGTGTGGCCTGGGGCTCGATGTCCTCAGAGGGTCCAGCAGCCAAAACAATTCTGAGGGGCAGCTGGGGGAAATGGCTGCAGGGACAGGCACAAATCCACCTGGGGTGGTGACACAGCTCCTCTGGAGAGCGGGAATGAGGCAGGGAACGGGATTGTCTGGGATGGGGCAGGAGCAGGGAAACTGCCCTGGGAATTGGGCGCCGCAGCCATGGATCTGTCCTGGCACAGCAGAGCGGTGTTTGGGAATGGTGTTTGGGAATGGTGTTTGGGAACGGTGTTTGGGAACGGTGTTTGGGAATGGTGTTTGGTGTTTGGGAATGGTGTTTGGGAATGGTGTTTGGGAACGGTTTTTGGGAATGTGGGGCTGGGAACCCTCTCCAGCATCACCTCAAACACGGGATTTGTTTTTCCTGCTTTAATCCAAACCGGATTTCCCGGCGGACGGGGCGGTGCTGGAGCGGAGCCACACCAGGCGGGGGTTGGGCACGGCCGTGTCACCTCAGGCAGCCTGGGGACATTTTCGGGGCTGCTCCCGAGCACGGCTTTGTGTGCCCGGCTTGGGGAGCAGGGCACAGCCTGGCTTCGAGGAGCTGGAAATCGGTACAGCGTCCTCGGGGTGTGGAGTGGGATGCAGGGGGGGTCAGGCTGTGAGGGGACACGGTGGGGGCTCTGGGGACAGATCCCGCGGTGGCCTCTGTCTCAAAGCCTCTGTGCCAGCAGGGAGTGTGCAGTCTGCCAAAGGAGAGGCCAGTGATGAAGATGAGGAGACCGAGTACTTCGATGCCATGGAGGATGCACCAGCTTTTATCACAGTAACTGCAGACCCCAAGCACCACAGGTACCGCCCCTGTCTGCCCGGGAATGCGGGGAGGGCTGGGAAGAGCCGGTGTTCTGCAGCAGCCCCTCCCACGGGGTCACTCTGAGGGCATGTCCTCCAGAACCTCCCCAGCCTCTGTCCAGAGGTCCATCCTGTGTCCAGCTGCTCCTGCATTCCTGGAGCGAGGCTGAGGGTGGCCCCCAGCTGTAGTGAAGCAGGTGAGGAAGGGCAGTGTCAGGCAGCGCTGTGGGAGAGCTGAGTCCTCTGCCCCTCAGCTGATGGCAGCAGGGACTTGGAGGGAAATCCCTTGGAGTGTTGGGCAGAGACAGGGAGCACCTTGCCTTGACAGAACAATGGAATCATGGGATGGGTAGGGCTGGAAGGAGCCTTAAAGCTCCTCTCATTCCACCCCCCTGTCATGGGCATGGGCACTTTCCACTATTCCAGGTTGCTCCAAGCCCCTCTATCCTAGCCTTGGGCACTGCCAGGGATGGGGCAGTCACAGCCTCTGTGGGCACCCTGTGTCAGCACCTCCCCACCCTCACAGGGAAGAATTTGTTCCCAGTATCCCATTAAACCCTGCCCTCTGTCTGCTGTCACCTGCTCTTACTCCTCCATGGACACCTGGGCTGGAGGAGCCTGTGGTCTGACCCATGGTCACATCACTGGGCTTGGTGACAAAAGCAGAATCTCTGTGCCCCCAGGGCTGTGGCTGAGAATCCCTTCCTGAGCATCCTGTCTTTAGAATCCCCTCCTAACACCTGTGCACAGCCTCTGTCACCCCAGTTCCTTCCTGGCAGTCCCTGGGGGGGTTCAGGAGATGCTCTGGGGGTGCTGCACAGCCCTGGGTGTTCCCTGCCCTGTGCTCCCCACTGCTGTTCCTCCCCACAGGCGTTCGGGCAGCAACCTGAGCGGGGCCAGCGAGGGCCACCCCGAGGACTGGAACCTGGAGGACAGTGTGAGTGGGCTGGGCACGTGGGAAGGGTGGTGCTGCTGGGGTGGAACCAGGGCACAGGGGATGGCTGTGAATGGACCCTGCATCTGGGTCCAGGTGCTCTGTGGTGGTTCCTCTGTGAGTCACAGATGTCAGCAGGCATCAGAGTCCTAAACATTCTCCTGAGGGAAGCAGGAGGGTGTTGGGGGACAGTTGTACCCATATTTCCCTGGACAACAGGCTTCCAGCAGTGCTCCTCAGGGGTCTCCTGGGCTGTGGTTGCTGTTCCTGGGAGATGCTGGGTCTGGTTTGGGTCCAGCTTACACCTGAGTTCCTTCTGTTGCTTCTGCAGGTGTTTGAGAGCTCAAATCAAAGCAGCTACAATGAGTCCACGGGCAAAGATCTCCTGCCAAGGAAGAGGAGAAGGACTCGAATTCCTGACAAACCCAACTACAGCCTTAACCTCTGGAGCATCATGAAGAACTGCATTGGCAAGGAGCTCTCCAAGATCCCCATGCCCGTGAGTGTCCCTGGCACCAGAGCTGGCACAGGGGGTGGATTTGGGCAGCTCTTGGCTGTGCAGAGCTTTGGGTTACAGCCCTGGATGGTCCTGCTGATGCTGTGGTGGCACAGCAGCCCCAAGCAGGGACAGGAGATTGTCACCAGGGATTGGATTTTGTGCTGGCAGCTGCTGCATGCTCATCATGGAATTGTGGAATGGTTTGGGTGGAAAGGGAACTTAAAGCCCATCCAGTCTCACTCCCATGAGCAGGGACACCTCTCACTGTCCCAGGCTGCTCCCAGCCCCAGTGTCCAGCCTGGCCTTGGGCACTGCCAGGGATCCAGGGGCAGCCCCAGCTGCTCTGGGCACCCTGTGCCAGGGCCTGCCCACCCTGCCAGGGAACAATTCCTGATTCCCAATATCCCATCCATCCCTGCCCTCTGGCAGTGGGAGCCATTCCCTGGGTCCTGTCCCTCCATCCCTTGTCCCCAGTCCCTCTGCAGCTCTCCTGGAGCCCCTTCAGGCCCTGGCAGGGGCTCTGAGGTGTCCCTGGAGCCTTCTCCTCTCCAGGTGAGCACCCCCAGCTCTCCCAGCCTGGCTCCAGAGCAGCTCCAGCCCTCAGAGCATCTCTGGTGCCTCCTCTGGACTGGCTCCAGCACATCCTTGCTCCTGGGCAAGCTGGAGCAGAGGGGACATTGCCTGAGTGTCCTCTGCATATCCAGCTGCTGCAGAGGCAGGGAGGGGAGCAGGACACTGAATCCATGGGATTCATGCAGAAGGGACCCTGCTGCTGGTGATGTTTCCCCCCCTGTGATCCAGGACAGGACACTCAAGGCCCAGCCCCACCTGCACCAACCATGGCAGGGCTGGGTTCCACCCCAGGGGCTCAGAGAGCCTCTTTTTCCTTACAGAGAGCAGCTTTTTGGTGAAGGAGGTGCTGGGGGCAGGTTTTGGGTGCTGCTGGTTCAGTCCTGGGGGCAAAGGCTCCCTGTGATGGCCAGAATGGGTTTGCTGGGGGGTGTGTGTGGAACAGCCCCCACATGGGCTGCACAGAGCCATATTCATGGTCCATCCTCTGCTGGGTAAAGAGCAGAGGGAGCACATTCCAGGGGCTGGGATGCTGGATTAGTTGTGCTCTGTCTCTTCAAACAGAGCCTGAGTGAGAGCTCAGAGCTCTGCCTGAGAGTGATGAGCTGTCTCTTCCTTGTGCTATTTCCAGCTGGGATGGACAGCCCAGCACCATCCAGTTCTGCAGCAGCAGCAGATCAGGGTGTGATGGGCACAGGAATAAGCTCAGGATGTGAAACCCCAACAGCTGCTGGTGCCTGGAGAGAGAATTTTATACTTCTCCTATCAATCAAATCATCCTGGGAGCTGCTTGAGTCCAAACCTGAGGGCAGGGTGGAAGGGAGGAGGTTTAGATTAAATACAAGAAAAAATTGTTCCCCATGAGGGTCTGAGGCCCTGGCACAGGTGCCCAGAGCAGCTGGGGCTGCCCCTGGATCCCTGGCAGTGCCCAAGGCCAGGCTGGACATTGGGGCTGGGAGCAGCCTGGGACAGTGGGAGGTGTCCCTGCCATGGCAGGGGTGGCACTGGGTGGGCTTTAAGGTCCCTTTCCACCCAAACCATTCTGGGATTCTGTGAAATCTTGAAGGATCCCACAGTCCCTATGAAATGAGAAGGAAGGTCCTGCTAGAGATGCACCAGGATCCACCCCACAAGCTCAGCTGCATGTGGACATTCTTTGGGGAGATTCCTGAATAATTAAAGCATTTTTGAGGTTCTCTGAGGTCTTCTGAGACCCATCCCCTTCCTGGGGATGTGATGCACTGACAAACCCCTTGTGCAAACAGCTCCTTGATTCTCCTTCTGAATGAACAAACCTGCAGCACTGAAAAGGAGAAAAACAGTTGCAGGAATTTGGGTGGATTCATCTTCTTCCCCCATGAAAGGCTTTTGCTCCCTGTTGCCTGAGCAGAGCTGAGGATGCAGCTGGTGGTTTTGTTCTCTGCATCTCTCCCGAGAATTATCCCAAGTGATTTGCTCTTTATGTGGATTTGATGCTGCTCTTTCTCCCCAGCTCCCTCTTTCTCTGATGCTGTAAGATCCCTGCCACTTGCAGGCTAAATCCCTGAGTGGAAAATCTAAAAAAAGCTAAATCCTGGAATCTGGAGTTTGTTTTTTCTACTATGAAATATTTAACTTGGCTTACAGAAGTGGTTCTTCAGCCATCTGCTCCTCTTAAAATATATTTCTTTGTTTTGAGATGAAACTAAGAAGGCAGAAGACCTTTTGGCGCTCTGTCTTGCTTTCAATTATTTTTTAATTTCAGTATTTTCAGAGTGAAAAATAGAGGTGTTGGAGTCCCAGGAGCATGGAGACCCCAAAATGGGGCTTTTCCAGGTTTTCTGGGCAGCTGGGTCCCCTGGCACACAGGGATGGAGGTGATGAGGGCAGGCTGGGGAGCAGCACATCCCTGTGCTGTGGCCAGAGGGATGCTGCCTGGGAGGGGGCTGATCTCACTGTTGAGGCTCATTTTGGGGTCAGGGTGATACCTGGGCTGATCCCTGATCATCCCATGGGGCTCTTGGCTCCCCCACACCCCGAACCTTGGCGCTGCCTGGCACAGATCAGGGAGCAGAGCACATATTCCCTTCCCTTTGGGCTTGGAGGTGCCTCTTGGGGATCTCTCCTGCTTTCTTAACCCCACCCTGTTCCCCTGCAGGTGAACTTCAACGAGCCCCTGTCCATGCTGCAGCGGCTCACGGAGGACCTGGAGTACCACGAGCTGCTGGACAAGGCAGTGAAGTGTGAGAGCTCCACAGAGCAGATGTGCTTTGTGGCCGCCTTCTCCGTGTCCTCCTACTCCACCACCGTCCACCGCACTGCAAAGCCATTCAACCCCCTGCTGGGGGAGACCTTCGAGCTGGACCGCCTGGAGGAGCTGGGCTTCCGCTCCCTCTGCGAGCAGGTGAGCCCTGGGGCTGCTCCTGCTGCTGCCATCCCGCTGGGGGCACCTCCCCGAGCCTTCCCGGGGCTCTTCTCCCAGAAATGGGCTGGGGACATGGTGGTGGTGGTGGAGTCCCCACCCCTGGGTGTCCAAGGAAGGACTGGATGTGGCACTCGGTGCTCTGGGCTGGGTGACAAGGTAGGGATGGGTCACAGGTTTGACTGGATTGGCTTGGCCCTTTGTCCCCAGGTTTGGAGCAGTTGCTGCAGTGGTGCCAGGCTCTGCCACCAGCTCCTTGTAGGACACCCAGGGGTGGACAAAGCCCTCCCTACCCAAACTTGTCAGATACATGTGGAGCGCTGGCTTGAGGCAGGATGGCACCTCCTGTCCCATCCCATCCCATCCCATGGATCCCATCCCATGGATCCCATCCCATCCCATCCCATCCTATCCCATCCCATGGATCCCATCCCATCCCATCCCATCCCATCCCATCCCATCCCATCCCATCCCATCCCATGGATCCCATCCCATCCCATGGATCCCATCCCATGGATCCCATCCCATGGATCCCATCCCATCCCATCCCATCCCATCCCACCTGGCCATGCTGAGCAGGCTCTGTGAGGTCTCCTGGAAGTGTGACCCAAGGAGGGTCCTGCACTAGATAATCCCCACAATTCCTGGCTCTGCTGTCCCTCCCCAGCCCCAGCGCTGTGGGCCCAATGTCACCCAGCTCTGCCTGTCCCCAGATGGCCCATCCCAGCCTGGGAGCCATGCCAGTGCCCCTGGCTGCAGTTGGACACTGCCAGCCACAACCTGAGCCCTCCTGCCTGCCAGGGTCAGAGGTGGCCTCAAGCCTCAGCCACCCCAGCACAGTGTCACAGAGCTGTCACAGAGCTCAGGTTCTCCCAGCTCAGCAGTGTCACACCTTCACCTCCCCTTGCCTGGCAGCACTTCCTGGCCTGTCACCTGGTTTAGCCTGGAAAGGATGGATCCATCCCTTGGCCAGCTGCCACCCTCACCTTCCTGGGGTACAGCTGGAAGTCCTGGGTAGATTTCTCAGCCTCATCCCAGCTGCAGTGCCAAACCCAGGGCTACCTGTCCCCCCACATCTCTCTCAGTCTTGCCTGTCCAGTACTGCTGGACACTCCTGACTGCATCATTCCCAAACTTTCATCATCCCTGTTCTCATTCTTTCACCCCCTTTTTCACCACACTCCTTCCTCCATCCCTGTTCCCTCCCAAATAAATAACCTGCCTGGAATTGCTTTCTCTGGCTGGTCCCACTTTTCCTGTGTTTGTACCCAGATTTGATATTCCTGACCAGTTCCAGCCTCCTTTCCCACTGCTCTGAATTTTCCTTGGTGCTGCCTGTGCTGCTCAGCCTGCCAACGTGCCCAGCCAAGCAGTGATAATCCAGTGCCTGAAATCCAGTTATCCAAATAGGATTTCCTGCTGCTGGTGCCTGGATTTAATGGCGAGGCCCTGGCCCTGCCCGTGTGTGTAATCCTGAGCTCGGGGCGCTCAGCCTGTAATTACAGCAGGGAAATCATCCCAGAGCTCTGGGGATCCATGGGTGCCTGTGCCAGGCTGTGCCACCAGCTGAGAGCCTGCTGAGGACAGGTCCCTCTGCCTGGGATATTCTTGTTCCTGCCTTGGGTTTGGGCAGCTTTTTTTCCAGGGCAGGGCCATGTGAGCACCACCTCTAACAAGTCACTCTCAGGATTTAGGGTGCTGTGTCCACTTTTCCAGCCTGGTGTGTGTGTGAGGGAGAAGCCAAAGTCTTGCTGTGTGTTCTGGACCAGTTGTGGGCCTGTGTCCTCTGGGATTTCCCAGGTGCTGTTCCAGTGGGATTACTGGGGTGCCAGCCCATCCATGTTTCTCAGCCAGGATCCCAGGAGAGCAGGGCCGTGTCCTGGGCTCAGGGAACAACAGCATCTCACAGCAATGGTTGCTCAAGTGAAGATCTCATGAATCATGCTTTGAAATGAGCCTGAGCCAATCCTGGCAGGATCCTGGTGTGTCTCCCTTTGCTGCCAGGGCACTGCTGGGGGTGCCCCCGCTGCCCAGGAGGGGATTGTGGTGTGCAGGGGCACCCTTAGTGCCAAAGCTGATGTGGTGCCCAGGGCCTGGAGCATCCTTATTGCTGGGCTGGTGTGGGGCTGTCCCTCTCTGAGCACTCAGCTGGGCTCTGTGTCTTCATGGGCTGTGTGTCCTGTCCCCAGGTGAGCCACCACCCCCCAGCGGCCGCCCACCACGTGTACTCCAGGCGAGGGTGGACGCTGTGGCAGGAGATCACCATCGCCAGCAAGTTCAGGGGCAAATACCTCTCCATCATGCCACTGGGTAGGTGATGGGTCCTGCAGTTCCCTGGCACTGACTGGCCTTGCACTGCTCATGCAAAACCCAGCAGTTAAAGAAACTGCTGCCTTTGCCTTGAGCAATTCCTTGGGTTCCCCTGGGGCTCTGAGAATCCCCTGGCTCACCTGGGACTTTGGGAGTTCCCTGGGCTCACCTGGGGCTCACTGGGTTCTGCCCCAGGCAGTTAAGGAGCCCAGGTTTGTGCTCCTGATCCAATGATCCAACAATAACATGTCTGCCCTGGAAGTGGAAATGATGCCAGCTGCAAAGGCTCCTTTGCTTTGGAAATACCCTGCTTGCCCAGGAAGTGATTTCTTCTTCCATGATATTTACAGTTTACTTGCTGCCTGTTTTAACTCTCTCCCTGCCAGTCAAGTGCAATAAGCTGCCTCCTTCCAGCATTTTATTTTCCTTTTGCCTGTCCCAGGGCTGGGCAGCATTCCCAGAGTGGTGCCAGTGCCTGAATCAACCAGGCAGCACATTTGTGACCTGCTTTAAAAGTGAGGGCTTTTGGCAGAGGGCAGAGGGCCTGGCAGGAGGTGTCCCTCCCTTTCTGGAGCAGACTAAGGGGGGGATGAACCCAGAGCCAGACCTGGTTGGGGGATGCAGGGAGAGGGATGGCTCTGGGGATGAGCACAGTGCTGGGGTGGTGGTGGTGGGCTCTGGGGAACACCTGCCCCTGCTGAGCTCAGATCATTCCTGTCTCCACAGGCGCCATCCACCTGGAGTTCCACTCCAGTGGGAACCACTATGTGTGGAGGAAAGTCACCTCCACAGTGCACAACATCATCGTGGGCAAGCTCTGGATCGACCAGGTGGGTGAGGACACAGTTCTGCCTGGCCCTGGGGGGCTGGAGGAGCATTGGGCACGGGCTCCTGCCACAATAGGAAGCTGTGCTTCCCTGCAGGGGTGGGAGAGGCTTCCTGGAGCCTTCCCTGCCTCTGCCCGAGGCCAGCAGGTGCTGGGGGTGGCTGGAGTGAGGGACAGCCACTGGTGCTGCTGTGCCCAGTGGGGAATTGGTACCTGCACTGCAACTAACACCTCCTCTGTCTCTCCCTGCTGTGGTTCTGTGTCTTTTATCCAGTCTGGTGAAATAGAGATTGTTAACCATAAGTCCAAAGATAAATGCCAGCTGAAATTTACCCCCTACAGCTACTTCTCCAGGGATGTTCCCCGCAAGGTGAGTATCCAGCAGGGACTCTGCTCCTTCAGGGGTCACTCCTGAGGCTCCCAGTGCCACTGGGATGAGCCCCAGCATGGGGCTGAGGGGCTGGCCAGGCACCTCTAACGTGGGTCACCAGGGAGGGCTGGGTGGCACCTCCATGTCCCATGGTTTGGCTCTGATGTGCTGGAGCTGCAGCACTGAGACTGGGAGGGGTTTGGTGGGTTGGACACCCACCTGCGAGGTCAGGGATGTCCAGGAGACACAGCACCACATCCAGCTGGGCACCTGGAGGCTGTGGTGTCCCCCTGGGCATTCCCACATGCCACAGAGCCGTGTCCCCCTGCCAGGTGACGGGGGTGGTCAGTGATGCCGACGGCAAAGCCCACTACGTCATGTCTGGCACATGGGATGAGAAGATGGAGTGCTCCAAGATCCTGCACAGCAGCCATGGCAGCACCAGCACTGAGGGCAAGCAGAAAACTGTCTACCAGACACTGTCCCCAAAGGTCCTGTGGAGGAAGTACCCGCTCCCGTGAGTCCCTGGGGGTGGGATGGACAGCAGGGCTGGGAGGGGATGGGATCTGCCAGGGCCTTGTGGAGTGGGAGGCTCATGTGCCATGGCCTGAGGACAGGTGGCACTTGTGGGGCTGAGTGGCTTTTCCTGAGGTGGATGCCTGGAAGGGGAGGGTGGCTTTGGGGACTCCTGTGCGTGAGTTTGGGGTATTTGTGGGGCAGTAGGCTCTGGCAGGGAGGGTCTTGGCTGCTTTGCCTTGCTGGTCATTGTGTCCTTGGCCATCGTGTCCCACCAGTCACTTTGTCCCCCTGGAAACCAGTCCTCCCTTGGCCCTTGTGACCATGGCAAGGCTCAAATCAGTCTCTGAGCCCTGGGAGCACCAACAGTCCCTGTTTTGGGGATTTTCTGTTGGGATGGACTCCACCACTGCCCTGGGCAGCTTGTTCCAATGCCTGACCACCCCTTCCAGGAAGGAATTTTCCCTAATATCCAATCTAAAACTGCTGTGGTGCAACATGAGGCCATTTCCTCTCATCCCATCCCTGTTCCCTGGGAGCAGAGCCTGACCCCCCTGGCTGTCCCCTCCTGTCAGAGAGTTGTGCAGAGCCAGAGCCATCACACACTTGTCAGCAGCTCAGTCCCTTTTCCAGCCACGTGCATCCCATGGGAAACATTCCATGCTGCCCAAATTCCTAAAGAGCCAAGCTGGATTTATCCACAGGGAGGTTTTATTGAGGGACTGAGGCTTTTAGGAGAAGAATTTGTTGGGAAAATTCTTGGGAAAATACAGCCTTGTGGCTGTAGGCAGACTGGGGTGACTGTGCAGCTCAGAGGGTCCCCCCTGCGGCTCCTTTTCTCCAGGCTGAGCCCCTTCCCAGCTCCCTCAGCCTCTCCTGGGGCTCCAGCCCCTTCCCAGCTCCGTTCCCTGGCCTGGCCACGCTCCAGCCTCTCCAGGTCTCTCCTGTCAGGAGGGTCCCAGAGCTGCCCCAGCACTGGAGGAGTGGATCTGTGGGGCTGTGCCTGAGGCATTCCCCAG